>NW_025111138.1:3215610-3858732 GCF_015476425.1 Leptopilina heterotoma
AGAGTAATATAATATTTCTCCAAAATTAAAAAACAATAAAGAATTAACAATCTTTTACCCTTCAAAAGTCTATAATTAACAGACATATGTTATGCGGTGCGGTGCCGAATACAATAATTCCGAATCTTGTCTCATATACTTTTTGACATGTGACGTGCAACTGACATTTAATGCGCGCGATGGGGTGTTGGCGATGGAAAATCCAAATCCAAAAATAGTAGAGTACAAGGTGATGTGTCGTATCGTGAATTGGTATCTGCCACGTCACTGACCCGGGCACTCTCCATTCTTTTCCGACACATCTCGCTTCTTAGCCTCCTCGGCGAGACCCTCCAGTTCTTCATTTATCTACCATCTACATCTTTCTTATCTTGCATCGCGGACGACAGCAACTGCTAATTCGAGGATTTAGTGAAAATAAGATCTCAGTCTACCGCGCGCTTTATAGCTGCCTGCCTGCCTACCTTATGTGCGTTGAGTAACCGACGTCCTGCTAAAGAATGTTGGATGCGCAAGGTCGTCCGATCATCATCATGATAGACTCATTCCTAACTGATGATTACAAAGAACGCACACCTAAATAACCATACAATAAGTCGTGCGGGGCATTCTTGCGAAACAAAGGAATTTCCTTTCTGTTCTCAATTCGAAACATGTATGATGACAAAGGTATTATTCTTGGAACAAAATTAATCTGTTCAATTTTTGAATATGCGCCTAAAATTTTAAATCTTCTCATTCGAATGTGAATTTGTTTTGTAACAATTTTTAACTCTCAACTTTTGTTTTTGCTCCTAAACTGTTAACAGGATTGCCACAGGTCAGGGAAATCAGGGAATTCAGGGAAAAGTCAGAAATTTTTATTAAAAGTACTGGAAAAAGTTAAATGTTTAGAATTTATAAGAAAATTCTTAATTTTTGTGTCCTTTGTTTGAAGGACACAAATATACATAGTTTGAACTATATGAAATTACCATGCATTCTATAAAAAAAACCTTATATTTTTTCTATTTCTGACAATAATTTATTTTAATAAACTTAATTCTATTAACCTTTAGAAAGATTCGTGAAAATTAATTGTGACTATACCATAGTGGCCACAACGGTCCCCTCAAGGTTAAAGAACTACCATAAAGTTATTACTTATAAATCATTCAATAAAGTATTTTTTTAACATTTTAATTTCAATTCTGTTGACATTAGTTTTAATTTTTAAACTTTTAACGCAATTCTTTAAAAGAATTCAACATAAATTCAATTGTTTTCAAAAATTAAAAAAAAAATTCTCGTCAACATTTTAATTGTTATTATAAATAGCAAAATTCTTCGCTAAAATTCAATTATATTCTGGAAATTGTATAAAATTCATTGTAAAATTCAATTATTTTCATAAATAACAATATTCATCACAAGAATTCAATTGATTTATTTATTTATATAAAATCTGTTCAAATTATTTTCAAAAATAACAATATTCAACACAAGAATTCAATTATTTTAGAAAGTAATAAAATTCTTTGGAGAAATTCAAATTTTTTTTTAAAATTCCTATCAATTTTTCAATTATTTTGATAAATATTAAATTTTTTCCCAGAAATTCGATTATTTTCAGAAATTTTAATAAAATTCCTTCCAAAATTCAATTATTTTAATAAATAACAATATTCATCAAAAGAATTCAATTATTTTTAAAAGTAATAATATTCTTCGGAGAAATTCAATTATTTTCAAAAAAATCTAAAAAAAAATTGTCAACATTTCAAGTATCTTTATAAATGAATAGCTAAATTCAATTATTTTCAAAAATTTTAATAAAATTCATTGCAAAACTCAATTATTTTCAAAAATAATAATATTCATCACAAGAATTCAATTATTTTCAAAAGTTTTATTTAAAAATTCATAGCAAAATTTCAATTCTTGAAAAAATTTTTTTTTTTATTCAAAAATGTTAAATATTTTATTATTTTAATAAAATTTTTCAAAAAAATTAAATTATTAAACAAAATTTTTGATAATATTCAACACAAATATTCAATTATTTTTCAAAAACATAAAAATTTCACAAAACTTTAATTATTTAAAGTAGAATTTGCAAAAATTTTTTTGAACAAATCAAATGTTTTAAAATTTGGCATTAAATTCTTCGCAGTAATTCAATTATTATCATAAATTAAAAAAATCTTTTCAGGAATTTAATTATTTTCATAAATAATAAAACTCAACGCAAAATTTCAATTATTTTTAAAACAATTTTAAACGAATTTCTCGCAAAATGTAATTATACTTAATAATTTTATTAAAATTCGTAAAAAGAATTCAATTATTTAAAAATTTGTTGCTTAAATTCTTTATGAGAACTCAATTTTAAGAAACATTCAATTATTATTTAATAAATAAAATATTTATATTTAAGTAATTAAATTCTCGTAGAATTTATTAATAAACATTGATTTAAAAATGAATTTCAGTTGAAATTTTATATTATAATTGAATATTAAAAGCATTAGAGCGTGAATTTTTAGAAATAATTGAATTTTGAAAATGTCAAATTAAAATCTTGGAAAATTTGAATTTTTCATACTTTTAACTAATAATTTTGTAGAATTAATTTTTTTTCAAACGTTTAATTGAATTTTTTATTAAAATATTTGAAGTTTTTATTTTCTAATATTATATTTAATTGAAGAATTTTCGCATAATTGAAATTTCGTATAAAAATTAAATTGTAAAAAAATGTCTGAAGTTGAAATTTTTGAAAATTTTAATTCTTGTGGGAAAATAATAATTTATTTTGGTATTTATTTACAATGCGGTAAAATATTTATTTTAAAATGAAGTTATTGGTGATTTTGAATAATTTTGCAATTAAAGAAATTCGCAAATAAATGTAATAGAACTTTTTTTTGAGTATCTAATAATTTTTAGAGTGAATCGCTATAAATATTCTTTACGATTAGAAAAAAATCAAAATTTTATCTGGAAATTAGGGATAAACAAAATTAAATTTTTGTGGCATTTCTGAAGTCGGAAAAAGTAGTTATCAACATAACATTACATTTATTCATCAATCAGTATGAAAATCTTTGTTTTTACTAAACAGATGTTATAAGAAGCACCGTGTGCTCCAAGTGCGAAAAGAAGATGTTTTTCGATGAGTTCGTAAGTGCGGCTGCTTGAGCGAAGCAAGAGCAGTAATTTACAAACTCATCAAAAAACATCTTCTTTTCGCCCTAGTTCCATAATATACTATTTTTATTTTTTGCCAAAAAATGTTTTTGAAAATAATATCTAGATAGCTGTCTGTATTTGTAGCATTAAAGATGGTCACCCTAACCATCATTGTACTACTATAAATTTCTCTCCGTGTACAAAAACCGCTGTGTTATCGGAAAACAACTTCTTTTCGCACTAGTTAAATATACTATATTATATATATAAAATCCTACAAAATCCAATCCGTAAATTCGGCACTGCTTGACTAAAATGTTGTTTCTTAATTTACATCTTCCTTGCTGCTTAAAAATAAGACATTTTTAACTGTACGTAATTCTCAATTTTTATAAGAGTTAACAAAGTATATATAATGTGAGAAGTTCTTAAACTATGTTCGAGAATTAGTTAAAAGAAAAGAAGGACAAATAGAGAAGGAGAATACAAAACAAACTGCGCCAACAACAAAAAGACTGCGCCTGGATTTTTTGACGCTCGAGTGTTCTTAAATCGTGAAATAATAATTTCTGTAGGTGGCCAATTGAACGCAAAGTGCAACATGTTCAGAACGAGAGAAAGAGGCACCTGTACCCCACTTGTAAGCATCTCGTATATAGTGGGCTCGAGGATCATGATTAAAGCATCCGTCACAATGCACCGCGCACCCAAAGGCCTCCAATAGGGTTCAAAGCCAAACTTGGACATTTGGTGTCATTGTCGGCGAAAAAGTATATAAGGGGACACACTCACGTCGTCGCTCGCTCCTAATGCTGATTTAATCAGAATCATGGGGTCCTCTGGTCGAGAGATGATCATCCACCCCTTGGACCCCCTCCAAACACACACACACACACACATTGAGAGCATCGGCACCCCGAGAGCCATATGGCTGATATACACGCCGATTATTACATTACGTATGTAGGCCCAAGAATAATAATGATAATGAAAGGGGACTGAACACGAAAATTTATTTGACGCTCTCTTGTGCATATGCGTAAGTGTACATCTATGTATATATTTGTATTCGTATGTTACGGCGAATTTTCGGGCAGCGACGTTGCGCTTTTGGGAGACGCCCAAATTGAATTCATTATCGCGCCCTGTGCATCGCACCGCATGGCCCGTTCTGGACCTATCAACTCAGCAAGACTTTGTTTGGTTGCCGTCTAATGCAATTCATTACGATGATAATCGATGCAGACATGCCAGACTTTTATAATGCTGCGAAAGATATTTTCCAGTGCGGACCAAATTAATTAATCAAAAATTGTGTGTTCGATCGATCATCATGTATGTATATGGCGAAAATGCGGAAATATTAAGTAATCAATTTTTAGGAATGAAAAGTTTACCATCACAGATGGTGTTGATGACATAATTGTATCAAATTGAGTATACGGAGTAATACAGCCCTTCTATAGTTGCTTTTATTTATATGTCAAAGTCAGTGCTGTCGAGTGCTTTAAAGTATTATACTGTAATGATGATAGGGTTGTTTTGAATAGCATTCTTGAATAGCATTCGCAAAAATTCGCAGTGAGCGCAATTTTTAAGACACTACAAAATAGAACTATATAAACTTTCAGATATACACTTCAACTTCCACATATTAGAAATGTATAGGAACTAATACCATACTTTATTGTACAGAAAAAAAATTGACGCTAGGGAACTATATGGGAGTTACGTTCTGTGACGATAGCTCACAGTTTTTCTAAAAACAAAAAACTAATCAAAACGTTGTTTCGCGACACTTTTTATTTGTTGTTTTTTGTCTCAATTTCACTGTAAATAAAAGGTTCTAAATTACAGCTGATTTTCGGTATTAAAATAGAACCAAATCACGATTTAGTATACCCAAAAATTGGTACTAAATTAGTACCTTTCTTTTTACAATGTTGATATCCTTAGGAAAACAGTGAGAGTATGGGGATAAGTTATACATACAGAGTTTGCACTCGATAATTAATTTTAAAAAAGTAAGAAAAAGTAGCTTTTAAACTAAAAAAAAGTAGTAAAAAAGTAGCAATCGAAAAATTAAACTTGACAACCAAAAAAATTCGGTTTAGACTCTTCACAAAACTGACAAAAATTCCATCCTCTATTTTATTTTCCTGACTTTTTCCTAATTTTCATCAAAAATATTTACTTCTTTCTTATCCTATTACTAATGAATATTTGAATTCCTGCAACGAATTTAATTCTTCATGAAAGAATTTAAATATTTATAAAAACAATTTAATTCTTGCAAAGAATTTTATAAAAATTTTTAAATAATTGATTTCTTTCGACTAATTTTTATGCAAATTCTAATTTAAATAATTGAATTTCTGAGAAATTATTATTATTCACATGAAAAGAATTGAATTGTTACTAAGATATTTACAAAATGAAATTTAAATTATTGAATTCTGTTTGGAAATTTTATGAAAATAGTAAATATTAAAAACATTGAATTGCGAAAAGTTTTTAAAAAGAATTCAATTACAATTTTTGACAATAATTGAATTCTTGTGAACGATTTTATTAGAATTTTTTAAAATAATTGAATTTCCAAAAAGAAATTTATTACTTTTAAAAATAATTGAATTCTAGTGATAAATATTGTTAGTTACAAAAATAATTAAATATTGCAAAGAATTTTATTAAAATGCCTCAAAATAATTGAATTTTCGGGAATAATTTTGTTATTTATCTTTAATAATTGAATTCTTTCAAAGAATTATGTATGTAAATAATTGAATTCTTGGGAAGAATTTTATTAAAATCTAAATGAATAATTAAATTATTTCATAAAAATTGTAATTAAAATTGGATTTAAAATAATTGATTTCTTTTGAACAATTTTATTAAAATATTTGAAAATAATTGAATTCCTGTTTCCTGAAAACAAAAAGTTTTTAAATAATTGAATTTTGTTTGGAAAATTTTATGAAAACAGTAGATATTGAAAACCGTTGAATTGCGAAAAGTTTTTTAAAATAATTGAATTTTATAAAGAATTCAATTAAAAGTTTTGACAATAATTGAATTCTTGCGAACGATTTTATTAGAAATTTTTTAAATAATTGAATTTCCAAGAAGAAATTTATTACTTTTAAAAATAATTGAATTCTTGTGATGAATATTGTTATTTATGAAAATAATTGAATTCTTGTAATGAATATTGTTATTTATGAAAATAATTGAATTTAGCAAAGAATTTTATTAAAATGCCTCAAAATAATTGAATTTTTGTAAATAATTTTGTCATTTATCTACATAATTGAATTCGTTTGAAGAATTATTAATGTAAATAATTGAATTCTTGGAAAGAATATTTTAATAAAACATTTTTTTTAAATAATTGACTTTTTCGAGGAATTGAATATTTTGGAAAGGAATTATTTTTGAGCAATTCCTGTAAAATTGTATTACAAATAATTAAAATCCTGCTATGAATTTTATTATTTATGAAAATTCAATTGAATAGTTGTTATTAAGAATTTTATTAAAATTTTCAAAAATAATTAAATTCCTGAGAAGAATTTTATTATTTATGAAAATAATTGAATTATTGTGTAAACTTTTTAAAGAGAATAGAATTTCTGTAAAAAAAATTTGTTATTTTTGAAAATAATTGAATTGTTCATAAGAATTTTATAAACATTGTTTAAAATAATTAATTTTTTTGAAATATAATTAATATTTTGAAAGTTTTATTTTAAATGATTGAATTCTTGTGGAAAATTTTATTTGTGAAAGTAATTGAATTTTTCTTATAATTAATTTAAAATAGTATTAAAAATAATTGAAATTCTTCGATGAGTTTTATTATTTATGAAAATAATTGAATTTTGGATGAATTTTATCAATTTCTTTTTAATAATTGAATTCTTTTGCGAAATTTTATGAAACTACTAGATATTGAAAATAATTGAATTTCGAATATGTTTTGAAAATAATTGAATCGTTTAAAATAATTTGATTATAATTTTTGAGAATATTATTTTGATTTCTAGTATTAGCGCATTTAAAGTAGTGGAAATTCTAAAAAAAAACGGAAATTGTATCTTTTAGTGGCTGAAATCTAAATAAGTACCCAAATAGTAGAATAACGTAAAAAAAGTAGTAAATAGTATAGGTTTTAGTAGATGAGTGCGAAGACTGGCTATACCCATCAGCAGAGTTTTAAAGAAACAAAAATACTTTCTCTAATTTAGAAGAACATTTTCTCACTGATTAACCAGAGTCCTAACCAGAGTCCAAATTAAAACAATTAATATTTTTAAAAATTATGCCTAAAATTCTGAGGAAGAGTGTATAATTAATGATTCAGCGTTTCGCCTATCGAAAATCAATCTCGACTAATGCGTTCGGGAGTGTGAATAAGGGGTCACCTGTAAAAAGGATTCTCAAGTTAAAAAATACCCTTCTCTTGAAAGAACCCCTTTGGACCGCATGTACTGTGGGGGTTGTTCCTTACATACAGAATTCACCCCATGGCTTTTTTCATCATCATCATCGTCATCATCTTCTTGTATATATGTTCTCAAAATCCCATGAGTAGATTTTTTTTTCTCTACAATCGCAGGTGTGGAGGTGTAATACATATATATGTGCGTGTATATTAAGAGGCTATATATAGGACTGTGAGAAGTCGATACACGTTTCGAATGTGCGTGTGTGCGGAAACGCAACGTTCTGCCCCCGCGCGCTAAAAGCATATCTATGTCGCGCATTGAATACAGGGAGGAATGGGGTCGACGCAATTGTTGCGGTGGTTTGAGACGGCAGGGGGAGGGAGAGAGAAAAAGAGAGATAGCAAAATAGAAAGAGAGAGAGAGAGAGAGAGAGAGCAAAGAAAATAGGAAATAGGAAAGAAAAAAAGAAAAGGAATCAAAATCACTGACGAAAAACTTGGGGATACTTTTTCAAAAGATGTTATTTATTATCTTTTCTTTATTTTTATGTATGCGTATCACAATCATGTTTTGATAAATATACAGCGAGAAAATTATATAGGTTTTTTTTTTGAAAATGAAATGGAATTATTGTATTTTTTTTAATGTATCAGAAATTGATTTGTCGAGAATGTCAACAGAAACAAACGGTTCGCAAGGCTCGAACTAGGTCCGTAAATTTGCTTCAAGTCCGTAAAAGTCCATTTTTTAAAAAGAAAGGTCCGTAAAGTCAGTAATTTAATTGAAAAAGGACGAAAACTTCGTAAATTGTACGATACAATTTGGAGAATTTTAGAGAAATTACAAATAATTGCAGAAATTCAATTATTTTCAAAAGTAATAAAATTCTTCGCAGAAATTCAATTATGTTCAAACAATTTTTTAAATCCTCATCAAAATTTCAATTATCTTTCGAAATAATTAAATTCATCTCCCAAATTCCATTATTTTCAAAAATTTTACTAATAGTCTTGGCAAAATTTCAAATCATTTTCAAAAATTTTCTTCAAATCAATGATTTTTAATAAAATTTTCCAAAGAATACAATTATTTAAAAAAATTTAATAATATTCTACACAAATCTTTAATTACTTTCATAAAATAATACAAATTTCACAGGAATTCAATTATTTACAAATTTTTTATAAATTTCTTCGCAATTATTCAATTATTATTTTCATAAATAATAAAATTTTTACAGGGATTCATTTATTTTCGTAAATAATACAATTCTTTTTAGGAATTCAATTATTTTCATAAATAATGAAACTCATTACAATATTTCAATTAATTTTATTACAATTTTAATCGAATTCCTCGAAAAATGTAGTATGTAATTATTTTTAAAAATTTTATTAAAATTCATCAAGGAATTCAATTATTTAAAAATTTGTTGATAAAAATCTATAGGGGGATTGAATTCTATTATTCAATAACTTATCTATATGGTTATATTTAAATAATTGAATTCTCGTAGAATTTTCTAATAAAAATTGATTTAAAAATGAATTTCAGTTAAAATTTTAGATTGTAATTGAATATTTAAATTATTATATATAGCATGAAAGAAGTCAATTGTCTTGATAAATATTAAATTTTTTGCAAGAAATTCAATTATTTTCATAAATTTCAATAGAATTCTTTGAAAAATTCAATTATTTTCATAAATAACAATATTCATCACAAGAATTCAATTATTTTCAAAAGTAATAAAATTCATCGGAGAAACTCAAAAATTTATAAAAATTCTCGTCAAGTTGTCAATTATCTTGAAAAATATTAAATTTCTTACCGCAGAAATTCAATTATTTTCAGGAATTTTAATAAAAATTCTTTGCAGAATTCAATTATTTTCAGAAATTTCAATAAAATTTGTTTGCAAAATTCAATTATTTTTATAAATAACAATATTCATCACAAGAATTGAATTATTTTCAAAAGTAATAAAATTCTTTGCAGAAATTCAATTATTTTTAATACATTTTTAATCGAATTTCTCGAGAAATGTAGTAATTATTATTAAAAATTTTATTAAAATTCATCGAAAGAATTCAATTATTTAAAAATTTGTTGACAAAAATCTGCAGGGGAATTGAATTTTATAAAACATTCTTTTATTCAATAACTTATCTATGTTCATATTTAAATAATTGAATTCTCGTGGAATTTTCTAATAAAAATTGATTTAAAAATGAATTTTAGTTAAAATTGTAGATAATAATAATTGAATATTAAAATTATTATACCATGAATTTTTAGAAATATAATTGAATTTTGAAATTCATTTTTTTTTGGAAAAGTTTAATTGAATGTTTTATACATTATTTTAAGTTTTTATTTTCTAATATATATATTTAATTGAAAAATTGGCGAATAATTGAAATTTCGTAAAATTGAATATTGTAAACAAGTGGATTTGAAAATTGTCAAAGAACTTTTTCGAAAATTATTAAAAATAATCGATTTAAAGAAGAATTTTAGTTCAAAAAGCTTGAATCATCTTTATAATTATTATAAAACATGAAGAAACCGATCACTCCGAGTCGAAGACTCGGAGTGATCGATATCTTCATGTTTTATTGTTATAATAAATTTAATTTATAGTTTTAAGTAAAATGTTCTTTTATTTGACTCGGACTGTTTATATTTTTGTCAGTAATTGGTCCGCAATTTTTCATTTTTGGTCCGTAAAGTCCGTATTTTTAAATACTTTCAATGGTTCGAGCCCTGTGTTATTTTGATAAAAAGATGTTGCAAAAAGTACAGTAATTAACATTGAATTATATTTATTCATCAAATCAGTATGAAAAAATTTGTTTGCTAATCAAGTGTTAGAAAAAGCAGTGCGTATTAACCATACGAGCGAAAGAAAGATGTTTTTCGATGAGTTTGTGTAAGTAGCTGCTTGAGTATAAAGCGAGAGTAGCAACTTCCAAACTCATCGGAAAACATCTTCTTTAGGCACTTTTGATATACCAATATACTATATTAACAACATTAACATATAAAATGGTTCGAAATCCAATGTGTAATTTATTCCTTGGGTGGTAGAGCATATACCGTTTAATAGGATTTTTTAAAAACTTTTATAAAATGTTACATGTTTTACCACACAAGCGATGAATTGTCAAATAATACGCAAGAAGATAATCCTCTAATGTAAAGAATATGTTACTTTTGATACCGTATGCAACTGAGGCATTAGATACGATTAACATTAAATAACAAGATTAAATTTAGAAAAACCCGTTAAAATGAAGATTACCTTTCTTTAGAGTATGTATATAATAGAATTCATATTCAAACACTCATAATCTGAATAGAGAATTGTGAAGAGCATCTTTGAAAGAGGTTCGCAGGAGTTAACTCTCGCTTGATCCCAAAGGGAACCGTAGTTACGAGTAGAAGGGGTTGACATACAAACAGAGGCGGCCAGTGTTGTAATTAACCGCAATCGTTGAAGGTAAATAGTAAATACACATACAGAATTTTGCCTCCCTGGGGAAGATGATCGTCAGGGAGTATCTTTCGCTAAGGATATGCTTTTCACGATCAATATTTATGAGTCTATTCAGACCACAACGAAAACTAAATTGATACCATGCGATCCAACTGTCCTCAAGTGTATATAAACCCTCTCTCTCCTCTCTCTCTTGTGTCTTAATGTCAATATTTGCTAAATTTCATTAAAACTTTCCAACAATTATTTTTCTTTCCTTATTATTCACTTCTCAATTTCGAGACTAGTTTCATCGACATTCGCAATTATTTTACTTGTTTTATTTCTAAATCAGTTGGAAGCTTTAACTTTCCCCATAGCATATCTGTATTTTCCTTGATATTATTCGTAATTTTCTATACAGTTTTACTTCGTTATCTGATTGTTTCATTCAAACAATATTATTGATTCCAGTGACAATGCACTTTACAATGAATTATGAAAACTGTTTATCTGCATTGGTAATCATGTGGAAATTGAATCCTTGATTAAATACACAGTGATTTATGGGTTTGAGTTATGTAAAATATTTATTATCATTAGTTGTATGTATTGCGTGTTCGTGTGTAATTTTCACTTGAAATGTGTGGATTTTATGAACTGATACTCAGCGACTGATAGACATGGACATACAGAGGGACAGACTTTTTGGTAAGGGCGCGCAATGTGGACACAGTCAAGGTCCACTGATCAACTGATTGATTGTCTCTCAGGGGTTCAACTGTTTAGGGATATCATCATGATCTCCAAGCACAGAAGCGCATTTTTTCATGAAACACAACACCAGAAGTCAGCGAAAAATTTTATTCAATTCTTCCATTTCAATTAACGCATTCTAAATCTTTTTTTCACATTTTCGGAAAATATCTTTTTGCATTTGTTACTATGCAATACACTATATCACGAACACTAACAATGCAGAGAAATAAAAAATTACCTTCCTAAAAATTGTTTACCATTATAGCAATAAAATATAAATTTTGTATCGCAATTTGTACTTATCTATACTAAAACGTATACTATTTACTACTTTTTCAATATACGTTATGCTACTATTTGGGTATTTTTTTTAGATTTCAGCCACTAAAAACTACTATTTTTTTTAGAATTTCCACTACTTTATTAGAAATCAAAAAAACTATTCTCAAAAATTATAATCAAATTATTTAAAACGATTCAATTATTTTCAAAAAATATTCGAAATTCAATTACTTTCAATATCTAGTATTTTCATAAAATTTTGCAAAAGAATTTAATTATTTGAAAAAAAATTGATAAAATTTATCCAAATTTCAATTATTTTCATAAATAACAAAATTCCCATAGAAATTCAATTAATTTAGAACGTAGCAACTATATTTAATTATTTTCATGAATAATAAAATTCATCGCAGGATTTCAATTATTTTTAATACAATTTTACAGGAATTGATCAAAAAATATAATTATTATTCTTAAAAATTTCAATTCCTCAAAAAATTAATTATTTAAAAAAATGTTTTTTTAAATTCTTTGAAAGAATTCAATTATTTACAAAAATATTTGAATTTTTCACAAGAATTCAATTATTTTCACAGAATTTTTATAATATATTCTTGGAAGAATTCAATTAATTTCAGGACCATTTTAATAAAATTCGTCGAAAAAATTCAATTATTTTCAAAAAATTTGAAACAATTCTTTTTAGAATTAAATTATTTTTAATACAATTTTAAGTAAATTTAATAAAAGAACTTTCATTTTCTTTGAAACAATCAAATTATTTTCAACAAATTTAAAAAAAAATTCTTCGGAGGAACTCAATTATTTTCAAAACAATTTCATTAAAATTTCATGATGGAATTCCATTATTTTAAAAAAAATTTAATAATATTCGCAAAAGAATTCAATTATTTGCAAAAGTTTGGATACAATTCTTTTTAGAATTTAATTATTTTTAATACAATTTCAACTAAATTCCTTAAAAGAATTTTAATTTTTTTCAAAACAATTAAATCATTTTAAAAGAATTTAATTAATTAACAATTTTCTAAAGAACTAATTTTTCTAAACAATTTTAATTTCAATTTTGTTGAAATTAGTTGAATTTTTTAATACTACATTATTCATTATTATTTCAAAATTTTTAACGCACTTCTTCAAAAGAATTCTATTATCTTGATAAATATTAAATTTCTTCCCAAAAATTTAATTATTTGCAGAAATTTAAAAAAAATTTTTTTGTAAAATTCAATTATTTTAAAAAATTCTTGGAAAATTCAATTCTTTCTATAAATAACAATATTCATCACAGACATTCAATTATTGTCAAAAATTTTAATAAAATTCTTTGTAAAATTTAATTATATTGAAAAACTTTTCGCAATTCAATGATTTTCAATATCTACTGTTTTCATAAAATTTCCAAACAGAATTCAATATTATTTAAATTAAAATTTCCATAATATGAATTATATTTCGAAAAAATTAATTATTTAAAACAATGTTTATAAAATTCTTATGAAGAATTCAATTATTTTGAAAAATAACAAAATTTTTTACAGAAATTCAATTCCTTTGAAACATTTTAATATTTTATAAATTATTCAATTATTTTCATAAATAATAACATTCATGGCAGGATTTTAATTATTTGTAATACAATTTTACAGTAATTGCTCAAAAATTGCTTTCCAAAAATTCAATTCATCGAAAAAATCAATTATTTAAAATTCTTTAGAAGAATTCAATTATTTTACAAAAATATTACAATTTTTCACAGGAATTCAATTATTATTCAAATATTTTAATAAAATTGTTGGAAAGAAATCAATTATTTTACACACAATTTTATATAAATATTTTTAAAATGATTCAATTACTCTTTTAGATTTTAATAAAATTCTTTCCAAGAATACAATTATTTACATAAATAATTCTTCGATGAATTCAATTATGTTGATAAATAACAAAATTATTCCCGGAAATTCAATTATTTTGAGGCATTTTCATAAAATTTTTTGCAAAATTCAATTATTTTCATAAATAACAATATTCATCACAAGAATTCAATTATTTTCCAAAAGTAATAAATTTCTTCTTGGAAATTCAAATATTTTAAAAAATTCTAATAAAATCGTTTGCAAAAATTCAATTGTTGTCAAAAATTTTAATTGAATTCTTTAGAAAATTTAATTATTTTTAAAAACTTTTTGCAATTTAATGATTTACAATTTCTACTATTTTCATAAAATTTCCAAACAGAATTCAATTATTTAAAATTTTTTTTATAAATATCTTCTTACGAATTCAATTCTTCTGATGCGAATAATAAAAATTTCTCAGGAATTCAATTATTTAAATTAGAATTTGCATAAAAATTAGTCGAGAGAAATCAATTATTTATTTATTTATTCAAAATGTTAACGGGCAAAATGGTAATGGGTAAATTATTTAATAATTTTAATAATTTTAAATTATTTAAAAATTTGTATACAATTCTTCGCAAGAATTAAATTATTTTTATAAATATTTCAATTCTTTTATGAATAATAAAATTCGTTGCATGAATTCAATTTATTAGCAAAAGATAAGAAAGTAAGTAAATGTTTTTGATGAAAATTAGGAAAAATTCAGGAAAATAAAATAGAGAATGGAATTTTTGTCAGTTTTGTAAAGTGTCTAAAACGAATTTTTTTGGTCGTCAAGTTTAATTTTTCGATAGGTATTTTTTTACTACTTTTTTTTAGTTTGAAAGCTACTTTTTTAAAATTAAAATTATCGAGTGCGAAGTCTATATTCCTGAAAAACTTGTTTCTCTAAACTGATAAAAGTCATTATATCCGGTAGAGGTAATGATGTTCCAAAAGTTAGGTCATGGAGAAGTAATTGAATTGAAGGTCTGTGAACTTGGGAGCACAAACGACGTCAGGATACAAAATACGCAATTGAATCAAGTCCGGGGCATTTCAGGTTAGTTCACAGTAAACTTGTAAAACAATAAAAGCTTCCGGTGAATCCTGACAGCCATTCGTCCTTACAACCACTAACATTGAGTTAGTCCTATTGCCAGTTTCCTCTATATATATATATATATATATATAGCTCTTAGGGTCCAAAAAGCAGAAAAAGAAAAGTTTCGAAGAAAGAGTGTAAAAAAGGGGTCTTCGAGAATATCGGAACCGAGAGAGGGAACTTACATAGTCCCCAGGAAGTATTTCTTCCGTGTCGATGGTTCACGACGGAAATGAAGATTTCACATCTGAATTTTTTCGCATTCGTCAAGCGAAAATGAATCGTGGGGTGCGACGACTAGTATATATACGAAGGACAATGGCAAAAGCACTCCTGTCACCCTACGTTAATTTCTAGCTCGAGTATTACCATTTTCAAATTCCCCTCACCACCACCACCCCCGACATCAAATCATCCTTCAATAATTTGTACCTGCTCTTCTATATATAGAGTCATTCTCTCATATTTTATCTCCCTTTTTGGCATTTCTCTTGTTGTTATCTCCATTCAGTACTATGGAGACCTTTCGAATACATATCCGTTGACCCGATTTAAACTTGAAGAGCGATTTCCTCCCTAACGTACGTCAAATCGGAAGTAAGGGCTGATTTTGAGTCAACTTTTTGCTTTATAATAGTTGTCGCTGATGATTCTACAGATAGCTAATCGATAGATACATTTATAATTTTGACTTTACGACTTTTCAAAACCCATTTTCGATCTGTGAATGTCCCATTTAACATTATGCGCTTATTGTGCATAATAAAAATTAGGCTGCGATTCAGTATTGAAATGAAAATTTTACGAGTCGTGAAGAGATTGTATTTTTGTTCAAGTACTTTTATATATCGTTGCTCGTTTGCGTTTATTAGGTGATTGGACTTTTGTGCATTTGAATTTATTTTCTGTAATATAATTTATATCTAACGTTTTAGAATTAAAAATATTTAAAACGAACATATTCAGGATTGACACAAAAATTTAATTTTGTTTTTCCCTATAACTGTTTCTTGATATCCAGACAAAATTTTTACTTTTTCCCTGACCCTAAATAATATTATGATTCACTCTAAAAATTATTAGATACTCAAGATTAATTAAAAAATAATTAAATAATGACAAAAAATTTTATTAAAATTTCTGAAAATAATTAAATTCTGCAAAGAATTTTTATTAAAAATCTTCTGCAAATAATTCAACTTTTGGAAAAATTTAATATTTGTCAAAAATAATTTGAAAACTTGACGAGAATTTTATTAAAATTTTTGAAAATAATTGATTTTATTAGTTTTGAAAATAATTGAATTCTTCTTACGTGATAAATATTGATATTTATAAAAATAATTAAATTATGCAAAGAATTTTATTAAAATTTCTGAAAATAATTAAATTATACCAAAAAATTTTATTAAAATTTCTGGAAGTAATTAAATTAGCTGCAAAGAATTTTTATTAAAAATTCCTGAAAGTAATTTAATTTCTGGGAAAAAATTCAAGAACTATCATAAAATTGTGACTTATAAACTATTTAATGAATCATTTTTACAATTTTCATAAATACTAGATTGATAAAAGAATTTTAGTTAAAAATACTAAAAAAAAATTGAATTTTGGAAAAGTTACAAATAATTCCAGAAATTCAATTATTTTTAAAAGTAATAACATTTTTCTCAGAAATTCAATTATATTCAAAAATTAAACAAAATTCTGGTCATTTCAATTATGTCTTTAAAAATAATAAAATTCTTCTACAAAATTCAATTATGTTCAAAAATTTTTTAAAAATTCTCGTCAAAATTTCAATTATTTTTATAAATAATACAATTCCTCTTCGAAATTCAATTATTTCTTCGAAATAAATCAATTATTTTCATAAATAATAAAATTTTCACAGGAATTCAATTATTTAATATAAAAAATTTCAAAAATTTTTTCGAAAAATATCAATTATTTAAAAAGAATTGTATAAAATTCGTCGCAGGAATTCAATTATTTAAAAAAAATTTAACAAAGTTCTTTTCAAGAATTCGATTATTTTTAGAAATAGTAAAATTCTTTACCGAAATTCAATTATTTTTATAAACTTAAATAAAATTCTTTTGAAGAATTAAATTATTTTCAAAAGTAATAAAATTCTTCGCAGAAATTTAATTATGTTCAAAATTTTTAAAAAAATTTTGTCAAAATTTCAATTATCTTTATAAATAATAAAATTCTTTAATAAGTATTCAATTATTTAAAAAAATTTTTTTTAATTCTCGTCAAAATTTCAATTATTGTTATAAATAATAAAATTCTTCTTCAAAATTCAATTATTTTTAAAAACTTGAATAATATTCTTTGTTAAAATTTCACAGGAATTCAATAATTTATAAAATTTTTCATAAATTTCTTTGAAATAATTCAATTATTTTCATAAATAATAAAATTTTCACATGAGTTCAATTATTTAATATACAAAATTTCATAAATTTTTTCGTAAAATATCAATTATTTTAAAACATTTTTATAAAATTCGTCGCATGAATTCAATTATTTAAAAAAAATTTAACAAAGTTCTTTTCAAGAATTCAATTATTTTTAGAAATAATAAAATTCTTCACCGAAAATTAATTATTTTAGAAAAATTTTAATAACACTTTTGGAAAATTTTTTAATTATTTTCATAAATAATAAAACTCATCGCAGGATTTATTCTTTAATTTAAATAATTAAATTCTTCTAGAATTTTCTAATAAAAATTGATTAAAAAATGAATTACTGAATAATCGATTAATTATTTATGAAAATAATTAAATTATTGCAACGAATTTTATTACAATTTTTTCAAATAATTGAATTTTTTGAGAAAATTTACTACTTTTTAAAAATAATTGAATTGTTGCGAAGGATTTAATTAGGATTTTTGCAAATAATAAAATTTTTTTTGAAAAATTTCATTGTAATTTAAATTATTACAAAACATGAAGAAGGCGATCGTCTTCTTTATGTTTTGTAATAATATTCTTTTAAATTGTTGAATTTCAAAAAGGTTTGAATTTGAATGTATTGAAGAATTTGAATTCCTACAAAAAAATAATAATGATTAAATATTTACTTAAAAAAGAAATTATTGATGTTTGTGAATAATTTTACAATTAATGAAATTTGTAAATAAATTGTAATAGAACATTTTTTTGAGTTTCTAATAATTTTTAGAGTGAATCAAAATATTTTTTTGGGTCAGGGAAAAAGTGAGAATTTTGTCTGTAAATCAGGGAAAAGTCAGGGAAAAATAAAATTAAATATTTGTGGCAACTCTGTTGCATTTTTCGTGGAATTAATTTAAAATGTATATTAAAAATAATTGAAATCCTGCGAAGAATAGTTAATATTTATGAAAATAATTTAATTCTTGTAATGAAATTTATTGACAATTTTCAAATAATTGAATACGTGTGAAAAATATTATTATTTGTAAAAATATAATTGAAATAATTGAATGCTTGCAAAGAATTTTGTATATTATTGTAATTTTCCCACGAGATCTGGTTCACTATTTCTTTTTGGTGAACTTTTATTTCGTTGTGCACCTTACTTGCTTCTTCGATGATAAAAAAAAATTGTCTTCGAAAAAAGTGTCTTTGAAAAAAATCCTCTTTTTTTTCTTCGAATGTCAAAATCAAGTTCGACTCTTTCCTTTTTTTCTTCCCAACCGCAGTTTTTTAATCCCTTCTTTGAAAAAAACTCTTTTTAAAGAATCAACATTTATTTAAATAGAAAGTAAATACTTTCTATTTAGATATTTATAGAGCAAAAAAAAAAAAAAAAGAAAAAAAAACTATATATTTTGATCGTTCATGACAAATAATATTTGTCATATATTTTGTAAACTTGAGAAAAAGTTTTCAAGTCCAAAATGTGACGCACGTGCGTCTCTCGTCTTGACACAAAATCCCCATATATATTATGTACTTAATTCCCAAGGGAGTCGATGATGCACCCTTCACTGTCACTTTTCTATTCCACCATTTGTTTATCTTCTTTGGACTGAAGAAAATAAACACTGTGTCGCGGTGTCTTTTTAGAAATAAACTCGAGAAACCCATATAAAAACTAAACAGACTCCCTTACAATAAAAATTACAGCACAAAAAAAATAAATTTACATCAAGGAAGAAGAAAATTTTTTTTTACTTATATACAAAATACGCAAGGTTGACATAGAAAAATTTGATTTTGTTTTTCCCTAATTTCCGTTTTTTAGAAAAAAAGGTCCATAAAGTCCGTAATTTAATTGAAAAAGGACAAAAAGTTTCTAAACTGTACGATATAATATTTGAAGAATTTTAGAGAAATTACAAATAATTGGAGAAATTCAATTATTTTCAAAAGTAAGAAAATATTCTTCGCCGAAATTCAATTATGTTCAACATTTTTTTAAATTCTCGTAAAAATTTCAATTATTTTTAGAAATAATTAAATTCTCCGAAATTCAATTATTTTCAAAAATTTTAATAAAAGTCTTGTCAAAATTTCAATTATTTTCAAAAATTTTCTTCATTTCAATGATTGTTTAATATCTACTATTTTAATAAAATTTTCCAAAAGAATTCAATTATTTAAAAAAAATTTATTAATATTCTAAGCAAACCTTTAATTATTTTCATCAAATAATAAAAATTTCACAGTAATTCAATTATTTCAATCACTCAATTATTTTCATAAATAATAACATTTTTACATTTTTCGTAAATAATACAATTCTTTCTAGGAATTCAATTACTTTCATTAATAATAAAACTCATTACAAAATTTCAATTAATTTTATTACAATTTTAATCGAATTCCTCGAAAAATGTAATTATTCTTAAATTAAAATTAAAATTTTTATTAAAATTCGTCAGAAGAATTGAATTATTTAAAAATTTATTGTTAAAATTCTTTATGAAATATTAATTTTAAGAAACATGCAATTATTCAATAAATGGTTTTTTTGCATTTAAATAATTGAATTCTAGTAGAATTTGCTAATAAAAATTGATTTAAAATCGAATTTCAGTTAAAACTTTTAATTATAATTGAATATTAAAAGGATTAGAGTGTGAATTTTTAGAAATAAGTGAATTTTGAAAAGGTTTGAATTTGAAATTTTTGAAAATCTGAATTCTTTATTTTTTCAATTAACAATTCTGTGGAATTTATTTTTTGAGAAAGTTTAATTGCCGGTTTTTTTGAAATTGTATATTGTAAATTGTAAACAAATTGTAAATTTCAAAAATTTTGATAAAAATCTTTACAAACATTCAATTATTTTTGAAAAATAATAATATCATTCACAGTCTTTCAATTATTTAAAAAATAATAATAAAATTTATTGCAAGAATTCAATTATTATCGAAAATAATAAAATTTTCACAGAAATTCAATTTTCATACAATTTTTTGAAAGAATTGAATTTTCTGACAGATAAATCAACTTTTTAAAATTATTTTGATAAAATTTGTTAATATAAGAATTCCTTTATTTTTAATAGAATCATAATTATTTCCCTCAAAAGAATTTAATTATTTTCAAAATACTTAATAAAAAATTATTCAAAAAAAATTCAATTATTTTCGAAAATTTGAATAAAATTCTTAATAAGATTTTGAATTATTCTCATAAATAATAAAATTTTCCACATAAATTCAATTATTTAAAAAATCTTAATAAAATTCATTGCAAGAATTCAATTATTTGCAAAAGTTTTTAAAAAATGTCTTCGCAATTATTCAATTATTTTCATAAATAATAAAATTTTTACATGGATTCAATTATTTTTGTAAATAATATACAATTCTTTTTAGGAATTCAATTATTTTCATAAATAATGAAACTCATTACAAAATTTCAATTAATTTTATAACAATTTTAATCGAATTCCTCGAAAAATGTAGTAATTATTTTTAAAAATTTTATTAAAATTCATCGAAAGAATTCAATTACCTATTTAAAAATTTGTTGGTAAAATTCTGTATGGGAATTGAATTTTAAAAAACATTCTATTATTCAATAAAAATTATTTATGGTTATATTTAAATAATTGAATTCTCGTAGAATTTTCTAATAAAAATTGATTTAAAATTGAATTTCAGTTAAAATTTTAGATAATAATTTAATATTAAAATCATTATACCATGAATTTTTAGAAATATAATTGAATTTTGAAATTTATTTTTTTTTTTTGAAAAAGTTTAATTGAATTTTTTTTCATATTATTTGAAGTTTTTATTTTCTAATATATATTTAATTGAAGAATTTGCGAATAATTGAAATTTCGTAAAATTGAATATTGTAAACAAATGAATTTGAAAATTGTCATAGAACTTTTTCGAAAATCATTAAAAATAATCGATTTAAAGAAGAATTTTAGTTAAAAATGCTTGAATCATCTTTAATTATTATGAAACATGAAGAAAGCGATCACTCCGAATCGAAGACTCGGAGTTATCGATTTCTTCATGTTTTATAGTTATGGAAAATTTAATTTATAGTTTTAAGGAGAATGTTCTTTTATTTGACTCGGACTGTTTATATTTTTGTCAGTAAATGGTCCGTAATTTTTTATTTTTGGTTCGTTTTTTTCAATACTTTCACTGGTTCGTGCCCTGAATATGTTTTTCGTTGAAAATTTGAAAAAAAAAATAAAGAATGACTGTAATGAAAAAGTACTTAGTCGATACAGAAGTTTAGAGTCTGATATAAAGAATGAAACGACTCGGTGAAGTCGGGAGTCGTAAAAAGATATATAAAAAGAAGTCACATAAGGGAAGGGCGTGTTTGGTGTTTCCGATTCTATGGACGCTTGACCTATTGTCTCTGGGGTTTAATTTTTGCCCCCTGCCAGTATTTTACCCCCGTGGGTCCTCCCACGTCATTCGAAACTGACTTTCTCGAGTTTTATTCAACGTCGTGCGTGACAATGCTCTTGGTTCTCCGGTGTAGAATCGAGAAAACTGCACAATGCGACAGCAATCACGAGCCGCGCCCCTGTCAGCGGGATTTCTTTCTTTTTTCCTCTTTCTTCTTTTTTTTTCCCTATTTATTTCAAAACCCATTGGAATACATTTCTCTCAATGAGAATTTATATATACCAAGTATTATAGATAGAAGACACATCTGAACTTTGATAAGAGGGCTTTTTTCCTCTATCAAAAAAAAAAAAAAAAAAAAAAAAACTAGCACGTGAATTCTTGATTGGCAAAATATTTTAACCAAAAAAGAAAAAAATAGTAAAAGCAAAAATTGCGATACAAAATTATTTTGTTAATTAGAAACAATTTTTTTTCTTCAGTGGCAATTTAAATGTTACGTAAAATTTCAATTTTCAAATAATTTTAATTAGAAATTTTAAAGAACTTGGATTTTTGAAAAATGTTAATAATTAAAATTTTTTTGAAATTAGTTAAAATTTTTAATATATATTTAATTGATTATTAAAAAAAATGTATTTTTAGAAGAAGTTTAGTTAAAAACACTAAGAAAATTGAATTTTGGAGCAGTTACAAATAATTGGAGAAATTCAATTATTTTCAAAAGTAATAAAATTCTTCGCAAAAATTTAATTATTTTCCAAAATTTAAAAAAATTCTCGTAAAAAGTTCAATTCCACTTAAAAATAATAAAATTCTTTTCCGAAATTCAATTATTTTCAAAAATTTTAATAAAACTCTTTGCAATATTTCAATTACAATTTCCTAAAATTTTCCACAATTCAAAGATTTTTAATATATATTTTAATAAAGTTTTTCAAAAGAATTCATTTTTTTATTAAAATTTAATAAAATTCTTCGCAAACATATAATTATTTTCAGAAATAATAAAATTCTTGTTAGGAATTCAATCATTTTTATAAATAGTAAATCTTATCGCAGAATTTCAATTCTTTTTAAAATAATAAATTTTAACCGAATTCCCTTGAAAAATGTATAATTATTCTTAAAATTTTTATTAAAATACGTCGAAAGAATTAAATTAATTAAAAATTTGAAAATGAATTTTGGTCAAAATTTTCGATAATAATTGACAATATTAAAAGCATTATAGCATGAAAGAATTTAATTGTCTTGATAAATATGAAATTTTTTACAAGAAATTCAATTATTTTTAGAAATTTCAATAAAATTCTTTGCATAATTCAATTATTTTTATAAATAACAATATTTATCACAAAAATTGAATGATTTTTAAAAGTAATACAATATTCTTCAGAGAAATTCAAATATTTTTTAAAAATTCTCGTCAAGTTTTCAATTATTTTGACAAATATTAAATTTTTTTCCAGAAATTAATATATTTTCAGGAATTTTTAATCAAAATTCTTTAATTATTTCCAGAAATTTTAATACAATTTTTTGGCAAAATACAATTATTTTTAGAAATTTAAATAAATTTCTTTGCAAAATTAAATTATTTTCATATATAAATAACAATATTCATCATAAGAATTCAATTATTTTCTAAACTAATAAAATTCTCCTAAGAAATTCAATTATTTTCAAAAATTCCAATAAAATTCTCGTCAAGTTTCAGGAAATTTAATAAAAATTCTTTGGAAATTCTTTATTTTCAGAAACTTTAATAAAATTTTTTTGGCAAAATTTAATTATACATATTTTTAGAAATTTTTATAAAATTCTTTGCAAAATTCAATTATTTTCATAAATAACAATATTCATCAAAGGAATTTAATTATTTTCAAAAATAATAAAATTCATTTCTCAATTCAATTATTTTCAATATGTATTGTTTTAATAAAATTTCCCAAATGAATTCAATTATTTAAAAATATTTTGACTACATCAGTTTCAAATTAAAATCTTTGAAAATCTAAATTTTTTATACATTTAATTAGCAATCTTGTAGAATTAATTTTTTTGAAAAAATTTAATTGAATTTTTTTTAAATTTATTTAAAAAAGAACACCCAGAGAAATTGTATATTTGTTTCAGAACCAACTAGACTTTTTATTTGTTTGAAATAAATTTTATTTGGTTTAAATAAAATTTTATTTATCTCAATATATGTTTTATTTGTGTCGAATAAAATTTCTATTTAAAAGAAATAAAAAGTCTATAGTTGGTTCTGAGACAAATATACGTTTATTTAACTCAAATAAAATATATTTGGTTTAAATAATATTTTTCTCTGGGTGAAGTTATTGATGTTTTCGACTAATTTTACAATTAATGAATTCGTCATTAAATGTAATAGAACATTTTTTTGAGTATATCTAATAATTTTGAGAGTGAATCAGAATATTCTTTAGGGTCAGGGAAAAGTCAAAATTTTTTCTGGAAATCAGGAAAAAAAATTAAATTTTTTTGTCAACCCTGTACACCCAGAGAAAAATATTATTTAAACCAAATATATTTTATTTGAGTTAAATAAACGTATATTTGTCTCAGAACCAACTAGACTTTTTATTTCTTTTAAATAAAAATTTTATTCGACACAAATAAAACATATATTTGAGATAAATAAAATTTTATTTAAACCAAATAAAATTTATTTCAAACAAATAAAAAGTCTAGTTGGTTCTGAGACAAATATACCATTTCTCTGGGTGTACATTTCAAAAAGGTTTTACATTGAAATTATTTAAATAATTATTAATTCCTATAAGGAAAAATAAATATTTAAATGTTTATTTTTGTTAAATGTATTATATTTAATAAACATTTTATTCAAGTTTTGAACAACTGGAACTTCATATTAACATTTGGTGAAAAAAGAGGATTTTTTTCGAAATGAACTTTTTCGATGAGAAGCTTTTTGAAAAGTATTTTTTCGAAGAGGATTTTTTCTAAAAGACTTTTTTCGAAGAAAAGTTTTTCCTTAGAGATTTTTTTTTTTTTTTTTTGGTACTCGAAGAAGGAAGTATAGATGCATTATATTGCAAGGAAATTGGTTCACCAAAAAAGAAGGTGAACCAGATCTCGTGGGAATTGAATGCATCGAGTCACATTTGACTGGAGGATAGGGTCAAAAAATGAAACGCATTCGAATCCATCTCTTGAGGGACTCGAAACTGGCTGCTCGGGTTACATGTGTACCTATATTTGTATATATACATACACTCCCTGTTCCGCATTGGAGGGAAGAAGTTAGACTCATCATCTGCTGCTGGCGACCTGGCTGTCGGAAATTCGTGATGCAGCCGACGCTACGACCCCAGTGGATCCACGAAAAGTGTTTGCTCGCCTCCACTCGTCGAGATGGATGCTTTGGTTACGCGGGGGTTCAACTGCAAACAATGATCAGGTTTCATCCGCGCTTCTCCATTATCCCTTCGTTTCTCCTCCCTTACTTAAATTTAAATGTTGCCCTAAAATAGAATCAGAGATGAAAATTTTTTTAAACAAAAAAAAATAACAAAGTCATCCTCCGGTTTTGAAAAGGGCTTAATTGGCTGTAATTATACAAGAGCGGAGCGCAAAGGGGGAATTTGAATTATATAAAAGTGTCAGTTGTATAATAAGATACGATTTTTACTATGGGCGTTATCTTTCATCAAGTTTAGAATATTTGAAAATTGAAAAAATATATTAATTATCAAATATTTGGGGGAAATTAATTTCCAACTATAATCTAGTCGAAATTTTCTATAAAAATCTAATACGCACTTTGTTCGAACTTTTAAATTCGAATTAAATATTTCTCTGTGCTCCAATATCTTTATATTAATAATGGTAATATGATAAGAATTATTATATTATATTAAGAATTTTAAAATTCTTTAAAGTATTTTTAACAAAATTTTTTAAAATAATTGAATTCTTGCCAAAAATTTTATTCAAACTTTTTTGAACGTAATTTAAAATTGAGCACTCTAATGCAACAACTCGTTCGACGCTTGAAAAATTTTCGAGCGTCGAACTAGTTGCATTGGAGCGCTCAATTATTGTTTCGAAGAAAATTTACATTTTTTGGCGAAATTCAGTTAAAATTATATTCAAAATAATTGAATTCTTACGAGGAATTTCATTTAAACTATATTCGTAATAATTAAATTATAATTCTAGTGAGAAATTTAACTAAAATTGTACTGAAAATAATTAAATTCTTCTATAAAAAATTTTATCAAAATTTTTGAAATCGCATGTTATGAATTCTTTAAAGGGAATTCATTAAACTTTTTAAAATTCTTTGATTGATTCGAAGAAAATTAAAATTCTTTCAAGGAATTTAGTTAATATCAGTTATTAAAAATAATTGAATTCTAAAAAGAATTGTATCAAAAATTTTGAAAATAATCAACTTCTTTTCACGAATATTAAGCAAATGATTTGAAAATAACTGAATTCTTTTAAGAAGTTTTTTTTAAATATTTAAAAATTTAAGGATAATTTAAAAAATGTTTTGAATTTCTGCGAAGAATTTTATTTCTTTTCAAAATATTTGAATTCCTGTGATAAATATTGTTATTTATGAAAATAATTGAATTTTGCAAAGAATTTTACTTAAATTTCTGAAAATAATTGAATTTTTTGAAAGAAATTTAATATTTATCAAGATAATTGAAAACTTGACGTCAATCTTAAAAAAAATTTTAATTTCTGCGTAGAATTTTATTACTTTGGAAAATAATTGAATTTCTGTGATGAATATTCTTATTCATGAAAATAATTGAATTTTGCAAAGAATTTTACTAAAATTTCTGAAAATAATTGAATTTCTGTGAAGAAATTTTATATTTATCAAGATAATTGAAAACTTGACGAGATTTTTTAAAAAATTTTGAATAACTGTGAAGAATTTTATTACTTTTAAAAATAATTGAATTCCTGTGATGAATATTCTTATTCATAAAAATAATTGAATTTTGCAAAGAATTTTACTAAAATTTCTGAAAATAATTGAATTTTTTTAAAAAAAAATTTAATATTTATCAAGATAATTGAAAACTTGACGTCAATTTTAATAAAATTTTTTATTTCTGCGTAGAATTTTATTACTTTGGAAAATAATTGAATTCTTGTGATGAATATTGTTATTTATGAAAATAATTGAATTTTGCAAAGAATTTTATTAAAATTCCTGAAAATAATTGAATTTCTGAGAAGAAATTTTATATTTATCAAGATAATTGAAAACTTGACGAGATTTTTAAAAATATTTGAATTTCTGCGAAGAATTCTATTAGTTTTGAAAATAATTAAATTCTTGTAATGAACATTGTTATTTATGAAATTAATTTTGTTAAAATTTCTGAAAATAATTGAATTTTGCCAAAAAATTTTATTAAAATTTCTAAAAATAATTCAATTTTGCAAAGAATTTTTATTAAAAATTCCTGAAAATAATTGAATTTCTGGGAAAAACTTAATATTTGTCAAAATAATTGAAAACTTGACGAGAATCTAAAAAAAATTTTGAATTTCTCCAAAGAATTTGATTACTTTTGAAAATAATTGAATTCATGTAATTGCCTTTGTTATTTATGAAAATAATTGAATTTTGCGAAGAATATTTATTAAAAATTCCTGAAAATAATTGAATTTCTGGGAAAAACTTAATATTTGTCAAAATAATTGAAAACTTGACGAGAATCTAGAAAAAATTTTGAATTTATCCAAAGAATTTGATTACTTTTGAAAATAATTGAATTCATGTAATTGCCTTTGTTATTTATGAAAATAATTGAATTTTGCGAAGAATATTTATTAAAAATTCCTGAAAATAATTGAATTTCTGGGAAAAACTTAATATTTGTCAAAATAATTGAAAACTTGACGAGAATCTAAAAAAAATTTTGAATTTCTCCAAAGAATTTGATTACTTTTGAAAATAATTGAATTCATGTAATTGCCTTTGTTATTTATGAAAATAATTGAATTTTGCGAAGAATATTTATTAAAAATTCCTGAAAATAATTGAATTTCTGGGAAAAACTTAATATTTGTCAAAATAATTGAAAACTTGACGAGAATCTAGAAAAAATTTTGAATTTATCCAAAGAATTTGATTACTTTTGAAAATAATTGAATTCTTGTAATTGCCTTTGTTATTTATGAAAATAATTGAATTTTGCGAAGAATATTTATTAAAAATTCCTGAAAATAATTGAATTTCTGAGAAGAAATTTAATATTTATCAAGATAATTGAAAACTTGTCGTGAATTTAAAAAAAATTTTAAATTTCTGTGAAGAATTTTATTATTTTTAAAAATAATTAAATTCCTGTGATGAATATTGTTATTTATGAAAATAATTGAATTTTGCAAAGAATTTTATTAAAAGACGAATTTGAAAAAGAAAAAAATATGAATCAGAATACGAATTCGAAAGAAAAGAAATTAATGAAAATATACATTTGTGGCAAAAGAAGACAAGTCTTGAATATTAAGATGAGAGAAAGTGAATGATTGAGAATAATAAATGGAATGTGTCAGTGACATTGAGAATACGATTGGAATTAATAATAATTGTGGAAAGGTGAGTTATATATATTATTAGAATAATGAGAGCGAGAGTATTACCATTGGTGATTACTGTACACTGGCAACCCTTTTCCCCGTGTGAATGGCCGAGGACGAGGACGAGAACGAGAACGAGAGCATGCCTGCGGGGGTGCTATATCCATTACGCTTATTACAACCCCCGACCAACCACCCACCCTTTTACGCGAATGAGCATCGATCGACACCCAGCGATGAACCAAACGCTCCTGTCCGGTTAGGTCCGTTTTAGCCCTATATATTCATACATCGTCAACGCACCAGGTATTTTATTTTCTCCTTTTATTTTTTCTTTTTCTTTTTTTTATTTTTTATTCGCCATCTGCTCTTCGAAACTTTTTTTTTCCTTTTCCATATGTATACTGTTTTTGTTTATTTTTACAATTCGAAGCTCTGATGACTTCTAACTTTCCGCATTTTACTCTTTACTATGATGCCAACTTTCAATATTTTTTACTCTTTTTTTATTCTTTACTATGATGTCAACTTTTGGTTTGAATTTTAAAACAAAAAAAAAGAATAAAACTCTTTTTTCTATTCTTTACTGATGTCAACTTTTGGTTTGAATTTTTTGTTTCAAAATTTCTGTATATAGAAAAATTTTGTTTAGATGTAGTAATTATTAAAAACTACAAAGTCAATTATTATTATTTGTTACTTTCTAAAACTTTATTATTAACTTTTTTTATTTTCAATACAATTTACCTCAAAATTTCTTAATGGAATTGAATTATTTTTAGTAATTTTAATAAAATTCGTCGTAAGAATTCAATTATTTTCAAACATTTTGATACAATTGACAATTCTCCTTAGAAGTAAATTATTTTTAATATAAGTTTCACTAAATTCATTAAAATAATTTTAATTTTCTATACGAAGCAATTAAATTATTTTCACAGAATTTTAATAATATTCTTGGAAAAATTCAATTATTTTCAGTACAATTTAAATAAAAGTCGTCGAAAAAATTCAATTATTTTCAAAAAATTTGATACAATTCTTTTTATAGAATTCAATTATTTTTAATACAATTTTAATTAAATTCCTTTAATGAATTTTAATTTTCTTCGAAACAATTAAATTATTTTCATAAACAATCAAATTCTTCGGAGGAATCCAATTATTTTCAATAAAATTTCAATTCTTTGATGGAATTCAATTATTTCTAGAAATGTTAATAAAATAAGTCGAAAGAATTCAATTATATTAAAAAATTTTATTATAATTCTTTAGAAGAATTCAATTATTTTCAATACAATTTGAATAAAATTTCTTAAAAAAGTATTTAATTATTTTTAAAATATTTTATTAACATTCAATTATCTTGAGAAATATTAAATTTCTTCCTTGAAATTTAATTATTTTCAGGAATTTTAAGAAAATATTTTGCAAAGTTTTGCAAAATAACAATATTCATCACAAGAATTCAATTATTTTCAAAAATAATAAAATTCTTCACAGGAATTGAAATTTTTTTAAAAATTCTTGTTAACTTTTTAATTATTTTGATAAATATTAAATTACTTCTCAGTAACCATATTTCATTACAAGAATTCAATTATTTTTGAAAGAAATAAAATTCTTCGCAGAAATTCAAAATTTTTTAAAACTCTTTAATTATTTTTAGGAATTTTTAATAAAATTGTTTGCAGAATTTAATTATTTTCATAAGTAACAATTACAATCTTTAAAAATAATTGAATCTTATCGAAAAATTTGATTAAAATTTTATTGAAAATAATTGAATTCCTGCGAAGAATTTTTAATATTTTTATTTAACAGTTTTGTTGAACTAATTTTTTGAAAAATTTTAATTCTAATTTTTATCGAAATTATTAAAATTTTTTAATAATATTTTTAGTTATTAATTATTTAATTATTAAAAATAATTGATTTAGAGAAGAATTTTAGTTAAATATTTATTTTAAATAAAACTATTGATGTTTTCGAATAATATTACAATTAAAGAAATTTGTAAATATATGTATTATAGAACATTTTTTTGAGTATCTAATCATTTTTAGAGTGAATCGCAGAATATTCTTTAGGGTCAGGAAAAAAGTCAAAATTTTGCCTAAAAATCAGGGAAAAACAAAATTTATTTTTTGTGGCAACCCAATTATATCTTTTGTTTCAAATATAGTAACCAAAAGTTAATATAGTATAAAGAATAAAAAAATGAGTATTGTAATTATAAACATTTTATTTTTGGAAATTTCGGTCAAAAAATTAGAGAAATATTTTTGATTCTTCAATTTTTGAATTTTTTGATCTTATTTGGAATTTCTTTTTACCCCAATCAATAATTTACCTGTAAAGTAAAAAATATAAATTAATATATAAAGAAAATGATGCGAAAATAAAGAAAAAAGAAAAAGAGAACTTTTTGTTCCTATATTACACCAGAAATGAATCTATATTTTGAACTATCCAAATTCCAAGCATCGTTTATCTCTCAGACTGAAGAGGAATCCGCACGTGTTCATTCAATGGTTTTTTATAAACTTTTAAAATGGACACTTTGAAATTTACGATTGAGCGTGTCGAGTAATGGGTTTCCCTGCAAGTGGAGTCAAAAGTCATCTGAAAAAAAGTAAGATAAGAGCGATGGAATAAAACAAGAAGAAAAAAAATTAAGAGAGAGAGAGAGAGAGATAGAGAGGAAAAGACGAAAGAATCGTGGAGTAACTTAGACTGGAACAGCTGTTTAAAGTGTGCCTATAGATTTCTTATAAATTCTTCGGGAAAAGTATATAGACCCGACAAGAGTTTGTCGGTTGAAAAAAAAAATAACACCAGGCCTCTAATACAAAAAATTAAATTTAGAAATTTAGTTCAAAAACAAAGAAGCTATTTTTTTCTCTATTCTCAATATTGTACAACATAAGAGAATCCTTGAAATTAATTTTCAAAAGGAGAATTTTTTTCTAAATATAATTTTAAAAATAATTTTTTTACTCAGCATTATAATTTTAATAATGTGATTTACCTGATTCGTAAATAATTTTATTTTCTTCTATACATTTTTAATCGATGGGATAAAATTCGTAAATAATTTTTCTTTCGTGCAATTTCACTCAATATTTTTCGAAATAAACTCGAAACAAATTTTCTTCTATATTAGTTTTATTATTTATAAAAATAATTTAATTCTTGCAAAGAATTTTACTATTTATAAAAATATTATTTTAATTGTTCCGAAAAATTTATTAAAATTTTAGAAAATAAATGAATTTTATGTAAATATTTAAAAATAATTGAATTCTTTTCAGAAATTCTATTAAAATTGTTTTGAAAAGAATTTATTAAAATTTTAGGAAAAATTGAAGTGTTTTGAAGAATTTTATAGAAATATTTGAAAATCATTAAATTCTTTCGAGAAATTCAATTAAAGTTGTTTCGAAAATAATTGTATTCATTAGAAGAATTTTATTATTTTTTTGAATATAATTAAATTTTTTGACGAATATATTTTAAAATTGCATTGAAAGTAACTTAATTTTTAAATAGAATTTTTGAAACTATTTTGAAAATACTAGAATTATTTTTAGAGAATTTCAAAATTCTTGTTGAAATTGAATTTTATGGAAAATTTTGAAAATAATTAAATTCTTTCGTGTAATTTTATTAAAATTTTAGAATATAATTGAATTCCTTCGTAAAATTTTATTAAAATTTTGTTGAAAATAATTGAATTTTTGCAAAAAGTTTTACTATTTATAAAAATATAATTGAATGCTTCCACAGAATGTTATTATTTATAGGGGAACATAGTCTAGGTCGGCCACCTTTTTGACTTTTGTTTATAACTTTTTTTAAAAAATGAATTTGGACAATTGAAGTATATGGTTGGAAAGTCCTGTTTAATAGGAACATTTTTTCTGTACAAAGTAAATTGACAGGTTTAAAAATGAAAAAGTTATAAAGATTTAAAAAAAAAAAAATTTGTAGTCCAGGTTGGACATTACAGTCAAGGTCGGCCATGTTTAAAATTCAAAGGGCATTAATCGTTAAAAAATAAAATAACATGTTTGGAGTTACGGAAAATTGATTCTTTATTGTTTACAGCTTGTAACTTAATGAAATAATAAAATAATAAAAATAAACAATATAAAAAAATAAATATAAATAAAAAAAAATTTTGCACTAAAATATTAATAAAATTAAATAAAAATATTAGTAAGATGATCAATTATATTATGAGTTATACAGAATTGCAGATTTTGCAAATGAAGTAGCTCGTCCTCATCTTTGCGCATTTTAAACACATAGTGGCCGACCTTGACAGTAAGTAACATTGCCGAATTGTTGTAACCATAAAAAAATACGTTTCGGGATTCGATTTTTTACTTTGTTTTCCTTTCAACCATGAGTCCCACAAATTTTCTGCATACTTGCCTTGACGATTCAATTTGTTTTTTATCTTTTATTAATGGTTTTTCACATTATGCACAAAACTTTTTTTGAGCTTTTTTTGTACCGACGTCACAGAAAACACAATTTTCGATTTTCCGAAAATGTAATTGAACAAAAAGTTAGGTTTCACTAAGACAAGCTTCGACAAAAATGCGCGTAGGTGGCGCTAGTGAACTTGACAAAAAAACGCGAGTGGCCTACCTAGACAGTAGACCAACCTTGACTACATTCCCCTATAAAAATAATTGAATTCTTGCGAAGAATTATATTAAAAATTTTTCTTTTTAAATATTTTCAATTTTAAAAATTAATGAATTGAAAATCATTGAATTCTTGCAAAGAATCTTATCTTATTTATTATAATAAATAATCAAAAAAATTTCAAGAGAATAATTGAATTCCTTCGAAGAATTTTTTTATTTATGAAAATAATTGAATTCTCGCGATGAATTTTATTAAAATTTTTAAAAATCATAATTAAATTCTTTTAAAGAATTTCTTTGAATTTTTTTAAAATAATGGAGTTTCTTTAATAATTTTAATTGAAGATTTTGAAAGCAATTGAATTTTATGAAGAAAAATTTTATTAAAATTGTATTGAAAATAATTGACTTCCTGAGAAGAATTGTATTATTTATAAAAATAGTTAAATTGTTTCGAAGAATTTATTAAAATTTTAGAAAATAATTGAATTTTATGGAAATATTTGAAAATATCTTAATTCTGTCGAGGTATTCAATTAAAATTGTTTTGAAAAGAATTGAATTCCCGCAAAGAATTTTACTATATTTATAAAAATAATTGAATTTTTTCGTGAAATTTTATTAAAATTTTACAAAGTAATTGAATTCTTTCGTGAAATTTTATTAAAATTTTAGAAAATAATTGAATTCTTTCTTGAAATTTTATTAAAGTTTTTAAAAGTAATTGAATTCTTTCGTAAAATTTTATTAAAATTTTGTTAAAAATAATTGAATTTTTGCAAAAAATTTTACTATTTATAAAAATAATTGAATTCTTCCAAAGAATGTTATTATTTATTAAAAAAATAATTGAATTCTTGCGACGAATTATATTAAAATTTTTGAAAATATAAACAATAATAATTAATTTTGTTCTTAATAAGTACAAAATAAATAATAATTTTAAAAATGTTGATAATGAAATTATTTTAAAATTTATATTTGAAAATAAAAAATTTTGTAATTTTAATAACAATAACAAAGCGAATAACATCTTCTGCGCGTATAATTTGCTAATTAAAAAATAAAACATAATATTAATTCTGGAATAAATTAATTAAAAAAAATAATTTCCAATATGGACTATATTTAATTGCAATTAAATTTGAATAAACGAAATTCAAAAAATCGAAATTTTTTTATACACAATTTTTAATTTCGCCGCAACAATGTTTAAAATAAAAATATAATATTAAAATACACAAAAATATTTAAAATATTGTTTTATTTTTTATTTTTCAGAAAAGATGCGTAGGCGAGACAAGAGTTTTAAACGTTTCGGTTTATATGTGGTCAAACGTGTCTTGAAAAATTAGCTTTTTATCAACGATTCAATCTCTCCTAATAACGGACACGCCGCAGTTCCACTTCTCTATACTCTCCATGTGCAAAAAAAAAAATCTAAGGTAAGATTTCATTAATTATATCAAGATTTATCCAGGTTTCATTTTACAGAAACTTTACAGGAATTTAGTTAATCGACAATATTTAACATAACTCTCAATAGGGAAAACTTTATATCGAAATAATTGTATAAATAATATTGATTTTTATTTTTTTTATTTTTTTTTTATTTTCAGAAAAGAGACAAAATAATAAAAATTAAATATAAAAGAATTTGAGAAAAATGAAAGAAATTGAAAATCAATTTTTTTTTTGAGTAAATATTTCAGAAGAAATAAATTAGATTCGAGAGAAATAAAAAAGGGAAATAAATTCGTCTCTTTTTTTTTAGGTTCAAACTTTAAAACTATTTTTTCTATTTTTTTCTGAAAAGTATAATTGAATTGAACGAAGTTTATTAAAAGTTTGGAAATAATACTTATTTCCAAACTTTCAATAAACTTCGTTCAATTCAATTATTTTTCAAAAAAATAATTTAATAAACAAAATTTATTAAAATTTTAAAAATAATTGAACCGAATGAAGTTTATCCAAAAATTAGAAAAAAAATTGAATTTAATGAATTTTATATAGAAAATAATAACAAAGAAGAATTTTATTATTTTGTGTTTTATTTATTTTTAAGAATATACATTTACGAAAGAAATTTCATATAGTATTATATATTTACATTGTTAATGAAAATTATTCTATTTTATATGATAATGGGAAAAAAAAATTCCAGACATTATCATTTTAGATGTTATAATTTCTTTTTTAGAACAAGAGAATGTTCAGGTAAAAATATATAGTCTATATAAAAACTTATTGCAAATCAATTAATACATTCTAAAATCGTCAGAATAGAAATTATTTAAATTACATATAATATTTCTATTCATGAAAATCATCACAAAATTCTATTCTCTTTGAGAGAATATGTCAATAAAATTACAGACTAACATATATAATATAGATTGTAAAATGGCAGAATAATCGACTGCCAAAATTACAAAAATATATTTTGTAGAAATAATTTCAAATTATTGATGTACATAAATTAAACATTATTAGATTCACTGAAAAAAAAAATTTTTTCTTTATTCAAATAATCGGTTAGTTGTGTATTATCAAACAAATTTTTATTTGAATCAAGTAATTTTTATTTGAATCGAGTAATTTTTATTTGAACCGAATAATTTTTATTTAAATCAAATAAATTGTATTCGAAACAAATAATTTCAGTATTTGAAGCAAAAAGCATTTAATTGACTCAAAAATGATTTGATAAAAATAAATTTTTATTTTAATCAAATAAAAATCAAATTAAAATTATTTAGTGCAAATAAATATTTTATTTCTGTCAAATTAAAATTATTTTATACAAATAAATATTTATTTCAATGAAATAAGAAATATTTCATGCAGATAAATATTTATTTGAACCAAATAAAAATTATTTCATTCAAATAAACATTTATTTCCATCAAAGAATTATTTCTTACACAAATAAATTTTTTTTTTTTGATAATAGACAAGTAATCGTTCTTCTGAATCAAATAATATTTTTTTTTTTCAGTGTAAAATGTGGTTATTGTTAAAAGTTTTTTACATTCCTTTTCGTCACTTTTAACAATATCAGAATAGTCTTATTTGTTTATAATATAAAAATATTTTAATCATTTTATTGACGGCTTGGTTGTTAATTACTAAACTAACTAATAAGTTAGTGTTTACTATCTCTACATTAGTCTCTCATTCGAAATTACAAAAGATTCAACGTTTTTTGGTAACTTTATTTTTTGAATATTGAAATTTGTTAATACTTAGGCTACTAGTAAAAAAAAATATTATTAATAAGTACAAATAATTGATTAAAGCTTGAAGAATAATATTTTTAGAAGAATTAAATTTTTAATAGTAATTTTTTTCTTTTTTTTTTCTTTTTTTTCTTTTTCACTTTAATTGTATTTTTAATTGAAACGAAAATTGAGAGTAAATCAATCGAAGAACTCGAGAATAATATTCCGAACGTTAAATCTTTTGAATCGTTGCTACCACAGATTTATATTTTCCTCTAAATTATTCTCTAACTTATAGATTCTAATTTACAAACTGATATTCTTTAAATATTTCTCGATTTTATTTAAAGAATTTCAATCTGATTTATTCACATGATCAATTTTCTGGATATTTTCAGACAATGAAAATTTAATTCTCTTTTTTATTTGAATTAATAATAATATTTATTAATTAATTCCGAAGCTATTATGTGAGTTCAATATTAAATTTTTTCTGTAAATATTAATTTTAAGTCACCGATTTAGTAAATCAGTCTATAATAACTTATCATTCAAGTTATTTCATTAGGTAAATTATTTTAAGTGTCGATTATCATTTTCGAAGAATAGGTTACTATTAACCTAAATAATATTAATATAATAATTAATTATTAATTAATTAATAATAATTAGATTTTAATTCAATTTAATGTTTTTCCAAAATTAAAATTTTTAATTTTAAATTTAAACATTAAAATTCAATTGATAATAATTAATATTAATTAACTAATAATTAAACAATGGAATATATTAATAATAATAATTAATTAATATTAACATAAATAATTTCAACATAAAGCCGATTCTAATTCTTACTTTTTCTCGCAAAAAAAATTCGAATTGAAATATTATCTAATTTGACAGTTAATATATTAAATTTCATTAATCGCGTATACATTTATACCTTATGTAAGAAAAAAAATAGAAAATAAATATTTTATTTAATATTTTATTTTAAATATGAAAATTTAATAACAACGAATAAAGAAAATCAGAGTTAAAGTAAAATTAAAGTGAAAATAAAATAAAAGTAAAAAATAACAATTGAAATAAAAAAAAAACCAAAAAGCTCTTTTTGCAGTGTTTCTTTTAATTGAAATTTAAAAGAAAAAATATCGAGAATAACTTTATTATAATAAATAATAATCCATATAATTAAATAAATTAATAAAGTTAAACAAATTACTTTTGCGCTTTAAACAAATCCCTCTTTACTTTTAACTGTTAATTATAAAACTAAATTTATCTCAAGGTACCGGCCCTGAGTTTGCTCGACTTGATTAAGTGAATAAATTAAATTAAATAATCTTGCAAGTTTAATTACTTCTATATAAATATAATGTTCAATTTAACTTAAATGAACAGAAAATTTAACTCAAATGAAAGAAAATTGCAAACAAATTGCAAAAAAAAGGCAAAAAAAAAAAATTGTAAACAAAAATTACAAAAAAAGTCAACAAGAATCGCAAAAAAGTTGCCAACGAAATTGAAAAAAAAAATTATAAACAAAAATTGAAAAAAATAATAATCAAAAATTCAAAAAAATAATAAACAAAAATTGCAAAAAAAAAATTGTAAATAAAAATTGTGGAGAATGAAAAAAAAAATTCTGTAAAAATAAATATAAAGAAAAAATATTCTTTTAATTTGAAAATAAATTTTTCAACATTTTGAAAACATTTTGCAAAACAAAATAACATTTCTATAAGGTTTTTTTTTTTTTGTTTTTTAATACTATAATCGGTTCCAAAATTCGAACTCACCACACTGAGAAATATTAGTCGACTAATTAAATGTTTTTACGCACTGGAAATGAAATCGCTTGTTACAGACTAGGCGCCTCTTTCAGTAAACGTACCAGGGAATTTAGTTTACCTTCCTCGGAGTTTCTGTACTCTTCAAGTAGCTGTGGAATGAAAATATTTCAAATAAGAAGCCAGATTTTCTTTTCGTGAAAATAAAAGATAAATAAATTATCCAACAAATGGAATGGGCTGATTAATATATAAAGGTATATAAAAAATATTGTTTAGTTAATAAAATAATTTAAATTTTCTACGATAATAAATAAATTAATTCAAATTTTCTACGGTAATAAATTAATTTAAATTTTCATCGGTAATAAATTAATTTGAATTTTCTACGATAATAAATTTAAAAAACAAATTTTCTACGACAATAAATTTAAAAATTAAATTTCATACAAGACAATAAATTTAAAAATCAAATTTTATACAATAATAAATTTTAAAATCAAATTTTACACAATAATCAATTTAAAAATCAAATTTCATTCAATATTAAATTTTAAAATCAAATTTTATACACTAATAAATTTTTTTATTTTTATTTATTTAAATTTGGAAGGATTTATTTATAATTTAATTTAATTTATTTATTTATTTAAACTTTGGACGGACAAAGAATGTGAAGAGAAGTAAAAAATGAATTTTTTTTCGAATATTTAATTCGTACCTGATACGAGAGCTCACAAGATAAAATTGACTTTGCTTCAGGGTTGCAGTGTGTGGCCGCTAAAAGTGTCGGAAGTGTCGACTGAGCGAGTCGTGGATCACCATAAAATGGAAACGGCAAAGTACATAATTGTTGGAGAACACTTGGACCAGCGCCAGCCGATTGTAAAATCAACTGAAACAAAAATATTTATCATTTTTTATTCACTTCCAAAAACAAGAATTATTTTTTCATTTCAAGAAAAAAGAAAAATCTTTCGAGAAAATAATATAATTTTACTCGATGAGAAAATTAAACGCACGGAAAAAACAATAATAAAGTAACAGTAAATTAATTAATAAAATAAAAAATCAAATCAAAAATGTAAAATCGAAAAAGTAAAATCAAGAAATAAAATCGAAAAAATAAAATCGAGAAAATAAAATTAAAAAATGTGATCAAAGAATAAAATTGAAAAAGCAAAATTAAAAAATATAATCAAAGATTAAATTAAAAAAAATAAAATCAAAAGAATAGTAAAGAATAGTAAAATATACGTTGAACGTAGCAAAATTTCTCCCCAAACAGAAAATTTTTTGACGTAAATTTGCAGAAATTTAGTTTTTATTAATTAACAGTTTACATTTTATGTTCTAAATAGATTTGCAAAAAAATGTTATGAAAGTTATTCACAAATAACTAATAAATAATAATATTTTTTTAAATAAATAATATTTTTTCCGTGAAGAAATAGTAAATAATTTAAATTTGCTACAATAATATTATATTTGTTAGATTTGAAAACAACTGTAATTATAATTAAAATTGTTATTTACTAGGAAGTGTTGGCGTGGACCGTGAGAACTACATATTAGGAAGGAAGGAATCTAATGTGAGCCGTTATGGATTTGAATGTGACAATACAGGTGAAACGGAAATAGCTTAAAGACAAGTGGAAGTTAGCGAACAAGTGGAAGAAAACTTTCGTCCACCTGCGTCAAAGTCAACAGCAAAACGAACAAGCAGGATGTACCCGTATGACAGGAAGCAAGTACCTGTTTCTGCAAGAAGTTCATTTGACATATTTAACTGTTGGGATTAACAATGTAATGAAACAAGCGAGTGCCTTAGGAAAAATTGAAGACACTGCGGAGAATAAACACCGTGAAAAGAAGAAATGGAGAAAAAATTCCACCAGGTAAAAAATTATTTCAATAGAGTGAAAAAAAAGTTGGGTATTTTTATTGATTTCAAAATATTTTTCGTAAGAAAAATATTTTGAATCAATAAATACCCAACTTTTTTTCTTACGAAAAATATTTTGAAATCAATAATTGATTGAATTTTGCTAATTATGAAAATTTTTGAAAATTAATTAAATTGTTCTGAAGGATTTTATTATTTTTGAAAATAATTGAATTCTGTCAAGACATTTTACTAAAATTGTATAGAAAATAATTTAATTCTTGGAACACAATTTACTAGTTATAAAAATAATAATATGAAAAATAATTTAAAAACAAATTTTTGAAAAATTCAAATTTAATTGTTTAGAAGAAAATTTGAATGATTTTGAAAAATTTAATTAAACTTGTATTAAAAATTATTGAATTCTTTTCAAGAATTTCATACAAAATATTGAAAAATTTGAATACTTTAAAGGAATTAAGTCAAAATTGTATTAAAAATAATTGAATTCTAATAGAGAATAGTATCACAATTTTTGAAAATAATTGAATTCTTTCGACGAATTTTATTAAAGTTTCTAAAAATAATTAAATATAATTAAGGAAATATAGGAAATAATTGAATTCCTCCGAAGAATTTTATTATTTATATGAATATAATTGAATTCCTCCGAGGATTTTTATTATTTAAGAAAATAATTGAATTCTTTAATTAAATTTTTCCATAAATATTATTAAAATTCTGTAAAAATAATTGAATTGTTTTGAAAAAAATTAAAATTCTATCGTGGAATTTAGTTAAATTGTATTGAAAATAATTCAATTCTAATATAGATTTGTATCGAAATTTTTTATAACAATTGAAATCTTTTAACGAATTTTATTGAAATTTTTAAAAATAGTAGAATATTCTTCCGAAAATATTATTAAAATTCTGTAAAAATAATTTAATTTTAATTTTAATTTTAATCCAAATAGAAAACATCTGGTATACCTTAAACGAACAAACCGGACACTTAGACTGTCAAGGCCGACCTTCAGGTGGAACTCAAGAAGAAATGTCAAAAAACTACTAGCTTCTGGAGTGTCAGTTTTCTTCTGGAATGTCCATGGATTGGGAAACCTAAGAAATGCAGAGGATGGTGGGCAGAAACTTTCTGATAGAAAATCAATCTTGGCGCTATCTGAAACATGGGCAGTTGCGGAGAATATCAAACCACCTACTGGCTGGACATCGAGTACCTGTATTGTGTCACCTGCTTTGAAGGAGCGCAACATGGGGCGAGCTTCAGGCGGTCTTGCGGTGATGTTTAACTCTAATTTTAAAACAAAAATTTTAAATAAAACTATTCATTGGCTTTTTATCGAAATAAAAGTAGAAAATTTTAATTTTATTTTAGGAACTTTATATTTTAAACAGTCTTTTGAAATTGAAGTCTTATTAGAAATGCTTCAACCAGTAATTGATGATATAAATTGTAACTATAAAGATTCACCAATATTAATAGGAGGTGATTTTAATGCAAGGATTGGAACACTTTCGGATTTTGATCAAATTGCGATTTTTAATTCGGGGTTGTTCAGTAAGAGACGTACCTGTGATATTTTTGTTAATAAAAGAGGCTTAGAATTGAATGATTTTATGAGTTTAAACGGATTTATAGTTTTGAATGGTCGCTCAAGGAGTGATGCTGAGGGTGTATATACGTTTGTCGGAGGAAATGGATCCAGCGTCATAGATCTTGCTTGGATTGATGTAGCTCATGCGGAAGTGGTTTATGACTTTATAGTACATTCATCAGTAATTGATTCAGACCATTTCCCTATTGAAGTTATTTTTAAACCTATAAATCAATTAAAGTCGCGAGATAGAAGTGCTGGGCCCATTCCTGAAGATAGATGTATTAATCGCTTATGTTGGGATTCAAATAAAATAAATGATTATGTTAATATTTTGAATGGTCCTGAATTTGCTCCCCCTGACTCTGATCTGTCTTCTGACGAGCAGAACCGGATTCTGATTGATAGCATCACGAAAGTGGCGAATCTTTCGGGTATGATAAAAAGAACTAATTTGAATTTTAAATCTAGATACAAGAAACCATGGTTCGACAAGCAATTAATTAAACTACAAAAAGAAACAAAACAAAAAGCTAAGGAATGGAAAAAATCAGGGTTTAGTGCTGATGGTAGGCTCTCTTTATGCGCATCGAAGGCAAAATATAAAAATTTGTTAACTAAAAAACGAGTAGGTTACGAGCAAAGTATTCAAGAAAGATTTGCAAGTGTAAGAGATGCAAGATCCTTCTGGTCTGCGGTAGAGATTTGTCGGAGAAAGGGGGGATTTGAATTTAGAGAGAATCCAATAACAATTGAAGAATGGGAGGGCTTCTATGCGTGTATATATCCAGAAAGAGTGAACACAGATGTGAGATATTTTAGTAAAACAGTCCCTGAGTTGGATGGAGAAATCTTGATACAGGAAGTAATAGCAGCGTTAAATAAAAGTAAACCAGGTAAATCCCCGGGTACGGATGGCATTAATGCTGAATTCTATAAGAATTTGCCATTATCTTGGATATTTTTTTTACATTCATTTTTTAACAAAATTTTGGATGAAGGGCGAGCTCCTGAGGCTTGGTCTCAATCGATTATTACTCTAATACATAAAAAAGGTTTAAGAAATGATCCTCTTAATTATAGAGGAATTGCATTGTGCAATTACATCTTAAAAATTTTTACTTTGATACTCGCTAAAAGACTTTCCGAATGGTCTGAAAAAAACTCGCTTCTCCCGGAAACACAAAATGGTTTTAGGTCTGGAAGAAGCTGTGTTGATAATGTTTTCACATTGCAGTCTGCCCTGCATCTTCGACTGAGAATGAGTAAGACGTCAGCGTATGCACTGTTCATTGATTTTCGTCGAGCTTTTGATTCGGTATCACATGCTTTATTATGGCAAAAGTTATACGACATGGGAGTAAGCGACAAAATAATTAAAATTATAAAATCTATTTATGATTATGCATCTTTTACCATTAGAATTGCTAATGAGTTTTCAAACCCAGTCGAGGTAACAGAAGGCGTATTGCAAGGTGAAACGCTTAGTCCCATTTTGTTTATATTATTTATCGCAGATTTTGAAAGAAAACTCAGGGACGCTGGAAATGAGGGTCTGAATATAAATGGTTGTGTGGACTTGCTTGTTTCACTTTTTGCTGATGATGCGGTTGTTTTGGCGAGTACCTCAGTGAGGATGTGTAAATTAATAAAAGATATAGAAAATTACTGCAATGTAAATGGTCTGAAAATCAATACCTCAAAAACGCAAATCGTTCACTTTAGAAGAGGGGGTAAACCATCATCGAAAAAATTTTTTATTAACGGTGATTCTCTTAAAATTGTAAATTCTTACAATTATTTGGGAGTTGAGTTTTCTAGCTCCGCATTGGGCAAAAAGGCAACTGAGTATGCAATCTCAAAATCTAACCAGGCTTTTGGGACGATAAGACAGATTATAAATAAGGGAAAAATAGATTGCTGGGAGGCTCAAAGTAAACTATACTATAGTATTGACTCGGCAACACTTTTGTATTGCGGGCACATATGGGGATTAAGGTACTTACAAAAAATTGAATCTGCACACACAACACACTTTAAACAATTATTATCCCTTCCAAAATGTACCTTCAATGCTGCCCTGCGTCTTGAGTTGGGTCTTATTAGTTTAGAAATAAAAGTTTTCAAGTCAGCTTATCTTTACATTGTGAAAGTTTTGTCAATGGACAATTCTCGTTTACCTAAAATATGCTTCGAAAGACAGGTGGAATTGATGCGATGCTCTGAGCCAACCTGTGAATATAACTGGGTGGCTCAAGTAAATGTTCTGTTGGAAAAAATTAACATGACGGAATTATGGTCAACCCTTTGCCCCCTCATTTGGTCTGAAAAATTAAGTTTAGCCTTGGGTCGTTATGAGAGGTATTTGAGGTTTTCGGACCTAATTAGGTATGAACAATCCAATTCCAGATTATGTAATTTAACAAGGACGTTAGAAGATAAAGCGGCAATCTATCTGTCTAGGCGACGAAAATTGTATTTAACGAAAATATTTGTGCAGTTAAGATTAGCCTCAAAACACTATATCAGATTTTCATACAAAGGTAATTTGTACAGCTGGAATCAACATGAAGTTTGTACAATTTGCAATCTAAAAAAGATTGAAACTTTAAATCATTTTTTATTTGAGTGCCCGATTTATGAAGGGTATAGAAATTTTTATTTGAAGAAGCTAGAGTTTGGATACGACTTGAGCCAGCTGTGCAATGCGCCTGACGAGAAAAGTTTAAAGAATATTTGTCACTATATAATAAATAGTTTACTACTGCGAGCATTTATGTTAAATGAATGAATTACCAAATAATAATTGTATAAGCGGAAATTCCTGCTACAAAATGTATAATTTTTAAAAGCAGAAATAAATAAATAATAATAATACTACTAATAAATAAATAATTTAAATTTGCTACAATAATATTATATTTGTTAGATTTGAAAACAACTGTAATTATAATTAAAATTGTTATTTACTAGGAAGTGTTGGCGTGGACCGTGAGAACTACATATTAGGAAGGAAGGAATCTAATGTGAGCCGTTATGGATTTGAATGTGACAATACAGGTGAAACGGAAATAGCTTAAAGACAAGTGGAAGTTAGCGAACAAGTGGAAGAAAACTTTCGTCCACCTGCGTCAAAGTCAACAGCAAAACGAACAAGCAGGATGTACCCGTATGACAGGAAGCAAGTACCTGTTTCTGCAAGAAGTTCATTTGACATATTTAACTGTTGGGATTAACAATGTAATGAAACAAGCGAGTGCCTTAGGAAAAATTGAAGACACTGCGGAGAATAAACACCGTGAAAAGAAGAAATGGAGAAAAAATTCCACCAGGTAAAAAATTATTTCAATAGAGTGAAAAAAAAGTTGGGTATTTTTATTGATTTCAAAATATTTTTCGTAAGAAAAATATTTTGAATCAATAAATACCCAACTTTTTTTCTTACGAAAAATATTTTGAAATCAATAATTGATTGAATTTTGCTAATTATGAAAATTTTTGAAAATTAATTAAATTGTTCTGAAGGATTTTATTATTTTTGAAAATAATTGAATTCTGTCAAGACATTTTACTAAAATTGTATAGAAAATAATTTAATTCTTGGAACACAATTTACTAGTTATAAAAATAATAATATGAAAAATAATTTAAAAACAAATTTTTGAAAAATTCAAATTTAATTGTTTAGAAGAAAATTTGAATGATTTTGAAAAATTTAATTAAACTTGTATTAAAAATTATTGAATTCTTTTCAAGAATTTCATACAAAATATTGAAAAATTTGAATACTTTAAAGGAATTAAGTCAAAATTGTATTAAAAATAATTGAATTCTAATAGAGAATAGTATCACAATTTTTGAAAATAATTGAATTCTTTCGACGAATTTTATTAAAGTTTCTAAAAATAATTAAATATAATTAAGGAAATATAGGAAATAATTGAATTCCTCCGAAGAATTTTATTATTTATATGAATATAATTGAATTCCTCCGAGGATTTTTATTATTTAAGAAAATAATTGAATTCTTTAATTAAATTTTTCCATAAATATTATTAAAATTCTGTAAAAATAATTGAATTGTTTTGAAAAAAATTAAAATTCTATCGTGGAATTTAGTTAAATTGTATTGAAAATAATTCAATTCTAATATAGATTTGTATCGAAATTTTTTATAACAATTGAAATCTTTTAACGAATTTTATTGAAATTTTTAAAAATAGTAGAATATTCTTCCGAAAATATTATTAAAATTCTGTAAAAATAATTTAATTGTTTAGAAGAAAGTTAAAATTCTTTTGAGGAATTTAATTAAAATTGCATAAAAGTTATTGAATTCTTCTATAGAATTTTCTGCAAATTTATGAAAATAATTCAATTTTCTCAACGAATTTTATTATTTCTAAAAATAATTGAATTCCATGAAGGAAATTTTATTGAAAGTGTATTGAAAATAATTGATTTCCTATCCTACGAAGAATTTGCTTATTTATGAAAATAATCGAATTCTTTAATTGAATTCTTTTATGAATATTAATAAAATTCTTTGAAAACAAATTATTTGCTTCGAAGAAAAAAGGAATTAAGTTAAAATTGTAATGAAAATAATTTAATTCTGATAAAGAATTGTATTAAATTTTTTTTAATTAATTAAATCCTTTCGAGAAAGTTTTAAATAATTGTATAAAATAATTTAATTCTTACAACGAATTTTATTATTTATTATGAAAAGAATTGAATTCCAACAAGGAATTTTATTAATATTTTAGAAAGTAAATAATATTTTTTCTAAATAATGTATAGAAAATGAATACAAAAATAATAAATAGAAATAAAATTAAATTAACTTGAATTTCTACTTAAAAGAATTTGTAACTAGCAAAATTTTGTTCTCACTAAATTTTCAATTAAAAAATATTAATTAATCAAATTCAAGTTAATTTAAATTCAATTAAACAAAATTTTTCTCAAGTGAAAATTTTCCTAAACGATAATTTCATCACCGGAAAACACTTGGAAATCATACTTTCATAATTTCGAAGTGAAACAAATTCCAAAGAATTACAGACAGTAATTTAAGAAAATAATTTTATCAAATTTAATTTTCTCAACTAATTAATATAACATAATCTAAATATAATATATTCTAAATTCTAAATTTCTGTTTTAAATTTCTATTCTAAATTTTCCAATTCTTCCAGAAAATGAAACCTTTTTCGTCTATACACTGAAAATGTCTCAAAATGTATTTATTTGTTTAGAGTGATGGGCGCGCTTTTGTTTAGAATTCCAAAGACAACTTGTCAAAAAATGTTGAAAGTGCATTTAAAGAATCGAAAGAGTTGATGAGAGAGAGAGAGAGAGAGAGAGAGAGAGAGAGAGGGGAAAAAAATGAAATGATTACTGATTTCGAGTGAAGCTGAGCCTAAAAAGCGTGAGTAGCGAATGATGGATGTGAGACGTCGCCTATGCACTCAACGTATATTTTGTGTGATGCACACTCATTCAGAATGCTTCACGTATTAACAGGGCTGTTCTGATGTACATAATGGAATGGAGTAAATATATCTTAACGGCATTCGTGGGCATTCGCCTGCATATTGATGGGAGGTCTGCTGAGTGTGTTGTGTCTAACAGTTCCTTCGTTTTTCCCTGTATTACTCGTTCCTGAATACATGGCGCCCATCACTTTTACTTTTGCCTTTTGCTCACTTTCGAGAGCATTTAAAAAAAAAAAATACAGAAAGAGAGTACTCAGAAATTAGAATATATTTTCACGGTCGAACTCCTCCTCTTTCTCTATCTCGCGCGCGTTTTGTTAGTATAAATTTCTCTTCCTACATGGATAGGCTAATTTCCCTTTTCTCTTATACACCAGTTTCCTATTTTCGAATCTTCCAAATGGAATTACCTCTGAATTTTCAAGTACTTCTTTTTTTTACTACAAGTATTTCTATTTTTATTTTCTATTTTTATATTTTATTTGGAAAAGAAATTTGTTCTCAGATTGAATATAAGACACACAAAAAAGTCATTTTAATCGTTTAAAAGTACGAAATTAATCGAGCAAAGTCGTATATTTTTTCCGGATTGTGACAACAATTTTATTTACAGTATTTCCCTAATTTTGCCCTAATGTCCAGAAAATTTATTAACCTTTCCCTCAATTCCAATAATAACTTCAATTCAAAATTTTTGAAAAATTTAATTACTTTCAAAACATTATTTAACATATGTTGTTTCTGTCGAACAATGTTATTAACTAAGAAAATAATTGAATTCTTCCGAAGAATTTTATTACAATTTTCAAAAGTAATTAAATTCTTGCGAAGAATTTTATTTATTGTGAAAATATTTAAATTCTGTCGAAGAATTTTATTAATTTGAAAATAATTGAATACTTTCGAAGAATTGTATTAACTGTGAAAATAATTGAATTCTTTCGAAGAATTTTATTACGCAATAAATTATCAAAAGTAAATAAATACTTGCAAAGAATTTTATTAATTTGAAAATAATTGAATACTTTCGAAGAATTATATTAACTGAAAATAATTGAATTCTTTTGAAGAATATTATTACAATTTTTAAAAATAATTAAATTCATGCGGAGAATTTTATTGATTGTGAAAATATTTAAATTCTGTCGAAAAATTTTATTAATTTGAAAATAATTAAATACTTTGGAAGAATTGTACCTATTAATTTTGAAAATAATTGAATTCTTTTGAAGAATTTTATTACAATATTTAAAAATAATTAAATTCATGCGGAGAATTTCTTAATTTTTGTGGAAATAATTGAATTTTTTTAAAGAATTTTATTAACTGTGAAAATAATTGAATTCTGTCGAAGAATTTTATTAGGTACAATTTTCAAAAGTAATTAAAGTCATGTAAGGAATTTTATTAATTTGAAAATAATTCCATTCTTTCGAAGAATTTTATTAACTGTAAAAATAATTGAATTCAGTCGAAGAATTTTATTAATTGTGAAAATAATTAAATTCTTTCGAACAATGTTATTAACTAAGAAAATAATTGAATTCTTTCGAAGTATTATACTACAATTTTTAAAAATAATTAAATTCATGATAAGAATTTTATTGATTGGGAAAATAATTAAATTCTGTGAAAGAATTTTGTTAATTGCGGCAATAGTTAATTATATCGAAGAATTTAAAAAAATTTTTTTTAAATAATTGTATTCGTGCAAAAGAATTTTATTAACTGTAAAAATAATTGAATTCTGTTGAAGATTTTTGTTAATGATTTTGAAAATAATTCAATTTTTTAAATTTAATTTAATTATTTTTAAAAGTTGTAATGGTTGTAATAAAATCCTAAAATTAAATTAAATTAAAATTCTAAAAATATTCAATTATTTTCATAATTGAGGCTCTGGATCTTAAAAGGGCACTTTCCGCATAGACTTTACATGGTGAAAGTGCCCTTTTAAGATCCGGAGTCTCAATTAATAAAATTCTTTGACAGAATTTAATTATTTTTACAATATTCTTCGAAAGAATTCAACTATTTCATAATAATTCATAAAAATTAATTGTGAAAATAATTAAATACTTTCGAAGAATTTTATTAACTGTGAAAATAATTAAATTCTGTCGAAGAATTTTATTGCAATTTTTAAAAATAATTAAATTCATGCGTAGAATTTTATTACAAGTTTTAAAAATAATTAAATTATTTTAGAACTTTCTGATAAAAATTGATTTAAAAAATAATTTGTGTTAAAATTTAGAAAAATAATTGAATAATAGAAGCGTGAAAGTAGAATTTTTTTTAAATAATTAAATTTTGAAAGATTTTTAAATTATAATCTTTGAATATTTTAATTACTGAAAAATTATAATAATATTGAAATTTTTATTTTTAAAAATTTTTAATTTAATATTTTTCTAGAAAATTATTAAAATTTTGAATAATTTTATTGAAAAATTATTAAAAAATAATTGAATTTTAAAAGAATTGCAATTGTAATTTTTAGAAAAGAAATTTAACAAAAATTATTTAAGTTTTTCTGAATTTAATTTAGAAATTCAGTAAAAATTATGTTTTTCTAAAATTGTAATTTAAAATATTCTGAAGAAAATTGAATTCTCAAAAGTATAATTATTTGCAAACTTTTCAAACAATTGTAAATTTTGGCAAATATTGAAATAAATTTTATATCGTATATTTTTTAAAGAATTTTAAACAAAGGAATATAATTAAGTTTTCCAAAAATCTGTAATTGAAATTATCAGAAAAAGGGAAAATATTAATTTTCTTTTTGAAAATCAGGGAAATACGTATTCAAATTTTTTTGATTTTTGACACTCCTTAATTGTGTGCGAAACCCGTATTAATTATTTTTTCCCCATTTCGATAAATTCAAACTCCAATTCGATAAATAACTTTTTCAGTGTCTACTCTCTAGATGATTCTATTTTCCATGCGACTTTAAAAAATTCATTACTGTCTGGATTTCTTTAATTTGACGGACACTTATTGAATCCACAATGATATAATGGCTTGATGGAGAGTTATTTTCGTTTTTCGTTCTCATTCATTCACCTCAATAACAGTATATTTCTAGGAAAACAATTTTCATTTTTTTTTTTATTTTGCAAATATAACCAGTGTCATTAAAATCGTAAGTCATAAAAAATTGATATCGTCATTTATCGAGGGTATGAAGAGCGATTTCTCAGAATTACGGTAATTATCGTTGATAAAAGAGTGAAATATACGAGGCTTGATATTTTATTATTGATAATCGTGAGCAAAAAGGTATTTTTCAACATCTCTAAACGCTAAAAATTGCCCCCTGTCTCTCTCTTTCTTTCGGATTCGGGTTGTATTTCAAAAAGTTATCGCGATAACGTTTCAACTCACATTTTCATGCGGTAAAGACACGACCATTTATGAATAAAGTTTGAGATTAAAATACTGGGATGCATGAGGCGGGTTATACGGCGGCGCGAGAAGCGAAACAAGTTTGTGGTTAGCCTTGGCAATCCAGTGTCGATCATCTCTTGTCATGGTTTCGACAATTTGCCTTCTTCATTCCTGAAATAGCTTTTCTGAACGACAGTTCCATTAAGAAAAAAAAGTACTCGCAAAAAAAAAAAAATTGAGGAGACAAATTATTTTCGAATTTTCATTAAATACTTTAACAAATTGAAATTCAGTTATTATTATTGATCATACATATTTTATTATCGTCAATTTTAATTACTCAACTCTTATAGGTAATAAGGAAAAGTTTCAATAATTAACAGGGTATCTTAATTAACCGGTATTTCATACTTGAAATATTATTGATTCCTTTTCTATTTAGAGATAATTTGAGAAATTCTTTATTGAGTGATGATAATTTTTTTTCAACATTCTCGTCAAAAATGAATTTTTTTTTGAGGAAAAATGTAGAAAATTTACGAAATTGAATGAAATAAAAAGTAAATATAGTAAGAATTGTTTTTGTTAATAATAAGACCCTTTTGGTTGACTGTCTACTTATGTTAAAACGCAAGCTCTCTGTCAAACGCGAACAGTTCGATGGAGCAGCTTTGCATATAGACGAGATTTTTCGCGAGAATAAACAAAGGCAGTGTGCACTGTTTTTCTTGACTTTCTAACCAGTCGAGAGAAAGGGGGCAAACTTGTAAAGGGCAACACAGTCAAATAAACGTTTGTCATTTTATTTTTTTCAAGCGTTTTCTTTTTTTTTGAGTTTGAAGAAAAAAAGAGTCAATTCCCGGTTGAATCGTAAGAGACGTTAATTGATAAACATTTACGGTTTCTATTCAAAACAAGAAGAAGACTTTCACTTATTTATCTCTTTTGTTTGCAAAACAAAGCAAAAACAGAAAAAAAATTACTGATGCTATAAAAAATACAAAATCTTCTTTATTAATAATCGTTGTATTCCGGATGTTTGTTCGCAGTTTGAAATTAAAGTTGTTTCCAAGTAATTATAATATTTGAAAGTAGTCGAATTTCGGTGTAAAAATTTTAGAAAAAAATTGCATTTCTGCAAAGAATTTTATTAATAATTTTGAAAATAATTCAAATCTGTCGAGGAAATGAATTAAAATTGTATTGAAAAATAATATTCATCGACCGAATTCAATTATTTTTACAGTTAATAAAATTTTTCAAAAGAATTCAATTATTTTCAAAAATATTAACAAAATTATTTTTAGAAATTCAATTATTTTTACAGTTAATAGAATTCTTTCCATAAATTCAATTATTTAAAAAAAAATTAATAACATTCTTTCACAGAATTTAATTATTTTCACAACCAATAAAATTCTTCTCATGAATTTAATTATTTTTAAAAATTGATTGAATTGAATGATTTTCAATGTAATTTTAATAATTTTTATTATTACAGAATTCAATAATTAAAATTTTTTTTTTAAATTTCTTGAAAGAATTCAATTATTTTCAAGAATTTTGATAAAATTCTTTAGAGGAATTAAATTAATTTCAGTATAATTTAGAAGATTTCAACTTAAAAAATGTTGAAAATTCCAATTGAATTCAAAAACTTTGAATTACCATAAAATTTTTCAAAATAAAGTTAATTATTTACAAAAACCCAAATAAAATCCTTCGCTAGAATTTCAAGTATTTTTACAAGTAGTAAAATTCCTCAAAAAAATTCAATTATTTAAAAAAAATATAATAAAATTCGTTGCAAGAATTCAATTATTTTTATAAATAATAAATCGATCAAATTCTTTTGACAACTTTTAATAAAATTTTTTTAAGAATAATTAAATTTTTCGAGGAATTCGATTAAAATATTGTATCAAGAATAATAAAAATCCTGCGATGAGTTTTATTATTTATGAAAATAATACAAATTTTCCCAAGAATTTTTTTTATAATTTTTCTAAAATAATTGAATTTCAGAGAAAAATTTTATTATTTATAGAGATACTTGAAATTTTGACAAGAATTTTTTTTAACTTTTGAACATAATTGAATTTTTACGAAGAATTTTATTACTTTTGAAAATAATTTAATTCTTCCAACGAATTTCATTCAAGTTTATAAAAATAACTGAATTTCTGTGAAGAATTTTATTATTCATATAAGTAATTGAATATTAGAGAAGAATTTTATTATTTATAAAGATAATTGAAATTTTGACGAGAGTTTTTAAAAAATTTTTGAACACAATTGAATTTTTGCCAAGAATTTTATTAAAATTTTTGAAAATAACTAAAGTCTGTTGAGGAATTTATTTAAAATTGCATTGAAAATAATTTAACTCCTTCCAAGAATTTTATTAAAATTTTTTTTAAAGTAATTGAATTTCTGCGAAGAATTATCTTATGTATGTAAATAATTGAATTCTTGTGAAAAATTTTATTATTTTTAAAAATAATTGAATTATTTCAAGATATTTAATTAAAATTTTATTAAAAGTAATTAAATTCTTGAGAAGAATTTTATTATTCAAAAAATTAATTGAATTCTGACGAAAAATTTTATTAAACTGATGTTTTTTTAAACAAAATGGAAGAATTTTATTCTTTATAAAAATAAATTGTTGAATGGCATTAAATTTTTGTTAAATACTTAAATTCTTTCGAGAAATATAATTGAAATTGTTTTGAAAATAATTGAATTCTTATAAAGAATTCTTTGCAGAAAGTTAATTAAAATTTTGTTTTTTTAAAACAAAATTGAAAATATTTGGATTTTTTTGAAGAATTTTATTTAATTTTTTTTAAATAATTGAATTCTATTGAAAAATGTTATTAAAATTGTATTAGAAATAATTTAAAAACTGATCTTGATGATTGTAAATATAGATAAAATCTAGTCCCAAAAATTAAAAAAAGAAAAATTTCCTTTAAAAAAAATTAATTTTGGCAGTTTATGAAAAAGGAATTTTCATATGACCAACGTCTTCTCCATATGTTAGCGGGAGAAAAAAGAAAGCAAATTATAAAGAATATTTTTATCAAGGCGGCACTTTTCTATAGACTGAAAACGCCGATGCAGTGGGGACGACTTGAAATATTCCAGCAATGTTGGAATATCGTCGGAACGCCAGGACTCGTTTGAGATTAGAGTATGCACTTATAAACTCATCGTGACTCACACAATCCAAAAGGGAAACAATTTATTTTTCAAAAAAATATTTTCAAACAATCTTTAAATAAGGATTTTAATTTTTTAAATACTTTTTTTTGAAAAAAAAATTAATTGCCTCTTTCAATTGTTCTGGATATGAATAAGAGTTTGAAATATTCTTGAAAGAAAAAGAAATAGAGAGTTACCTGATTTTCTGGATTATTGACAGCAAAATATCCAAGAACAACGAAAAGCTCGTTGAGGATATGCGTGTTGCTGATGGTACTCATGGTAGCACTAAGTTCCAATTTATCTGGCAGGGATTCACGTGAGAGTCGAGTGATAAGATGACTGGCTACTATTCGCCATTGGAGATTTGTTCCCTCAGTGCCCAGGAGATTCTGAAAAATAAAAATTGAGTTTTAAAGAAATTTGTCAGATTTTGAATATAATATAAAAAAATTAAAAATTATCAAATTAATGAATGAAATGAAAATAAGATAGAATTTTTGTATAGCGTTTCCAAATAATTTCAGTTCAATTTCTATTCAGCCGAATTTTTATTTTAAAAAAATATTTAATTAACTAATTTTTCATTAAACAAAATTTCTGTTTCATCGAATATTTTAACAACAGATTCTTTAGTTTATCAAATCTTTTTATTTAGCATAATTTCCATAATTTCAAAAAATAGCAAATTTTTTTAACATTTTATTTTTGAATTTAAAATAATTTAATTCTTGCATTGAATTTAACTAATATTTTTTATAATAATTGAATTGTTTCAAAAAATTTTATTGAAAACCTTTAAATAATAAAATTCTTTCAAAAAATTTAATAAAAATTATACGGAAATTGAATTCTGTCGAAGAATGTTATTACAATTTTTAAAAATAATTAATTTAATCTTCATGCGGAAAATTTTATTAAAATTTTTTTAAATAATTAAATTCATGCAGAGAATTTTATTGATTTTTAAAATACGTAGAATTTTATTGTGACAATAATTAAATTACTTATATAGAAGGATTTTATTAAAATTTTTCAAAATAATTGAATTCCTACAAAAAATTTAATTATTTTTAAAAACAGTTAAATTATTATAAACAATTTATCAAAATTTTTCATTCAAATTGAATTCTTGTCAAGTATTTTATTAATTGTGAGAATAATTGAATTATTTCGAAGAACTTCATTAAAATTTTTAAGAATAATTGAATTTCTGCGAAGAAATTTGATTATTTATGAGAATAATAAAATTCAACTAAATAATTTTATCAATATTTTAAAATTATTAAGGTTTTTAAGGAATTTAAAAAAATATTTAAAAATAATTAAATTCCGTCTATAAAATTTATTGAAATTGTATTGTAAATAATTGAACTTCTCTGAAAGATTTAATTATTTATAAAAATAATTGAATTCTTGCGAAAAATTTTACAAAATTTTTTGAAATTAATTGAATTCTGCCGAAGAATTTATTAAAAATTGTGGAAATAATTGAATTCTTTCAAAGAATGTTATTAATTGTGAGAATAATTGAATTATTTCGATGAACTTCAATAAAATTTTTAAGAATAATTGAATTTCTGCGAAGAATTTAATTATTTATGAAAATAATAATTATTATTACGTAGGAAATGTAAATTGAATTTTTCTGAAAAATTTGATTATTTATGAAAATAATTGAATTCTTGCGAAATTTAATTAAAAATTTTAAAAATAATTGAATTCTTTCGAAGAATTTTATTATTTATGAAAAAAATTGAATTCTGTCGAAGAATTTTATTAATTTGAAAAGAATTGAATTCTTTCGAAGAATTTTATTAATTGTGAGAATAATTGAATTATTTCGAAGAAGTTCATTAAAATTTTAAAGAATAATTAAACTTCTGCGAAGAATTTGATTATTTATGAGAATAATTAAATTCAACTAAATAATTTTATCAATAATTTAAAAATATGAAGGTTTTTAAGGAAATATTTAAAAATAATTAAATTCCATCTATAACATTTATTGAAATTGTATTGTAATTTGTAAATAATTGAACTACTCTGAAAGATTTGATTATTTATGAAAATAATTGAATTCTTACGAAAAATTTGGAAACTAATTGAATTCTGCCGAAGAATTTATTAAAAATTTTGAAAATAATTGAATTCTGACGAAGAATTTTATTAACTGCGAAAATATTTAAATTCTGTCGAAGAAGTTTATTATCTGTGAAAATAATTGAATTCTGTCGAAGAAATTTATTAAAATTTTTAAGAACAATTGAATTCCTGCTCTAAATTGAATTGATTTGCTCTAAAAAATTTTATTTATATTTTAGAAAATAATAAATAGTAATTAATTAGTTAATAAAGTGCATATTTTTAAATTTTGAACCTAAAATCGTTCAAAAATTGAAGTTGATATTTGAATGTAAAAATATTTGAAATTTGCCTAATAATAGTTTTTTTAATAATTTTTGAACATTTTTTTCTATAAAAATCGCTAGTTCGAATTTTCATAATCCAAGTTTACATTTACATTTTAATAATAAAGAAAATAAATACGAAGACAAGGGCAAAGCTTCTTTAATAATATTTCGTAAAAACGTTATTAAACAGTCTTTGCCCGAATTTCTTCGCTTTCATTTTCCTTCTATCAACAATAATCAATTTTAATTTTTTGAAAACAAAAGAGTATTCACCTTGAAATTATTTGTTTTAGTTAACGAGAAGACATATTAATACATGAAATGCACAAATACATATATGGAGGCATAAGAGACGTTTTGCGTGGGAAGGCAAAGAGAATAGATAATAACCAGGGTTGGTTTTTCGGCAAATGCGTCCTGCTGACTGTGTAAGTGAGTACGGGGCACTCTATGAAGCAAAGAGGGATAATCGAGTCATCTCTCCTGGGAAGTCTCCACATTCGCGCCCTAAGGGACTCCATGATGGCTCTTTGGGGCTCCGCATAGGGCGCGAGCAGACGCGACACGATGCGGCAGCATTTCAATTCAATTCGTGGTTTGATAGCCATATACTTGACTGACGAGTGACTTATATTCGCTATGGGTGGTTCCAATTTCGAATTGAACACTGTGTCTCACAGTCTTCAATTATATTCACTGATATCTCCATTAAATCCGTTATGCTTCGCATGGCTAATCGCAAAATTATCGAATAATCCTCGCAGAATATTTACAAACTTAATCATCATTTACTTTATTAACTCAATAAAACGATGAGTATTTTTCTTCCGAAAGTTAGGGCTTCAAAAGAAATATTTCAAATAAGTTCTCAAATATTTTTTTTAAGCGTTAAAAAAACATTAAATTGTTTTAAGCAAAAAAAGACGAAAGCGAAATTTTCAGTTCTCATTAAAACATTCAAATTTATTAATTAACTAACGACTAATTTAATAATTCAATTTTTTATTTGTTTAGATATTTATTTATTTTTTATTTACTATTATATTTATCTTTATATTTTATGTATTAAATAATTTTTGTTTGTTTTTTTTTTAGAAGAAAAATTGTAATAATAACAACAGGCTTCGTATTTCGCACAATTTTTCAAAGGATATCAAATTGAGTCAAAAAACGAATCAAAATGTTGCTTCGCAATACTTTTGATTCGTTTTTTGTCTCAATTTGATATCCTTTGAAAAATTGTGTTGTTAATCACTTAATAAATATCAAAAAGCAGATTTTAAGACTGAAAAGAAGTAGTAAAAAAATAGCTATCGAAAAATTTTGTAACATTCAATTATTTTCCAAATTTTCGGTTAGAATTCTTCAAAAGTATACGATTTATAAAAACAAATTTTGAAACATAAAACATTAAATTCTTTAATATTATAAAATTCGTTTCAATGAAATTTGGCAAAATTTTTGATTATTTCAATTTTTTTTTTCATTATTTTCAAGAATTTAACAATCTTCAAAAAATTTCAATTACATTTTTTCTTTAGACTTTCTTAAATCAAATATTTAAAACTTAAAACCTCAAATAATTTAAATTTAAAACCTTTTGAAATTTAATTATTTTTTAACAAATTAGAACAATAAATTTTTGCAATTCATCAAAAATTCAAACATTTTGAAACTTTTTACGACTTCAATACATAATTAAATAATTAGATTTTTTCAAAAATTTAATTAATATTCTTCCAAATACATTAATTCTTTGGAAGAAATTAATTTTTTTAAATTTTATTGAAAATGAAAATTGAATTCTTTCCAAGAAATTTATTGTAATTTTTTGAAGTAATTAAATTTCTGCAAAGAATATTATTAAAAATTTTGAAAATAATATTAAAGACTGTCGAGAAATTTTATTAAAATGGTATTAGAAATAATTCAATTCCTGCAAAGAATTGAATTAATATTTTTGAATGTAACGGAAATTCTGTGAAGATTTTATTAAAAAAAATTTTAAATAATTAAATTTCTTCTAAGAATTTTATTATTTATGTAAATAATTGAATTCCTTAAAAGAATTTTATTATTTATGAAAATAATTGAATTCATACTCAGAACTTCTCCTGGGACAAAATAAAGAAATTCTAATTCTAATTCTAACTTAACTAAAAATTTTTTAAAATAATTGAATTGTTCTAAAGAATTTTATTATTTTTGAAAAAAAACTTGAATTCTTGTGAAGAATTTTATTATTTTTGAAATTAGGTAATTGAATTTTTTAAAAAATTTTATTTATATTTTTGAAAATAATAAGCAATAATAATTAATCAGTAAATTAGTTAATAAAAAAATTTTGTTTTAATTTTGAATTAAAAATTTTTCGGAAATTCTCTTTTTTTTAAATCAATTTTTATCAGAAAGTTCAATAAGTGAATTTAATTATTTATATAAGAAAATAAATAAATGATAAAATAATTTATTTTCTCTAAAAATTTCAACTGTTATAAATATTTAAAACTTTTAATAGCTTAAAATTTGGATCGAGATAAATTTGAATTGATTAAAATTTGATGAGATTGAATGAACTTCGATTAATAAAATTAAATTTAGTAACAAAATTGTTGTATATTGATGAAACAAGGTGAATTGGTAATTTCTGAATTTCCGATTGTTCCGAAGAACATAAAAATTAATTTTTTTATTTTAACTATTAGCGGATACAAATTCTAAAAGAAAAACAGAAAAAGTATATTTTAGTGCCATAAATAAAAAAAAAGTTTACAAATAGCAGCAAATCGTAAAAAAAGTGGTAAATTTAAGTAAAGTGGTAAATAGCAGTATCCAAGTGCGAAGCCTGTTTTAATAATAAATACTAAAACAAAATAAAATAGTATGAAAATTAAAATGAATAAATAATGTATTCAAACGCCTATCAATAAATTAAAATTTTCCAATTTCAAGAACATTTTGTATGAAAATCTCATATGAAATTCAAATCGAGAAATGCAAATTGAAATTGATTAATCGTGATTTTAATTTTACGTAACTTTTTTTTCTTTTTCTTTTTGACTGGACTTATATTCTTTATTGTATTTATAAAAAAAAAGAGGGGGAGGGTGGGCGAGGAGGAGGTCTGGCTTGCCAATGGAAACTACCCACGAGGGCGTGTCAATCCTCAAGGAAAGTAAACGAGTAAGACATGTCCGGAAGGGTTGACGTGTAAAAGCTTTTGCCGATAGGACGGCAAACGCCGGCTGAGTTCGTAATTGCTTGATTACGTTATTTCAGCGAGTTGGCCTCCTCCATTAATGTCTGTCTCACAATAAACGCAGTAAATTGTCTGCGATTTTCGATTCCACCTATTTGCATTGTCTTTAAATTGTTTCAACTAAAATTATTGAAAAACCTCTATTATATAGACAATAGTTGAAATAAAACAGAGTTACAAAATAAATGCTTAGAAAAAAAATGTTTAAAAATAAATTTTAGAAATTGTGAACACTTTTTGGAAATAATAATTAATATTAAATAATCTATATTAAAAATCGTTGTATTCCGGTAATCTACTGTTTGCAGTTTAAAGTTAGTTGCTGTTTGCTTTTTTGTTTCCTAACTTTTTGAAAAATTGTTCTTTTTGAACTGTTTTCAATTTTAAAATTAATTGAAATCATTGAATTCTTGTAAAGTATTTATAAAAAAATTTGAAAATAATTGAATTTTATGAAGAATTCAATAATTGTAATAAAATTCTTTAGTCAATTTATAACAAAAAATAAAAATCATCGTAAAAAGTTTTAATTATTTTGATATAAAATAAAAAAATTCTTATCAGAGGATTTCATTTATTTTTAATACAATTTTAATCAATTTCTCCAAAAATTTCAATTATTTAAAAAAAAAATCTTGTAAAAATTCTCCGAGAAAATTCAATTATTTTAAAAAATAATTAAATTTTTCACAAGAGTTCAATTATTTAAAAAACTTTTAATAAAATTCAATTCAAGAATTCAATTATTTTCATAAATAATTAAATTTTCGCTGGAATTCATTTATTTCAAATAGAATTTTAATTGAATTCCAGGGAAAATTTAATTATTTTTAAACAATTTTTTAAAATTCTTCGAAAGAATTCAATAATATCAATAAATTAGTAAATTTTTCACAGGATTTCACTTATTTTCAATACAATTATAATTAATTTCTTCGAAAATTTCAATTATTTTTAAAAATCTTGTAAAAATTCTCCGAGAAAATTCAATTATTTAAAAAAATAATTGAATTTTTCACAGGAATTTAATCATTTAAAAAACTTTTAATAAAATTCAATTCAAGAATTCAATTATTTTCATAAATAATTAAATTTTTGCTGGAATTCAATTATTTTAAATAGAATTTTAATTCAATTCCAGGGAAAATTAAATTATTTTTAAACAATTTTTTTAAATTCTTCGAAAGAATTCAATAATATTAATAAAATGTTAAATTTTTCATAGGAACTCAATTATTTTAAATACAATTTTAATTCAAAAATTCAATTATTTTCAGAAATAATTAAATTGTCAATGTACTGAAAAACATTGAATTCTTGTAAATTATTTATAAAAAAGTTTGAAAATAATTGAATTAATTTCAAGAATTTTATCAACATTCTTTTCAATAATTGAATTCATTCGAGAAAATGTAATTAAAATGGTATTGAAAATAATTTAATTATTGGCAAGATTTTCATTAAAATTCCTCAATATAATTGAATTGTTTTGAAAAATTTACATCAATTTTCTTGAAAACAATGAAGTTTTTTTAGAATAATTTTAATTGAAAATTTTGAAAATAATTGAAATTTACAAAGATTTATATTAAAAACTTTTGAGAACAATTAAATTGTTTAGAAAAATTTTATTACAATTTATAAAAATAATTGAACCTGTTGGAAAAATTTTATTAAAATTATCTTGACAATAATTGAATTTCTCAGAAGAATTTTATTATTTACAAAAATAATTTATTTCCTACCAAGAACTTTACAATTTATAAAAATAATTGAATTGTTTCGAAGAATTTTTTATCAGAATTGTTGAAAATAATTGAATTTTTGTTAAAACTCTTGAAAATAGTGGAATTTAATTATTTAAATAATATTTTCAATAATAATTGTATTCTTTCGGAAAATATTATTAAGTTTGTATGGAAAACAATGAAATTCCTCCGAAACATTTTATTATTTATGAAAATAATTTGAATTCCTTTGAAGATTTTTTATTATTTATGAAAATATTTTCATTCTTGCGAAGAATTTTTTTATTTATGCGAAAATAATTGAATTCTTGCAGAAGATTTTACAAATCATAAAAAATATTTAATTGTTTCGAAGAATTTTATCTGAATTTTTAAAAATAATTGAATTTGAAGAAATTTTATTAAAAATTTTGAAAATAATGATTTTTTTAAAAAGAATTTTATTCAAAATTGTTGAAAATAATTGAATTTTTATTAAAATTCTTGAAAATAATCGAATTTAATTAATATTTTTTAAAAATAATTGTATTTTTTCGAGAAATTTTATTAAAATTGTATTGAAAATAATTGAATTGCTCTAAAGAATTTTATTATTCATGAGAATAATGAAATTCTTACGTCAATAATATAATAATTATAATAATAATTGGAACATCGCGATCTGCGCGCTGGCACGCTTATAATTTGCTAATTATTAAATATTAATTAAATAATTATAATTATTTGAATCAATATTTTGTTGAAAATCTTGAAATTAATTGAATTTCTGTGAAGAATTTAAAAAAAATTGTATTGAAAATATTTTAATTCTCATAAAAGAATTTAAAGAAAATTTTTCAAAATATGTAATTGAATTCTGTTGAGAAATTTTATTGAAATTGTATTGAAAATAATTGAATGATTATATTTATATTTTTATTATTTTTTTTGCTCTTTTTTAGAAATATAATTTACCTGCAATTTTGCCAAGTCCAATTCGGCGATCGATCTGAGGAGTTTGAGTCCTTGAGTTGCGAGGGCTTTTGTGGAAGATGAAGGACCAATTTGATTCGGAGTTGGAGATGAGCCTTTCTGATTTTGTGAGGTGAGAGCAATGGCTGCATAAAGTGAGCCAACAGCACCAGCAGCTTCTGTGGAAACTAGGCAGCTTATAAGATGAGCTTCTGCGGCCGATTGTTCGGAACTGTTGATATTATTCTCTCCAGAATGAATGAGTTCCTCCTGCTTGCCAACTCGTTTCAAGTGACAACAAATTCGAGACATTAGGTCATAGGAGGCCAAAAGAAGAGGCGAATCTCGCTCTTGATCCAGAAAGAAGTCAGTCTCGATCAATGCTCGACTGTGACGTGACACGCGATCCACCAGACCACCCATCACCAGATACCTGTAAGTCAGAGGATTAGGGAAATATATTCAGATTCCAAGTTCCAATTTTATACATTTATATACACATATATATTCATTTATGTTTTTTTTCAAGCGCCTAAGATATATACACACACGATCATTAATTCACTGGATTTCATTCATGAGGTGTCAAATAATTGTCCTTCATGGCCCGTCAATTCACAGTTATTGTTTTTTTTTATTTATTTCTTCTTTCACTTGAGCAGTTTTCCGATTTTTTTTAATAAATCCGAGTCTTGAGTTTAACTCAATTCGATTTTTTTACGTTTTTCGCAGCGCATGAATAGGCCTTAGAATTCGTTCGATAGAATTTTAATTTCATCAAATTTTATTTAATAGAATTTTTTTATTCCGTCGATGAATGAATAAATAAAAAAGAACAATACAGAGTTGCCACAAGACAGGAAATTTAGAGAAAAGTCAGGGAAAGTAGAATTGGTTAGGAAAATCAAGGAAAAGTAAGAGATTTTTATTAAAAGTACTGGAAAAAATTAAATTTTTAGAATTCATAAGAAAATTCTGAATTTTTGTGTCTTTTTTGTTTGCCTCATAAATTAGGAAATTACCGCAAATTATAATAAAAAACCTTCAATTTTTTTTATTTCTGACAATAATTTCTTTTTAAATAACTTAATTCTTGAAGAACTATCATAAAATAATTATTTATAAATTATTTAATGAATAATTTTAGTTAAATATTTCAAAATTAATTAAATTTAAAAAGAGTTCCGTTTATAATTTCCATAAATAGATGAACTTAAAAAGGTTTTAATTTTAATTTTTATAAAATTCCAATCTTTAATTAATTTAATTAGAAATTTTAAAGAACTTTGATTTTTGAAAAATTTCAATACCTAATTCTAAAAACACTGAAAACAATTGAATTTTTGAGAAGTTACAAATGATTGCAGAAGTTCAATTATTTTCAAAAATAATAAAATTCATCGCACAAAATTCAAATATCTTCAAAATTTTTTAACAATTTTATTCTTGTCAAAAATTCCAATTGAGGAGCTGGATCGAAGAACCGGCTCTTCGATCGGACCGCACGCGCTAATATCAGTCGGGTGACAGTGAGCGCCTCTGGGCCACTCACTCCTACCCGACTGGTATAAGCGCGTGCGGTCCGAGCGAAGAGCCGGTTCTTCGATCCAGTTCCTCAATTATCTTCAAAAATAATAAAATTGTTCTCCGAAATTCAAATATTTTCCAAAATAAAAAAATTCATCGCAAAAATTCAATTATCTTGAAATTTTTTCAAAAATTTCAATTATCTTTACAAATAATAAAATTCTTTTCCGAAATTCAATTATTTTCAAAAATTTTAATAACATTTTTGGCAAAATTTCAATTTCTTTTTTTACAAATTTTATTCTTTAATATTTTATTACTTTTATAAATAATATAATACTTCACAGGATTTCAATTATTTTCAATACAATTTTAATAAAATGTCTTCAAAGAATTCAATTATTTTCAAAAATTTTGATAAAATTTGTTTATTAGATGTTAATTATTATAAATAAGTTTTTAATTAAATTTTTTGAAAGAATTGAATTATTTAAAAATATTTTGATGAAATTCTTTGAAATAATTCAATCATTTTTAGAAATTTTAATAAAATTCTTTGCAACAATTGAATTATTTTCATATAATCAAAAATAATTAAATTCTTCTCCTAAATTCAATTATTTAATAAAACTAATAAAATTCTTGGCAAAATTTCAATTATTTTCAAAAATTTTCCTCAATTTAATGATTTTGACAATATTTTTTATAATTATTTAATTATTTTCAAAAATAATTAAATTCTTCTCCTAAATTCAATTATTTTATAAAACTTTAATAAAATTCTTGGCAAAATTTCTATTATTTTCAAAAATTTTCCTCAATTTAATGATTTTTAGTATCTAAGTGTTTTAATAAAATTTTACAAACGAATTCCATTGTTTAAAAAAATTTTTAATAAAATTCTACGCAAACATTTAATTATTTTCATAAACTAGCCAAACTATCCGCGCGCAAGCGCGCGGGAATGTTGTATAGGGCTGCTTATTTTAAACAATTTAAAAAATTTTAAAGAAATAATTATTATAACCTAACAAAGAGATTTAACTAACTAAAATTCAAATAATTTCACTAAATGGTCTCAATTTAAATAGAATTTACATTACTATAGACTTAAACTATGGCTAGAACAATTACAATTAGTATCTGGGTCATCTTTTGCATTGCTTATTTTATAAAGCCATTTTAAATTAAATACTTTTTAAAGAAATAATAATTATTACACAATGAAAAAAGTTTTACTTGAAATAGCGATAAGTTTCTCTAGAATAACGAAAGTATTAATTGAAGCACTGAATAATTTTGCTACTAAAGTGAAATCTGTAGTTCATCCAGCTAAATATTTTTTGCCGTGCATAACGAAAAAAGAATTAAATTAACATCAGATTTTCTACATTAAAAAAAAACGAATTCAAATAGAAATTAATCATTTTACAACTTAACCAAATTCACCCCAGAAATCACTGAATTCGATAATTTAGAAGAAAGTCAGACAAAAGCAGGGTTCCTACAGAATCTGGAAATCATGGAAATCATGAAAATGGTATGGAATTTTTAAAAGGCTTCTGGAAATCAGGGAAATCATGGAAAAGGCCTGTAATTTTTAAAAAATTCTAAAGTTTTTCAGTTTTCCATTTTTTCTCTTGAATAAAAATTCAAATAATAATAAAGCTAAATGGTATAAAAGAGAAAAAAAATGTTAAATTTTTTTAAGAAATTCAATTTTTCGGATTTTTGATAATTTTTTATTTTTTTCCAAAGAGTCGAGACAATTTAATAATAAGTAAAGTATTTTCCAAAAGCACAAAAATAATGAAGCTAAATCCTATAAAAGAGAGGAAAAAATGTTGAATTTTAAGAAAATCGGATTTTTGAATTTTTTCGAATTTTTGATAATTTTAGATTATTTACCAAAGAGTCGAAACTATTAAATAAGTAAAGTATTTTTCAAAAGCACAAAAATAATAAAGCTAAATTCTATAAAAGAGAGGAAAAAATGTTGAATTTTAAGAAATTCGGATTTTTGAATTTTTGATAATTTTCGATAATTTTAGATTTTTTACCAAAGAGTCGAGACTATTAAATAAGTAAAGTATTTTCCAAAAGCACAAAAATAATGAAGCTAAATCCCATTAAGGAGAGGAAAAAATGTTGAATTTTAAAAAAATCAGATTTTTGAATTTTTTCGAATTTTTGATAATTTTAGATTTTTTACTAAAGAGTCGAACTATTAAAAAAGTAAAGTATTTTCCAAAAGCACAAAAATAATGAAGCTAAATCCCATTAAGGAGAGGAATAATTTTGAATTTTAAGAAAAACGTATTTTTGAAATTTCTTGAATTTTTGATAATTTTAGATTTTTTACTAAAGAGTCGAGACAATTTAATAATAAGTAAAGTATTTTCCAGAAGCACAAAAATAATGAAGCAAAATCCTATAAAAGAGAGAAAAAAATGTTGAATTTTAAGAAATTCAGATTTTTGAATTTTTGATAATTTTCGATAATTTTAGATTTTTTACCAAAGAGTCGAGACAATTTAATAAGTAAAGTATTTTCCAAAAGCACAAAAATAATAAAGCTAAATTCTATAAAAGAGAGGAAAAAATGTTGAATTTTATTTAATTCGGATTTTTGAATTTTTGATAATTTTCGATAATTTTAGATTTTTTACCAAAGAGTCGAGACTATTAAATAAGTAAAGTATTTTCCAAAAGCACAAAAATAATTAAGCTAAATCCCATTAAGGAGAGGAAAAAATGTTAAATTTTAAGAAAAACGGATTTTTGAAATTTTTCGAATTTTTGATTTTTTACCAAAGAGTCGAGACAATTTAATAAGTGAAGTATTTTCCAAAAGCACAAAAATAATGAAGCTAAATCCTATAAAAAAGAGAAAAAAATGTTGAATTTTAAGAAATTCGGATTTTTGAATTTTTGATAATTTTCGATAATTTTAGATTTTTTACTAAAGAGTCGAGACAATTTAATAAGTAAAGTATTTTCCAAAAGCACAAAAATAATGAAGCTAAATCCTATAAAAGAGAGAAAAAAATGTTGAATTTTAAGAAATTCAGATTTTTGAATTTTTGATAATTTTCATTAATTTTAGATTTTTTACCAAAGAGTCGAGACAATTTAATAAGTAAAGTATTTTCCAAAAGCACAAAAATAATAAAGCTAAATTCTATAAAAGAGAGGAAAAAATGTTGAATTTTAAGAAAAACGGATTTTTGAATTTTTTCGAATTTTTGATAATTTTAGATTTTTTACCAAAGAGTCGGGAGTATTAAATAAGTAAAGTATTTTCCAAAAGCACAAAAATAATAAAGCTAAATCCCATTAAGGAGAGGAAAAAATGTTGAATTTTAAGAAAAACGGATTTTTGAATTTTTTCGAATTTTTGATAATTTTAGATTTTTGACCAAAGAGTCGAGAGTATTAAATAAGTATAGTATTTTCCAAAAGCACAAAAATAATGAAGCTAAATCCCATAAAAGAGAAGAAAAAATGTTGAATTTTAAGAAAAACGTATTTTTGAAATTTTTCGAATTTTTGATAATTTTAGATTTTTTACCAAAGATTCGAGACAATTTAATAAGTAAAGTATTTTCCAAAAGCACAAAAATAATGAAGCTAAATCCCATAAAAGAGAAGAAAAAATGTTGAATTTTAAGAAAAACGTATTTTTGAAATTTTTCGAATTTTTGATAATTTTGGATTTTTTACCAAAGATTCGAGACAATTTAATAAGTAAAGTATTTTCCAAAAGCTCAAAAATAATGAAGCTAAATCCCATAAAAGAGAGGAAAAAATGTTTAATTTTAAGAAATTCGGATTTTTGAATTTTTTCGAATTTTTTCGAATTTTAGATTTTTTACCAAAGTGTCGAGAGTATTAAATAAGTAAAGTATTTTCCAAAAGCACAAAAATAATAAAGCTAAATCCCATAAAAGAGAGGAAAAAATGTTGAATTTTATTTAATTCGGATTTTTGAATTTTTGATAATTTTCGATAATTTTAGATTTTTTACCAAAGAGTCGAGACTATTAAATAAGTAAAGTATTTTCCAAAAGCACAAAAATAATTAAGCTAAATCCCATTAAGGAGAGGAAAAAATGTTAAATTTTAAGAAAAACGGATTTTTGAATTTTTGATAATTTTCGATAATTTTAGATTTTTTACCAAAGAGTCGAGACAATTTAATAAGTAAAGTATTTTCCAAAAGCACAAAAATAATAAAGCTAAATTCTATAAAAGAGAGGAAAAAATGTTGAATTTTATTTAATTCGGATTTTTGAATTTTTGATAATTTTCGATAATTTTAGATTTTTTACCAAAGAGTCGAGACAATTTAATAAGTAAAGTATTTTCCAAAAGCACAAAAATAATGAAGCTAAATCCTATAAAAGAGAGAAAAAAATGTTGAATTTTAAGAAATTCAGATTTTTGAATTTTTGATAATTTTCATTAATTTTAGATTTTTTACCAAAGAGTCGAGACAATTTAATAAGTAAAGTATTTTCCAAAAGCACAAAAATAATAAAGCTAAATTCTATAAAAGAGAGGAAAAAATGTTGAATTTTAAGAAAAACGGATTTTTGAATTTTTTCGAATTTTTGATAATTTTAGATTTTTTACCAAAGAGTCGGGAGTATTAAATAAGTAAAGTATTTTCCAAAAGCACAAAAATAATGAAGCTAAATCCCATAAAAGAGAGGAAAAAATGTTGAATTTTAAGAAAAACGTATTTTTTAAATTTTTCGAATTTTTGATAATTTTGGATTTTTTACCAAAGATTCGAGACAATTTAATAAGTAAAGTATTTTCCAAAAGCTCAAAAATAATGAAGCTAAATCCCATAAAAGAGAGGAAAAAATGTTTAATTTTAAGAAATTCGGATTTTTGAATTTTTTCGAATTTTTGATAATTTTAGATTTTTTACCAAAGTGTCGAGAGTATTAAATAAGTAAAGTATTTTCCAAAAGCACAAAAATAATAAAGCTAAATCCCATAAAAGAGAGGAAAAAATGTTGAATTTTAAGAATAACGGATTTTTGAAATTTTTTGAATTTTTGATAATTTTAGATTTTTTACCAAAGAGTCGAGACAATTTAATAAGTAAAGTATTTTCCACATTAAAAAGTTTGACATTAAAAAATATATAAAAAATGCCAATACTTAACCCAAAAAATTAAATTTTCAAAACAAACAAATGAATGCAGATAATTTGCTAACGGAAAGGAAACTTACGATTATTTTCATAAATAATAAAAATTTCACAGGAATTCAATTATTTTCAGAAATTTTAATAAATTTCTTTGTTAAATTCAATTATTGTCATAAATAACAATATTCCTCACAAGCGAATTCAATTATTTTCAAAAATAATAGTATTCTTCACAGAAGTCCAAAATTTTTTTAAATTCTCGTTAAGTTTTTAATTAGGTATCTTGAAAAATACAACATTTCTTCTTAGAAATTCAATGATTTTCAGGAATTTTAATAAAATTTAATTATTTTCATAAATAACAATATTCATCACAAGAATTCAATTAATTTTAAAAGAAATAAAATTCTTCGCAGAAGTTCAAAATCATTTATTTTTTTTTATTTTTGTATCTAAATTATTACATTCTCGTGGAATTTTCTAATAAAAATTGATTCAAAAATGAATTTTAGTTAAAATTTTAGATAATAATTGAATATTAAATGCGTTACAGCATGAATTTATAGAAATAATTAAATTTTGAAAAGTTTTCAAATTAAAATCTTTGAAAATCTGAGTATAACATACTTTTAACTAAGAATTCTGTAGAATTAATTTTTTTTTTTTAAAAAGTTTAATTGAACTATGTTTGAAATTATTTGTAAAAAAAATTATTGTAAAATGTGAAGAAATCGATCACTTCGAGTCGAAGACTTAGAGTGATCGTTTTCTTCACAAAAATATTTATATTCTTAGAAGTTGTTTATTTTCAATTTATTTAAAAATGAAGTTATTGATGTTTTCGAATGATTTTACAATTAAAAAAATTCGTAAATAAATGTAATAGAACACTTTTTTGCCCATCTAATACTTTTATAGTGAATCAGAATATTCTTTAGGGTTTGGGAAAAGTCAGGAAAAATCAAAATTAAATTTTTGTGGAAACTCTGGTTTAATTCACATGATTCGAATTTTCTGTCTTTTTTCGCAGCACATCAATATGCCTTAGAATTCGTTCGATAGAATTTTAATTTCATGAAATTTAATTTAAGAGAATTTTTTTATTCCTTCGATGAATGAATGAATGAATAAATATAAAAAGAAGAATAATTTCAGTGAAATATTTATTGATTCAAGTCAATTGTGATTGAATGTGTAACATATGTTTGAGCATTTCTTTTTTTTTTTGCTTCGCAATGTTTTTGTGTTGCAGGAGAAATTTTAAATGAAATTGAATAATGTTTGTAAGACTTTTATTTATAAATACTTGTGTGTATTGCAAGCACGCACTTGATCTGAATGATGTGAAGCTGACAGGCTGTGAAATGTGCATATGGGAGAGAAGAGAGAAACTATTGCTTAAGGGATAGCATGTGTGACGGCGTAACACGAGAGGATTATAACATCAGTGGGTAATTCTGCATAGAGAGAGAAAGAGGGAGTAAAAAAGTGAAAAAGACAGAAGTTGAGCGCGATGCTCATTCTATCGGGTTTGTTATTCATATACAAAAACATATATACACGTATGAAATTATATATGTATTGATGTTGTCTTTCTCGACCCCCCTAACTTCTCTCCACTAGTTTTGGAGCCCCACGTCCCGACTACTGTACTCTGGCCGGGTATAGTGCCCGACAGAGTACTAAGGGTGCGTGCTGTCAGTGCGTATTATCGCCACCCCCTTTTATAACCTTGTATGTGAATTTACGCCTGTGCCCCAATACAAACACAAAATTTCAATGTGTAAAGTGTAAAGCATAGTTCCAAAGTTGGATATCTACAAAGGAAGACCAACTGTCGTGCCTAATCATAACTAGCCGGCTATCTTCGTGTCATCTTTATTTACAAAAATTTCATTCATTTATATGTATTAAATTCAGAAATGTTCTGTTTATTGAATTATAGAATTAATCAAGTAAATTATTACTCGAAAAAAATTATTCGAGTCAATTATTACTTGATTAATTTTAATTTTTAGTTTTTTAGTCGCATGGAAAATAGAATCATCCAGAGTAGACACTGAAAACTATATATTTATCGAATTGGAATTTGAATTTATCGAAAAGGGAAAAAAATAACTAATACAGGTTTCGCACTCAATTAAAGAGTATTATTCTGAATAATTTCAATTCTAAATTTTTGGAAAACTTAATTATATTCCAAATTTTTGTTTAAAATTCTTAAAAAATATACGATATAAAATTTATTTCAATAAAATTTGACAAAATTTACAATTGTTTGAAAAGTTTGCTTTTCTAAATTAAATTCATAAAAACTTAAATCATTTTTGTTAAATTTCTTTTCTAAAAATTACAATTGCAATTCTTTTAAAATACAATTATTTTTTCAAAATTTTTAAATAAAATTATCCAAAATTTTAATAATTTTGTAGAAAAATATTAAATTAAAAATTTTTAAACATAAAAATTGCAATGTTCTTATAACTTTTCAGCAATTTAAAATTTTCAAAGATTATAATTTAAAAATAATTCCAAATTTAATTATTTCAAAAAAATCCTACTTTAACGCTTCTGTTATTCAATTTATTATTTTCCAAAATTTGAACATAAATTTTTTTTAAATCAATTTTTATCAAAAACTTCTAAGAGAATTCAATTATTTTCAAAAATGTTCAAAAAAAAAAATTTTTAAGAATTCAATTATTTATTTCAATTTTAACTAAATTCTTAGAAAGTATTTAAATTTTGTTGCAAACAATTAAATTATTTTCATAAATAAAGAAAATTATTTTAAAGAATTCTATTATTTTCACAATTAATAAAATTCTTTACAGGAATTCAATTATTTTCACAATCAATAAAATTCTCCGCATGTATTTAATTATTATTTTTAAAAATTGTAATAAAATTCTTTGACAGAATTCAATTATTTTTTAAAATTTTAATAAAATTTTTCATAGAAATTCAATTATTCTCAAAAATTTTTATCTAATTCTTCTTAAGAATTCAATTATTTTCAATCCAAATATTAATAAAATTTCTCGAAAGGTTTCAATTCTTTAAAAAAAAATTGTAATAAAATTTTTTATAAAAATTCAATTATCTTTATTAGCATCTTTATAAAATTTCCCCAAAGAATATTCAATTATTTCCAAAAAAATTTAATACAATTTAATAATAAAATTATTAATTACAATTATTACTAAAATTGATTATATACAAAAAAGAAAAGAAGTTCTTCGAAAGAATTCAATTATTTTCAATATAATTTTAATAAAATTTCTTTAAAAAAATTTAATTTTTTTTAACAGTTTCAAGAAACTTTTTCGCATGAATTTAATTATATTAAAATTTTTTGATTAAATTCTTTGCAAGAATTAAATGACTTTCAATACATTAGTTTATAAATTTAAGTATTGAAAATGATTGAATACTTGTGAAGAATTTTATAAAAAAAAACTTGAAAATAATTGAATTCCTTCGAAGAATTTGCTTAAAACTATTAAAAATAATTGAATTATCCAGGAAAAATTTATTAAAATTGTATTGAAAATAGTTGAATTCCTGAGAAGAATTGTATTATTTATTAAAATAATTGAATTTTTTCAAAGAATTTTACTATTTATAAAATTGCTTCGAAAATTATATTGAAAATAATTGAATTTTAGCGAAGAATTTTATAAAAAAAACTTGAAAATAATTGAATTTCTTCGAAGAATTTGATTAAAATTAAAAATGATGAATTGAATTCAAATTGTTTTTTAAAATTCACTTTAAATTATTATTTTTTCGAAACATTCAAATCAGAAATTTATATTGAAAGTCAGGAAGAAATTTTTTTTTTTTTTTATTGAATAACAACTAATGAGTTACGGCGTAACTTTGCGGAGAGTGAAAAGAAAAATATTAAAATATAATTTTATTAGGGGTAATTTTCTGTGAATATATGTCAGATCGTATTATCAGGATGAACAATCGTCGAGCGGAACGAATTCGTGTTGTCTGGTTGGAATATTACTCCAAATGACACGAGTTCGAAAACTCCCCTTCGAAATATTATTCATGTTATTATACGGTATTGGGGCGCCACACGTAATCTTATATCTCATTGAGGAAAGTGGTCTAAGTATGATTCAAGTATTCTAATCCAAAAGCCGTGTGCATCCCGTTGCATTTATTTAGCGAATTTATTTAATCCCGGACCTATCATCACAAATGTGCGATACCCTATTTTCGTTCGTGTTCATCCATTGTATTTCTTACTTCGTTTGCGAACAAGTGAAACTGAAGCTTAAGTGTTTATTTTTGATATTAACAATAATCGATTTATATGTCTTCATTTAAATTTCAATGAGTTGTGTGGTGTGACTTGACAGAAAACTAAATTATTCACGCAGTTACGAAAATTATTATATAGTCGAATATTACATTACATTAAAGAAGGAAATTTTGTCTTGACTTTTAAAAAGAAGAAATTATTTTCAGTAAAATATTTTTAAAAATTTTAATTAAATTCTTCAAAAGAATTCAATTATTTTCACAAATAATAAAATTCTTCGCAACATTTCAATTATTTTTAAAATTTGAATAAAATTTCTTGGAAAAATTCAATGATTTTCAAAAATTTAAATAAAATTTTTTGCAGAAATTCAATTATTTTCGGAAAGTTTAAAAAAATTTTTTAAAGAATTGAATTATTTTTATAAATAATAAAATTATTTTAAAGAATTCAATTATTTTTAAAAATTTTAATTATATTCTTTGAAAAAATACAATGATTTTCAAAAATTTAAATAAAATAAAATTTATTAAATTAGAATAAAAATTTTTTTTTCAATTTATAATTCTTTTTTTGAAAAAGAGTATAACTAAATCTTCCAAAATGTTTTCAAATTAATTTACGTTTCTTTTTGTTTTTGTTTCAGGTTTCGTCAAAATTAGTTCCAATATTTTAGAGCTATTACACAAATATATCTTCAAAAGTCGAGGAATTTTGTCCAAAAAAAGAAATAAGTTAGTACACAAATATATCTTCAAAAGTCAAGGAATTTAGGGCAAAAAAGAAATTAATTTCCTGAAATTTATAACATTTCTTTTTTGGAAATATATTTTGGAAAGGAATAAAAGATTTACACAAAAAAAGAAAACAACGTAATTTTCTAATAGAACTAATAAAATGAATTCAATTTTTTGCTTAAATTTTTATTATAATGTTTGAAATCATTTGAATTGATTAGAACATTTACTAATCAAATTTAAATTGATTCGAGGAATTTAATTTAAAATTTTATTCAAAATAATTGAATTCTTTTAAAGAATTTTATTATTTATAAAAATAATAAAAGAAGAAAATTTATTAAAAAATTTTGTAATTAATTCAATTTCTCAGAAGAATTTTATTAAAAATTTTAAGTATCATTAAATTCTTTAGAAAAATTAAATTAAAATTGTATCTATATTGAAATAATTGAATTATTTTGAAGAATTTTATTATTTATGTAATTGTTTCAAGAAATTTTATTACAATTTTTTCAATTAATTGAATTTCTCAGAAGAATTTTATTAAAAATTTTAAATATATTATTAAATTCTTTCGAAGAATTATATTAAAATCTTTCAAAATAATTGAATTTTTTCTTTATTTCAATTTTTTTGAAATTAATTGAATTCATGTGAAGTATTTTGTTATTTATAAAAGTAAAAATAAAAAAAATAAATTGAATTCTCGCAAAGAATTTTATTAAAATTTGTGAAAATAATAAATTAGAATAAATTAGAATTAATTATAAATAATTAGTTAATTAGTTTGTATCTTAATTTTTATAATTTTGAATCTGAAATATCTTCAAAAGTCAAGGAATTTAGGACAAGAAAGAAATGTTATAAATTTCAGAATATTAAATAATTTTCTGAAATTTATAATATTTAACTTTTTTGGAAATATATTTTGGAAAGGAATAAAAGAAGTGCACAAAAAAAGAAAAGAATTCTCTTTAATGGAACTAATAATGGTAAAACGACAATGTAACAGAGAAAATAGAGAACCTAATTCGAAGTTAATAATTAGGATTACTCCCGCGACTTAATTTGGGATTTAAATCTATTTAACCTTTACGAATGCGCGAGCAGAGTGAATGCGCGAAATCGTATGAGGCGCACTGAATGGCAGGGGACAATAAAGTATAAAACTTGAAGTCCCTATATATAGCTTCAACTCCGCATAGATAAAGATATGCACCCCTATGGGATGCTATGAAATAATCATATGGTTAGCTAATGGTGACCCAGGGGTAGTGATTGCCAGTCCAGGCGTGGATTCCCTTCTGCGTATATACAAGGGGCTTGGATACGGCAGTAATAAATAAATTCAATGTATTTGCTCCAACCCCCACAAACATTCAATGATAGATCGCAATCTTGACCCAAGCCGACAGCGATGCTGCACTTGTGCAGACACACCAACTTCCGATTTCCGACTGTCAACTGTTTTTTCCCAACTTTTTCTATATATGACTTTTTTTCTTTTTCCAACTCAGATTTCTGTATTTTCTCTTTCCGTATTTTCACTCCCAACAATTTTTTAAAGTATATTTATATATTTTTTTAATGTAGAAAGAGGTTCATCAAAATATAAACCATTAAAGTAAGGAAATTTTATCCAAAGTATTAAAAAAATATCAAATTATTGAAAATCTTAAATAGTCTATGAATTTTCTTTTCCAAATTAAAAAAAAAATTCCATAAGTAGAGTTAAATTTGTAATTTATAAAAATAATTAATTATTTTGTCACTTATTATTGTATTTAAATAATTGAATTTTCGTTGAACTTTTTTTGATAACAATTAATTTAAAAAAGAATATTTCCATTTCAAATTTTTAAAAATATTGGAAGAATTGCAGTTCTAATTTTTAGAAATAATTATAATTTAAAAAGGTTTTATATTGAAAGTATTTTGAAATTTTAATTCCTGTTGGAAAAATGAATAACAATAACTATTCAAATATTTATTGAACAAAATTTAATGAAATTTAAAAAATTTCATTTAGACTGGAAAAATGTAAAAAATCATTACTAAAATTTTTTTAAAATAGTAAAATTCCCGAAAATAATATTAAAACATTGAAAAAAAGGAATTTTTCTCAAATTTCAATAAAATAAATTTTATATTTCACAGAATTTTATTTCCACTTTAAAAAATTATTTTTAATTTATTTTTGTATTTTCTGAAAGAAATGTAACTAAAAATTTGGAAAATAATGAAATTTTACAAAAAATTTTGTATTTAAATAATTCAATATTTGGTGAATTCTAATAAGAATTGATTTCAAAAAGAATATCATTTAAAATTTTTAATTTAAATAAATAAACAAATTATTTTTCAAAATTTTAACTAAAATTCGTTTTTAAATCAATTCTTATTAGAAATCAACGATAATTGAATTATTTAAATACAAAAATGTGTGTAAAATTTAATTATTGTCCAAATTTCTAGTTACAATTCTTCGAAAAATACAATAATATTTCAAAATAATTTAAAAAGAAGCATTATTATTTAAAATTTCAATTAAAATAAATAATAAGTTTTTAAACATTTGTTTGACAAAAATTATTTAAGTTTTGAGTAATTTAATTTAGAAATTGTTAAAAAATGTAAGAAATCGTAATTAACATTTTTTTAAAATAGTAAAATTCACGAAAATAATTTTAAAAAATTGAAAAAAAGGAATTTTTCTTAAATTTTACTAAAATAAATTTTATATTTCACGCAGAATTTTATTTTCACTTCAAAAAATTATTTTTAATTTATTATTGTATTTTTTTGAAAGAATTGTAACTAAAAATTTGGAAAATAATTAAATTTTACAAAAATCTTTGTATTTAAATATTTCAATTAAATTAATTAAACTGAATTCAATTTTACTAACTTTGATTTTATGTAAAAAATACATTTCTTCATAGAGACAAATAATAAAATTTTTCGCAGAAATTTAAGTATTTAGGTACCTAATGCAATTTTAATGGAATTTTTTCGAAAAAATTCAGCTATTTTCAAAAAATTGACCCCTTTTAAATTTTGAATTTCCTAAAAACAGGTAGATTTTTAAATTCTTGCGTAATTTTGCAGAAACAAAATTTTTTTTATATCGAAAGTCATAATTTTCAAAATAAACAATTACATAAAATTTTATTAAAATTTTTGAAATTATTTAAATTGTTAGAAAGCATTTTATTAAAACTTTCAAAAATTATTCAATTCTTTCAAACGAAATTTAATTAAAATTGAAAATTTTTAAATTATTATAAGTTATTTATTTTACTATTTATGAAAATAGTTGAATTGTTTCTAAGATCTTTACTAACATTTTTGACAATCAATGAATTTCAAAGAAGAATTGCATTTTTTTTAAGAAAATAATTAAATTCTGTCGATAAATTTTATTATATAATTTTTCAATTTATTTAAATTCTTTGGAAGATTTTTGTTAAAATTTTTTTAAATATTTAAATTTATTCGAGGAATGTAATTAACAATAATAATTGTATTATTTTAAAGAATTTTATTATTTATTAAAATAATTGAACTGTTTTACAGAGTTTTTAATAAAATTTTTGAAAATAATTGAATTCTATCGAGGAATATTAATTATAATTATTGTATAGAAAATAATTCAATTGTTATGAAAAATATTATCAAAATTTCAATTTTTTGCATAAATTTTTATTACAATGTTTGAAATCATTTAAATTGATTGGAACATGCTTAATCAAATTTAATTTCATTCGAGAAATTTAATTTTAAATTGTATTGGAAATAATGGAATTATTTTGAAGAATTTTATTAATTTATATAAAAATAATTTAATTATTTCAAGAAATTTTATTACAATTTTTGCAATTAATTGAATTTTAATGAAAATTTTAAATATTATCAAATTCTTTTGAAGAAATATGTTAACATTAAATTGCATTGAAAATAATTGAATTTCTGCGAGGAATTTTGTGAAAATAAATTTTTAATTTGAATATTAATTTATTTATTTTTCTAATTCCATTTCTTTTAACCTGAGTGTTGAGCTAGAAAAATTTCACTTTGAATTCTACTTCATTCTAAATCTTGTATTTGACTTTGAATATCGTATTTTTTAGATCTTCATTTATAATTGCCAGAGGCGGTACAACTTTTCAGCTCTCACAATGGATTTTTTAATTATATTATATCCAGAGAGTAATCTCCGATTATCTCAGTACTTCTATTCATCAAGAAGCGAGAGCCATATTATAATGGCGCCGATATCGGTTGAGAGGAAGATGACACCTCTCAGAATATGTACTTCCTGAAACGATTGGGGTTGAATTTTGGGAGAGGGTGGAATCTTATTTTAGGGGGAGAGATAGATAGAGAGAGAGGACACTTGTCACTCGCAGACGGGGGGTCGATTACAGGGGTGGATTCAGGGACGACTCTGTAAATATTGTAACAAGTGTGCCGTCGCCACACTCAACGTGCTTCTGTATTTTCCTCCCCAACAATCGATATCGAAACTCCAAAGTCCTAGACAAAATAAAAATGAAAGTGACAGCTCTCTCCTGTCAGTCCTCGATGTCAATTTCACTGCTTCGCCTCTGTACAATCTACCTCTTCAAATCTCACCCAGAATATCCTGTAAATATCCAATGTATTTTGCTCAGTTACATTGTGTATATGTTATTCTAATATTAGTGTCAACATTTATTTGAAATTATTTTCTTTTCATTGAATGCAGAGTAAATGTGCGACTCGCTCTGAAGAAAGCATAGAGGCAGACGAATTATAATTTCTGTTTGTGATAGATTACAAATTTTGTTAAACTGATTATTATAATCATTACAATTATAATATTCCGGATGTCCGCTTGTAGTTTTAATTTAGTTTTTTTTTCGCTTTCTTATTAACTAATTTTTCTAAAAATTTCTCTCTTTAAATGTTTTTAATTTTCAAATTTATGAAATTGGAATTTCTTAAATTTGAAATTAATTTTTATTGATTAAACAAAATATTCTTGTTAGAAAATTAATTGTTTTTTAATTTTAAAACGTAAAATTTTGATTTAAAATAATGTTATTTTTTTAAATTTCAAATTTTGAATCGTAAATAATTTAATTCGTGTATAAAATTTTATTACAATTTGTAAAAATAATTGAATTGTTACAAAGAATTTTAATACAATTTTTTTAAATTATTAGAATTTTTTCGAAAAAATGTTGTTAAAATTATATTAAAAATAATTTTATTTCAGCAAAGAATTTCATTATTTAAAAAAAAATTTATTTTTAGCGAAGTATTTTTTTTTATAAAAATAATTACATTTTTTCGGAAAATTCCATTAAAGCTTCAAAAAATTGAATTCTTTAGCCAAATTACATTAAATGATTTAACAATAATATCAAATTACATTAAAATTAAAAATATAATTAAATTGCGAAGAATTTTATTAATATTAAAAAAAAATTATCGAATTCTTTCGACAAATTTTATAAAAATTGTATAAAAAATAATTTAATTCTTGCGAAGAATTTTATTATTAATGAAAATAATTAAATTCTGTCGAAGGATTTTTTTTTTATAGAAATAATTGAATTCTTGCGAAAATGTATTAAAAATTTTGAAATTAATTGAATTCTTTTGAAGAATTTTATTAATTGTAAAAATAATTAAATTCTTGTGAAAATTTATTAAAAATTTCAAAAAGAATTAAATTCTTTTAACAAATTTTTTTAAAATTGGAAATATATTAATAAAATTGTGAAGAATTTTATTGAAATTTAAAAAAAATAATTGAATTCTTTCGAAGAATTTTATTAAAGTTTCAAAAAAAATTGAATTTTCTTCGACAAATTTCATTAAAATTAAAAATATAATTATAAATTTTGAAGAATTTGATTAAAATTTGAAAAAAAATTGAATTTTATGGAGAATGTTTTATTTTCAAATTCTTTTCCAATCTGTGACTGTCCGCGACAAAAGGGACCTTAGCTCCCATGTATTTACATGGAGCTAAGGTCCCTTTTGTCGCGGACAGTCACATCTAATCATTTTTAAAAATTCCGAATAAAATTCTTCTAATATACATAAACAATTATTTTTTCAAATTTTGTTTTTTTTTTGTTTTTTTTTTTTTGAAAATTTAGAACCGCTAATAGTTAAAATAAAAAAAATTAATATTTATGTTCTTCGAAACAATCAGAAATTCAGAAATTATCAATTCACCTTGTTTCATTAATATATAACAATTTTGGTACTAAATTTAATTTTATTAATTTCAATTAATATAATAAAAAAAAAAAAATTCAAAAAAATTCAATCTCATCAAATTTTAGTCAATTCAAATTTCTCTCGATCCAAATTTTAAGCTATTAAAGTTTCAAGTATTTATAACAGTTGCTTATTATATTGCTTATTATTTTCAAAAATTTTAATAAAATTTTTTTAAAAATTCAATTACCTAGTTTCAAAAATTTTAATAAAATTCTTCACAAGAATTCAAGTTTTTTTCAGAAATAATAAAATTCTTCAGAACAATTCAATTATTTAAAAAAATTTTGATAAAAATCATCGCAAGAATTCAATTATTTTCATAGATAACAAAATTCTTCTTTAGGAATTCAATTATTTTCATGAATAACAAAATAATTCTTCTAAGGAATTCAATTATTTAACAAATATTTAAATACAAAAATATGTATTTGATAATAATTGATTTCTGATTATTTTGAAGAAAATAAATATAAATTTTTTTATTTCAATTAATAACGGATTGAAACTAGTGCAAATTCACAAAAAAGTTGCTTTTAGTTGCAGAAATAAAAAAAATATCGAAATGGTAGCAAAAAAAAGTACAGTAAATAGTAAATTTTAGTAGATGACTGCAAAGCCTCGATAATGGAAAATCAGAAAGGAATCTCAAATGATAAATTAATACCTGATTTGATCTGAACAAATTTAATTATAATTCAAAGAATATGGTTCGTACATCAATGGTTATAATCAAATTGAACCAAAAATGAACACCTTAAATACAGTTTGAATACAAAAGCTCTAATTTTTTTTTGCGTGAAATTTATTTCGTATATTTTATTAATCAAATCAATTTTGCAGGTCTGCACGGGGAGAGTTGGGGAGAACGAAATAAAGCTTGAAACAAGGTCAAATTGTCCAAGGCCTCGTCGAATTGGTAATTTATTATAATCCTGTGCTTCAACAGCCAGCAAGTCAGGATATTGCTACTCTGAGTTCGTTGACGCGTAATGCATTCACACCGGGATTTCGTCAGTACAGTGCGCCTCTGGCACCCCAAGTACGGGCAGCAGGATATGGTGTGTGTGGTGTACACGCCAGTGGAAAAGCTGCATCAACGGGATGATTGGGTGATTCTGTGGGGCTGGAAGAGGGGGTGGAAATATCCGAGAGACTTTACACATACACACGGTAATCTGTGAATGCTAACGACTGTTATAGTTCAAGTGCAAGATTGTTTCAACTGTATTGACAGATGGAAAATTTATTATTTTCTAATTTAAATTTTTGTTGAAAACACTAAAAAAATTCAATTTTGGATAAATTACAAATAATTGCAAAAATTCAATTATTTTCAAAAAATATAAAATTCTTTTTTAAATTCAACTATGTTCAAAATTAATTTTGAAAATATTCTATTTCTCAATCACAGGTTGTTTAACAATTTTCTAATTTTCTTTAGAAGTAAAGAACAAAATTGGCAATTTAATAATCAATTCAAAAAAAAATTTACTGAAGAAATCTTAAAAATACTTCTTGCCATGAGAGTAAAAAATGTGACATCAATTAAAGATTTACTTTAATTTTCCAATAAACTTCAAAATATGTATTCGTATCATTTTTCGCTTCTTTAAAATTGTAAAAGAAACTGTCAATTATTAATGATCGGTGATTATATTTTTAAATATTCATATTTTACTACTTCTTCGAAAAAAAAATTAAATGAATAATAATTGTATAATTATTATTTTTATTATTTAATTATTCTAATTAAGAGATTATAATTAAAAGATTTAATTAGTATTGTAATTTTTTTTTGCAGTTATATTGACTTCGTTTTTAAATACAAAAAATTAAAGAATCTAAATTTTACTGGAAAAGCTTAATCAAAGGACTAGGAAGAGACGCAGCTACTGAGGCCTTGATGTCGTTGTAAAGTTATATGCTATGAAGCTCATCTACAAAAGTTAAACAAGAACATTCCAGGATGGCGTGTAATTAGTACTGCTTGGAACTTGCTAAACGATCGTTATAATGAAACAATAGAAAAGTTCAACAATGAATGGATTTAAAACTGTAAAAGTGGAAACCATCTTATTCATCGTCTACGAGGGCTCAGTTAAACACTCACAATTCTCGCCGCTTTTTCAAGGATTTTTATTTCAGAATTTTCAAGTATTTATATTCTTAATTATGAAATAGTAGATATATAACAGAAAAACTAGAATTAAATAAGCAACAAACGACGTTGACGATTCGCCTCTATTTAAAATTGACTAAAGAAACAATTTAATTTTATTCAAATAATTTCTTTATTATATCAAATACCATAATTTCTGTATTTTCAATTCAAACATATAATTCTACATTGTTTTAATGTATTAATTTAACTAGCAAATAATACGCGAATATTCGAAATTCAATTATTTTCAATATCTAGTATTTTCATAAAATTTCGCAAAAGAATTCAATTATTTAAAAAAAAATTATAAAATTCATCCAAAATTCAATTATTTTCATAAATAAGAAAATTCTTAGCAAGAATTAAAAATATTTTCATAAATAATAATATTCTACAAAGGAATTTAATTATTTTCATAAATAATTAAATTCTACAAAGGAATTTAATTATTTTCATAAATAATTAAATTCTACAAAAGAATTCAATTATTTTCATAAATAATAAAATTCTACAAAAGAATTCAATTATTTTCAATGCAATTTTAATAAAATTTCTCTAGAGAATACAATTATTTTTAAAAATATTATTTAAATTCAATTATTTTCAACAATTTTGATAAAAAGTTCTTCGAAACAATTCAATTCTTTTTATAAATTGTAAAATTCTTGGCGAGAATTCAATTATTTTCATAAATAATAAAATGTTTCGGAGAAATTCAATTATCTTCAATACAATTTTAATAAAATTTCTAGGAAAAAAAATTCAATTCTATTCAAGATAATTTTAATAAACTTTCTCTAACAGGTTCAATTATTTTTAAAAATTGTAATAAAATTTTTCTAAGCAATTTAATTGTTCTCTTAAAAGATTTTAATAAAATTCTTTGTAAATTTCAATTATTTTCAAAATTTTCAATTAAAATTACTTTTTAAAAAATTACATTATTTTTACGGAATTTAATGAAATTCTTTTTAAAAAATGTAATTATTTATAAAAACTCTTATGAAATTGTTTAAAAGAATTTAATTTTGTATGAATAATTTTAATATAATTTAATAAAAAAATCGTTAATCACAATTAATAATAAACACGACTATCTTAAAAACTGAAAAGAAATTCTTCTTAAAATTATATTATTTTCAATGTTTTCAGTAAAAATTATTTTAATAAACTTCTTTACTTCCAAGAAAATTAAAATAAATTCTTCAAAACAATTCAATAATAAAAATTATGATAAAAATTAAATTATTTTCAATACAATTTTAATTACATTTTCTCGAAAGAATTCAATTATTGAAAAAAATGTTGATAAAATTCTTTAAATGAATTCAATTATTTTCAAATTTTTCTATAAATACTTTACAAGAATTCAATGATTTTCAGTACATCGACAATTTAATTATAATTGAATTCTTGAATAGAATTTTATTAAAACTTTTTTGAATAATTGAATTCCTGCGAAAAAATTTATTACTTCTACAATTAATTGAATTTTTGCAAAATTTAAAAAAATAATTGAATTTTTCAGAAGAATTTTATTAAAATTGTATTTAAAATAATCGAACTCCTGTGAAAAATTTACTATTTATTGATATTATTGAATTCTTTCGATGAATTTAAAAAACATGTTTAAAAATAATTTAATTTTCCCTGGATTTAAATTAAAATTGTATTTAAAATAATTGAATTCAAGCGAAAATTTTATTATTTTTAAAAATAATTGAATTCTTGAATTGGATTTTATTAAAAGTTTTTTAAATAATTGAACTCCTGTGAAAAATTCAATTATTTTTTAAAATAATTGTATTTTCTCGGAGAAGTTTTACAAGATTTTTAAAAATAATTGAAATTTTCGAAGAAATTAATTAAAATTGAACTCCTTGAAAGAATTTAATTTTTTTCTCAAAATTTTCAGTAAAATATGCGAACATATTGGCAAAATTCAACGATAATATAATATAGATTAAATTAATAAAATATAAATCAATACAATAGAAAAATGTAAAGGATGAAGAAAATCTATAGAATTGATTGAGAATAAAAATGAAGAATTAGAATTTCTATTTTGATATGTACATATTTATAAAGTCGCAAAATTTAATAAAAGAACATAAGCAAAATGAAAAATACAGCCCCATGATATTTGATATGTTTGTTTCTTTTTGAAATGGATTTTTAAATTGCATTGAGGACAATACGGATTAACAAAAGCCACAACTACACTCGATACCTACACTTATATGTATAAAACGTAATCATGTTTGAACATGTAGAATGAATCACTGTCCAAAACCACCTCCACACCACAATTCATTGGAGCCAGTAGGGCCAGCTGATGTTTAAAAGAGCATCTGCCATTTAATCCTAATCCAAACTGCCAGATGATCAGTAGTTACGTAAATATTACCAGAGAACATTAAATGCATAGAATATTTACTTTTTGCTAAATTTCCCGAATTACAAATTCCCTTTTTCTCTACTTCAACTCTATAAGTACACGAACATCAAAAATTTATCGTCCAAAAATTGCGAATTCGAAAAAAGAATGTGCATTCTTGAAAAATACTGCTGAAAGAAGGATTCTGAAGAAACTAAAGGAAGAAATGAATTATCAAATTGTCGACTAGAAAAATTATCAATTACGGAAAGAATGAAATAATAGAGAATTTGAAAAAGACATTTTTCAAGTGGAAAATAAAAATTTTTTTTACAAATTTTGTAATTTTTAGAAATAATTAAATTTCAAATGTTTTCACATTGAAATTATTTGAAATTTCAATTGAAATAAATAAAAATAATTTTTAAAATATTTGATTAACAAAAATTATTGAAATAAAAATATAAAAATATAAAAAAAATATAAACAGTCCGAGTCAAATAAGATTCATTCTATATTAAATTATTCATTTTACGTAAAGGAGTGACTCGGAGTGGTCGCTTTCTTCATGTTTTATAATAATTAAAGATGATTCAAGCAATTTTAAAGAATTCTTCTTTAAATCGATTATTTTTAATGATTTTCGAAAAAGTTTTTTGACAATTTTCAAATCCATTTGCTTACAATATTCAATTTTACGAAATTTTAATTATTCGCAAATTCTTCAATTAAATATATATTAGAAAATAAAAACATAAAATAATAATGTAAAAAACATACAATTGAACTTTTAAAAAAAATGAATTTCAAAATTCAATTATATTTCTAAAAATTCATAGTATAATGATTTTAATATTCAATTATAATTTGACAAGAATTTTTATTAAAATTTTCGAAAATAATTGAATTTCGGTGAAGAATTTATTTAATTAAAATTTTTGAAAATAATTGAATTTCGGAGAAGAATTTTATTATTTATGAATATAATTGAACATTTGCTAAGAATTGTATTATAATTTTCAAAAATAATTGAATTTCTGAGAAAAGTTTCATTATGTATTTACGAAAATAAATGAATTATTGCGAGAAATTTTATTAAAATGTTTAAAAAGAATTGAATTTCTTTAAAAAATTTTGTTATTTTTGAAAATAATTGAATTCTTGTAATGAATATTGTTATTTATGAAAATAATTAAAGGTTTGCTTAGAATATTATTAAATTTTTTTAAATAATTGAATTCTTTTGGAAAATTTTATTAAAATAGTAGATATTAAAAATCATTGAATTGAAGAAAACTTTTTGAAAATAATTGAAATTTTGCCAAGACTTTTATTAAAAGTTTTGAAAATAATTGAATTTTGGTGAAGAATTTAATTAATTAAAATTTTTGAAAATAATTCAATTTCGGAGAAGAATTTTATTATTTATGAATATAATTGAACATTTGCTAAAAATTGTATTAAAATTTTCAAAAATAATTGAATTCTTGAGAAGATTTTTATTATTTGTGAAAATAATTAAATTATTGCGAGAAATTTTATTAAAATGTTTAAAAAGAATTGAATTTGTTTAAAAAATTTTGTTATTTTTGAAAATAATTGAAATCCTGCGATTAATTTTATTATTTATGAATATAATTGAACAGTTGCTAAATATTGTATTAAAATTTTCAAAAATAATTGAATTCCTGAGAAGAGTTTTATTATTTATGAAAATAATTGAATTATTGCGAGAAATTTTATTGAAATGTTTAAAAAGAATTGAATTTCTTTAAATAATTGAATTCTTTTAGAAAATTTAATTAAAATAGTAGATATTAAAAATCATGGAATTGAAGAAAATTTTTTGAAAATAATTGAAATTTTGACAAGAATTTTATTTAAATTTTTGAAAATAATTGAATTTCAATGAAGAATTTAATTAAAATTTTTGAAAATAATTGAATTTCGGAGAAGAATTTTATTATTTATAAAGATAATTGAAATTTTGACGAGAATTTAAGAAAATTTTTTAACGTATTTGAATTTCTGCGAAGAGTTTTATTACTTTTGAAAATAATTGAATTTCTGCAATTATTTGTAATGTCTCTAAAATTCTTTAAATTATATCGTACAATTTACGAACTTTTCGTCCTTTTTCAATCAAATTACGGACTTTACGGACGTTTTTCTAGGACAAAATAGAAAAAATTCTAAATTCTATTTGTAGAAAAATAAAAGTTCCGAAAAATTATTTGAAAACGTTTTGATAAATGGAAAAAATGATAAAAAATGTGTGTCAGTATTAGGAGGATATACGATTCCAACAGCGATATATTAAATATCCTTGTTGGAAAAAAAATCATTAAAATTCAAAAGGATATAGGTGTGAATCTAGATAATGTCGCAGGAAAGAAAACACATGAGTTTAGAAAAAAAAGAAAGAAAGAAAAATTCACGTGTGCGTTACGCTCGTGCCGTCGCTGAGGTATATAGAAAGAAATGGTTCAAGTTCCAAGTCGAAGAAGGAAGGGAAGAAAAAACACCATGAGCATGATGGGGGGTTGAATGAGCGGAGCGAAGCGGGTCGGTTCGTAATCTGCTAATGGACTCTTTCCACCCAAATTCACCCTCGCTAGCCCACTCTCGTCTCTCCTCTTCTCTCCTCTTCTTAGCCGAGACCGCCAACCCTCTTCCGTATTTGCGACCCACGCTTATTCAACAAGAGCGAGATGTTCGCACATTTTACCTTCCTCCTCGAGTAGAGCCAAAAACCACCAAAAATACACACTTTAATATACACATATATAGAGAAATCATCTACTAAAAACCTACTATTTACTATTTTTTTTCGTTATGCTACTTATTTGGGAACTTTTTTTAGATTTCAGCCACTGAAAGTTTCTATTTCTTTTTGAGAATTTAAATTAGATTAATTAATTAAATTTAAATACTTTAAATTCGCTAATACTAGAAATCAAAAAACTATTTTCAAAAATTATAAACAAATTCTTTAAAACGATTCAATTATTTTCAAAAAATATTCGAAATTCAATTATTTTCAATATCTAGTATTTTCATAAAATTTCGCAAACGAATTCAATTATTTAAAAAAAAAATGATATAAATCATCAAAAATTCAATTATTTTCATAAATAATAAAATTTCCACAAGAATTCAATTAATTTGAAATAGCTTTATAAGAAAAAATTCGAAAAATCAATTATTTAACAAAATTCTTTTACAGTTCTTCACAATAATTCAAATACTTTGACTAATAATAACATTTTTCATAAAAATTCAATTTTTAAAAAAAAAATTTTTGATAAAATTCTAAGAAAGAACTAAATTATTTTCATAAATAATACAAATCATGGAAGAATTTCAATTATTTTTAATACTGTTTTAAATTAATTAAATGAAAAATTCAATTATTTTTACAAATGAAGTTTTCAGCAAGAATTCAATTATTTAAAATAAAATTATTATAATATTTATTAAATTTCAAAAAAATTAATTATTTAAAACAATGTTTATAAAATTCTTATAAAGAATTCAATTACTTTCAAAAATAATAAAACTCATGAAAGAATTCAAATTATTTTTAAACATTTTAATAAAATTTCTCATAATAATTCAATTATTTTCATAAATAATAAAATTCTTCTTTAGGAATTCAATTATTTTCAAAAATAATAAAATTCTTCACAAAAATTCTAAATTTTTTAAAAATTCTCGTCAGTTTTTCAATTATCTTGATAAATAAAAAATTTCTTCTCAAAAATTAAATTATTTTCAGGAATTTTAATAAACTTCTTTGCAAATTCAATTATATTCATAAATAATAAAATTCATCGCAAGATTTCAATTATTTTCAAAAATAACAAATTTTTTAAAACAAATTCAGTTCTTTTTAAACATTTTAATAAAATTTCTCCCAATTATTTAATTATTTTCACAAATAATAAAAATCTTCTGAAGAATTCAATTATTTTTGAAAATTTGAATACAATTTTTAGCAATTATTCAATTATATTCATAAATAATAAAATTCATCACAGGATTTCAAATATTTTTAATGCAATTTTACAGGAATGGCTCAAACAATGTAATTATTCTTAAAAATTTAATTTCATTCTTCGAAAAAATCAATTGTTTAAAAAAATGTTTTTTTTCAATTATTTTGAAGAATTCAATTATTCACAAAAATATTAAATTTTTTCACAGAAATTTAATTATTTTCGAATATTTTAATAAAATTGTTACAAAGAAATGAATTGTTTTTAATACAATTTTAATTAAATTTTTTTGAAATAATTCAATTATTCTTTTAGATTTTGATAAAATTCTTCCCAAGAATCTAATTATTTACATAAATAATTCTTCGAAAGAATTCAATTGTGTAGATAAATAACAAAATTATTCCCGAAAATTCAATTATTTTGAGGGATTTTAATAAAATTCTGTGCAAAATTCAATTATTTTTGTAACTTACAATATTTATCACTAGAGTTCAATTATTTTTAAAAGTAATAAATTTCTTTTTGGAAATTCAATTATTTTAAAAAATTCTAATAAAATCGTTCACAAGAATTCAATTATGTTCAAAAATTGTAATTGAATTCTTTTTAAAAACTTTTCGCAACTCAATGTTTTTCAATATCTACTGTTTTCATAAAATTTACAAACAGAATTCAATAATTTAAATTTCATTTTGTAAATATCTTAGTAACAATTCAATTCTTTTCATGTAAATAATAATAATTTTTCAGAAATTCAATTATTTAAATTAGAATTTGCATAAAAATTAGTCGAAAGAAATCAATTATTTAAAAATTTTTATAAAATTCTTTGCAAGAATTAAATTATTTTTATAAATATTTAAATTCTTTCATATAGGATAAGAAAGAAGTAAATATTTTTGATGAAAATTAGGAAAAAATGTGGAAAATAAAAAACATGAACTGGAATTTTCGTTAATTTTGTGAAGTGTCTAAAACGAGCTTTTTGGGTCGTCAAGTTTAATTTTTCGATAGCTATACTCTTTCACTACTTTCTTTAGTTTGAAAGATACTTTTTTCTAATTTTTTAAAATTAATAAAAATTAATTATCAAGTGCAAAGTCTGCAGTCAATTATTTAGAAAAGAAAATTTGTTCTTTGTTTTCCGCTTGAAAAAATTTTTCTTTCAATCGTTGATCACAAACCTTGTGAAGTTCACTCAAAGAAGAGTAGGAATGCAGAAAAATTATTTGAGAAATTAAATAATTTCTAATTTAAACGAAATTAAAAATTTCAAATCACTAATTTGTAAATATCAACGAATGAGGATTGTAATCATTTTCTTCCTTCTCGCATCGCAGTACCATTTCGCTTTATAAAAGCACGCAGAGAATTGTGACTTTTTTTTACAGCGAAAAGAGTGTATATACACTTTTGCGAAAAAAAAGCTTTTTCTCAATTTTACTCTAGCTCGCAACGGCAAAACTGAATTATCAGATCAAACAGTAATGCCGTTATTAATAAAATGGATTTCTGTTCCTTTAAAGAGGGGAGCTGTCATCTCGGCGTAACCTCGTTTCGTGTAGCTCTGATTTAATCACGTACCGAACCAAAGTGAAGCCCTTTCATTTTCATAATAAGCCATGGCAAGCAAGAGAATATCATCAACCATAATATCTAGAGGCATTGTCAACGCAAAGAAGATGCTTGTATATAATTATAGGAGTACACACTCAATCCCTGGTGACTTGTCAATGAAGAGCCTCTTTGAATCACTCCGGAAAGGTGCAATTAATGCGAAGCAAAACGTTTCGACAATTCTCTCTGTTTCTTTTTTTTAAAATCTTTCTTTTCACACTTTTCTCCATAAAATCGCCGACGTATTTTGCAACAGATTTAATACATTCACAAATTTTTATCAATTATGATATCTCGTAATAATAATAATTGTAATAAATGTGGTGAATTCAAGTTAATTATTAGTAAATTAAATATATATTTTAATTCAATTAATTTATCTTTCATTTAATTAATATAGCTTTAATTTGATTAAATTAGCTTTAAATTAATTAAATAATTAAATTAAATTTGGTAAATTCAAGTTAATTATTAGTAAATTAAATACATATTTAATTCAATTAATTTATCTTTAATTTAATTAAATTAGCTTTAATTTAATTAAATTACCTTTAACAGAGTTGCCACAAAAATTTAATTATTATTTTCAAAACAATTTTAATTGAATTCCTCAGAAGAATTCAATTTTTAAAAAAATGTTTAACACATCAAAAAAATTTAATTATTTTTATAAATAGTAAAATTCTTCTCAAGAATTCAATTATTTTTATAAATAGTAAAATCCTTTGCAGAAATTTATTTTTTTTCAAAACAATTTTAATAGAATTCCTCGAAAGTATTTAAATTTTCAAATATTAACATAAAATTGATTTATTTTCTAAAAATTAACATAAAATTCATTTATTTTCTAAAATTTAAATAAATTCTTCGAAACAATTCAATTATTTTTATAAATATTGTAAAATTCTTTGCAAGAATTCAATTATTTTCAATACAATTTTAATAAAATTCTTCTTCATAAAATTCAATTGCTTTCAAAATTTTCAATTAAAATTATTAAAGAAAGTCCATTAGTTAAAAAAAAATTCAAAGAAATTCTTCAGAAGAATTTAATTTTTTTTAAATTTTAATAAAATTCTTCGCGAGAATTCAGTTATTTTCCTAAATAATAACATTATTTGAAGGAATTCTATTGCTATCAAATTTTTTGATAAAATTCTTTGCAACAATTCGATGATTTTCAATACATTAATTTTAAAATTGAAAATATTTGAAAAGAAAAATTATAAAAAAAAAGTTAAGAAATAATTGAATTCTTTCGGCGAATTTAACAAAAATTTTTAAGAATAAATGGAATTTTCTATCATTTTATTTAAAATTGCATAAAAAATAATTGACATTCTACGATAAGTTTTATTATTTATGAAAATAATTGAAATCTGACAAAGAATTTTATTAGATTTTTTTTTTAAATAATTGAATTTCTGTGGACATGTTTATTTTTGAAAAGAATCAAAATAAATCCAGATAAATTACACTTCGAAAATATAATTGAAAATAATTGAAATATGACGAAGAATTTTATTAAATTTTTTTTTTAAATAATTGAATTTCTGTGAAAATGTTTATTTTTGAAAAGAATATTGAATTCTTGGGAAGAATTTTATGAAAATTTCCTAAATAATTGAATAACTTTTGGAAAAATTTTCTTTGTTACGAAAATAATAGAATTGTTTCGAAGATTTTTACAAACATTTTTGCCAAAATAATTGTTTTCCTAGGAAGAATGTTATATTTTACGAAATTAATAATTGTATTCTATGATCAATTTTATTATTATTTTTCAAATTTATAAAGCATTTTATAAAAATTTTTTTAAATAATTGAATTCTCGAGGAAAATGTTATTATTAATGAAAATAAAATTGATTTCTTGCGAAGAATTTTATTCCAATTTTTTTAAATAATTGAATTCCCATAAAAAATGTATTATTTGTGACAATAATAGTTGAATTTTTAAGAAGAATTTTATTGAAAATAATTGAATTGTATAGGAAAATTGTATTAAAATTGCAATTTCATTAACTAAATCTTGTAAAGAATTTTGTCAACATTTTTTTAAATAATAGAATTTTTAAAAGAATTTTATTTAAATTTTTGGAAATAATTGAATTTGTCAAAACTATTTTTTTCAATTCTCTGAATATATTTAAATTCTTTCGAAAAACTTCGTTAAAAAATTAAAAATAATTGAATTAGTGCGAAGAAATTTATAAAAAATTGGTAAGTTATTTAATTCCTGGGAAATTTTTATTAAAACTTTTAATTAAATTCTTTTGGAAAATTTAATAAAAATAATTGAAATGAGGAAAATTTTTTCAAGAATTTTATTAAATTTTTTGAATTTAATTTAGCTTTAATTTCACCAATTTTAATTAATTTAGTAATTTTTATGATTTTCATAATATTCTAAATCATTTGATTTCATTTATTTTGAATTTGCCCAAGCAGAAACCTCAGTTCTTGACGATAACACCCCCAAGATGATCGATTTCACGAAATTAATATAGGGACGACTGTTTACACTTTAATTTTTCTATCGTCTCTCATCTGACAATTATCCAGCGATTACTCCTTAAGCCCTGATTGTCAACATCTCTAACAATCTTGGTTGAATTGAATTTTTATCGATAATTTCTTGACATAATCCTACTGATATTATTTCTCTATATTGATTATAGAATTAAGCTCCTGGCCAACCCCTATAAACATTTTTGAATCTCAATAAGTAAATTGAATAAATATTAAAGAAAAGGTAAAAAAAGAACGAAAGAATAATGAAGGAAAGGAAAGAAGAAAGAAAGAAAAAAAAGAAAGAAAAAAGAAAAAGAAGAAAATACGAAAAAAAATCGAAAATTCTAATTAAAAATCAGGTGTCATTTTTGAAAAGATAACGCGCAGATGATTGATCGAGAGATATCAGATTTTGTGCATTTTACACAATGGATCAATATAGAAATAGAAATATATTATACATATCATGCAGAATAATAGTCGCTGAATGAAAACCATGACTAGGTAATTTTCACCTTTTTTTTTTTTTAATCGGCAGGAAATTAATCATGCGCTCCCAGGCGTAACGCTTCGCCACTCATCGATAATGATAACCTGTTTTCAAAACCTAATGTAAAGAAAATCACAGGAAAAAAAGTGTATGAAATCGAGACACCTTTTTGACAATAATGAAAAAGAAAACAATATTTTAACGGGAAAAATTTAATCTCATGATATATCAAATAAGCGCCAATTTAATTTATTCAAAAAATTGTATGTAAATTAAAAATAGACAAAAGAAATTTTTTTAAAAAATATAATTTATCGAAATATAATTTTCAAAAAACACGAAACAATTTTTAAAAGTAATAAAATTAATATCTTTTAAATATTAAATTTATTTCACTTCAATTTGACGAAACTTTTACTTCTTTCAATTTTTAAAAATTATTTTCGGGAATTCAATTATCTTCAAAAATAATTTTAATTACAATTTTTCAAAAACCTAATGGTTTTTTAAATATTACGACAATAAATTATTCAGAAATTCAATAATTATTTTTCAAAATTTTAACTGAAATTATTTCTTAAATTAATTCATAGGTATTAGAATTCAACGATAACTGAATTATTTATATACAAATTTTTTTATAATATTTAATTATTTTCCAAATTTTTAGTTATAATTTTTCCAAATATACAATAATATTTTTAAATAATTTTCTACCGTGGGAAAATAAAATTCTTTGAAATATAAAATTTATTTAAATGAAATTTGAGACAATTGTCTATTTTTCAATTTTTTAAAATTATTTTCTTGATTTCAGCTATTTTCAAAAAATTCTAATTACGATTTTTCAAAAACCTCATTTTTTTAATTTAATTTAAATTTTCCAGTTATGATTTCAGCTATTTTCAAAAAATTTTAATTACGATTTTTCAAAAGCTAATTTTTTTAGTTTAATTTAAATTTTACAGTTACAGTTGCAATTTTTAGAAATAATCAATTATTTTTTTATTTAAATAATTGAATTCTCGTACAACGTTTTTAATAAGAATTGATTTGGAAAAGAATTTCAGTTAAAATTTTAGAAAATATTTCAAGAATTGGAAGAATTGCAGTTGTAATTTTCAGAAATAATTAAATTTAAAAAGATTTTACATTGAAAGTATTTTCAAAAGTTTTACTTCTGGTGGAAAAATAAATAACAATAACTATTAAAATACTTATTAAACAAAAATTAATGAAATTTGAAAAAAATTATTGAAAAATTCTGAAAACTGAAGTTTTTAAAAAATCTAAATTAAAATTTTGTTGAAAATAGTTTAATTCCCGAAAATATTTTTAAATAATTCAAAAAAATAGTAAATTATCTCAAATTACATTGAAATGAATTTTACATTTCAAGAAATTTTATTTTCTTAAACTTTTAAAAGTTATTTCTTAAATATTGTATATTTTTTGAACAATTGTAACTAAAAATTAAAAATAATTGTAAAATTGAATTATTTTCCAACTTTTTAGTTATGCACAATACTAAGAAAATAAAATTCTTTGAAATATAAAATTTGAGAAACTTCCCTAATTTTTCAATTTTTTAAAATTATTTTCGGGAATTTTACTATTTTCAAATAATGTTAATTTCAATTTTTTTAAAAACCTCATTTTTTCAGAATTTCTAACTAAAATTTTTCATATTTCATTAATTTTCATTTAATAAATATTTGAATACATATATTGTTATTTATTTGTTCATCAGGAATTAAAATTTCAAAATACTTTCAATGTAAAACTTTTTTAAAAATTATTTCTAAAAATTACAACTTTAATTTTTTCAATTCTTCAAATATTTTTTAAAGTTTAAACTGAAATTCTTTTTCAAATCAATTCTCATGAAAAAGGTGTACAAGAATTAAATTATTTTATCACAAAAGTAATTGATAAAATAATTATTTCTAAAAATTTTAACTATTTAACTATTTAAGATTTTGAATAATTTGATATTTTTTTATTCTATGAATAAAATCTCCTTACTTTACTGTCCTGCAAAAATCTATTATTATTGTCAAAATTCTAGGGGAATTAATTTCACTAAAACACTAATTACTCTATTTACAAATTAATTGTCAAACTTTTGACTTGACAATTTGGAATTAAAAAGTCCTAACTTCACGTGAGGGCAGAATATCTCGATTATTATAATTAACGATTATTATTTTGTAATAATTGTCTTTTAATTGAAAATAGGCAAAAGAAATTAAATTAAGTATTAAAATTATTTTAGTAGTATTAATATTAAATTAATATGATTAATACTAAATTAATATTATTAATACTAAATTAACATTATTAATACCAAACTAATATTGTTAATACTAAACTAATATTATTAATATTAAAACACAACTCTTTGTTTATTTTAAATTTAGAAGCAGACACAGTATTATTAAATAGATCAACTCCATTCCGTGAATGCTTCAAAGATTTCCACCTACGCAAACACCAATGTCTTGTTTTCAGATAAGATTACGACAGTCGAGAGCAAAATTGAGAAAGAAGAAAATAAATGTGAAGTAGAAATATACTGTATTGGTTTAAATGTAACCAAAACTGGCCAAACTCAAAAGGGTTAAGTGGCGTCACGTGGCATTTTGGGGGGTCCCGAAGAAGGAAGTTGCTCCAGGTGTGGTTCGTCTACAAGAGACCCAGATCGAATCACAGGCATTGCAATAAAAACACTCTGTTTCATGTCACCAGTCAAAACTTGTCGACTTCGCTCAGTCAAATTCAAAAGAGTTTCATATTTATCTTTCTCAGGTGGTCCAATTACTATTATTAACTTTTTTTTAAAAATAATTATAATAAAGAAGTTAATTATTAAATAGAAAAAAATAAAGGCTTTATTAACTTCTTTATTTTTACTAATAACTTCATATTAATTTATCAATAATATTTTTTGTGATTTTTGTTTTTTGATAATAATATTTTTTATCTGATTTTAGTATAGAAATCATGGAAATCGTATAGAAAATGGATAATTTTCAAAAAGAAAATTTCTACAGTGATTAAAGAATAGGGACAAAGGAAATATTCGAGGCCAAAGAGAGAAAGTGATTGCTCTTTATCATGTGAAAAGAGCATTAAACCCTTATTCGATAGTGAAAATAAAACTACTCACCCGACGATGTCCTGTAGGCGAGCGTGGAGGGTAGGTTTTTCGAAAGGCACTTCAGAAATAAGGCTGCAGAGCAACTGTATCGCCCCAGTTGCTACAGATCCGTTTCCGCTTGTGTTGTTAGAAGCTTCCTGAGCTTGAGAGTGATCGTCAAGAGCGGTCACCGCCTAGACGAGAAAAAAATACCAAATTACTTGCGGTTTAGTTTTTCCTTAGCTCCAGAAAGAAAGTTTCCAATCACATTAAAATTCAAACAAAAAAATAAAGAGAAAACTAATATAAATTTAATAATTTTTGATTAAACAATTTTATTTCAACGAAATCATATTTTATGACTTTTTGAAAACTGGAAATTGAAAGTGTCTAATCAATAATAATTAATTAAAAATAAACGAAATAAAATATTATTTTATTTTATTAATAATTGTTGCACAAAATTTAATAATAATAGAATTCCATCGAAGAATTTTATTATTTAGGAAAATAATTGAATTCTCGAGAAGAAATATGTTAAAATTTTTGACAATATTCTAATTAAACTCTTTTTGAAGAATTTCTTTGAATTTTTTTTTAAATAATGGAGTTTCTTTAAAAATTTTAATTAAAAATCTTAAAAGTAATTGAATTTTATGAACAATTTCTTACAAGTTTGTAAAATAGTCGTGTTTGTTAATAATTGAAATTAAACATTTAATTATTAAATTTTATTAAAATTTTTGAAAATTCTTTTAAAAAATTTAATAACGAATTAAGAAAAAAATTGAATTCTTTCGTGAAATTTTTTTGAAAATAATTGAATTTTTCCAAAGAATCTTATATTATTTATAAATATAATTGAATTGTTTCGAAGGATTTATTAAAAGTTTAGAAAATAATTGAATTTTTGCAAAGAATTTTACTATTTACAAATATAATTACATTTTTTTGAAGAATTTATTAAAATTTTAGAAAATAATTGAATTCTTTTGAAATTTTTTATAACGAATTAAGAAAAAAATTGAAATTTTACACAGAATTTTACTTTTTATAAATATAATTGAATTGTTTCAAAGGATTTAAAAAATTTTTGAAAATAATTGAATTTTTTCGAAAAATATTAAAAATTGAATTCTTTCGGAGAATTTAATAAAATTTTAGAAAATAATTGATTTTGAAAAATTTATTTAAATTTTAGAAAAAATAGAATTTTTTCGAAAAATATTATTAAAAATTCAAAAAATAATTGAATTCTCTCATGAAATCTTTTCAAAATTGTATTAAAAATAATTGAATTTTTGCAAAGATTTTATATTGAATAAAGAAAAAATTGAATTCTTTATAGAATTTTTTTTTGAAAATAATTGAATTTTTGGAAGAAATTTTCTTATTAAGAAAAGAATTGAATTGTTTCGAAGGATTTATTAAAATTTTTGATATTATTGAACAAGAATAATTAATTAGTAAATTAGTGAATAATTGAATTTTTTTTTTAAATTTGAGTCTAAAATTATTCGAAAATTCATATTTAAAAATAAAAAATTTTGTAATTTGCATAATAATAAATTTAATATCATGTTTCTAGCGCTGGGGCGCGTAACATTTGCTAGTATTACTAATAAATATTATTTTATTTATTATATAATAAATAAAAAGTAATAAATCATTTCAGGAATTAAAATTTAATTTTCGAAATAATTGAAAGAATTAATTGTCAATTAAAAGGGAATTAATTGCATTAAATTAATCAATTGGCAAATATTAATTACCGAAATTTTTTTTATATTAATTTTGGTATATTAATTTCTTTTTATGAATTTTTTTTATATTAATTTTTTTATATACATTTTTTTATATGAACTTTTTTACATTATTTTTTTCTATTTTTGTGAAGTAGAATTTATTTCAATTTTTACGACTTGCTCTCTTAATGATGTCTTTCAATTTTATCGGCATACGGTTTAACAGTAAACAGAGCAATGACCCTTCGGTTTTTTTTCTCTCATTTTTGAAATTGTAAATTTGCTCACCGAGTTGGCATAGAAAGTTTATTCGATTTGAGGGAAAGTACCCCTTATCTAAAGCAATACTATCTCTGTTCAATGATCCATGAGTCGCTTTCTCTTTTCGAATTTAATAATAGGGTTGTTGCACGAATTCAAAACAGCGTCAATAAAGAAATTGGAGTCACAATAAAAAAAAAGTAAAGCAAAATAGTAAAAAAGAAAAAAAGTATTTAGAAATATGCACAAAAATATCACCAACATAATAAATTTGGCAATTTTAAATATTTTATATTCCATTTAACTTAATTTACTTAATAAAATTAATTATAGAAAATTGTAAAATTAATTACAGAGAAAAATTAATTATAGAAAATCGTAAAATTAATTATAGAATATAAAATTAATTATAGAAAATAATGACAAAATGAAGTTATTTTCAAACAAATATTACAAAATTGGATTAGTAATTAGTAAACGGTTTATAGATGCAATATTTAACAAATGACAATAAATTATCATCTATTTTCAATAAATTTAAACTTTAATTATCGATTTAAATTTAAAAAGTTGATTTAAATTTAAAGTTGTTTTTAAATTTACTTCATAAATGACTATTCATAATAAATTCCAATTCATAATTAATAATTAAATTTAAAAAGTGAAGAAATTGAAAGCTAAATTATTAAATGAATCGTGTTCTAAAATAGATCCACGATATTCTATGATTAACAAGAAAATAAGAGAAAAAGATAAATGGATAAATGAATAAAAAGAATTAAGAAGAAGATTAAAAAGAAATTTCAAAAATAAAAATAAAGACTCGATCTTTCAAATAGACTTAACAAGCGCCAATAACAAAAATATAAAATAGTCAAACTGAAAAGCTTGTATTAAATAAAGTCGCACGTATATATATATTGTAAGTATATCTCACACGTTTACTCTTGCTTTCTTTTTCAGTGCTACCCAAAGGATTCTAGTGTGTGTGTGACGTCACTAAAAGCTCTCTCGCCGCTAATGCATTTGATGGGGGGAAATCGGGAGAATCAGGGCCGCACATACCAAGTGTGAACAGTGAGCTCGTGATTTTGTCTGCTTTTAAGGCCACAAGTTTACGAGTCACAAAAGAAAAGAAACAAAAAAAAAAGAAAAGAAAAAAAGTAAAGAGCTAGAACAGATTTCTTTTGTCAGAGATTTTGAAGATTATAATATGTCGTCAACTTGACGAAAAAAAAAAAACTTCATGCAACTTAAGATCAAAATTTTACATTTGAAAAAGAAAATCAAAAAATATTTTTCAGTTTTCAAAAACTTTGCTTTCCAATATTTGCAATATTTACAAAACTTTCCAAGTTTCATAATTTAAAAAATAGTTTTCCTAAATTCTTTTTGGAAATTTTAAATATTCACAATTTTTGTATTCTGAAAGAAAGTAAAATGTAAAATGTATACAAAATTATTAAATACCTCCAGTCGATGAATAATTAGATCCAGCAAGACGAGAACTTTGTTGCTAAGTAGAACGGCTTCAATATTGTTAATGTTGTCAATTATTCCAATCTTATAGACTCGCAAAATCGAAACAAGACTCCTGAAATGATTTATTTTTAAAGTACTTTATATAATAATTTTTGAAATTTCAGGTATTATTTATTTTATAGCAATTTAATCGATTTTTGTTCAAATTTTAATTGGTTATTGTCATTGATCCCAACTAATATTATCATTTTATCTGGCGTAATATTGTACTAAAGAGGAAACGCTCATAAAAATTCTATTAAGTATTAATTATTGAAATTTTAATAAGTAATAATTTTAATTCAACTCGAATTAAAAATATTATTGTATTTACAAGTTGTAATATTGATATAGAGAAAATTAATTGCTTACTTGTTGGGCAGTGTATTCGGCGAATTTTGAGAATTTAAACCCAATGTCAGCAGATTTGTCAGAATATCGAAGCCACCCAACTGGAGAAATGCCTTTTGCTCCGAAGAACACTGAAACAAAGAATATAAAATTTTATTATATCAATACCTAATATTTAATTAATATTATCAATAATATCTATATAAATAATCGTTGTATTCCAATAATTTGTTCGCAGTTTGAAGTTAGTTGTTTGCCTTTTTGTTTCCTAACTTTTTTAAAAATTTTTCCTTTCAAATATTTTCAATTTTAAAATTAATTTATTAAAAATCAATGAATTCTTGAAAAGAATTTTATAAAAAAATTTGAATATAATTGAATTTTATAAAGAATTCAATTATTTTCATTAATTGTAATACAATTCTTTAGCAAATTTATAAATAATAAAAATCTTTGTAAAAAATCCAATTATCTTTCTATTTATATTAATAATCGTTGTATTCCAGTAATCTATATTTCTTGCAAAGAATTTTATCAAAAAATTTGAAAATAATTGAATTTCTCTGAAAAATTTAATTATTTATAAAAGTAGTGGAATTCTTGACAAGAATTTCATCAAAAATTTTGAGAATAATTGAATTTCTCTGAAGAATTTAATTATTTATGAAAATAATTGAATTCTTGTCAAGAATTTTATTAAAATTTTTGCAAATCCTATAATTAAATTCTTTTGAAGAATTTCTTTCAATTCTTTTTAATGAAAGGAGTTTCTTTAATAATTTTAATTAAAAATTTTGACAGTAGGTATTTGAATTTTATGAAAAATTTATTTCAAGTTTTTAAAATAATCGTGTTTCTTAATAATTGAAATCAAACAATTAAATTATTGAATTTTATTAAAATATTTAGAAAATAATTAAATTTTTCTCAGTTTTATTACAATTTTCTAAAATAATTTCATTTATTTAAGGAATTTTATTAAAATATAGGAAATAATTGAATTCTTTCGAAAAATTTTATTAAAAATTTTTAAAAAATTGAATTATTTCTAAGGATTTTTAAAAATTTTAGAAAATAATTGAATTCTTTTGAAATATTTTATAACGAATTAAAAAAAAGTTGAATTCTTTCGTGAAATTTTTTTGAAATTAATTGAATTTTTGCAAAGATTTTATAACCAATTAAGAAAATAATTGAATTCTTTCGTGAAATTGTTTTGAAAATAATTCAATTTTTGCAAAGATTTTACTATTTAAAAAAATAATTGAATTGTTTCGAATGATTTATTAAAATTGTAGAAAATAATTAAATTCTTTTGAAAAATTTTATAACAAATTAAGAAAAAAATTGAATTATTTCGTGAAATTTTATTGAAGATTATTGAATATTTGCAAAGATTTTACTATTTAAAAAAATAATTTAATTGTGAAAGATTTATTAAAGTTTTTAAAAATAATTGAATTCTTTCGTGAAATTTTATTAAAAATTTTTAAAAAATGTTATTCTTTCATGAAATATTTTTAAAATTGTATTAAAAATAATTGAATTTTTGTACGAAATTTTACAATTTATAAGAATAATTGAATTATTTCGAAGGATTTTTAAAAATTTCAGAAAATAATTGAATTCTTTTGAAAACAACAACATTTGCTAGTTTAATTAATATTATTAATTAGATTTAATTAACATATAATAATATTAATTAATACATTCAATACTCACAATTTTTGACAAAGAACGATTAAGTTCTCCCAAATTTCTCTCAAGACTTGCAATGACACTACTGCTCCACGAAGATTTCGCATGATTTTGACAAAGTTTCTCCAAATCCTTCAAATTTCGTTTGAACTTAATTTTATTTCCCAAATCTGAAGAGGACGGTGCATTCTCTTTTTTGAACGTCTCCTCCCATTCTTGTCCACGAACAGCCATGCGTTGTTTAATTTTTCGACTCCGACGCTTTAATGCCTTTTGCTTTTCTTTCGCTGCCTTACTCTCACTGTTTGCACTGTTATTATTTTTCAATGGCGTTTGTATATCACGTATTTGAGTTATATTAAATCGTTGCAATTCATCGCGACAAGGCTCTCGACCATCGTGCATTTTCCTCACCGCTTCCAGGTGAGATTTCTCCTTTAAATGACTCAAGAGATAAACTTCATTTGGAATCTGTGAACGAGTAACGAATATTATTTAATTATTCAAACTATAAATAAATATTCAAACACTAAATAACTACTTTTAAACTAAATAATTAAATAATAATGTAATTAAGTAAATAAATTAAATATAAATATAAATGACTGCGTATAAATAAATTAAATACGAATAAAAATAAATAAGTATAAATAAATTGAAAATGAATAAATTTTGTCAATTTTCGAAAAAAGAGTACATTCTAAAAGACTACTTTTTTCCATTCTTTTTTATAGTAGAGCAATAAAATAACTGACCGCATTAAAAAAAACATTTGAGAAAAAGTACGTTTGAAAAAAAAGCTTTTAAAAAACTCCCTTTATAAAAAAGGGAATAAAAAGGAAACATTCTTTATTGTCAGAAGAGTTAGAAACGTAAAGTTCAAAAATCTGTTCGAGTGAATAGTAGAATTAACTGCTACTAGGGAGCAGCAGTTTACGGACTCTTTTTAAAATTGAAGATACTCTCTTTTACAACCGGAATATCAAAGATTCAATTCACTCAATCAAATTCAATTCAGTCTCAATTCTTAATTAAAAATCTGAATTAAGGAACACAGTTTTTCATAATAAGCATCTTTTCAAACAAAATCTATATTAATAATCGTTGTATTCCGGTAATCTGTTCGCAGTTTGATTGCTTTTCCCCTAACTTTTTTTAAAAATTTTTCTTTTGAAATATTTTCAATTTTAAAATTAATGTATTGAAAATAATTGAATTCTTGCAAAGAATCTTGTCAAAAAATTTCAAGAGAATAATTGAATTCCTTCGAAGAATTTTTTTATTTATGAAAATAATTGAATTCTCGCGATGAATTTTATTAAAATTTTTAAAAATCCTAATTAAATTCTTTTCAAGAATTTCTTTGAATTTCTTTTTAAATAATGGAGTTTTTTTAACAATTTTTATTGAAAATTTTAAAAGCAATTGAATTTTATGAAGAAGAATTTTATTAAAATTGTATTGAAAATAATTGAATTTCTGAGAAGAATTTTATTATCTATAAAAATAATTTAATTCTTGCGAAGAATTTTACTATTTATGAAAATAATTTAAAATAATCCAAGAATTTATTAAAATTTTAGGAAAAAATTGAATTGTTTTGAAAAATTTTATAGAAATATTTGAAAACAATTAAATTCTTTCGAGATATTCAATTAAAGTTGCTTCGAAAATAATTGAATGTCTGTAAAGAATTTTATTAAAATTAAGCATATTCAAAATAATTGTATTATTCTTTGAAAAAAATTGAATTCTTTCAATTTTTTTGACGAATATAATTAAAAATTGCATTGAAAGTAATTTAATTTTCATATAGAATTTTTTTTTAATATTTTGAGAATAATTGAATTATTTTTCAAGAATTTTAAATTCCTGTTGAAATTGAATTTTATGGAAATTTTTGAAAATAATTAAATTCTTTCGTGTAATTTGATTTAAATTGGATTAAAAATAATTTAATTGTTGCAAAGAATTTTAGTATTTATAAAAATAGTTGAATTATTTTGAAGAATTTTAATATTCATAAAAATAATTGAATTATTGCGGAGAATTTCACTATTTATAAAAATAATTCGAAAATAATTGAATTTCTGTAAAGAAATTTACTATTTATAAAAATAATTAAATTCTTTCAAAGAATGGTATTATTTATATAGAAATAATAAATTGAATTCTTGAGAAGAATTATATTAAAATTTTTGAAAGATTTTTAAGATTTGTTTAAATTTGCTTAAAAGGGGAATAAAAAATTAAATTTACCAGTGTTCCACAAAGCGAACATTGCTTTTGAGCAGGATATGACTTTAGAGTTGGAGGAACTTCTTCTGATCTCAATATTGATAATTCCACAGCTCTTTGACGTATGTGTTCTATATTTTCCACATGTCTTCTAGCCGACTCTTGTTGTTTTTGAGCAATTTTCTTTTGTAACTCTTCTTGATTTGCCAGTTGAGCAGCGTGTAGAGCCGATAAACGTTCTTCTCTGTCTCTCGCCTTTTCTCTAGCAAGTTCCTATGGAAAAAAATTATTCTGTCTCATTAAAGTTTATTAACGATTATTTTATTAATATTCCTTATTATTATACTTCTTCATGATTCTTATATTACCGGAATAAAAAAAAAGTTAATATTTTTTATGTAAATCGAGAAAAAGTCAATTTAATTAAAAAATTTTTTTGATCGCGCTTTAGAATTATTTTGATAATTACCTGACGTTCTTTTTCCCTTTCTAATTGCATTTTTCCAACCCGTTCTTCGCGTTCACGTCGGGCTTCTCGCATTTTTTGTATTCGCAATTGTCTCTCTACCTCGAGAGCTCGTCTTCGCTCCTCTGCAGCGGCTTCTTTTGCTGCTTTTTCCTCCTGTCGACGTTGACGCTCCTCTTGTATACTCTACAAAATTTTGATAATTAATTTTCAATTTTCAAGAGAAGATAATTTTGATACAATATCCCTTCGCAAACAATTTCAAACTTCACAAAAATAAATAATAAAACATATTTTAAGTATATTTAAATAATTATATAATATATATTATAAAAATAGAAAATATTTAAATAGAAAAAATATTTTTTTACTTAAATTTTGGTATAAAAACTATTTACCTGCAAGCGTTCCTCTTGTTCCTGACACAATGCCATGAAATCGTGCCGCTTATTTTGTGCCTCAAGTTCATTAATAAAGGCAATTTCTTTTAATTTCGAATCTTCATCGTGCGCCTTTCTCACAACTTCCAAAAGATGTTGAGTTCTATTCTCCTCAGCTCGCTTGAGTTTAATTTCCAATCGAATTCTCTTGTCTTCAATTAATTGTGTTTTTGCACTCTTCACGTCCTCAACTTTATTCAATAGTTCCCTTAGTCGCTGTGATTTTTCCATCAACAATTTTTGCCGTTTATGTTGGGCGCAAGCCTGTTTTGTTTGAAAACGTCTTAGAGTTTCCGCTAAAGATCTCTTTCTGGACGGAGATGAGAGTTTCTGATGAAGCTCTAAAGCGCGACCAGGATGACGAGCGTCCAGTGCTTGTAATTGAGCTAAAGTGTCCATTTGTTCGGCCCAGGACATTCCTTCCAACATGTTTTCATATCTGGTAAAAATTAATGATTATTAATTAACAATTCTTTAGGTTTTATAATTTATTAGTTCGTTATAAATTAATGTAATTTAATCCATCGGTTGTCTTTGATGTGAAACAATTACGTAACTTAAGGAAATAAATTTTATTCTATTATACTTAGTATAAGTTAATTTATTAATTAACTAGCAAATGTTGCTCGCGAAACGCTGTACTTAATTTGCTATTATTATTAAAATTATTTCCAAAAATTTTAATAAAATTTTTCTCACGAATTCAAATATTTTCGTAAATAATAACATTCTTTCAAAAATTCAATAATTTTCATAAATAATAAAATTCTTCGTAAGAATTCAATTATTATTTCCAAAACAAATTTAATAAAATGTTACAAAAGGATTCAGATATTTTTAAAAATTTTTAATAAAATTTTTCAGAAGAATTCAATTATTTCTTAAATTCTTGATAAAATTCTACTCAGGAATTCAATTATATTCAATAAAATTAAAATAAAATTTCTCTAACAGACTCAATTATATTTAAAAACTAAAATTGTTATAAAATTATTCTAAAAAAATTCAATTATTCTAAACAGTTTTGATACAATTTATTGTAAATTTCAATTATTTTCAAAATTTTCAATTAAAATTATTTTAAAAAACTGCATTATTTTCTAGAAATTTAAAGAAATTCTTCAACAAATTTTATTATTTACAAAAATTGTAATAAAATCCCCACTAAGAATTAAATTGTTTAAAAAAATTTTAATAACATTTCTTTGGAAGAATTCGATTATTTTCATAATAATAAAATTCTTTGCGACAATTTAATTATTTTTAATTTAATTTTAGTCAAATTTCTCGAAAGGATTCCAGTATTTTAAAATGTTTTAATAACATTTTGAGAAAGAATTCAATTATCTTCTGAAATTTCAGTAAAATTCTTCGGAACAGTTTAATCAATTACAAAAATTTCAATACCATTTTTCGCAAGAATTCAATTATTTTTAAAAATAATATAATTTTACTTTCGAATTCAATTATGTTCAGTGCCATGTTAATAAAATTTCTTAAGAGAATTTAATTATTTTTAAATTTGTAATATAATTTTGGGAATAATTTAATTATTGTCGGAAATTTTGATAACACTTTTTATAAGAATCCAATTATTTTCAGTACATATTTTAATAAAATTCTCCACAGGAATTCAATTAATTTCATAAATAGTAAAATTCTTTATAGGAATTTAATTATTTTCAATACAATTTTAATTGAATTCCTCGAAAGAATTTAATTAGTTTCAAACACTTCCATAAAGATCTTTAAAACAATTCAATTATTATCCTAAATAATAAATTTCTTCGAATAAATTCAATTATTTTCATTATTTTTTAAGATTCTCAAGATAAATTCAATTATTTTGAATACAATTTATTGTAATAAAATTCTTTAGAGCAATTCAATTATTTTTAAAAAAAATTTTTAATTCCTTGTAAGAATTCAATGATTTTTAAAAAAATTTTAATTGAATTCCTCGAAAGAATAAAATCATTTTTTAAAAACTTCCATAAAATTCTTTGCAGATATTCAATTATTTCAATAAATAATAAAATTCTTTGCAGAAATTCAATTATTTTTATATATTATAAAATTCTTTGCAAATATTCAATTATTTTCATTAATAATAAAATTCTTTGCAGAAATTCAATTATTTTCATTAATTTTTAAAAATTTTTTTCAAGAGTTCAATTATTTTCATTAATTTTTAAAATTTTTTCGAGAAATTCAATTATTTTCATTAATTTTTAAAATCCTTCAGATGAATAAAATTATAATAAAATTCTTTAGAGGAATTTAATTATTTTTAGTAGATTCAATTTTTATAAACTTTCACAAAAGAATATAATTATTTTCAAAAATTGTAATTTTTGAAAAATTTTATTTAAGAAACTGTATTATTTTCACAAAATTTAAAGACATTCTTCAAAACATTTTTTTTTTTGCAAAAGCTCTAATATAATTCTTTAGAAAATTTAAATTCTGAGAAAAATTCAATTATTTTCTAAAAATTTTAATATAATTCAAGGTAATCAAATTTTTAATCACAATAAATAACTATTGTGATTGTGAAACACGATTAATTGAAAAACTTGAAAGAAAGAGGAAAAAGATTACTAATTTAGTTAACGAAGATAATCGAATCGACTTTGACACCCCTTTGCTACTTATTGCTACCGTTTTTTTATTAATTAACTAGTGCGAAACCTGTGTTTTTAATTAAATTTTTTTCGACAAGATATATTCCTCAAGTACTCACCTGTCCTCTATACTAATATTGTCATTAATCGGACCAATTGAAATGTCCTCTTCTATTTCCAAAGCCATTTCACCATCCATCTCATCAGTTTCAGTGTCGACATCAATTTCACTAGACTCCAATTCCATAATTTGCCTCTGTAATGATGCCTCCTCATCACAAAGTTGTTGAGATCTTTGAGTGTCTGCCTCTTCTGTTTTCCGCTCCTCCTCTAAAATAATTCTCTCTCTTTCTGCCTGGGCGGCCATAAATTGTTGTATTCTTTTCTCCAGGAGTTCGGCTTCATTTTTAAAAATAGCCGCTATTACGGAAGTTGAATTTGTGTCATTAATATTCGGTATATCTCTTTGGTCTAATTTTTCATCACCACAAATTCCCTGGACATTTGAATTCACATTGTCATTGACAGTTTTCAATTTTAATTCTTTTGTCTCGTCATTCTTTGTACCGATACTTTTACTCTTTCGTTGTCTTTGATTTCCATCGGGAGTAAATGATTTTTTATTCTTCTCTGGAGAATTGTCTAGACAAAGTGCTGGCAATGAAATAGCAGTGCTTGGTTTATGAAAACGTGTTGACATATTGAGATTATTTGAACTTCCTCTTCTGTAACGACTTCGCACTGTTTGCCATCCGTCGCCGTCTTCTTTAATTTTTGTACTTTGTTTTGGTAGAACCTCGACAGAGGCACTGATGTCTTCAGCTCCCTTGCTTGAATTCTGATCGTGTTTCTAAAAACAGATTGTAATTAACGAATCATATTAAAAATAATTACGATAATAATAATTACGATAATTCTGATCGTATTTCTAAAAACAGATTGTAATTAAAGAATCATATTAAAAATAATTAAGATAATAATAATAACAAAATTAGAAAATACGAAATACTAAACTTTTTCAAATGAAATGATTGAAATTAAATTAATCTAAACTATTTCGTTAATTTTCCTAGAATTGTTCACGATCCCCAAACGAGTTAATCCCCGATTTTTTCATAGTCTTAATTTTCAAAATTTTAGGCTTCGCACTCGATGATTAACTTAAAAATTGCATTATTTATTTTTTCACAAGAATTAGAATTAATTTCAATCTAAAACCTTTTGAAATTTAAATAATTCTAAAAATTCCTACTAGGAAATTCAATTATTTTTCAAATATTCATTTTCAATTCTTAAAAAATACGAATATGTAAATTAAAAAAAAATTTTTTTAATTAAAAAATAAAAGTAAAAATTCAATTATTTTTGTTTAATTTTTAAATATTAAAATCAAATAATTTTTTTAAGGAAAGGAAAATTAATAATCTTTCAAAATAAATATTTAAATATCAGTTTAACAACAATTAAAATTTCCAAAGATTTCATTTAAAAATGTTATGAAATTTTTATTATTTCTAAAAATTATGTCGCATGTAATATTCAATTATTATCTGAAATATTAACTGAAATTCCTTTTTAAATAAAATCTATTTAAAAAGTGTTACAAGAATTCAATTGCTATTTAAATACAAAAATAAAGAATTTTTTTTATAATTTGTCTTAAAAATTGTATTTTATATAAATTAATTTCTCCAAAAATATTTATTATTTATGAAAATAATTGAATTGTTGTGAAGAATTTCATAAATTATGAAAATAATTGAATAAATAATAAAATTTTTATAGCGTAAGTCAATTATTATCAAACCACTTTTTTAAATTCTTTGTAACAATTCAATTATTAATTTCAATACAATTTTAAACTCTTCTAAAGAATTTAATTATTTTCAAAAATTTTGATAAAATTCTTCACAAGAATTCAATTATTTTCATAAATAATAAAATTCTTTGCAGAAATTCAATTTTTTTTTATAAATTATAAAATTCTTTGCAAAAATTCAATTTAAAATAATTGAATTCATCTGATGGTTTTTATTATTTATGAAAATAATTGAATTCCATCGAAGAATTTCATAAATTATGAATATAATTGAATTCTTGACAAAGAAAGTATTTAATATTTTTGAAATTAATGGAAAATAATTGAATTTCTGCGAAAAATTTTATAAAAATTGTATCAACTAAAAATAATTAAATTTATGTGAAGAAAGTTATTATTTATAAAAATAATTCAATTCCTCTGAAGAATTTTATCAAAATTTTTGTAAATAATTGAATTATTTTAACGAACTTTATACAATTTTCTGAAAATAATAATTGAATTCTTTCGAGAGAATTCAATTAAAATGGTATTGAAAATTTTGAAAAATAATTAAATTCTTTCGAGGAATTTAATTAAAATAATTGAATTCCTCTAAAGAATTTTATTATAATTTTATTCAAAATAATTGAATTCATCTGAAGGATTTTAAAAATTAATCAAAATAATTGAATTTCTGCAAAGAATTTTATTATTTATGAAAATAATTGAATTTTTGCAAAGAATTTTATAATTTATGAAAATAATTGGATATCTGCAAAGAATTTTATGTAAGTTTTTAAAAAATGATTCAATTCTTTCGAGGAATTCAATTAAAATTGCAATAAAAATAATTGGATTTCTCTAGAAAATTTTATTATTTGTGAAAATAATTGAATTCCAGTGAAGAATTTGATAAATTATGAAAATAATTGAATCTTTAACAGAGAATTTTTTGAATATTTTTGAAAATAATGGAATCATTTCAAAGAATTTTATTAAAATTTCTTTTTTATCAGAAAAAGTTTATTAATAGTTTTTTAATTTTTTTTTAAAAGAATTTTATTAAAATTTTAGAGAATAATTCTTTTATTTCAACTATTAGAAGATTAGTAGTGCAAATTCTCAAAGAAAAGAAAAAAAAACAAAGAAAAAAGTAGCTTTTAGTGTCAAAAATCTAAAAGAAGTATCTAAATAGTACCAAATCGTTAAAAAAAAGAGTAACTTTTTTTAAATTTAATTTCTTCGACATAAACGTTGGTTGGTAACTTCAGTTTTAGTTGAAAATTATAAAATGTAAAAAAAATATAAATGCAAACTGGTTTCTTACAAGTTTTCAAACAACTTATTTATCAATTTATTAAAAATTAATTAAAAGCTTAATTTATTAACCAGATAGTAAATAAATACCTGATTGGTCGATTGAGACTGTAACGGTCTTCTAATCAAGACAGAAGTTCCCTGTCGCATTGGAGCAGCACTCGTTGTTTCCCTAGCACACAAAGTAGTTTTACTTCGAAACATTCTCGGTCTTTCGGGAAGATTTCGTGTTGTCTTCGCCGTTGATGGTAGACCTTTTGAAACAGTCGAATAAGCTGGTTGTACCACCGGTATAACCTTAGGTCGAGTTCTATTCACTGTCGCACTGGGAGCAGAAGCAGCAGCAGTAGTAGTAGTAGACTGATTGGAAACTTTACTTCTCACTATTTCCCGAGTGTGAAAGGTCGGTTGTTTTTTAACAATCGGTTTAAAATATCTCTTCGATAGTAAATTTGAATTTTCCCTAGATAAACTCTTTTCCGTATTTTTCTTTTCAACAGAGGCATATTCATTTGGAGTGCAAGTAATATTTCTATTTTCGTTTTCATTGGAATATTCCACGTACGAGAGATTAATTTCATTCTTTATTGTTTCTACATTACTCTTGTTGGTGAAATTTCCCACTACACTCTTAGTGCAGTGAACACTGTCAGTGTTTGTTTTAGAATTCTGATTCGAATTTAATACTTTTGAATGATTCTTTACCTCAGTGGTATTATTTTCACTTTGATGATGCGAAATATTTTCGTTTCCTGCATTAACAGTTGGTTTTTTCACTGTTGTATTACAACCAATTTTTATGTGAGATTTCTCATTGTTTGTCGGTTCGGAATTTTTCTTGACAACATATTTTCGTGTTTCTTTTGGATTTTTATCGATAAATTCATTGTGAGGTGTTTTTTCAGGTTCCTCTTGTATGGAATTAATTTTACCATCACTTGAGACAGATCTACTGTCAAATGAAGTTTCAATTGGACTTTTACAAGCAGAACCCGTAGGACTGGATCTTTGGAGGGGACTTGTTGACTTTGGTGTGGAATTCCATAAACGACAGGGTGAAGTTTTTCTAATTTCCCATGCTAATGGTGTGCGTCTCAATGGTGGCACGGTACTTTCATAGGCCCATTTTACCTTGAACCATTCTATCAAATTATGGAAATCGCGCACATAATTCTCTAGAACTAGTATTACTTCTTTACATTCTGATATATTTTCATCTTCTTCGCAGGTTTGATAAATTCCATCAATTGCTCGTTGTAAATTGCCGAATAAAAACGCCCAATATCGGGCATGTAATTCTAAAATAAATAAATAAATTAATTAATTAACAAATAATTTAATTAATCAGGGTTGCCACAACAATTTAATTATGTTTTTCCCTAATTTCCAGACAAAATTTTAACTTTTTTCCTCACCCTAAAGAATATTCTGATTCATTCTCAAATTGATTAGATATTCAAAAGAATGTTTTTACGAATTTCTTTAATATTGTAAAATTATTTGAAAATAAATAAATTAAATAACTTCACTTTTAAAAAAATATATAATTGTAAAATTATTTGAAAATAAATAAATAACTTTACTTTTAAATATTATATTAATAATAATTCAATTATTATTTTCTAGACTTTTTAACAAAAATTCTTCTTTAAGGGCATTTAAACCATTATGACGTCACAATGTGTGCAAAGCATGAGTTTTAAATTTGTGACGTCATAATGGTTCAAATGCCCTTAAATCAATTATTTTTAATATTTTTTTGAAAAAGTTCATTGAGAATTTTCAAATCCATTTGTTTACAATTCAATTTTACGAAATTTCATCAATTATTCGGAAATTCTTCAATTGTTTATTAGAAAATAAAAACTTGAAATAATTTAAAAACAAATTCAATTAAACTTTTTCAAAAAAAATTAATTCTACAGAATTGTTACTTTTGTATGAAAAATTGAAATTTTCTAAAACTTTAATTTGAAATCTTTTCAAAATTCAATTATTTCTAGAAATTCACGCTACAAGGCTTTTAATATTCAATTATTATCTAAAATTTTAATTGAAATTCATTTTTAAATGTCTTTGAATATTTTGAAAATAATGCTTTTTCTTAATAAAATTTAAAAATATTACAATTTTTGAAAATAATTGAATTTTTTGAGAAATTTTATAAAAATTGTATCTACTAAAAATAATTGAACTTCTGAGAAGAAACTTATTATTTATTAAAAAAATTGAATTCCAGCAAAGAATTCTATTATACGTTTGAGTAGAATTTTATTAAAAATTTTTTGAATAATTGAAATTTTGGCAAGAATTTTATTAAAATTTTTGAAAATAATTAAATTTCAAAGAAGAATTTTATTTTTTATAATATAATTGAAATTCATCTGAAGAATTTTAAAAATTAATTAAAATAATTGTATTTTTGCACAGAATTCTAGTATTTATCGAAATAATTGAATTTCTGCAAAGAATGTTATTATTTATCAAAATAATTGAATTCTTGGGAAGAAATTTATAAAAAATTTGTAAATAATTAAATTTCAGTTAAATTTTTATTATTTATAACAATAATTAAACGTTTGAGCAGAATTTTATTAAAATTTTTGAAAATAATTGAAATTTTGCCAAGAATTTTATTTAAATTTTTGAAAATAATTGAAATTTTGGCAAGAATTTTATTTAAATTTTTGAAAATAATTGAAATTCTGCGAAGAATTTTATTACTTTTGAAAATAATTGAATTTCTACAATTATTGAAGTTCCTGATTTTAAAAGGGCACTTTTACCATTTTAAAATCAATGCTGAAAGTGGTTTTTTAAGATCTGAAGCCTCAATTATTTGTATCTTCTCCAAAATTAAATTTTTTTTAGTGCTTGTAATTAAAATTCTTCTATATAAATCCATTATTTTTTAATAATCTCCTAGTTTATGAGGCAAACAAAAAAGACAAAAAAATTCAGAATATTCTTATGAATTCAAAAAAATTAATTTTTTCCAGTACTTTTAATAAAAATCCTTGACTTTTCCCTGATTTCCTTGACCAATTTTACTTTCCCTGATTTTTCCCTGAATTTCCTGACCTGTGGCAACCCTGTTAATATAAAAATTTATCCCAAGAAAATGATAATTATTCTTACCCGATTTTTTGTCTCGTCCAGTCGAGGCCGATCTTACTCGTGCATTAGATTTTACTGATCGTTTCGTAGAATTCGATAAAGTTGCTCTGGGAACACTTGGAGGTTTACGTGTAATTTTTTCTGAGTTACTTGTGCCAACTGGTACGTTGAAAGCTATTAAATTTCTAGCAGCTCGACCTTCTTCCTGTATCAATAATCTTACGTCTTCCATTTTCAAATCCCTTAAAAATTTAAACAAAGTGGAAATGTTTACAAAAAACTTTTTCTTTGCATTTAAAAGTTACAATTTCCATTATTCTCAAGTAACTTTAAATTTTGTATCAGACAAAAGTTAACTTATAAACAATATATTCTTTTTAAATCAATGATTTTAAAAAAGTTTATTATTTACTATTGTTTACTATGTTTACTATTAATATTCCATTCCATTCAAACCATTCAAACCAAAATATGATAAACATGTTTGAGGTTATGTAAACAAAACACAAACTATAAGAATAAATGTTTAGTAGAATTAGTACGAAATCATCTTCTATTATTAAAAAAAAATGTTCCTATTATTAAAAATCAAACAATATTTGAATATTTCTATATTTTTTAAAATACTAGTCCAACTTGCAAAATATTCTATCACTATTAATTATTATTATCAAGATAAATTGGAGAAAAAGATTAACAACTTACTATTATGAATCTGCAGAGGAAAAAATTTGAGATGACGCCAGTAAACTAATTATTCTCGTAAAAGAAATATTGAATATTTGCATTTTGATTACAAACGATGACCATGATGACATTTTGTAGATTAATAAGGATTTGAGCAAAATACGCCCCTGGGCCCCTGGTTCCCCTGATGGCCAATCAACGTGAATCAAGTTGGTGTTAATTTTTAGGTTATGTTTCTATTTGTTTCAAAGGTTTTTCGGTTTTTCAAAATTAACCCTCTTGTATCACTGAATTGTTTTACTTGATTGAAAAAAATACTTTCGAGAATTTTAAATTAAAATTTAATAACGATTTTCTAAATAATTATAATGAAAAATCGGAAAAATCATAAAAATAATACTAACGGAAAGCAATTTGATTAGAGTAGTGAATGCGACAGTGGCGCCGTTACCGCTGGCTGAGGAATAAAATAGAACTTTAACATCAGATTTTACACACATTTGCGTGTGGGAATTGAATTAATAAGACCAATTTCAAGGTATTTTTGGAAATTTCTTACCGGCCATTCAGCCGTGTGTGACAGATATTATAAGTGAATCGGTGACTAAAGTGATTTTTACTGCGATTTAAGAAATACGAGTTGAAGGGGCACCGGAGACGAACTTTCGGGGTGACGCGGGCAGATTTTCTCAAAAAACGTATGTATTCCCTGTAAACTTCAACTATATATCAAAGAAGCGCATCAAGATTATCTCCAATATAACTTTCTTTTTCTTGGAACATCTTTATGAATGAAATCAATTACTACCATATTATTCAACTTTTTTTTATATTCCGCTATAACCAATTTCTGCTCGCGGAGAGGTTGGAATAGTCTCTTCTTTCATTCTCAGATTTTTCTCAATTCAATGTGTTGCGTTCACTTCTCGATGCGTTCTTCTTTCAGAATTTATTTCATACGTATAGGTACACTTTCTCTTTGGTATATTGTAAATATAAACACGATAAATACTTTTTTATCGAGTAATTTTTTTTTTAATAAGAGAATAGTAATTTTGTGAATTATGCTATTTTGTGATTTTTTCGTATTCACACTGTGGAGAAAAAAGAATATCCGCTTTGTCTAATAATGTTAGAAAACTACTTTATATTCTCCAAGTTATCTATTTTTTTTATCATTTTAATTGTAAAATGTTTTTTTTATGCAAATTACAATTACGGTGATACTTTTTTGTATTTATTATGAGATCATATTCACATCACGTGATATTTTAATTTAATAAAGAATAATTTTGTTGTCAATTGACATTATTGATTATCAAAAGTTAGTGATAGTTTTCAGTATAATGTTATTTGTAGAGACTATTTTTTTAGTTAAATTTTTCACTTCTGAAAATTATGAATTATTTATTGAATTTTAGTATTTATTTTTTAGTATTTTTAGTATTTTGTAGGAGAAAAATTGTAGGGGGAAATTTGAGAAATTGTAGAAAATAATATTTGCCGATTTATTGTTTTTGTTGAGATATGAATTGTTAAGTATATGAAGATTATTTTCCTTGACAGTTAATAAAAATGGCTGGATTGCCGCGAAGGATTATTAAAGAAACACAAAGACTCATGCAAGAGCCAGTGCCTGGAATTAGTGCTGTACCAGATGAGACCAACGCTAGATATTTTCATGTAATTGTCACGGGGCCTGAAGATTCACCTTTCGAGGGAGGATTATTTAAACTCGAGTTATTCTTACCAGAAGACTACCCAATGTCCGCACCAAAAGTTAGATTTATAACAAAAATTTATCATCCAAATATCGACAGGTACAAGTCTTTGAAATACGAATTATTTCTTTTTATTATTATATATTTACAGGCTTCGCACTCATCTACTAAAACCTACTACTATTTAATACTTTTTTTTACGATTTACTATTTGGCTACTTTTTTCAGATTTGTAACACTAAAAGCTACTTTTTTCTTTTTTTTTTAAGAATTTGCACTATAAATCAGCTAATAGCTGAAATAGAAAAAATTATTCTCAAAAATTTTAATAAAATTCTTTGAAATAATTCACTTATTTTCAAAAATTTTTATGAATTTTTTCACAAGAATTCAATTATTTTTACACAAAATGAATTTTTTCGATAACATGCAATTATTTTCAATATCTACTATTTTAGTAAAATTTCTCAAAAGAATATTCTTTTAAAAGTATTTTAATAAAATTCTTCGCAAACATACAATTAAAATCATAACTAATAAAATTTTCAGACTAATTCAATTATTTAAAATAAATAATTTTCGAGAATTCAATTATTTCCATAAAAAATAACAAAATTCTTCAGATAAATTAAATTGTTTTGAATATAATTTTCAAAACAATTCTTCACAAGAATTCTATTATTTTCATAAATTTTCACAAAATTCTTCAAAAGAATTCAATTATTTAAAAAAATTTTAATACAATTCTTCGCACAAATTCGAGTACTTTCATAAATAACAAAATATTTTGCAGAAATTCAATAACTTTCATTTTATAAAATTTCTTAAAAGAATTCAATTAATTGAAAAAAAATTGTAATAAAATTCTGAGAAGAATTCAAGTATTTTAAAAAAATTTAATAAAAGTAAATAATAAAATTTTTAATTACAATTAAAAAATGTACAATTTAAATATAATTTAATTACATACTTCTCATTTAATTTTTAAAGAAATTATATTCATAAATAATGAAAATCTTTGCAAGAATTTAATTATTATTTTTTTAAATTTTAATAAAATTCTTCGTACAAATTCGAATATTTTCATAAATAAGAAAATTCCTCGCAGAAATCCAATTTCTTTTAATACAATTTTAATAAAAAAAACAGTAAAACTCTTCGCAGAAATTCAATTAAATTATAAATAATAAAATTCTTCACCGAAAGTCAATTATATTCAAAAATGTTAATAAAATTCTTGGCAAAATTGCAAAAATTTTCGAAAATTTTAATAAAATTCTGCTCAAACATTTAATTATTGTTAAAAAATAATAAAAATTTGACTGAAATTTAAATATTTACAAATTTTTTATAAATTTCTTCCCAAGAATTCAATTATTTTGAATAATTCAATTATTTTGATAAATAATATAATTCCTTGCAGAAATTTAATTATTTCGATAAATAATAAAATTCTTTGCAAAAATACAATTATTTTCATTAATTCTTAAAATTCTTAAGACGAATTCAATCATTTTGAATACAATTATAATAGAATTCTTCGCAGGAATTCAATTATTTTAATAAGGAATACAATTTTTTAGAAGAATTCAATTATTTTCAATACAATTTTAATCAAATTCGTCTGAAAAAATGTCAAGAATTCAATTATTTTCATAAATAATAAAGTTTTTTAGAGGAATTCAATTATATTTACAAATAATAAAATTCGTTGCAAGAATTCAATTATTTATGAAAATAATATAATTCGTTGCAAAAATTCTAATATTTTCATAAATAATAAAATTCTTTGTAGAATTTAAATTTATTTTTAATACAATTTTTAAATGAATTTCTCGAAAAATGTAATTGCTTTTAAAAATTCTATTTAAATTCTTGAAAAGAATGAATTACATTTTCAAAAAATTTGATAAAATTTTCTATAAGTATTCAATTTTAAGAAACATTCAATCTTTCTATCAATTATTAATTTTTGTATTTAAATCATTGAATTCTGGTTGAAGTTTCTAATAATAATTGATTTAAAAATGAATTTCAGTTAAAATTTTTGATAATTGAATATAGAGTAAAATTAAATACAGAATAAAATGTTTGTGAATCGACGAAAACGAATTTTTAGTGGTGAAATGTAATCTCTCGATAACTACTTTTTTTTATTACTTTTTCATTACTTTTTCCAGTCTTAAAGTTATTTTTTGCTATTTTAAAAAAATTAATTATTGAATGCGAAGCCTGATATTATTTTATTGACAATTCAAATACAATAATAAACGTTTTCTTTCAATTTCACAGGCTGGGTAGAATCTGTTTAGACATTTTGAAAGACAAATGGAGTCCAGCTCTTCAAATTAGGACAGTACTTCTATCGATACAAGCGTTGTTGAGCGCACCAAATCCTGATGATCCATTAGCTAATGACGTAGCTGAATTGTGGAAAATAAACGAAAGCGAAGCGATACGTAATGCCAAAGAATGGACTCGTAGATACGCCATGGAAAACTGATCTCAGTATCAAAAGATTAACTATCGCGCGACAAAATGTCATCATAATTTTTTCTACTGTCAAATAATCTACGCCAGTTGCACCCATGTCCACAGTTTTTCCATCAAATGAAGAAAACAAAAAAAAAAAAAAAAAAGAAAAACAATGTAAGAAACGAAGTTGTAACATCAGACCTGCTGGGACTGTATTTTCTATATAATATTATCAAAAGCGAAGACGTTTCTAATTCAATCGTATAAAATTATATATACGATTGCGCAAGACTTACAAGAATATATTTTCAATAGTGGTGAAAAAGAAAACACGGGGAAAAAAAAACAAGGCCGATGATTTGAAACATTTAGAAAAGAAATAATGATAATAATAATAATAATAATCATCATATAATTATTATCATTATTAAAAAATAATACCTCTAAGCTCGAGCTCGTATCATCCTTTTTGCTGTTACACTACGAATATTCCGCTTGCCGGCGTTCTTCTGACATTAGGATATAAAATTGTACATAATTTATTTTTCGGTAATTCAAGCACTATTCTATATTATAATTTTAGAATTTGGTAGAATAATACACTCAATTATCGAAAAATCAGGTACAGCTAAACAGTCTTTTATCTTTTATGAGAGGAAACAAATATGAAAATACATTGAAAAACGTGTAAATCATATTATACATTCACAATTTAACTGCATTTATTAATTTTCACTTCCAATTTTTATCATTATTATTAATCACGCCGCTTAAGAAAGAAAACAAAATCTTGAGCATGAGACGTCGAACAAGTTGATAATTTATTAAATGTAGGAATTTTATTCTTAATCACGATTATTAATCATTAAGTTGAAAACTGTATTATCAAATTTACACGAAACCAGAGATTTTTCAAAAAAAAGAAAAACTGTTTCGTTAAAGGACAGTTTTAAATAATTTTTTTTTTTGTTGAATGGAATGCTGGACGTAATTCCAATTTAAAATGAGAAAAATCGAATACATGTACATTTAATAAAATAATAATTTTAAAAAAGTATTAAATATGAATTGTTTAGCTGTGGGGATGTGTAATTAAGTTTTTGAAATGTTTGGAGCGACCTAAAAGGCTTTCTGTCTACATTTAATCACCTTGTGCCTTTCCCAAGCAAGATCGGAATTTCAGAAAGTAGCTGCGCTTCACATCAGGGAAAGACAAAGGTAAACATAAAAAAAAGTAAATAAATAAAAATGCACTTAAATTTAAATTCAAATTCATTTTTTTACGTTTGTGAAAAATAAGCCAAAGTTCCTTTTTTTCCTTTAATAGGGTTGCTATACAAAATTTTTTATTTTGTTTCCCTGATTTCCAAACAAAATTTTTATTTTTTCCCTGATCTATGTAGCAAAGAAAAATTTCAAGGAAACTTCAATTAATCTTAAAGAAGGATAATTTTTACAAGTAAAAATTTAGTTTAAAACTTTAAGACACTTCAAGAGTGTCTAATTAATTTAAAAATCAAATTTGTTACTGTGGTGAATTTCTATCAAATATTTTTTAGAATTTTCAATGAAATTCTTTAAAAAAATCAATTATTCTTAATAGAATTTTAGAAAATTTCAATTATTTCATAAACTTTCAGAAGAATTCTATACAAATTCAATTATTTTTAATAAAATACGTAAAAATTTCAATTATTAACAATATTTTTAAGTCATCAATAAAATTCGTCAACAATTCAATTATTTTTCATAGAATTTAGGGAAATTTTAATTATTAATATTATTAATAATAATTTCCAATTATTAGTGAGATTCTTTTAAAAAACTTCAATTTGTTTTAATAAAATCAAGAATTTCAATTATTTCAAAAAATTGGAATAAAATTATTAAAACATTAAATTATTTTATATAGAATTTGGAGAAATTTCTAATATTAACAATATTTTTAAATTATTAACAAAATTGTTCAAAAATTCAATTAATCAAATATTATTAATAGAATTTATAAAAAAATTCAATTATTAACAATATTTTTAAGTCGTTAATAAAATTCTTTAAAAATTCATAAATTTCTAATAGAATTTTTGAAAATTTCAATAAAATTCAATTACTTTTAATAGAATTTAGAAAAATTTCAATTTTTAATAGAATTCTTAAAAAAAAATTCAATTTGTTTTAATAAAATATTGGAGAATTTCAATTATTTGAATAAAATTCATAAAAAAATTTCAATACTTTTTATAGAATTTGGAGAAATTTCTATTATTAACAATATTTTTAAATTATTAATAAAACTCTTAAAAAATGTAATTATTTTTTATAAAATTTCTAGAAATTTCAATTCTTAACTATAATTTTAAATCGTTTATATATAATACTTTAAAAATTCAAATATTTTTTAAAGAATTTTTGATAATTTTAATAAAATTCAATTACTTTCAATGGAAATTAATAAAAATTTCAATTACTTCAAAAAATTCTTTAAAAATTCAATTTTTTTAAATAGAATTTTTGGAAATATTAATTATTTATAAACATTCAAATTGGTTTCAAAAATAGAACTAAAATATTTTAAAAAAAGCGTATAGGATTAATAAATAAATAAAAAAAACTAATTTTTCATAATTTCAAATAAATTTTATCGAAACTTCAATTTTTAATGAAAATTTCAAATTTAAGTCTTTTGAAAATAAAATAATTAATAATAATAATTGTAATTACAAACTCTCGAAATTAACGATTTTGTAGATGCAATTTGAAAATTTTAATTCTACTTTTTATACTAATAAATATTAAATTAATTTTTTTTTAATTTACGAATCTTTAAACTGTTGAATTAAAATTTCTTAGAAATCTAATTTTTCTAGTATTTTGAATAAAATTGTCTAGGACGTTTATATTTTAAAAATAAATATTTCAATATTATTAATTTCTGCAAAATAATTGAAATTTGCAAAAATTTTAGTTTAAAACCTTCTGAAATTCAATTATTTCTAGAAATTACATCTGATTTTAAATCAATTTTTTTAAATTAATTAAAATTAATAACTTTCCAAAGTTATTCTAAAATTCAATTATTTCTGTAAATAATTTAAATTATTTACAGAAATAATAAAAAATCAGAGAATTATTTTAGAATTCATTGTGGTAATTATAAAAAACAAAAAAATATTAATTTTGAATACCAAAATCCGGAATTTTTGTAGTAATTTCAGAAATTTGGTATTTTTCCAGTACTTTTGATGAAATTCCTTGATATCTATGATTCTTTCCTGATTTCCCTGACCTGAAACAAAAAAAATAAATATGAATACATATTTAAAAAATTAAACTAAATATCGAATTTTTCTTTCTTTCAAATTAGAAAAATAAAAAAAATGTAAATTCTTTTGTAGTTTTTATCAAAATCGTTCAACTCTAATTAAAAGGAGAAAAATTTTCTTTTAAATGAGAATAACATAATTAAAATTAAAAAAAGTATAGGTACTTTAATCGTAATTAAGAAAACATAATATAACTTACAAAATTAATTAATTTAATTAATTAATTAATTAGATTAAATTAAATAAAATTCTTAAATTAAATACTCGATTCTCGAATTATAATTTTTAAACAAACTGAAAAATCATGAATTTAGATTAATGATTTTTTTTGTTTAAAAAATGTAATTATATAAATAATTATAATTATATTCTTTGATATTTAATACATCACACAAATGGCCATTCAGAAAAAAATTAATATTATACAATATACAATAATATAATCATGAAATGAGTTCAAAATTACAGTTTATTGTTTTTTTTATGGACTAGTACACATCGCTTAGTTATTATTGTAACTTATAACATTGATAAAGACAATCATGGCAACACCATGAATTTTTGAAGCTACAGCGCAAGCTCTATTATTAAGGTTTAATTGTCGCACAAGTGGGCATTCAAAACATGTTCTCTAACTTTCTTTCTTTTACTTAATTTTACAATCAAAATTTCCTCTTAATTTGTCGATAAACTGTCTAATAATAAACAACTTTCCTTAAGGTCATGTTATTCAGTGGTCACGTGCCCCATATACTTTACTATGGAAAAACTTCACACTGAATAACATGACCTTAATACAACCAAAAAAAAAAAAAAAATTTTTTATAAGAAATTCTTGATGACTTTTTCCATTTTGGGGAAAAAAAAGGAATTCAAAAATCATTTCATATTCGACTGTCTGTATACAAAAACTGTAGTAAAAACTTTGCAATATAATTTATATATAAAATCAGATGAAAACATAATTAAAAAAATTTGTTTTCATTTTTTTTCTTTTGTATAAAATAAAAATGATTGTAATTAAAAATTGTTGCAATATTCATTATTGTTTATAAATGAAGTAATAAGAACTTCATTAGAATATTTAGTTTTCATTTTTTTTTTAATAATAGAGAATAAAAATGTTTCTCCAAGGCAAAATTTTTGCTTTTTCTATATATGTTTTTTTTCGAAGCTATTTAAAATACAAAATATGACATATACATATTCTTTTGTTTTTTAAATATTAAGAATTTATTGATGATCACGTAAGATTACTAAAACGATAGATTTTTCGCATTTGCGGACTCACTTGTTAAAATAGGGTTAAACATTTTTCAGTCGGAGTGGCTTGCGATGGCTGAGTATGTACTTTTTTTTATTTATAATATATATTATTTCATTCTTAGCATAGTGACTAGATAAGTTTTAGCCACCCAACTATACAACTTGTTTGATCCCATATATTTTACTTATTACATTCCAATGTTCATCGAATATATTATTTATATATACTGTGTGTGTGTGGATAAATTTTCCATGCCAAAGTTCATTTTTATAAATATTATTACGTATAGCTGACTAATTCTTTTTATTTTTTTTTCTCTCTCTTCTTTGAGCCTATTTTATCCAATATCATTTGATCATATTTTTTTTTTATAGATAATGTACAATTGATTTTATTTTTCATCTTATTAATCCTTTCGTATGTACACAGGATGTGTGTATCTCCTCTTAAACATTTTCTTTTTAAATTCTATATTCTGTGATATGCAATAAGTTTTATTTTTCTTCTCTTTTACATTGTTCCATTCGACGGAAACAATGAAACTCTCAAATTGTATTCGAAGATTACATAGAAGTTGAAAAAAAAATTAAAACTAGAAATTGTATGCGGTTAATTAAAAAATGTAATAAAACTAAATCTTTAGTTCGAAACTATTTGAAAATTGGAATATTTTTCCTCTCAGGTAAAAATTGACTTAAGAGCAAAATTTTCGAATTATTTACAATATCTAAAAGTGAAAATTTGTTCTTCCGGTGAACTACCCTCAATTCTTTTTATAAATTTCAATACAATTCTAAAAATTCAATTATTCTTCATAGAATTCTATAAAATAATAATAAATTAAAATTTTCATAAAATTCTTAAAAATTCAATTCTTTTTTCTATGATTTTAGTAAATTTCAAAAAAATTCAATTTCTTAAAATACAATTTTGTGAAATTTCAAGTTATTCATTTATTAAATTCATTTATTTTTCATAGAATTTCGGAAATTTTAATAAAATTGTTAAATATTTTTACTAGAATTTTGGAAAAATTCAATTATTTTTAATAGAAAATTTTTAAAAGAAAATTTTCTCTCACATTGTATTCGACGATTGAGAAGTTGAAAAAGAAGTAAAAAATTATATATCTACAATTAATTAAATTTTGATAAACTTAATTATTTCTAACTTAATCAATTAATTAATAATCAGGTAATTAAAAATTTATTTAAATTTCAATTCTTAGTTCGAAATTAATAAAAAATTAAAATTTTTTTCCTCTTAAATAAAAATTTACTTGAGAGTGAATTCGCGAATTATATACTCGAAAGTAAAAGTAAAATAACAAGTAATATTTGAAATCATTCAAATAAAATTTGACGAGTTCTTCAATTACTAGCTTTCTTAATTATTTCCTAGTATTAAGATAAATCTTCTTCCCCTCATAAATTTCGAAAAGAAACAAAACAAAAATATCCATAGTTTTTTTTGATAAAAAATATTTACTACATTCTTTAGTAAAATAATTTTTACCTTTTTTTTAACTATGCAAATAGAAAGCTTCCTCGTGAAGAAGCAAAAAATTCATTCGAAACAATTTCGCCGTCATTAAAACAGAAAGAACAAATTAATCTTATTAACTATGAGTCACATTGAAAAGTTTGAAACAATCACAGAAGAGTTCGACTACTTTCAAAATGCGGATTTACATCATACTTATCGTAGAGTAAAATGAACAATTTTATCAATACGTAGAATTAATGTTTCGCTTCTATTTTTTTCTCTAAATAGATTTTTTCCATCTTTCTCTGAGAATTTGTCGAAAATGAAAAATTTTTCTCCTTGAAAATGTGTGTTAACAATTGGTAATATTTAGAATAAGAATATTGTACACATATATTTATAAAAGCGTTGAGAAATATCTGGAGATCCAAATTTAAAGTACATGTTAGAATTATAAAGGCACTACACGTCTGCTAGAAATTAAATTTTTAGTTTCGATTTACAATACGTAATTTCAAATTTAACATCGAAGTTTCAGTAATTTCAGTTTAATTTCAATTTAATTAAATTTAATTACATTTTAAAATTCTGGTAATAACAAAATCTGAGAAAAAGACATCGAAAATTTTTGATTTTAATTCGAATGAGCTGACGTGATAGTTTTAATGATGATCATTTTGGATCGCCATTTTTCAATTATGAAGCTTATTAATTTACAAGGTTTTTTATTCAGGCCTTAAAAAGTCTTATTTCCTAGAGTTGAAAGTGAAAAAAGTTATGTTGAGAAGATGTAAGACTCATTATGCGTCTTTTTTTTTCATTTTGTCACGATGTACTTTGGCATTGAAATTTTATCAAACAAATCTAGGATCTTACTATCCGCACCTTTTTTTTGCGTACTTGATATTCAAAGCAGAATAGCTTAGAATGTTTCCATTAAAAATATATTAAAATTATAATATATTGGTAGAAGATTGCAAGTATTTACAAATATTTTGAAAGAGCGTTTCGAAAATTGTTTTGAGAAAAAAAAATCGGCACTCTTCTAGATACGTGAAAGGCGCATGCTTCCCCAACAAATTCTTTTTCTTATTTTCAATTTAACCGAATTTAAAAAAAAATAAATAAATGAAGGTACATTTTCCATTTTTTTCGTCAGAAACTTTTTTAGTATTTTTGATATAATTCAATTACCAGGCCTCGGATATTATTACTTTTTCGACTTTTTTTTTTACAAATTTTGCGACAAAATACCACATTTTTAGAATAAAATGCAACTTATTTCGATTTTTATCAGTGTGAAAAGTATAATAGACAAATCTTTGAAAAGCTATTTTTGAATAATTTTTCTAATTAAATTTTCGAAATATACAATTAAAAAGTTTTTGAAAAATTGAAATTTTCAAAAATTTAATTGAGAATAATTGATTTTTTCTTCAAGTATTTTATTACAATTTTTGAAAATCAACTTTCGAGGAATTTTAATTGTGAATTATGAAAATAATTTAATTCTCAAAAATTTTAATGAAAAATCTTCAAGTGTAAATTTAATAAAAATGAAAATTAATGAAAATTAGTTTCTAACAATTATATTAAAATATTTTTCGAAAAAGTAATTCTCAAAATTTTTTCATTATAATTTTTAACATTTTGAAGAAAATAATCATAATATATCATAATATTCTACCTTAATATCTTTTAAAAAAATGGAAAGTTTCAATTATTGTAAAAATTGAACTTTTGTATTTAAAGAATTGAATTCTCGAAAAAGTTTCGGAAAATAATTAAAAATTAATATAGATAATTGATTCAGAGATGAAGTTTAGTTAAAAATTCTAGAAAATAATTGAATTTTTGAAGGGTTATAGTTTTAATTTTTAGAAATTAATAAATTTCAGAAGTTGAAATTTTTAAAATTTTATTTCCCGAGAAAGAAGAAATAAGAAGTATTTAAATATTTATTTAGCAAAATTATTCAAGTTTTGAATTTAGAAATCAGTGAAGATTCAGGGAAATACAAAATAAAATTGTTGTGACAACACTGAATTAAATAAATGACTTTTTCTACTTTTAATCGACCAAAGCGACTTTTTTGGCTCGTTAAAGTTAAATTAAGACCTGAATTAAATTAAATTAAATTAACGACCTGAAATCTTAATGATTTCGATTTAAAAAAGTAAAACGTTTAAAATAGTTTAAATTAATCGATTATTCAAATTCGGTTAATTTGAAAATAAGAAAGAATTTCGTTGATAATGCAGTCCGGTAAGGTGACAATTAGACTTTTCGTTAAGAGGCTTACAATATTGATAATAAAAATTAATAAATGTACGATTTGTTCAAGTACTGACGATGTTTGCCAGTACGTGTTATACAATTAACTCGATTTCAAATAAAAAACAATGATTACAACAAAAAGCAATGAAGAAAAATAAAAAAATAATTGTTCGCTTTCATTTGTTTTCTATCTGACATCGACAAAACTTCATTTCTTAGTTTAGAGATAAAAAATTAAACAAAGGAATGAATTAACTAAAACCTGCAAAAATTAGAAAGAGATGATTAGAAAAAGTTACAATTATATATATAATGATAATTAATAAGAAAATTGTAATTTACTTTACAGTTCCAGCCCTGCCCTATTACGTTAGTAAAGAGCTTTTGTGCTATTTATAATCATGTGCATTGCATCGTCTACCTCATCTTCCTTGGCGCAAGTAACTTAAAGCGACTCTTAACGGCAGTTATTTGTAGTGAACATAGTGCTTGTACTTCAGACAAAAAACACTCTATTTTCTCAAAGAGTGGACGCCTTTATACATTATTTTTTTTCTTTATATATCATAAACAAAAATATTAGCTTTTTGAGAAAAAAAATTCATTCAACAATAAGTGTATCTAAATTACAATTTGGAATGCATCATGATTGAAATTCACAAAGTAAAAAAGAGCGAAATTTTTGTAAATCAATTGCAAAAACTCTTTTTAGCTTTTTAAATACCTATAGAAGCACAAGTACGCATGAAAAAATATTTAAGAAAAATATTTATATTATTGCTGCCGTAAGATGTCACGTTATTATTTTTTTTTGTTTTTGATAAAACTTTTATAACTTTGTCACTTAATAAATAATCGGTGAATAAATATATTTAGTTTGAAAGTGACTATAGACCAGACCATAGTCTATTTAATTGTAAGCAAGAGATGATTGTAATAAGTGGGACATGGGGCGTTCCAAATTGAAATACAAAACAACTCACGTGGAACAACTTGTACAATGAAGTTATATATATATAGAGTACGGTAGTGGATGGCAGATGTATTGTCTGTTCACTATCGTTTTGGCCAGGTAAACGCTTATATGTACACCGGAGATTCCTGGCCAGTTAACAGCCTAAACATTGATGTCGGCATCGTCTTCATCAAAATCTGAAAATAACCATAATTATCAATAATGTCAATATTTTGAAAAACAAGATTTTTGAGAAAGTAAATTCGAAATTTTTAAATTTGTACAGGGTTGCCGAAAACATTTATTTTTCCCTCACTTTTCTCAAATTTCTAAACAAAATTCTGACTTTTTCCCTGACTCCAAAGAATATTCTGATTCATCCTAAAAATGATTAGATACCTACTCAAAAAAAAATGTTCTATTACAATCATTTACGAATTTCTTTAATTGTACAATTATTCGAAAACATCAATAACTTCTTATCAATTTAGAAGATATTTTTGGCTAAATAATTCATTCAAAGAAAACTTTTATTAGAAAATTCTACGAGAATTCAATTATTTAAATGCAAAAATAAAAAATTTTTTGAATAATTGAATGTTTCTTAAAATTGAATTTTTATAAAGAATTTTATCAACAAATTTTTAAATAATTGTATTCTTTCGACGAATTTTAATAAAATTTTTGAGAATAATTACATTTTTCGAGGAATTTAATTAAAAATGTATTAAAAATAATTTAAATTCTGCGATGAGTTTTATTACTTATGAAAATAATTGAATTCCTGAAAAATGTATTTATTTATAAAAATAATTTGTAAATAATTAAATTGCTGTGAAATGCTTATTATTTATATTATGAAAATAATTAAATGTTTGCATAGAATTGTATTAAATTTTGTTTTAAGTAATTGGATTCTGGTTGAAAATTTTATTAAAATAATAGATATTGAAAATCATTGAATTCAGGAAATTTTTTAAAAATAATTGAAATTTTGACGAGAATTGGATTTGTAACTTCTCCAAAATTCAATTCTTTTTAGTGTTTTTACTAAAATTTTTCTATAAATCCATTGTTTATCAACTATTATTTTAAATAATTAATTAAATATATATTACAAAATTTAACTAATTTCAGAAGAATTTTAATTCTTAAAATTTGTCAAAAATCTAAGATCTTTAAAATTTCTAATTAAATTCATTGGAAATTGAAATTTTATAAAAAATTAAATTAAAACCTTTTGAAGTTCATCTATTTATGAAAATTGTAAAGGCAACTTTTTTAAAATTCAATTAATTCTGAAATATTTAAGTAAAATTATTCATTAAAAACTTTCTAAGTAATAATTTTATGATAGTTCTTCAAAAATTAAGATTTTTAAAAAGAAATTATTGTCAGAAGTAGAAAAAATTGAAGGTTTTGTATCAGAATTCGTGGTAATTAATAGTTTATGAGGCAACCAAAAAAGACACAAATATTCAGAATTTTCTCATGAATTGTAAATATTTAATTTTTTCCAGTAATTCTAATAAAAATCCTCGAGTTTTCCCTGAATTCCTTGACCTATGGCAACCCAGTTGTAAGAAAATAAATAAGAAATTCTTCAATTTCTTCTACTTCAGTACTTCAAAGAAGAAAGAAAAAAACTGAAATCGAGAAAAATAATTGAAAAGATTTGAATTTTTGAAAATATAAAAAGAAAAATAGAAGGAAGTTTTTTTTGTTTAAATGAATAAAATTGTACCTCGCCGACGGATGTTGCCAAAAGATTGACAATCTTTTCGTGCGGTACTGCGACAACACTCTGGTTATTTATCTCAATAATTCTATGACCAACTCGAACGCCACCCCGTTCGGCGATACCTCCTCTTAGTAAACTACATATAACTCCATTCTGTACACTAAATCCTAACTGATATTTTGTGTCTGGTCTCTTGATTTTGACTTCAACAACAGGCGCGCACGGCACGACAGTCAACTTAACGACAGTTTGGTTCTTGGAATTTTTTATGTATGTCTGACACGTGGAAAGAGGCAAACCGACCAGCGAGACCCCATTGATTGCAATTATTTGATCGCCGATGTTTAGCTGCCCGCAGCGAGCGGCCGCACCAGCCGGTGCCAAATTTGCTATCACCACTGTCGGTAGCATGGAGCCCCAACCAGATTCCACTATCACTACGCCTAGAATTTCACCTTTTGCCTTTGGTACCACCACCTATTTTCAAAATACAATATAATATCAAAATAATATAATTTCATTGTTTCTTTACTACAGGGCTCGAACCAGTAAAAGTATTTAAAAACACGGACTTTACGGACCAAAAATGAAAAATTACGGACCAATTACTGACAAAAAATATAAACAGTCCGAGTCAAATAAAATAATATTTTACTTAAAATTATAAATTAAATTTTAATTATAAATTAAATTTTCCTTATAAAACATAAAGAAATCCATAACTCCGAGTCTTCGAGATTTCGAAGAAAAGAAAGAAAAGAAAAAAGAATATTTTACTTAAGATTATAAATTAAATTTTAATTATAAATTAAATTTTCCATATAAAACATAAAGAAATCCATAACTCCGAGTCTTCGAGATTTCGATTATTTTTAATAATTTTCGAAAAAGTTCTTTGACAATTTACAAATCCATTTGTTTACAATATTTAATTTTACGAAATTTCAATTATTCGTAAATTCTTCAATAAAATATATATAATAGAAAATAAAAACTTAAAGTAATATAAGAAAAATTCAATTAAACTTTTTCAAAAAAATAAATTTCAAAATTCAATTATTTCTAAAAATTCACGCTATATTGCTTTTAATATTCAATTATTATCTAAAATTTTAACTAAAATTCATTTTTAAATCAACTTTTATTAGAAAATTCTACGAGAATTCAATTATTTAAATATAAATAAAAACAATTTATTGAGTAATGGCATGTTTCTTAAAATTTAATTCCCATAAAGAATTTTATCAACAAATTTTTAAATAATTGAATTTTTTCGGCGAATTTTAATAAAATTTTCAAGAATAATTACATTTTTCGAGAAAATCGATTAAAATTGTATTTAAAATTATTGAAATTCTGTGATGAGTTTTATGATTTGTGAAAACTTTCACAAAAAAATTAATTCCACATAATTGTTTGTTAAAAACATAAAAAATACAGATTTTCCAAGATTTTAATTTGAAACCTTTTCAAAATTCAATTATTTCTAAAAATTCTCGCTCTAATGCTTTTAATATTCAATTATAATTTAAAATTTTAACTGAAATCAATTTTTATTAAAAAATTCTACTAAAATTTAATTATTTTAATACAAACAAAAACAATTTTTTGAATAATTGCATGTTTCTTAAAATTGAATTAGTAAAATAATTGAATTCTTGTGAAGAATTATGTTAAAACTTTATAATTTTAATTACATAAATTCTGTTTAAAGAATTTCTTTAAATTTTTTTTAAATAATGGAGTTTCTTTAAAAATTTTTAAAATAATTTAATTTTATGAACAATTTCTTTCAAGTTTTAGAAAATAATTGAATTCTTTTGAAAAATTTTATAACAAATGAAGAAAAAAATTGAATTTTATCGTGAAATATTTTTGAGAATAATTGAATTTTGCAAAGAATTTTACTACTTAGAAAAATAATTAAATTTTTCAGAAGAATTTAATAAAATTTTAGAAAATAATTGAATTCTTTCATGTAATGTTATTAAAAAAATTGTCTTTAAAATAATTGAACCTTTGCAAAGAATGCTACTATTTATAAATATCATTGAATTTTTTCGAAGAATTTATAAAAAATTTTAGAAAATAATTAAATTCTTTTGGAATATTTTATATCGAATTATGAAAAAAATTGAATTCTTTCATGAAATTTTTCAGAAAATAATTGAATTCTTTAGAAATATTTTAAATCGAATTAAGAAAAAAATTGAATTCTTTTGAAAAATTTTATAATGAATTAAGAAAAAAATTGAATTGTTTCGAAGGATTTTTTTAAATTTTAGAAAATAATTGTATACATTTGTGAATTGTTATTAAAATTTTATTTAAAAATAATTGTATTCTAGCAAAAAATTGTACTATTTTTAAAAAATAATTTGAATTCTTACGAAAATTGTTATTATTTATGAAAATAATTGAATTCTTAAGTAGAATTTTATTAAAATTTTGAAATTAATAATCAAGAATAATTAATTAGTAAATTTGTTAAAAATTGAATTTTTTTTTAAAGTTTGAATCTGAAATTTTTCGATAATTCATATAGTTTTATCAAATAAATTTTTAAATAATTGAATTCTTTCGACGAATTTTGATAAAATTTTTAAGAATAATTACATTTTTCGAGGAATTTGATTAAAATTTTATTAAAAATAATTGAAATTCTGCAATGAGTTTTATTATTTATGAAATTAATTGAATTCCTAAAAAGAACTTTATTATTTACGAAAATATTTGAATCCTTGTAAAAATTTTATTATTTATGAAAATAATTGAATTCTTAAAAAGAATTTTATTATTTACGAAAATAATTGAATCCCTGTAAAAATTTTATTATTAATGAAAATAATTGAATGATTACGAATAAATTTACAAAAAATTTGTAAATAATTGAATTTCGGAGAAGAATTTAATTATTTTTAAAGATAATTGAAATTTAGACGAGAATATAAAAAACATTTTTGAACATAATTGACTTTCTGCGAAGAATTTTATTACTTTTGAAAATAACTGAATTTCTGTACTCATTTTTACATTCTCTAAAATTCTCTGAATTATATCGTTCAATTTACGAACTTTTAGTCTTTTCTCAATTAAATTACGGACTTTAGGTACTTTTTTTTCAAGAAAACTGACTTTTACGGACTTCAAGCAAATTTACGGACCTAGTTCGAGCCCTGTTACTATTAACTATTTAATAAGTAGTATGTGTACCTCTTTCTGCATTTCCTTTTTCGCAAACATTTGAAGTTCATCGCCAAAAATTTCCTGTGAATTGAGCACCTCTTGATAATCCATTTCCTTGACAAAACTATGATCTTCAATCCCATTGGCCTTGAGAAATTCCATGTACGCCACTTGAAATGCTTGTCCGATACTTTGTGCAATAAACTGAGCTTCTTCACTTTCAAAAACGTGACAAATCATTTTTGGAGTTCTATTAATTTTTGGTGCTTCCTCCATTTCATGCGGTACAAATCGTCTTCGCGCCATGAGAACAACCAAATCTCCAATGTCAGCTATATACGATATTGTTCTCAGTGCATGATCCATCATTATCTCCTTTAAATCCGTATTCAATACCATTATCTTCTCCGTTGATATGAACAGATCAACTTCCGTACTCGGTTGCGTCTCTCCATCGGGCGCCTGCAAATTCACATAATTTAATCAAAACCAATTCAAATAATTTAATTCATATAAATTCAAATAATTTAATCCACATAAATTCAAATAATTTAATTCATATAAATTCAAATAATTTAATCAATATAATTAATAATATTTAGCAGACGCATTCAAAAAGAATCAAAATTATTTCTCTCAAAGAATACTCACCAGAGCCTATGAAAGAGCAGCGTGAAAGATAAAACAAATATTTCATTAAGTAATTGCGATATTTCAGAAAATATATTTCTCTACCACATAGAAATGCTTATTAGAAAAAAAATCATAAATTACACCAATAAAGAGAAATGAATAAAAATGAACTCGAGAAAAATGGAAATCATCTAAACCTGAGAGTTTGTCTGAATGAATCAACAATGACACAAAATTTCAAATCTCTGATCAGTTAGTAATAGCAGATCATGCCATTCAAAAAGTGAAAGAGAGAAAAATAGAAAATAAGAAAATTTCGAGTCGTATGTTTGTTTTTACAACCAATTGTCATTTTTTTTTTGGGTATAATCTCTCATAAAAAAAATTAAATAACGGAACAAAAAACAGGCTTCGCACTCATTTACTAAAACCTACTAATTACTACATTTTTTTACGTTATGCTATTATTTGGGTACTTTTTCGATTTCAGCCACTATTTCTGGTTTTTTTTTTTTTTGAGAATTTCCACTACTTTAAATTCGCTAATACTAGAAATCAAATAACTATTCTCAAAAAATTATAATCAAATTCTTTAAAACGATTCAATTATTTTCCGAAAGTATTCGAAATTCAATTATTTTCAATATCTGGTATTTTCATAAAATTTCGCAAAAGAATTCAATTCAATTAAAATTAAAAATTTACAAAATTCATCCAAAATTCAATTATTTTTATAAATAATAAAATTTTCACAGGAATTCAATTATTTTTGAATAGCATTTTCAAAAAATTTTTGAAAAAACTAAGTATTTAACAAATTTTTCACAGAAATTCAATTTTTTTAAAACATTTTAATAAAATTCTTCGCAATAATTCAATTACTTTTATAAATAATAAAATTCTTCTCGGGAATTCAATTATTTTTAAAAAACTTTAATAAAATTCTTAACAACTATTCAATTATTTTCATAATAATAAAATTCATCGCAGGATTTCAATTATTTTTAATACAATTTTATAAGAATTGCTCAAAAAATGTAATTATTCTTAAAAATTTAATTTTAATTCCTCGAAAAAATCAATTTTTAAAAAAAAAATTTTTTTAATTCTTTGGAAGAATTCAATTATTATTAGAACAATTCCACGAGAATTCAATTATTTAAATAAATAATTTATTGAATAATTGAATGTTTTTTAAAATTGAATTCCCATAAAGAATAATTGAATTCCTGTGAAATTCTAATACTTAAGAAAATAATGAAATGTTTGTGTAGAATTTTATTAAAACTTTTTTTAAATAATTGAATTATGTTGGAAAACTTTATTAAAATAATAGGGGAATGTAGTCAAGGTTGGCCTACTGTCTAGGTAGGCCACTCGCGTTTTTTTGTCAAGTTCACTAGCGCCACCTACGCGCATTTTTGTCGAAGCTTGTCTTAGTGAAACCTAACTTTTTGTTCAATTACATTTTCGGAAAATCGAAAATTGTGTTTTCTGTGACGTCGGTACAAAAAAAGCTCAAAAAAAGTTTTGTGCATAATGTGAAAAACCATGAATAAAAGATAAAAAACAAATTGAATCGTCAAGGCAAGTATGCAGAAAATTTGTGGGACTCATGGTTGAAAGGAAAACAAAGTAAAAAATCGAATCCCGAAACGTATTTCTTTATGGTTACAACAATTCGGTAATGTTACTTACTGTCAAGGTCGGCCACTATGTGTTTAAAATGCGCAAAGTTGAGGACGAGCTACTTCATTTGCAAAAACTGCAATTCTGTATAACTCATAATATAATTGATCATCTTATTAATATTTTTATTTAATTTTATAAATATTTTAGTGCAAAACTTTTTTTTATTTATATTTATTTTTTTATATTGTTTATTGTTATTATTTTGTTATTTCATTAAGTTACAAACTGTAAACAATAAAGAATCAATTTTCCGTAACTCCAAACATGTTATTTTATTTTTTAACGTTTAATGCCCTTTGAATTTTAAAAATGGCCGACCTTGACTGTAATGGCCAACCTGGACTACAAATTTTTTTTTTTTTAAATCTTTATAACTTTTTCATTTTTAAACCTGTCAATTTACTTTGTACAGAAAAAATGTTCCTATTAAACAGGACTTTCCAACCATATACTTCAATTGTCCAAATTCATTTTTAAAAAAAAGTTATAAACAAAAGTCAAAAAGGTGGCCGACCTAGACTATGTTCCCCTAGATATTGAAAATCATTGAATTGAGGAAAATTTTTGAAGGTAATTGAAATTTTGACAAGAATTTAATTAAAAATTTTGAAAATAATTGAATTTTTGATAAGAATTTTATTACTTTTGAAAATAATTGAAATTTAAAAAAAATTTTGAACATAATTTAATTTCGGAAGATTTGAAATTGTAATTTTTGAAAATTTTAGTTTGTGTTGAAAAATAACAAGTATTTAAAATAATAATTTAACATAATCACTGATGCATTCAAATTTTTAGAAATTTTTTTCAGAAATTTTAATAAAATTCTTTGCAAAATTCAATTATTTTTAAAAATAATACAATTATTCGCAAAAATTCAAAATTTTTTTAAAATTCTCTTCAATTTTTCAATTATCTTTATAAATCTACAAAATTCCTTCTCAGAAATTCAATTGTGTTGAGGAATTTTAATAAAATTCTTTGCAAAATTCAATTATTTTCATAAATAACAATATTCATCACAAGAATTCAATTATTTTTAAAAGTAATAAATTTTTTCTTCGAAATTCCTTTATTTAAAAAAATTCTAATAAAATCGTTTGCTAGAATTCAAATATTGTTAAAAATTTTAATTGAATTCATTGTAAAATTTAATTATTTTTAGTTTTAAAAAAATGATTCTTTCTTTGAAGTAATTCAATTATGTCAATAATTAATAAATTTTTTTTGGAAAATTCAATTATTTTGAGGAATTTTAATAAAATTCTTTGCAAAATTCAATTATTTTCATAAATAGCAATATTCATCACAAGAATTCAATTATTTTCAAAAATAATAAAATTCTTCACAGAAATTAAAAATTTTTTAAAAATTCTCGTCAGTTTTTCAATTATCTTGATAAATACAAAATTTCTTCTCAGAAATTCAATTTTTTCAGAAATTTTAATCAAATTCTTTGTAAAATTCAATTATTTTCATAAATAACAATATTCTTTACTAAAATTCATTTATTTAAAAAAATTTCAATAAAATCGTTCGCAAGAATTCAATTATTGTCAAAAATTTCAATTCAATTATTTTCAAAATTTAATTATTTTTAAAAACTTTTAGCAATTCAATGATTTTTAATATTTACTATTTTCTTAAAATTTCCAAATAGAATTCAATTATTTAAAAAAATTTTTTTTAAAAATCTACGTCAGAATTTAATTCTTTTCATGAATAAGAAAAATTTCTCAGGAATTCAATTATTTAAATTGGAGAATTTGCATAAAAATTAGTCAAAAAAAATTAATTATTTAAAATTTTTTAGAAAATTCTTCGTAAGAATTAAATTATCTATTTTTAAATAAATATTTAAATTCTTTCATGAATAATAAAATTCGTTGCAGGAATTCAATTTATTAGTAATAGGATAAGAAATAAATATTTTTGATGAAAATTAGGAGAAAAAATGAGAAAAATAAAAAACATGAACTGGAATTTTTGTCAGTTTTGTGAAGTGTCTAAAACGAGTTTTTTTCGGTCGTCAATTTTAATTTTTCGATAGCTACTTTTCTACTACTGTTTTTACGTTTTTAGTTTTGAAATAAGCTACTATCTGCTACTTTTAAACAATATTAAAATTAATCATCGAGTGCGAAGTCTGAAAAAAATGATAATTTTTTGAGAAACAATAGAAAAAAAAAGCAAAAAAAGAATAATTTTGGGTGATGATTGGGTGAGGCCGACCTTTATTTTAGTGACGGCCTCTTCCACCATGTGCTTCTTTAGGCGTTTTCGCCGTTTGCGACCCCCTTCCTCTTCCACCTCAACCGACCCGAGAAATTGAAGTCTGAAAACTGTCGTGGACCCGGTGGTGGAGCCCACCGAACCACTGATTGGGGCCAGCTTAGGCTGAGCCCCAACTGTCTGTGTTTGTGTTTCCGGTTGGCCGCCACCGGAGGCGGAAGCACTGCCTATTAGTTCCTCGCTTGAGTCGCATTCATCTTCCTCAAGGCTTCCTTGTGACGCAACGCTGCAGCGCTCATACCCTTGGGTCCCCCCATAGTTTAAGAGCGTAGCCTGCATCGACCCTGGCCCATCCTTTGGTTACGAACGCGCCAAACAAACAAACAAACAAAGGCTATTGCCACGGCACCACCAACGGAACAAGGCAAAAAAGAGCAAAAAATCCCAACTCCCTTCCTTTCTTTTTATTTCTCTTTCTCTGTCATTTTCATCCGAGCTGCTAATACAGATTTCATTTTAATTTAACAATCACAGATTATCCAAAAATTATACCTACAAAAATACTCCAAGTACAAGATTTTTTTTTATCAAAAACTAAAATTTTCAATCATTTTCATCTCTATTCACTTTTAGTCTCTTAAAAAGAGAAAGAAAAATTTTATGGAAAATCGAAATGTTTTTATGGTTTTTATTGAATATTTTTAATTTTTTAATAATGAAAAAGTCAATTTATTATACTATTCGTTTCTGATGAAGATAAAACGCCAACCCATTTAATTTTGAATTAAATTTTTAAAAAAACTGATTTCTTTTAGAATTTACACATTAAATTCTTTAAAATCTCAATTAAATTAACTTAATTAATATTTAAATATTTTTCTTTCGTTTAAAAAACAAAATAAAACTCTTTCTAATGAAGCCAAAAAACTGGCACCTTACTTAATTTTGAAAATTTTAAAGTTAAATATTTTTATCCACAAAAGCAAAATAAAATTCTTTCTCATAAAGCTGAAACTGGCACCCACCAATAAAAAAGAAAACTTTCTTTTTTAAAATGTAATTAAATTTATTATAATTAAAAATTAATAAATAATAATAATTGATTATCAATTTATTTGTTTTCAAAAATACAATTATATTTCAAAGCAATTTTTAACAGAAAGAAAATTAAATTCCTTCAAAGAAAATTATTTTAATTATTTTAATTCAAATAAAATCAATGAAAATTGACTATAAACTTTTAATTGTTTAAATTTTCTACATTATTTTCGGAACTTCAATTATCTTCAAATGAATTTTAATCACAATTTTTCAAAAAACTGATTTTTTTCGAATTTCTACAATAAATTCTTGAAAATTTCAATAATTTTTGCTAAACAAATATTTAAAAACTTATTGTTATTTATTTTAATAAAAATTTCAAATAATTGCAAAATTTTAACTGAAATTCTTTTTTAAATCAATTTTTATTCAGAATTCAACAATAATTGAATTTAAACAATAATAATTGATTTAAATACAAAATTTTTTGTAAAATTTAATTATTATTCAAAATTTTAACTGAATTTTTTTTTTAGATCGATTTTTATTCAGAATTCAACAAATAATTGAGGGGCTGGATGCTATAATGTGTTACGCGCCATGTTAAGTGAATGGCGCGTAACACATTATAGCATCCAGCCCCTCAATTGAATTTAAACAATAATTGATTTAAATACAAAAATTTAAGGATTTAAATTTATTTAAATTATTTAAAAACAAAATTTATTTATTTTACAAATTTTTAATTACAATTCTTTAAAAAATACAATAATATTTTTAAAAATAAATTTTTAAAGTGAGAAAATAAAACTCTTTGAAATATAAAATTTGAGAAAATTACCTATTTTTCAATTTTTTAATATTATTTTCGGGAATTCAACTATTTTGGAAAATTTTAATTACAATTTTTCAAAAAACCTCATTTTAAACAAATTTTTAATTTAAATTTTATAAAACTTGAATTACTTTTGTTAAAGAAATCTTTAAATACATATTTACTTTTCCACAAAAATTAATATTTCAAATAATTTCAAAGTAAAAATTTTTGAAATTTAATTATTTCTAAAAATGACAATTGCATTTCTAATAAAATTCAATTTTTAAAAAATTTTGGGATAAAATTATACAAAAAATTTAATAAATTCTATAAAGGAAAATAATTTGTTTAAATGAACATTCAAATATTACTATACTTTTCGGTTATTAGAATTTTAGAAAAAGTTCAGTTTAAAAACCGTTAAAAATTTAATGATTATTTGAATTTAACAATAATTTAATTATTTAAATGCAAATTTTGGCAAAATTCAATTACTTTTCCAAATTTTTAGTTACAATTCTTCAAAAAATACAACAATATTCTAAAATAATTTTTTATAGCTAGAAAATAAAATTCTTTGAAATATAAAATTTATTTTAATGAAATATAAGAAAATTTCCTACTTTTTCAATTTTTTAAAATTATTTTCCGTAATTTAACTATTTTCAAAAAATTTTAATTATGGTTTTTAGAAAACCTCATTTTTTCAGAATTTCTAAATAAAAATTTTTCAAAATTAATTAATTTTTGTTTAATAAATATTTGTAAACTTATTGTTATTTAATTGCCAACCAGGAATTAAAATTTCAAAATACTTTTAATGTAAAACCTTTTGAAATTTAAGTATTTCTAAAAATTAAAACTGAAATTCTTTTTCAAATTAAATCTTATAAAAAAATTTTGTACGACAATTCAATTATTTAAATACAAAAATAAATAATTGATTATTTCTAAAAATTAAAACTGCTACTCTAAGTACTTAAGGATTATTTTAATTTGAAAAATAAAATTCATAGACTTTTTAAAATTGTCAATAATTTGATACTTTTTAATACTTTGGATAAAATTTCCCTGTCCTGTGAAACTAACTATTATTTTTATATAATAATTTCTTTTTTGTTTAAAACCAAAATTAAATTTTGAAAAACTAAGTGGATGAAAGTTTCAGCTTCATAAAAAAATATTTAACTTTAAAATTTAATTTCTAAAATTAAGTCAGTGACAATTTTAGTCTAATTTTTTTCTTTTTTTTTCGTATTTTTTCCAAATAACTTCAAAACTTCAAAAATAGCAAAAATAACAAACGTAGTCTCCGGACTCTTTTTTTTATGAATTCACATATAATTATACATTACACTACATGCATAATTATTATCCATTATTCATTAACAAAATATTTAGAATAAAAAATAAAAAAAAATTTATTCAATCAAAAAAAATATTCAATAAAAAATTAAAAAAAAATTTATTCAATTAAATAAAATATTCAATACAAAATTAATTTTAAATTTTACCCTGATTAGCAGCTCAGAAATAATTAACAGAAAAATATATTTCAATAAGCAGCTGCGATTTGCGATAAATATGTTTTAAAAAATTGACAGCGAGTAATTTTTTAAATATTTTTTTTTCTATTTAAAGTGTAATTCAACAACAATAAATAATTCAACAAGGCACCAATAAAATTCAAAATTTATCGTCTTAGCAATAAAATGTAATTTAATTAATACTTTCTTTTTTCGTTTTAGATAATCTAATCAAGCAGAGGATTAGGAGGGAAGCAAGCTTTTTGGAATAATGAAGAGAGGACGAAAAACGGTGTTTTCCCTTAACATTCGAAAAAGAATATAAATATCCATAAAATTCAAGCACAAGTCATATATTATAAAAAAGTTAAATGCAGCAAGCAATTGTTCGATAAAATGAAGAGCTAAATATTTTTACTCTATCAGAGCTTTTAAAAAATTTCATAACACTAAAAATTGCTAAGAAACTTTTTTGCGTTCCCTCGATAAAAAAGAAAATAATATCAACTGCGACAAAAATTCAAAAGCTGGCAAATTTTTTCCAATAATAAGTTTTATATTATTGGAGAGTGAATATTTTATGTCAATGAAACAAATAGAATTTCCTTGAAATATTTATGATTGAAATTTTTTTTTTCTGCAAGCTGTGCAAATCTATTGAGGCCTTCTGCATGAAAAAGAATAAAAATATACCAGCAAGCCAGGTGCCCTGATAAAAATACGAATTCTGCTTTATACGGTAAAAAAAAGACCTGAATTTTCACAATAAAAAAAGTTCACAAATCATTTATCTATATTCCTAATAATTTTTGTGAAAAACCCCTCTATAGATTTATGCGATATAAAACCTTCAGATCTGATCTTTACAAATGTAAATTTATTGCTATATAAAGTCAGATTAGTCATTCTTATTTTTATTTCCAAAGTCATATACGTATGTTAATCTCTCCTATAATAAAAAGATCGCATCAAAAGAACAATAATTCTAAGGTGAAGAAGTATCTAATCCCATTATAATTTATATCTCTGGAAATGATAAATGAAAAAAAAAATATTTTTTCATATTATTTGTGACGTTCTCTGAAGAAAATGAGCCTTAGAAGTAAACGTTATGTAGTATTTAATTTATTATTATTGTGAAAATTACAAAATCTTAGACTTTTAAATATTAAATTCAATTTAAAAAATTCCAATTTATTAACTAACTAAAATTCAGCGCAAGAATTTAATTGATGTCAAATTCAAATATTTTCATAAATATTAAAAAATTCTGCTCAGGAATTTAATAGCCAATTAGAATTTTAATAAAATTATTGGAAGGAATTCAATTATTTTCGAAGAATAAAATTAAATTCTACGAAATAATTCAATTATTTTCAAACATTGTAATTAAATTCTGCGCAAACAATTCAATTATTTTGATTAATAATTAAAATTCTGCGCAAGAATTCAATTCTTTTCAAAAATTTTATTCAAATTCTTTATAGGCAATTCAATTATTTTCAAATAATTTTTAAAAATTCTACGCAAGAATTCAATTATTTTCAATAAAATTTTAAATAATTCCTGGAAAGAATTCAATTCTTTTCAAAAATTTTATTAAAATTCTTCATGAAATTAAATTATTTGAAAATAATTTAATAGAATTCTGCGCAAGAATTCAATTATTTTCGAAAGTAATGACATTTTTTTTTTTTTTTGCTGAAAAGCAATTATTTATACAATTTTTTAATGGAATTTAATAATTTTCTACACAATTTTAATAAAACTTATCGATTGAATTAAATTATATTTAAAAATGTTTTTATAAAATTTCCCAACTGAATTATTTTATTTCGAATTTAAAATAGAATTCTTGAAATCAATTGAATTTTTATAAATAATGAAATTCAAGCATTTTCATAAATATTAAAATTCTGCGCAGGAATTTAATTGTTGTCAACAGAATTTTAACAAAATTAATCGAAAAAATTCAATTATTTTCAAAAATTGTAATGAAATTATACGAAATAATCCAATTATTATTTAGAAAAATTTTAATAAAATAATTCTGCCCAAGGATTCAATTATTTTTGAAAATAATACAATTTTAATACAATTTTTAGAAAGAATGAATTATTTTTAATTTTTTAATATCTTAATAAAATTTTATGTAAGAATTGAATTTTTTTCAGTACATACAATTTTAATTAAATTCGTCTAAAGAAAATTTAAGAATTAAATTATTTTCATAAATTATAAAATTCTTTAGAGAATTTCAATTATTTTCATAACATATACAATATTCTTTGATAAGAATTCAATTATTTTCTAATACAATTTAAATTGAATTTCTCGAAAATATTTTATTATTTCCAAAAATTTTATTAAAATTTTTCACAAAAAGTCAATTATTTTTCAAATACTGAAATTTTCCCCAGAAATTTAATTATTTAAAAAAAGTAATAAAATTCTATTATCAAGAATTGAATGATTTTCATTAATAATAAAATTCTACAAAAGAATTCAATTATTTTTAACTGTTTTTAATAAAATTTTTCGAAAGAATTCAATTATTTTCAGAAATGATTTAATTAAAATTGTTAATAAGAATTTTAATTATTCTTGACAATTTTAATTGAAATTTCTCAATAGAATTAAAATTTAAAAAAAAAATAATAATAGAATTCTTCGAAGGATTTTTATTATTTTTATAAATAGTACAATTTTTTGAAGCATTTTAATTATTTTCTATACAATTTAAATAAACTGTTGAATTATTTTCATTAAAGATAAAATTCTAACGAAGAATTCAATTATTTTCAATAGAATTTTAATTAAATTCCTCGAAAGAAATAAATAATTTTCAAGAATTTTTTATTTAAATTGTTCGAAACAGTTTAATTGTTATCAAAAAAGTTGTAATATAATAATTCTGTGCAAAAATTAAATTATTTCAGACTCAAAATTATAAAAGTTACAAAATTTATAACTATTTTTAAACAAGAATTTTATCTTTTAAATTTTAGGAAAAAAAATTTATCAACGCAATAATTTAGGAGAAATAAAAGAATTTCCATTCTTACAAAAATAGTATCACAAAATTTATGTTCTTAATTTGATTTAGTAAAAATTGGAACTAATTAGAAATTTAGAACTTTAAGTGATATAATATTTTGCATAATTTTTCAATTTTTTTTTGTTCACTTTTTGTTTCTAAGGCCCCTTTTTTCAGAGTGTGTCACATTTCTCCTGAGTGTCATTGTGATGTATTTTTTTATCTCGTAATTAAATGAATTTGATAGTAAATTGGACTGTAAATTTCTACGGCGAAAATTTTATAGTAAATTTCTATTGAGTAAATTTGATAATAAATTTCTATCGAGTAAATTTGATAGTAAATTTCTAGTGAGTAAATTTGATAGTAAATTTCTATTGAGTAAATTTTATAGTTTTCCACTAAGTCAATTCGACAATAAATTTCTATTTCGAATAAATTTGACAGTAAAATTTAAAAAAAAAAACAAATTTAACGCAAAATAAAGAATTTCTCACAAATATATTCTCGTGTGCAATTACGCTTTCAACATATGTGAATTATTAATTAGAAAAAAGAACATCTACGAAGAGAAGTAAAAAAGAAGATAATTATTATGTACCAGGCAAATAAACAAAAACAAATAGATATATATAGCTAGATAGATAGATAAATAGATATAATATATAATAGATAGACCGACAAACAGACAGACACATCAAACGTTACACTGAGAAGATGACAGTGTTCAGTGGTCGGGTGGTGTTAGTGATGTGAGGAAGGGGGGCGCTACACTGAAACATTCAGGCCTCTTTACACAACGGCCACTTGACAATGATCTCTGAATTAATCATTAATAAATATATAAATTAAAAAAGTTTTAAAAAAAAATTACTAGAAAAATTTCCATATATTATAAATAAAGAAAATGTCATTTTTATCAAACAATACTTCCTCTATGTGTGGAAAATATTGTCTCCACATTAAATAATACAAATTGAGTATTGTTCAATAACGTAACATTTCGTTTTGTCTATTTATACGTGCCTCTTATATTGTAATAAAAAATATAATCAATTAACTTAATATTAGAATGTTAATGTCGAAATCAGTCTAAAATTTCATTTTATTTTTCTGAAAATTAAATTTGGTTTTTTAAAATTCCTTTTTTGATTTTAAACCCCCCCGAGAAAGACAGACTGATTCCGTCAATAAAAATGGAAGAGAGTGCCGGAAAGAAAACGATGCTTAACTTATCTCAAGGAAATTCGAAATTTAACTGACGGCTAATTAGTCACTATTTTTTACTATTTCGAATGAACTATTTTTCACTATTTTGAATTAACATTTTTTGACTATTTTGAATGAAGTATTTTCAACTATTTTTTTACTGTTTTGAATTAACTATTTTTTTCTATTTTCAATAAATTATTTTTCACTATTTTGAATGAACTATTTTCAAACTATTTTGAATTAATAATTATTTTGAATAAACCATTTTGGAAAATGTATATTTTTTCAAATATAAAATATCCGGGAAAAATATTTTTTTTCCTTTCCTATTTATTCGGAAATGTTTTTTTTTTCCTTGAGGCAATTATACAGCACGTGCTTATAAATCTTTCCTGCTAAAACTCTCAGGTTCAACTATCAATTCTCTAATGATCTTGTACACCTTATCTTTCTGAGGAATTCAAGATGCGCCAAGTAACACACATATTACAGATGGAGAATTATCTCAGAGAGATAAGATTTTCTTTTTTTCGTTTTCCAAAAAATTAGTAAACATTAATTATTATCGTGGCTCCAAAAAAACTATTTAAACATTATTATCATATGTTCTCCATAAATGAAACAGCAAATTAAACTGATTTAGAAGCAATCCATAGCATGCCACTATAATAAGTGTTTCGACTTTCAATCGAATGTTACTGGGATTTGTATTATAAAGTACTAAAAAAGAGAAATAATTCATTATAATATTGCCAGAATATTAAAATTAAATAAAAACAAATTAACGAATAACCTAAATATTCTCTTCGATAAAGTGAAAAATCAGAAATATTCTTTCAAATAAATGAAAATTTGAAAATAATTATTCTTTTGAAGATTCAATATTTTCGAATAAATAGAAATTCAAAAAAAAAAATTCTTTCAAAGAAATAGAAATTCAAAAGAAATATTCTTTCCATTAAATAAGAATTTGAAAAATATTCTTTCAAAGAAATAAAAATTCAAAAAATATTCTTTCAAAGAAATAGAAACTAAAAAGAAATATTCTTTTAAAGAAATAAAAATTTGAAAATAATTCTTTGGAATATTCAATATATTTTCAAAAAAATAAAAATTCAAAAAATATTCTTTAAGAGAAATACGAACTAAAAAGAAATATTCTTTCAAAGTAATAGAAACTAAAAATAAATATTCTTTTAAAGAAATAAAAATTCAAAAAATATTCTTTCAAAGAAATAGAAACTAAAAATAATTCAAAAAAATATAAATTCAAAAAAAAATTCTATCCAAGAAATAAACATTTAAAAAATATTCTTTCAAAGAAATAAAAATTCAAAAAATATTCTTTCAAAGAAATAGAAACTAAAAAGAAATAATATTCTTTTAAAGAAATAAAAATTTGAAAATAATTCTTTGGAATATTCAATATTTTCAAATAAATAAAAATTCAAAAAATATTCTTTCAGAGAAATACGAAATAAAAAGAAATATTCTTTCAAAGTGTAATAGAAACTAAAAATAAATATTCTTTTAAAGAAATAAAAATTCAAAAAATATTCTTTCAAAGAAATAGAAACTAAAAATAATTCAAAAAAATATAAATTCAAAAAAAAATTCTATCCAAGAAATAAACATTTAAAAAATATTCTTTTAAAGAAATAAAAATTTGAAAATAATTCTTTGGAATATTCATTATTTTCAAATAAATAAAAATTCAAAAAATATTCTTTCAGAGAAATAGGAACTAAAAAGAAATATTCTTTCAAAAAAATAGAAACTAAAAATAAATATTCTTTTAAAGAAATAAATTAAATTCAAAAAATATTCTTTCAAACAAATAAAAATTTCAAAATAATTTTATTTTTCGAAAATTCAATATATTTTCAAATAAATAAAAATTCAAAAAATATTCTTATAAAGAAATAGAAACTAAAAAGAAATATTCTTTCAAATAAATAAAAAATTCAAAAAATATTCTTTCAAAGAAATAGAAATTAAAAAGAAATAAAAATTTGAAAATAATTTTATTTGAAAATAATTCTTTTAAATATTCAATACTTTCAAATAAACAAAAATTCAAAAAATATTCTTTTAAAGAAATAAAAAATAAGAAAAATATTCTTTCAAATAAATAGAAAAATAAATTCTTTCAATGAAGAAAAATTGAAAGAATATTCTTTCAAATAAATAAAAATAAAAGAAGAATCTTCTCTAAGTAAATAAAAATAACGTCGGTGAAGTTCACAACGTTTATAATAAACAAATATAGAAAAAAAACTTTTTTCTATTCAAATTTTTGTAACAATTTTGTTTTTTGAGTGAAAAATATTTTTTTCCCACAATCGTTGGATAATAAACATTGTGGATTTCACCGACGTTAAAAATAAATATTCAAAATGAACAAAAAATTAAAAATATTCTTCTTTTTTTTGGAATTATTCGCTACATTTGAGTCATTTTAGTTTATGACGACCTAATTTTTTCGTGCGTTGTCTTTAAGAGAAATTTTTTTAAGAGAATTTATTACATATGTATACGTTCATTACTTGTGCTATAATATGTAAAATTATTTTTGTCAGAAAATTTTATTGAGAGAGAGAGAGATAGAGAGATAGAGAGAGAAAGAAAGAGAAAATTACCTTTATCCTGGAGACGGCCTCTTCCGCCTGGCACATGCGAGTCGATTTTGTTGGTTGTCCTTCGCAGACCAATTGCGTTGATCCAAGATATCTCGCTCGAAAGAGAACACCCTCGATTAGGACTGATGGATCGTTCAGCAGGGCTGAAATTGTCATTGAAACATACCATTTTGAATTAGAAGATTGATCAACTAAAGTGCCAAATACAGCGAAATAGTCTGCGGAGCAGTGAAGTGCTCTTATCGTTGAAACGGGAACAATTTCCAAAAATTTCTCATTCTCATTATTATTTTCCTTATTACTACAACTAATCACTAAATTCGGATCACTTATGATAAAATCCAGGTCGTCACTTTTTTCCGATTTCATTTTTTGTTTATTTCACTTCACTCATCGAATAATCACTTGCAACTTCTTCTCTTTTTCTATTTTTACTATTTTCCTCTATTTCACTTTTGGTTTTTTTTATTTTTACTTTTTGTTCCTTTATTCCATTTTTTTTTTATTTTTTTATTTTCTTTCTTTTATTTTTGCTTTTTTATTCAATTTTTTATTTTTCAATTCTATTTTTAATTTTTTATTCTATTTATTTTCTCACTTTAGTTTAATTTACTTTTTTATTCTATTTACTTTCTATTCACTTTACTTTAATTCACTTTTTTTTATTCCACTTTCTTCTATTTTTACTTTTTTACTCTATTTTTTTTATTTTTCATCGATTATTAGTAAAAATTTCACTGACTGGAAAAATAGAGTTTCTTTTAATTACAGAGAAGCTGTAGATCATCTCAAAGACTGCTATCTGATGGACAAATTTGACAGTAACTGAATTACGATACTGATAAAAAAAATCTTTTTACAATCAAAGAAAAGATAAAATCATTCGTGTTGAAGAAATAAAAAAAAAAAGAGTAAATTTACTCAAAGATTTGAGAGATGATTTGTAAATAAATTGAAAATAGAAATTTATTAATGCCTTGAACTGTTTGCGTCTTCTTTGACATGACACTAGTTGACGTTACGATATTATAGTGCAGAGTAAAGCACTGCTCCGCAGACATGGTTAATTCAACAATTATTAAGTCATTTATTCCCTCATGAGTATGTAATTACTTTCGTGTTTACGAGAATGCGAGTCGATATTAACACGCACATTCCAATGGAAAGAGAAAGGCTGATTATTATTTTCAAATTAAAGGAAAAAAAAATATTAGAGAGAGGGAATAAAAGTTATATAATTCGAGAAAAAAAAATGTACCCACCACGTGTTAGTCGATGGAGGCAAATACATGCAACCAGGTCCAAATTGAAGCAGCGTTTAAGGAAGATTAAAAATACAATTAGTATTCTCATTTTCAACAGGTCATGCTTCTGAAATTCACCAATTCTAAATTAAACTTTTACAAATTTACCTACGAGCTATTTATCTGAAATTTTGTTTATTCACAATTTCGTTAATTGTGCTGTGCCTATTTTTTTCTACTTATTTTTCCTTATTTTTTCTACTTATACCAGAATAAAATTTTTGTTAGTAATCAAACCACTAAACATGCATTAAGCAAAAATTGCTTTTTATCCACCAATTTCTTATTTTCACTTAAATATTGCGCCAACGTTTTACATTAAATAAATAATATTAAGAGAATAAATAAAAATTTTAAAAATGTTTCATAATTGAAATTAAACATTAATTTAATTATTGAATTTTATAAAAATTTTAGAAAATAATTGAATTCTTTTGAAATAATTTATAAGGAATTAATAAAAAAAATTGAATTCTTTCGTGAAATTTTTTTGAAAATAATTGAATTTTTGCCAAGAATGTACTATTTATAAATATAATTGAATTGTTTTGAAGGATTTATTAAAATTTTAGAAAATAATTTTATTCGTTTGTGAAATATTAAAATTTTGTTTAAAAATAATTGAATTTTTGCAAAAAAATTTCTTATCTATAAAAATAATTGAATTCTTACGAAGAATGTTATTATTTATGAAAAGAATTGAATTTTATTAAAATTTCAGAAATCAATAAAGAAGAATAATTAATTAGTATAAATTGGATGAATTGGAGTTCTAATTTTTATAGAAATAATTAAAGTTCAAAAAGGTTTTACATTGAAAGTATTTTGAAAGTTCTTAAAAAATCGTAATTAAATTTTTTTGAAAATAGTTGAATTCTCGAAAACAATTTCAAAAATTGAAAAAATAGGAAATTTTCTAAAATTTAATTAAAGTAAATTTTATATTTCAAAAAATTTTATTTTTTCACTTTAAAAAATTATTTTTAAATATTATTGCATTTTTTGAAGAATTGTAACTAAAAATTTGGAGAATCTAAGAAAAAAATTGAAATATAGTGAATTTTTTTAAATGTTCAGCACCGGAAATATAAAAGCAATAAGAAGAATAATAAAAAATAAATAAATGGAGAGCAAAGGAATTTAATATCCCAACCAACAAAATTGATAATCAATTTATGTAAAACGAGGCGAAATGTAAAGTTCAATAAATTTTTCCCGCGATGAGGTTAATATAAATTGTCGAAAAAAGCGAAAATTAAAAAAAAAATTGAAGTACCAAATTAGATTCACAAACCAGAAATCCCAAAAAAAGAAAAAATTCTCATTACCTTCTTTGTTTCTGCTCTTCTTCTTCCCCTCCTTATCCTGAAAAAATATCAATATTGTAATTTTTGCATATAGTCAACAAAAATTTCTTCTCTATTTATGAATATATTCAATGAAAAAACCCATCATGATTTTTGTATTAAAATTTGAAACATTTCAAAATTCAAATATATTCAAAATCGAAACGACAGTATAAATTTAACATTTATAAAGTGAAATTAATTCAAATATTCAATAATCTCGATGGATTCATATTTTATATAAATTTACGAAAAAAAAACACATACAGACGTGCAACATACATTCATGAAAAAACTTTGTCCCCATAAAAATAGAAGGAAAAAAAATTATAATTCTCTCAAAGTTCAAAATAATCAAATTAAATTTAAATTTCTAACACTTTTTTTTTGTTTATAAAAAATTATAAATTATATTGAGTTGACATTTATTTCCTGTAGTTTACATTAATTTCCAATAATTGGTACTCGACGTAAATGATAAACATTATTATTAATTCAATTAATTTAATCAATTCATTTTTGAAACGATAAAATAAACTTTTTTCTTTTACGGGAGAAAAAAAATTGTTTGTAAAAAAAGTTTCAAATTAAGAATTTTACTACCTTTTTTTAACGATTTTTCTGTTTTTAAATGCTGAATAAAACTCATGCAATCGATACCAAAGGATTTAACGTGTATAACAAGTTATTTCAACGATTAGACTTTATAATGGTAATGGAAAATGATAAATTTGCAATATTTCTCTATTTGCACAATAAACAGTTTCTTTTAATTGATATAAATATTAAAAAGTTTGCTTTATTTTTTTCTGTTACTAGAAAATCTTGCTTGAAAATAATTTATATTATAATTTATATTATCACAAAAAAAGAAAGTTTCCTTAGATATTAATTTATAACTATAAATTTTCAACGGACGTCAACTTTTTTAATAATTATATGTTTTATAAAACTTACTATTTAATATTTAATAATTAGAATTAATTAATTTATTAATTCAATCTCCAGAAAAAATAACTTCTTTACTCAGGTTTATTACAAAAATTTTGCTATCAATTTCCCTGATTTTCAGAAAAAATATTAATTTCTTTCCTTATTTTGCTGATAGTTTCAATTATATAAATTTTTGTAAAATTCAATTATTTTCCAAATTTTCAGTTAAAATTCTTCAAAAAAGATATTCGAATAAATAATTATTTTATTTATAATAAATTCTTTCATTTCTTGTTATAATTCTTTTAAAAGTAAATAAATAACATTTCTTGAAATATTAAATTTATTTCATTGAAATTTAACAACATTTCCAATTGTGTCAATTTTTCAAAAATTATTTTCGAGAATTTAACTATCATCAAAAAATTCTAATTGCAATTTTTCAAAAGCCTTATTTTTTTATTTATGAAAATACTCGAATTGTTAAGAAGAATATTATTAAAATTTTTGAAAGAAATTAAATTGTTTTGAAAAACTTTATGAAAATTTATGAATATAATGATTGAATTTTTGCAAAGAATTTTTTAAAAATTATTAATTTAAATCATCTAAAAAATTTTATTATTTATAAAAATAATTGAATTGCAAAATATTAAATAATTGAATTCTTAACAATAGATTTATTATTTATAAAAATACTTTAATTTTTGCAAAGAATTTCATTGTAATTTTTAATAATAATTGAATTTCTGTTACAAATTTTATTATTAATAAAAATAATTGAATTCTGCAAAGAATTTTCTTAAAATGTTGATAAATAATTGAATTCCTGTTGAGAATTTTAATTTTTAATCAAATTAATTTAATTCTTGTGAAGAATTTAAAAAAAATTTAATCTGCATAAATGTTATTATTTATGAAAATAATTGAATTCCTGTGGAAAATTTTTTATTTTTTATGAAAATAATTGAATTACGGTCAAGAATTTTAGTTAAATTTTTTTAAATAATTGAACACCTGCCCAGAATTTTATTATTAATGAAAAAACTGAATTTTGCGAAGAATTTTCTTCAAAAGTAGATAAATAATTGAATTCCTGTTGAGAATTCAAATTTTTAATCAAAATAATTTAATTCTTGTGAAGAATTTCAAAAAAATTTAATATTAATTCAATTTCTGCATAAAAGTTATTAATATTTATGAAAATAATTGAATTCCTGTGGAAAATTTTTTATTTATTATGAAAATAATTGAATTACGGTCAAGAATTTTAGTTAAATTTTTTTAAATAATTGAACTTCTACCAAGAATTTTATTATTAATAAAAATAATTGAATTTTGCGAAGAATTTTCTTCAAAAGTAGATAAATAATTGAATTCCTGCTGAGAATTTTAATTTTTAATCAAAATAATTTAATTCTTGTGAAGAATTTCAAAAAAAATTTAATATTAATTTAATTTCTGCATAAAAGTTATTATTTATGAGAATAATTGAATTCCTGTAGAAAATTTTTTATTTATAAAAATAATTGAATTACGGTCAAGAATTTTAGTCAAATTTTTTAAAATAATTGATCTCATTAAAATTGATAATAATTATTAAATTTTTGCGAAGAATTTTATTAAAATTTTAAAAAATAATTCAATTCTTATATCAAAAAATTTATTATTTATGAATATAATTGAATTCTTGGTAGTAGTTATTTTATTATTTGTGAAAATAATTGAATTTCTGTGTAGAATATTATTAAATTTTTTTGAATACTTGAATTCTTCCTAAAATTTTATTACAATTTATTAAAATAATTAAATTCTTTTAAGAAATTTTATAAAATGAAAGTAATTGAATTTCTGCGAAGAATTTTATTATTTATGAAAATACTCGAATTGGTGCAAAGAATTTTATTAAACTTTTTAAAATAATTGAATTGTTTTGAATTATTTTGTTAAAATTCATAAAAATAATTGGTTTATGAAAATAATTGAAAATTTTTCAAAAATATACATATAATTATTGAAAAAGTTAGTCCGGTATTATTTAAATGTCTTCATTCAATCGAAGCAAGATAAAAAAAGAAGACTTTATAAACTCTAAGTGATTGGCAAAAAAAAAAATGAATGTAGTGTTGGATATTGAAAATCAGTGTCTGTGAGTGTGAAATAAAATGAAAAAAAAAACATGACATTGTTTTGTTGTTTTGTTTGGCATTGCAGACTATAAGGTAAAACTCTATTCTACAAGCCATAGTCAGAGGCAGAGGCAGAGGCTAACAACCATAGCATTTGAAGGGGCACCTTTTTCACCTTACTGCTGGATTCCTGGTGGCTCTGGGGAGGTGAGGGAGAGTTTTTAATCGGGGTCTTCTGTGGACTCGACGTAGGTTGTGTAGGGGAAGATATTTCGCGTTCCGAAGGAGATGATTGAATGACTGTTACTACGGGAGGTGGGGAAATAGAGGCCGAAGTTGATGGCAACGGTTCGGATTGTGCAATTGGTTCTAAAGGAGTGACACTTAAGGTTTTGGGAGGCGTTTGCTTTGGAGTTGCAATTTTTGCACTCATTGATGGTAACATTGTCCTAGTCTTAGGTTTCCTCCACCCCTGTGCAACATCAAGTCATTATTAGTCGTTAGAGCGTTATACATTGAGTAACACACGTTTTGCTGGCTAATTATTATTATTATTATGTATAAAGGATCGAAAAATTAAACTCTAACAATTGGCTAAGATTCTACTATAGTCGACAGATTTTTTTTTTGTTCATAAAAAAAAGAGAAAAAATATTTGCTTTTCTGTAGACTAAGCAGCATCTTAGAGGGAAAAATTTTTCCAAAATTTACCTTGTCATCGTAAAATCCTTGATCGTCGGTTCGTTGTTGACCAAGTAGGCGATCCGTTTCGAGATCAGTGTCAGCCTCCTCTTCATCGACGCCTTCTTCGCCGACCTCTAGTTCTCTTTCCTCGAGACCCCTTCTTATTTCCGAATCTTCGCTGTTAGTTTCTGTGCAGACTCTCCGTCTGCCATCGAGTAAACTATATCTTAGTTAGATGCACTTGTATTACTTAATTCTGTAATTTTCACCGCAAGTATTCCAAAACTCATGTTGATAAATTTTAAGACCCGTTAATACATTCAGGATTCGCACTCAATAATTAATTTTAAAAAAGGAGCAAAAAGCAGTTTTAAGAATGAAAAAAGTAGTAAAAAAGCAGCTATCAAATTTTGATGACTAAAAAAAACTCGTTTTAGTTGATTCACAAAAATCATACGGATTCTATTTTGTATATACACATTCAATTATTATCTAAAATTTTAACTGAAATTCATTTTTGAATCAATTCTTATTAGGAAGTTCTACCAGAATTCAATTATTTAAATACAAAAGACAATTAACTCATAGAATAATTGATTACTTCTGAGAATCGAATACTTATAGAGAATTTTACAAAAATTTTTGAAAATAATTGATTTCATTCCAAGAATTCTAATAAATTTTTTAAAAACAATTAAAATTTTCGAGGAAGTTTATTTAAAATATTAAAAATAATTAAAAATCTGTAAGGATTTTTTTTATTACTAATAAAAATAATTGAATTTGTGCAACGAATTTTATTAATTTTTTTTTAAATAATTGAATTCCTGTGACAAATTTCATTATTTGTAAAAATAGTTGAATTCTTGGGAAGAATTTTATTAAAATTTTTGGAAATAATTAAATTCTTTCGAGAAATTCATTGAAAATTGTATTAAAAATAATTGACATCCGGAAAAGAATTCTCGCGAAGAATTTTATTATTTATCGAAATAATTGAATTTCTGTGAAAAATTTTATTATTTCTAAAAATAATTGAATTCTTGGGAAGAATTTTATTATTTGTAAAAATAATTGAATTCTTGGGAAGAATTTTATTGAAATTTTTTGAAATAATTAAATTCTTTCGAGAAATTCATATCAAATTGTATTAAAAATAATTGAAATCTGGCAAAGAATTCTTGCGAAGAATTTTATTATTTACGGAAATAATTGAATTTCTGTGAATAATTTTATTATTTGAAAAAATAATTGAATTCTTATGAAGAATTTTATTAATGTTTTTCTGGAAATAATTGATCTTTTTGAATTATTTTAATAAAATTTAAAAGAATAATAATTCAATTATTTCGATTAATTGAATTCAAATTGTATTAAAAAGAATTGAATTCTTCTAAAAAGAACTTTATGAAAAGTTTTAAAAATAATTGAATTTCTCTAAAGAATTTTATTATATATTTATGAAATTAATTGAACTCTCGAATTTTTTTTAGATGAATTCAATTAAGATTGTATTGAAAATAATTCAATTCTTGTGTAAAATTTCATTAAGATGATAAAAATAATGTAATTCTTTCTAAAAATTGTATTGAAAGTAATTGAATTTGTACGAAGAATTTTATTATTTATGAAAATACTCGAATTGATGTGAAGAATTTTATTAGTTTCTGGAAATTATTTGATCTTTTTGAATCATTTTATTAAAATTTTAAAGAATAATTCAATTATTTTTAATAATTCAATTAAAATTGTATTAAACATAATGGAATTCTTAGGACGAATTTAATTATTTATGAAAATAATTGAATTCTTTTAAGGAATATTATTAAATTTTTTGAAAATAATTAAATTCTTTTAAGCAATATTATTAAATTTTTTTAAAAATAATTAAACTCTTTTCAGATAGTTTATTAAAATAGTAGATATTTAAAATAATTGCATTTGAGCAAAAAATTGCATTGTTTGTGAAAATAATTGAATTCATGCAACGAATTTTATTAATTTTTTTTTATATAATTGAATTCCTGTGAAAAATTTCATTATTTGTAAAAATAATTGAATTCTTGCGAAGAATTTTATTATCTACAATTTTTTCAATTATTTTTAATACAATTTTAAATTAACTTTGAAAGAATTTAAAATTGTATTAAATATATTTGAAATCCTATAAAGAATTCTTGCGAAGAATTTTATTATTTATGGAAATAATTGAATTCCTATGAAAAATGTTATTATTTAAAAAAAATAATTGAATTCTTATGAAGAATTTTATTAACGTTTCTGGAAATAATTGATCTTTTTGAATCATTTTATTAAAATTTAAAAGAATAATTCAATTATTTCGAATAATTGAATTCAAATTGTATTAAAAATAATTAAATTCTTGACAAAAAAATATTCTTAAATTTTTTGAAAATAATTGTATCGCTTCAATGAATTTTTATTAAAATAATTGTGAAGTTTCTCTAAAAATTTTATTAAAATTTTTGAGAATTATATCTTTATTTCAACTATTAACCGATGGAAAGTAGTGCAAATTCTCAATAAAAAGGAAAAAGTAGTTTTTAATGGCACAAATCTAAAAAAGGTTTTCAAATAGTAGCTAATTGTAAAAAAAGTATTAAAAAGTTGATTTTAGTAAAAGAGTGCGAATTCTATTTATTGCTTCTTTTTCGCAGTTTAATTTTTTTTTTTAACCACCACGCGTTTTGGAATACTTCAAACGGTGTGACACTTACCTTGGAATCCAAATGGGACTCACACTCGACTCCAAATGATCTTCAGAGGGTGATTTAGCGGGTAGTATTTTAGTTCTCTGTAGTGCCATTTTAATATCCTTAATAGCAGCTTCAACCTCGCCTCCAATTTCTAAATTAACACTCTGCCTTCCCTGAGGTGCTGGAGGTGGTGGAGTTGCCAATGGATCTAAACCATCTAATTGCAATTCACTAGTGTCATAGGAATTCTCTTTTTTCACGAATAAATCAGGTGACGCTGTTTTAAGTGTATGTAAAATATCTTTAGTAACATTTAAACTGACATCCTTTCCCGTATCATTGTCAGTGCCTAGCATATCGTTTCGTGTTCTTTGGATTATTTCCTTTTCAATTTCATTGATTTGCCGTTTCATTAGCATTACAGTGGGATTGTTGTTATCTGTATCGCTTGCGTGTCCACTTGAGAGACCATCTTCGAGAACAGGCATACTGGTATATATCCTTAGGGAATCAGAATTATTTCCTAAATCTCCCACTGATCCAAGTAATCCACTAGCGGGCAACAATTCATTGTCCATCATCATAAGGGACATTTCACTATCTAGATCACCACAATTGCTATCGCAGTCTGTCGTTTCTGGACTTAGGGTAAAATTTCGAGAATGTCCAACTTGTAATCCCACTTCTGTTTCTCCCAAATCTTCACTGCTTCCAGTGCCCATCGATAAATCCAGGAAATTACTTTCATGTTCGATGGTCTGAAAAGAAAAAAATATAGAAAAATTTATCGTTTCAGTCGAAATAAAATTACAAAAAAAGGTCGTTTCTTATTCAGAATTTTTTATAAAAATTCGATATTTAACGAACCGTTTGAGGATAGTCTGATTTTTGCTTTTTCGGAGATTCGTGAACTAATACTTCCTCGTTAGGAAGTCCGCTTGCTAACCGTTGACCAACATAGGAACTACCGCCTTGTCTCCTCAGTTCATAATCAAGATCCTGTAAATAATATTTATATTGCTAAGTGTTTTTGTAAAAATTACAAATGTAATTCTAGTAGTTTTATTCTGTTTATTTTTTAAATATACTTAAAATTAAAAAAAAATATTAAATATATTAAAAACAAAAATTTTTTTTTTAATTTATAGGATAAATTTAATTTTTACTCTTTTTAAATTTCAACAAAATTAAAGAATTTAAAGCAAAGAAAACTCACTTGAAAAGCAAAAGAATCTGTATTATTTTCCTTTTCTTCCGATGGAGGTGGACACTTGAAGAATTCCTCGAGAACTTTTCGTGTCTCGGAAAATTCGTACAAATAATCGAATGTACTGCCTCCTGGTGAAACAAGACTGCTAATTGTTTCCGATGGTAAGACAGATGTAGTCAAAGGATCATCATCCTTATCGTCGACTTCTGTTTTATTTAAAGGCGTTAAAGAATTTGTATTTTGATCCTCTGAATGCATAACAGCCGACTCTATCACAGATTCTTGTATATTTAAACTCTCATTGCAATTATCTTCTTTCTGTTAAAAAAAAACGAAATAGATATTAAATTTTTCTATTACATTATTTTTTTTTTTATTTTAACCAACAAAACTGCAAGTACGTAAAATTTTACAGCCTATTGTTAGTTACAAAAACTGCCTTTTTTAAATTTTAACATGAAAATTTATTATTGCTTTCAAAATTTAATTTTTCAAAATATAAATTTTCACAATATAATTTTCCAAAAATACAATTATATTCTAAACTAATTTTCAAAAGTAATCAAATTAAATTCTTTTAAATATAAAATTTATTTCAATAAAATTTGCCAAAACTTTTAATTGTTTCAATTTTCTAAATTATTTTTGGGAATTCAATTATCTTCAAAAATTGAAATTATAATTTATCAAAAACCTGATTTTTTTAGAATTTCTGCATTAAATCATTCAAAAATTCAATAATTTTTGTTAAACAAATATATTTCAAAAATTATTGTTATTTATTTTATTTGAAATTTCAAATAATTTCAATGTAAAACCTTTTCGAATTTAATTATTTCTAAAAATTACAACTGCTGTTCTTCCAAAATTAAATAATTTTTTAGATTTTTAAAATTTTTGTGGAAATTCTTTTTCAAATCAATTCTTATTAGAATTCAATGATAATTCTATTATTTAAATACAAAACTAAGTGGTAAAATCATTGATTATTTCTAAAAATTGCAACTGTAACTCTACCTATTGATTTTTTGTAATTTGAGGAAGAAGATTTATAGAATATTGAAGATTTTGAATAATGAATATTTTTTTGAATAATTATTTTAATAATAATAATTTTTTTATTATGATATCTATTGTTCCTTAACAAATAACTTGTCTTAAAAAAATTGTAGGTTATATTTTTTATGTGAAAATGAGAAAAGTACGGAAAATACACAAAATGGAAAAATACAAAAATGAAAATTTGATTTTAGTTAATTAAAAATGAACTATTTATTAGAATTAAAGTGGAAAAGTATCAAGATAACAGATTCCCGGTCATTTTCCCGAATGGCATTTCCCGATTGACCTTTTTCCCGAATAATTTTTTTCCCGAATTAATATGTTCCCGAATGATTTTTTTGTCGAATAGTTTATTTTCCCGAATAATTTTTTTCCCGAATTACTATGTTCCCGAATGATTTCTTTGTCGAATAGTTTATTTTCCCGAATAATTTTTTTCGAACATAATTATTTCCTGAATGAGATATTTTGCAGCATTATTTTTTACAAATGTATTTATTAGAATGTATTTATTTGATAAAAAATAAAAATATATATAAATTATATAAAATATAAAGCGATTATAAAACAATATTTTCGCGTCCATATTTTAAAATTTTTAAAATATTATTCTTATAACTTCCAAAAAAGCAAAAATTGACGTCTAAAACAATAGTAATTAATAATATAAATAGGTTTAATGTTACCATAGCAACGACCGTAAAAAATTAATTTTTGTAATTCTTACGAATACAATAATTCAAAAAAAGGTAATTCGTGAAAAAATTTTTCGGGAAATAAATTATTCGGGAGAAAAATAATTCGGGAAATTAATTATTCGGGAAAAAAATAATTCGGGAAAATAGATTCGGGGAAATGGTTATCGGGAAAATAGTTATTCGGGAAAATCGTCATTCGGGAACTCTCATTCGGGAAAATGGGCAGGAACGAGATAACCTATCACTTTTAAAAGATAAGTTACGTTTTGTCGTGGAGCGTCACTTTGCAGTAATATTTAATTACTAATAAAATATGAAAAAATACCTCTTTCTGATTAGGCGTGTTTGGTAATACTCTTTGTGGAAAACCTGGTCTTGGTGTCATGTAAACAGAAGGTGACGATAAAAGGGTTGGTAATCGTGGATTTTCACGAACTCCATAACGTCGAGGACTTTCGGAATATTGTGCAATAGGTAATTCGCCAATTACTCTGGTAACTTTGTGATTGCGTTCAGGAGAAGGAGAATGTGCTTCGCAATCACTTGCTGGTGTTACAACCTGTAAATCAATTCAATATATTATAAACAATTTCAAAAGACAGATTAAATACATTGTCGAAATGTGTTCATTTCGACAGATTCAAATTTGTTTTTTAATCCATCAGTTCGAGTCAATGCAAATTCCAATAAAATTTGCTTCAAGTGCATGAAAAAAATTGAAATATAAAAACTTCAAGTAAAGAACTTTGGGGAAATAAGCAAAAGAAACAAATAAGAAAACTAAGAATGCTAAGAAAGCTAACTAAGAAAGAAAACTAATTAAGAAAGTAAGAGACAAATAAAAAACTAAAAAATAAATACAAGGCTGCCACAGGTCAGGGAATTCAAAGAAAAATCAGGGATTTTTATTAAAAGTACTGGAAAGAATTTAATGTTTAGAATTTATAAGAAAATTCTGAATTTCTGAAAAAACCTTAAATTTCTTCTATTTCTGACAATAATTTATTTTGAATAACTTAATTCTATTGAAGAACTACCATAAAGTTATTACTTATAATTCAAATATTTTTAAAAATATTAAAATTCTTTTCAGATATTCAATTATTCTCTAAAAATAAAAGAAAATTCTCGTCAACATTTTAATTATCTTTATAAATAGCAAAATTCTTCGCCAAAATTTAATTATATTTAGAAATTTTTATAAAATTCATTGTAAAATTCAATTATTTTTATAAATAACAATATTCATCTCAAGAATTCAATTATTTTCCAAATAACAAAAAAAAAATTCTTCGACGAAATTCAATTCTTTTCAGGAATTTTAATAAAATTCATTGCAAAACTCAATTATTTTCATAAATAATAGTATTTATCACAAGAATTCAATTATTTTCAAAAGTAATAAAATTTCAATTATTTAAAAAAATTTTAATAAAATTCATGGCAAAATTTCGATTATTTGCAAAAATTTTTCTTAATTCGATAATTTTCAATATTCTACTATTTTAATAAAATTTCCCAAAAGAATTCAATTATTAAACAAAAATTTTGATAATATTCTACACGAATATTCAATTACCTTCCAAACAAAAAAAAATTTTACAGGAATTCAATTATTTAAAATAGAATTTGCATACATTTTTTTCGAAAAAATCAAATGTTTTAAAATTTGTCATTAAATTATTCGCAGTAATTAACTTAATTTCATAAATTTTAAAATTCTTTTCAGGGATTTAATTATTTTTATAAATATTAAAATCATTCGGAGGAAGACAATGATTTTCATAAATAACAATATTCATTACAAGAATTCAATTATTTTCAAAAATTTTAATAAAATTCATTGCAAAATTTCAATTGTTTTCAAAAATTTTTCTTAATTCAATAATTATAATCTATTATGTATTTTAATAAAATTTCCGAAAAGAATTCAATTATTTAAAAACTATTTTGACAAAGTTCTACAAGAATATTTAATTATTTTCTAAAATAATAAAAATTTCATAGCAATTCAAATATTAAAAATAGAATTAAATACATTTTTTCAAAAAAATCAATTGTTTGAAACTTTTTTATAAATTTTGTCGCAATAATTTAATTATTTTCATAAATAATAAAATTGATTGCGGAATTTCAATTATTTTTAATACAATTTTAATCGAATTCCTCCTAAAATGTAATTTTTCTTAAAAATTTTATTAAAATTCGTCGAAAGAATTCAATTATTCAAAAATTTGTTGATAAAATTATGTATAAGAATTATATTTTAAGAAACATTCAATTATTCAAAAAATTATCTATATTTGTATTTAAATAATGCAATTCTCGTAAAATTTACTAATAAAAATTGATTTAAAAATTAATTTCAGTTAAAGTTTAAGATAATAATTGAATTTTGGAGAAGTTACTAATAATTGCAATTTTTAGAAATAATTGAATTTTGTAAAAGTCGCAAATTAAAATCTTTGAAAAATTGAATTTTTCATACTTTTAATTAAAAATTCTGTGGAATTAATTTTTTTCAAAAAGTTTAATTGAAATTTTTTGAAATTATTTCAAGTTTTTATTTTCTAATGTATATTTAATTGAAGAATTTCCATATAATCGAAATTTCGTTAAATTGAATTGTAAACAAGACATTTACTTTACTGAATTGTAAAGTTCAAAAGAACTTTATCAAAAATTATTAAAAATAATTGATTTAAATAAGAATTTTAGTTAAAAAATCGCGAAATTATAATTGAATTGAAATGATGAAAATAATTTTAAAGAAGTTACAGTAACAATATTCTTATATTATAATATAAAATAATGATTTTATCACTCGGCCATCTTTAATTATCTTCATGTTTTATTATAAATATTTTTTTATAAGTAATTAAATTTCAAAAGGTTTGAATTAGAAATTTTGAAAATCTTAGTTCCCATGCAAAAATAATGATTAAATATTTATTTAAAAATGAAGTTATTGGTGTTTTTGAATAATTTTACACTTAAGGAAATTCATAAATAAATGCAATAGAATATTTTTTTTGAGTATTTAATCATTTCTAGAGTGAATCGGAGAATATTCTTTAGGGTCAGGGAAAAAGTCAAAATTTTGTCTTGTAATCAGGGAAAAAACAAAATTAAATTTTTGTGGCAACCCTTAAATAAGAAAGACAAGAAATAAATAAAGTCTAAGAAATAAAAAATTGAAAGAAGAGGAAATAATACCTTGAAAAAATCAGATGAATTTTGATGAAACGTTGGACTACTGCCAACGCTAGAACTAGGTGGTTCCGGAGGTATTCGTCCCCTGTGTGTATCATCGACACCCAATTCAGAATTTGTATTATTGATTTGAGTTGTATTAGTTGATCCTAAATCTAATCTGAGACCTTGCCAATTATCGTCGATGTCATCAAATACAACGACCTCTCCATCGCTAACAATTGCCATACTTCTAGCTGGTGTTGTATGATTCGATTGATAGTCTATACAATTTTTTGTCAGTCCATAATCCAATTCGGTAATACTTTTTGGTACACCATACTCTATATTATTGCTATTTAATATTGAGTCATAATTAATTATGCGATTGCTTTTAGGTGAATCGTAATCAAGAATTGATTTCACTGGATTTCGACGAACAGAGTGCACTTCGGATGAGAACACAGTCTCGGTTACTTCTCGATTCATACGATGTCTCTTAGTTTCTCCGCATCTGAAAATAAAATTTATAAAATTGCTGTTATCTTATTTTTTATTTTGTTTTGTTTCTTTTTTCTTTTCTTTTATTGTCATATCTCTCTTTTAGTCACGCGAGGCTTTTAAAGTTTTCTTTTGATTAACTCACCGACTTCTTAATTCCCACACACTTTGTCTATTTGGAGATTTGTTGTTCTTCTTTGCAGATAATTTTTCAGATGAAATTTCATCGTTTGGAACTGAATTCGATGCTGTGAGATAGCGTGACTTTCGAGACGCTACTTTAGCACGACTCTGCGAAAAGACCTCACGACCACCGGCTATTTCAATTATTCTACAACAAAAAATTGTCTTCAATTATTTCTCTTCTATTATTACAAAAATCTGTATTAATAATTAATTAATTAATTAAATAATAATAAGTTACAAATAATTATTACAAAATATTTCCAAAAAGAAATAATTACAAAATAAAAGAAAACTAATAAAATTACTTTTATAAAAGTTTAGTTTTACAAAAAAGATTAATTTACGATAAATCTCATAATTCCAGAGGTGAGTGGATATTTTTAAAGATTTAATACTCTCTTAAGCACTTCATTGCTATTACTGATTTATGATTTCATTGCTTCTTGTTATATGAAGCATAAGAAAAAAATGTTCCACACCCAGTTTGTATGATACATATCTTAAAAAATAAATCTCTGCACAGTGTAATTATTTACTATGTCAATTCTCCTGTCAAGTAATTTCAAAGTTCTCTTAAAAATCGAAAATCTAATTGATTTTGCTATTTCAATGCCAAAAAAATACTTTATAATATTGAATAATTTTCATAAATTTGCACCTATTTTTTTAAACGTTTTTAAACAAAGTCCAGAATGACAGAAGGCTTAACCTTAAATCCATATGTGTAACATAGAAAACCAGTCTCTTTGAATACTTAAAAATCTGTTACAACTAATATCAGGAATCTTCGAAATGCACATTTTTATAAAATTGAAAAAAAGAAAGGGTGCCATTCCATTATTTAAACAATATAACTTTTATACACTATTTTTTTGTTCTACTGCGGTACATTGTGTGTATATATATGTATACCATCAGATACAGTTTACTTTCTGAAACTGGAAATAACTTTGATTCATTGATTCTCCGAGTGTGACGCTTTTGTCGATTTCCGGTATTTAAATAAAAACACCTCCTACACGTTATGAAAAATTAAAATAGTTTCAATGAATACAAATTTATTATTATAATCTCACCGCAATTGTGAAAAACGATAAAATATAACTTGTTGCGTATATTATTAATTTTGTCTGATTATTAATTTTACGGCTACTTTTTTTTAAATAGAAAGTCTTTTATTTTGTGTTTATTATTAGAAACTCGTTGCAGTTAGCTTCAAGTTTTTAAAGGGGATGGATTATTTCAGGATGATTTTTTTTGTCTCTTGATAGTTTTTTGTAAAATAGAAAAAGTATTCAATACGAATTGTTTTCAGATAAAAAAAATACGACATTCCCCTCTGAATGTGAGATTTTGAATTAAACTGTAAAAGAATTGAAAAATTTGTAGATTATTGATAATAATAATTTCTCCATAATTGTTTGGTTAATATAAGAAAACCGATATTGTGAAAGAATCGTTTAAAAATAGCATTAACTTATTATAGCCGGAAATATGAGTATTATACCCGGAAGTATTAATATCATACCCCAACCCATAATAATTATTAATTGTGCTTATAAGCGCACAAAATGCAACGCGTCAAAGATAGGAACCTAAGAAGCAAAATAAAAAATACACAAAAAATGTTTGTAATAAACTTATTTTTGAGTATCTTTAATTGTAAAATTATTCAAAACATCAATAGTTTTTTTTTGTAAATAAATATTTATTCATTATTCTTATTTTTCCGTAAAAATTGAGATTTTTATAAATTTCCCATTTAAAATCTTTCGAAATTCCTTAATTTATATAACAATCACTGTATTTTACCAAAAATTATTTTCAACATTTAAATTCAATTATTTTCTACAATTTTTAATTTTACAATTCTTCTCTGAATCAATTATTTTTAATAATTTTTGAGAATTCAATTATTTAATCAAAGAAGAAAAGAAAATACAACAAAAATAATTCTGAAATCCACTTGTTCACAATTCGATTTCATGAAATTCCAATAATTTGAAAATTTTTCAATAACACTTTTTTCAAAAATTTTCGAATAAAAGGATTAGGATGTAAAAAATTAATTTTTTCAGAATTTTTAATTAAAATTTTTCAAAATTCAAATTTTCTAAAACTTTAATTTAAAAGCTTTTGAAATTTAATCTGTATTACAATAATAATTTTACTCTGGCACTCAATTCGCAGAATGAAATTAGTTTTTTAATATATTCTTTGATAATTTATTTTGTTTAACATTTTGAAATTAAAAAATTAATAAAGTTCCAATTTAATTTTTTCAAGATTAAATAATAACATAATAGATTTGAATCAAAAATAATAATTTGATTTGTAAAATTAATTTAACATTCTAAGCCATTAATAGAGTTACTTATAAATTATTGTATAAAAACTAATTTTTATTAATTAAAAATAAGGTTTTTTTTAAATTTATTTTCTAAGAAAAACTGAATTTTATTTGTTTCAACATCTCCTTCTATGTAAAATTAAAAAATTAATTTTTAGAAAGTTCATATTACTTTTATTTTTATTAGTTTAAATTTTTATTAATTCAAATTTAATGCTTGTATTGAATTTTATTAAAATTTATGAAAGTAATTGGAGAGTTTTATTAAAATTTATTAAAAATAATTGAATTCTTTCGAGAAATTTATGTAAATTGCATAGAAAATAATTGAATTTTTAAGAGAAATTTTATTATTTATGAAAATAATTCAATTCTTATATAGAATTTTATTAATATTTTTCAAAATAATTGAATTTTGGCAAATAATTTTATTAATATTTTTCAAAATAATTGAATTTTATTAAAATTTATTAAAAACTTTATTTTTTTCCTCTTTCGAGGAATTTATGTAAATTTCATTGAAAATAATTGAAATTCTTGTGAATTTTTCGACGAATCTGATTAAAATTGTATTGGAAATAACTAAATTCTTATATAGAATTTTATTAATATTTTTCAAAATAATTGAAATTCTTGTGAATTTTCGACGAATCTAAATAAAATTGTATTGAAAATAATTCAATTTTATATAGAATTTTATTAATATTTTTCAAAATAATTGAAATTCTGTAATAAATTTTATTAAAAATAATTGAATTCTTTCGAAAAATTATATTAAAATTGTTTTTAAAAAAATTATGAAAATAATTAAATTTTCACATATTTTTTCGATGAATTGAATTAAAATTGTACTTGACAATAATTCAATTGTTATATGGATTTTTATTAAAATTTATTAAATATAATTAAATTCTTTTGAGAAATTTCATTAAAATTATATTGAAATTAATCAAATTTCTGTGAAGAATTTATTAAGATTTTTGGAAATGATTGAATTGTTTTGAAGAAGTTTATTAAAGTTTTCGAAAATATTATATAATAATTAATTAAAAAATGAATTTTTCAAAATTTTGAGTCTGAAATTATTCGAAATTTACTAGTTACTTATAAAAATTGTAAATACTCCTTTTATAAAATTTAATTATTTTTTGAATTTTTAGGTAAAATGATTCGCTAAATAATTTATAAATAATAATTTTATAATAGGTCTTCAAGAATTCTATTTAGAATTTTTTTTATAAATCCTAGAAATTTAATAGTTTTTCCAGTATTTTTGATCAAATTCCCTAACTTTTCCCTTGATTTCCCGATCAATTTTACTCTCCCTGACTTTCCTCTGAATTCCCTGATTTCCCTGTGAAATATTCTGTATCATTTATCTCTGTCAAATCGAATTAATTCGAATCGAATAAAAATTATTTCTTCATACATATATGGAAGAAAATAATCTAAATAATAAAATTTTGCTTCTTAGATCTCATTCTTTGCAAAAGAAGAAAAATTTTCTCTTTTCGAAAAAATTCTTCTTTCACTACCCAATAATTATTATACCGGATTTCCAGCAATGTAATTGTTCGTTATTGTGATACCTAGAGTCTCTGAGTTTATAGCTCCGATCATCCTTGGTCGATGTGAGAATGTATATAGGACTCTCTTCAGTTCCACTGTCCTCGAGTTGAGACTGAGGCTGATGATCACTTCCGGCCAGGCTTCCGTAATTTGGAGCATCCTCACTACGCCCAGAGGCAGATGACGAACTCGAGGATGATGCCTTAGTTGTAGACGGAAGTTGTCCTTCACCAATGAATCCAGGCACCATGCTCGCCGTCCTACGGGACAGCGAACCTGATTTTTTCCTCCCATTGGCTCGTTTCCTGCACCTAAAAATGAAACATGAATCTCTTAACAAGTATAATATACATAGACACACAGCCAATTAAAGTTGAAACTAATTGGCATTCATCTAGCATCATCAACACTACTACACCCAACTCATATATTATATTTTCATCTCAGAAAATGTTCCCCCTTTCCCTCATTTTTCTTTTTCCATATAAATAAATATAGTCATTTGAGAAAATAAAATAGTTTTCATCTTCGGTTTTTTATCTTTATCAATTACCTTCAAAATCGAAAAAATTATTTCCAACGCAAACAAATTTTTATATCTGAACGAAAAGAAAAATCTAAATCTGACATTTTTTGAAATTACATCAATTTCAATACTTTGCTTTAATAATATTGCGGTTAAAAATAATTTTTTACTCTTGACGTTGTTTTATTCTTTATTCTTCATAACTAAAAAAAGAAGAAATCAATTTAAATGAATTTATAAACGAATCGAAAATACATAAACTAGAGAGTAAAATACATTTTTTTTTGTTTTAAACTTTTTATAGGCACAAAAAGGAGAAATTAAAGAATTTAAATTCCATTTGACAAATTCTATTTATAGATTTTTCCTCTCACCCCGTAGTAAATAATTAAAATATTAGCAATATTCACGTTATATACGGTTGGAATTGAACTGATTTCAATTTCCGGGATTTCCTTACGGCATTAAATGGGATTAAATTGATTCGTATTTCCACCATCCTAAGGGAATTACTTTTGATTTGAAATGGTTTGAGAAACGAATCATATTTCTAATCGTTTCAATCAATATTTTTTAATTAAAAAAAACATCGCGTCTTATAGTGGAATACAAACACTCGATATTGTATATACAAAAAGAAAAAAAGAAAGAAAATTTATATTTCCTTTTCAATATTTTTATACTGTAAACAATATTTATTTACTCTGTTCGATATTTTTATACTGTTTTCAATATTTCTATTCTGTAGACAATATTTCTATGCTGTATAACAATATTAATATTCTGTCTCTGGGTTGACAACAAAAATTTTGATTTCGTTTTTCTCCAACTTTTCCCTGATCTCCAGATAGAATTTTAACTTTTTCCTTGATCCATTTTAAATAAAATACTTCGCTCGGTCATTTTCAAAACTTTCAATAAAATTATTTTTATAAAATTCAATTGTTTTTAATAGAATTTTTGAGAATTTTAATTATTTGTTTATTAAAATTCATTTATTTATAAAAAACATAATTAAAGTATTTTCTAAAAACTAATAATTCAGAATTTCAAATAAAATTATTCGAAAATTCAATATTTTAAACAAAAATTTAATTTAAACCTTTGAAAAATTAACTAATTAATAAAAATTGTAATTGTAACTCTTTCGTAATTAAATTAAATAATTAAATTTCATTATTTTCAATTTATTTGCATGAAATTCCAATTAATTTTATAATTTTTGTAATAAAATAAATTTTTGTAATTATTTACCGATTTCTAGTTTAAAACCTTTCTGAAATTTATTTTTGAAAATTTTAACTTTTTTTTAACTAAAATCTTTTTTGAGATAATTGAAATTAATTACCTAATTTTAAGAAAGTTATATTCTAGAATTTATTTTAAATTTATTTAATGTAAATTGAAATAAATTTAATTCAATTTAAAAGAAATTCAGTTTAATGTAATTTAATTCAATTATTCTATTCAATTTCAACACTTTTTAAAGTAATTGCGATTAAAAAGTTTTTAAGGTGAAAAAAAATTCACAGAGAAATTTAGTTTTTCAAAAATACTCTTGGACTCAAAAAAATTTTTTTTGCAGTTATTCCAGAAGTTTTTTATTTTTCCAGTACTTTTGAAAACAAAAAATCTTGACTTTCCCCTGATTTCCTGGCCAATTTCATTTTCCCCGACTTTTCCCTGAATTCCTCGATTTTCCTGACTTGTGGCAACCCTGCGATATCCATATAAATAGATATCAGTATATATATACATGAGAAGAACTTGCCTGTCGGAAGTTTCTCTTTCAAGGTCGATCATGTCTTCCGATACCGTGGAATTGGAGGGTGCGGTGCTGGTAGCAACGCTTGAGATGTCAATGATGGAGTTGACCTCCGGATGACAAGGGTGGTCATGCAGCTGATCAGCTTGCGTTGAACCCCCTGGAAGCGGGGGTGGCCCTCCTCTAGGCCGGCATTTTGGAAAAAGTCGGTTCAAATCTGCGTTCTCCAAAATCAAGCTTGTCATCGCCAATTACCGATCATTTCTCCATAGAGGATCCAGTCCATTCTTTATCTTGAAACCAAAAAGCAAACATTCACAAATATTTCCTTATTTCGAAAATTGTTACTCCAAAGGGCATAAAAATTTCCTCTAAACAATTAAATTAATTTAATTAATGTAACTAAAATATTGAACTAAAGTTTACAACGCCAAACCTGCCTGACGATTTTTACTTAGAATTTGAAAGAAATTTGTAACTTAGAAAATCGTCAAATTTGACGTTGTAAACTTCAGTTCAATGCTAAAATTAAAAAAATTAGTTAACTAAAAAATTAATTTAATAATTTCATAGAAATTCATAAAAATAATTTATTTCTTTATTATTTATTTCAATAAATAAACGAGCTTACAAAGAAAAGAAAAATAAAATTCAATGAAAATTTATTTTAAAAAATAATAATTTATAAAAAAAATAAAAATTAGTCAGGGTGTCTATACTATTTTTCTTTTAACGAAATTCCCGGCTTTGTCCTAATTTTTTCCCTGTTTTTTTCTCATCAAATTTAAATTTATTTGATTTCGAACATAAATAAATCTACAAATGGCTTCAAAAATTTTTATTAGAGTTTTTATGAATAATTAAATTCTTTTGACGAGTTTCTTTAAATTTTTTGAAAATGTTTCTTTAATAATTTTAATTGAAAATTTGAAAAATAATTGAATTGAACAAAGAATTTTTTCAATTTTTTAAAAGAATCTTGTCTGTTCATAATTATAATTAAAAATTTGATTATTCAATTTTATTAAAATTGTATTGATAATAATTGAATTTCTGCAAAGAATTTTACTATTTTTAAAAGTAATTGAATCTTTTCAAAGAATGTTATTATTTAATAAAAATAATTGAATTCTTGCAAAGAATTTTATTAAAATTTATAAAATAATAAGCAGTAATTTCTAATTATGTACTTAATAAGTAATGAAAATTTAATTCTTTCAAGAAATAAATAAATATAATTTATTTGAACATTCAAAATTTTTAAAATTATAAAAATTTAAGAGAATTTCTATAATTTTAATTATTTAATAACAAATGAAAAAAAATTCTTTGTTCAATTCAATTATTTTATAAATTTTCAATTGAAATTATTAAAGAAACATTATTTTCGAAAAATTTAAATAAAATCCTTTAAAAAAATTCAATTATTTTTAATAGAATGTAAAGAAATTTCAATTATTTCCAAATTTTTAAATTATTTGTTTATAAAAATTCAATTATCTCGAAACAATAGAATTGAAAAATTTCAAAACTCTTATTTTTCAGAATTTTCAGAAAAAACTTTGCGAAAATTAAATTAGAAAATTTTAATTATTGTGTATCTTTATTTAATAAATAAATAATTTAATTACTAATCTTCGCACCAATAAACATGAATACATTAGAATAAGACTCTAAAATTCAATTATTAAATTTAAATATTCTGAAAATTCGATTTGTTAAAAGTTTCTGTTTCTAATATGAAATTCTTTAACAAATTTAATTATTTTCAGTTGAATTTCACAAAATTTCTATTAATTCGATAATTTTTAAAAATTTATTTACATTATATTTCAATCAGTGATTTATTCTTTTATTTACTTTTTACTATAAAATTAATTATTTTTAACTAATTCAAATTCAGAGAACGGTATATAAATATCTATAAAAATTGAAATAAAAAGCGATTTTTTAAAAACAAATTAAAATAATAAAACTATTTTTAATTTGGTGAAAAAATTCCTGGCTCATTTCCGGGTTTTCCCGGTCAAATTAAATTCCCGGCTATTTCTTGATTATAGTAGACACCCTGTTAGTGAAAAATTAACAAAAAAATAATTAATTTACAGGAAATTTAATCGTTACTTGTTTCGTCAGAACTTTCTGTTATTTCACAACCAGTGCTTTTCTTTACAAATTTTTTTCCCCCATTTTCCTTTTCTCAAAAGAGAAGAATAATCTGCGTGAAATTGTTTTAATCGTATACAATTAAAAAGTTTTAATTATACTGAAACATGTTTTGATGGAATTCCGTTTAAAACGAGTAAAATAGCGGCGCATTTTGAAAACTGTTTTAGAGAGAGAAAAAAAAGATGACTTTTAATTTGGACAATTTTATTTCTATCTCCCTCTTGTCTTCATTGCTTTATACTGTCCAATGAATAGAGCATGTGGCATTTTACACCTTTTTTTCTTTTTGTTTTAATTTTTTTTTTTTTTTGAAAGAGAGAAGGTGAAGAGAAAAGGAGAAATTATTTTCGCTTAGCTGAGTCGGGGCTTGGCTGGGTGTCGTGCCCACAAGCACAAACATAGGACACGACTGCGAGGTGAACGGGGTCGGGGGTGAGAACCTGGTCTGTGTGCGCTCCTCTGAGTCTGGAATCAATAGGGGGTCACTGGCATCAACAGATACAATTTGAGTACCAAGCAGTACTTTTATTCATGAAATATTTTCCTTTTTATACTATTAACCTAATAAAAGCTATGTTTCATTAAAAAACAAATCCAACCATTATGTTAATGACTAGCTTTCAACATTATAATCTAATTATCTCTTCAATGCACGTGTATATTTACACTTTTTTTTCCATATAAATCTTATTTTCGTTTATACATCCTCTCTCGTTTATATGCACATTATTAAAATTATTATTCCTCTGATATCAAAACTTGACATTTTTTTTCAATTTGAAAATAAATAAAGTGCAAAACTATTTCTGTATGTACACCATTCGCGAAAATTCATAATTAACTGCTGATGAAAATGTCCTTAATAATTGTCAGCTTTTTGACTCTAATTTTATTTTTCAAACTTTATTTTTTTTAATTTAAAAAAATTTTTCTCTTGAAATTTATCTTCAATAATCGTATAGAAATGTTAATTATTATTATTAGCAAATATTAACCGATATTAATAAATTAAAATTCATTAATAAATTAATATTATTAATAAATGAATAAATATAATTCTAAATTAATATACATTAGTAAATTAATAAATATTTGAATTTATCACTCGGTCGTCTTAGTTAAAATATACTTCGTTCAACTCAATGTTTTATATTATAAATAAATTAATATTAATAAATTAATAAATTAAAATAAATTAATTAAAATAAATAAATCAATAAATATTAATTGTATAAATATATATATTCCATTAACGTCGATACTATTGGAATAAAATAATTTGCAAACTAAATATAAAAAAAACTCCCATTCGGGAATAAATTGAGAAAATATTTTCATCTCCAATATTGAAGAATTGTTCAAATTTTAATGATTTAATTTATTTTCAAAAAAGAAAAAAAAATCGCAATTGATTGCACAATAAAGTCAAATAACTTCCATTTAGCGCTATATGAACGATTTTATACCTGCGAGGCAAATTTATATATAAATGAAAATTTAACAAGCTGTAAAATTTGAATTTTTGACTTTAACTTTCATATATAATATTTTTTTTTCCAATAAATATTTGCCACGAAAAATTAAAGACAAATATAAATTCAAATATTTGCCGTATTTAATTTAGTTTTACTTGAAATTCAAGTTGCGATACTCAAATAATTGGTAATTAAAAAAATTAAATTGAACAAACAAACTGGAAAATTGGAAAAAAAGTAAAAACTAATAAATACAAATAAAATAGGTAAATAAAAACAATAAAAAAAAAATAAAAATAAAATAAGTAAATAAAAAAAATAATAAAAATAATCTAAATAAATAAAAAAATGAAAATAAAATAAGTAATTAAAAAATTAATAAAAATAATCTAAATAAATAAAAAAAAATGATAAAAATATTCTAAATAAATAAAAAAAAAATATTTAAAAAATAATGAAATAAAATAATAAAAATAATCTAAATAAATAGATAAATAAAGAAAATAAATAATAAAATTTTTTCAAATAAATAATAACAATAAATAAAAATTAAAAAAATTAATAGAAATAATAAATAGAAGAAATAAAGACAAAAAATTCTGATTTTATATTATATTATTATTTATATTATTCATTTTTTCACCCAAATAAGTTTCGACTGATTGATAAATTCAATATTATTCTTTTTTTTATTTATTAAAAATTAAAAATTGCAAATATTAAAAAGTTGACATTTCTGCATTGAAAGTAATTTCAATGCAATTAAAATTAATTATCCCGATATAATAAAAAATTGAATATCTTCAAGAAAGGAGATTTTTTCACAAAGAGCAATTTTTTCAATTTTTTTTAACAAAAGAATCTAACGACTCTTTTTTATTCTATATAAAAGAACGTGGATTTTTTCTATGAGAAAAATAAATCGACTAAATGAGAAAAACCCCAAAAAAAGAAATGATGATCAACAAAATTGCTTTCTCGTATGCGATAATCAAATTTTCCCTTTCATTTCGACTAGAATATAAATCTTTAGGAAAGTTTTAATTAAAGCACTAAATATAAGGATATGCAAATGTGCAGCTTTGTTCTAGTTAAGTTAACATGAATTATATGTGAATCGTGCACATCGAAAGATTTAATTAACTCCAAAATTTTGAAATTCACACTAATCACGAAAACAAAAAAATTGATAAGAATGCAAAATTCGAATAATTAGCAAAATTTTAAATTGACTATTAGTTTTTGACAAAAAGTCAAAAAAAAAATCAAAAATTAACAGATTCGAAATTTTGAATTGAAGAAATTCGATTCTTCGAATCGAAATTCGAAATTCTATCGTTGATAGAAAAAAATTATCTCCATGTCTGTCTCATCGTTAATTTCCAGATGTTTGCCTTTGATTTAAACTACATTCATTGTAATATATAACTAAAGCACAATTCTACAAGTGCCTCTTCAGTTCTTTTTAACAAGCTCTTACAATGTTTTTGACACTCACTTCCGGTGTTGAGAGAAGAAGAAGAAGAAAAAAAAGAGAGGAGTACCGACGACCAGAATTGAAGGTGAGTCGCACTTGTCATGAGCAAGCGAAAAACCCTTCCGTATTTTCGTTCGTGCGCAGTAGCTTTCATGATTTTCGTTAACTTTCTTCACTTCGATCTCGAGAAAAACTACTACGGGTACATATCAACACCTCTCGGCGGTCGTCGCCATTACTTTTGAGAATTGGAATTCTGTTTTTCTAAAAAAAAATAGGTCACGAAAAATTACCCTCTTTATTGAATATCAATTTTTTTTCTTTTCGCCTTTTTTGCAATTGGAGCAAGAATTTTAACTTCCTCAAAATCACTGCCTTCTGATGCGTACGTTTTTTTACGCTCGAAACATCATGTTAACCACGTTGCAAGCGCGGAATTTTCACCCTTATTATATTCCATTGAATCATGAATCATCCTTCGATTTTCTTGAATCGTCTGATCACACACGCATGATAAGAATGAATCAGTGGATAAAACCCGAGGGGGTGAAAAATTGAACTAAAAACGGAAAGGGAAAGAAATTTTTTTCAACGAGAATAAAAATTCGGAAATCTCTTTAAAAAATTGGGAAAAAGAAATTAAAAATGGACAAGGAATAAATGAAATAAATGGAATAAAAGTAATCTGTAGACAGAGAGAGTATCTATCCCCTTTATACAACTCAAGGAGGGGAATCGATCCAACACATTAATGTATCCCACGGTATATCGCATTGAAAAGCACTGGATGAAAACGTGAACGTTCGTGAACGAGAAACCATGGTTTTAAGAAGAATATTTCAATTTTTACCTGTCCGTGTTTGCACTTTTAAAACAAATACGCCTGTCACTTGACTTTTAAGGCACAATGCAAAGAAATTCAGAGGACTTTAAAAGTGCCTCAATTACACAAAACACTGTATACGAATCTCGGAGGGTGGCCGGTCACTGTCATGTCAGTGAATAACCAAGGAGCAGATGGCGCTGAAAGCTAAGGGTTGTTCGCGACACCCCTAGTGTAGCATAACCCCTCTCGTGCCCACTTCTCCATAGCCAATAGGGGAGTTAACGTCAACCAAACTAGGAAATAGTGGTTTAACCTGAAAAATAAATACACCATTAATTGCTTTTTTCCAGAAACATATTTTATCATTATACTTTATTATTATTTCCGCTCATTCTATTATTATTTACTCTCATTACATTATTCTTCTAAATATTTTTCGTAAACGAATATAAATTTACTAGCAAAAATGTTACGCGCGGAACGTGATATTCAATTTATTATATTATTATGCAAATTAGAAAAATTTTACTTTCAAAATATGAATTTCTAAATAATTTCAGATTCACAGTTTAAAAAAATTCAATTATTAACTGATTTACTAATTAGTTATTTTTGTTTATAATTAAAAAAATTATTTTTAAATTTTTTATAAAATTCTAGTCAAGAATTCAACTGTTCTCATAAATAATAAAATTCATCGAAAGAATTCAATTATTTTCAAAAAAAAAAGATTCACGAAAGAATTCAATTTTTTTCTTAATTCGTTATAAATATTTAAAAAAAATTTAATTATTTTCTAAAATTTCTATAAATCATTCGAAACAATTTAATTATTTTTTTAAATAGTAAAATCTTTGCAAAAATTCAATTATTTTCAACAAAAAAAAAGTTCCACGAAAGAATTCAATTTTTTTCTTAATTCGTTGTAAAATATTTGAAATAAATTTAGAATATTATTTAAAAAATTTTTTAAAAATCCTTCGAAACAAATTAATTATTTTTTTAAACAGTAAAATCTTTGGAAAAATTCAATTAATTTTAAAAAAAAAGTTCCACAAAAGAATTCAATTTTTTTCTTAATTCATTATAAAATATTACAAAAAAATTTAATTATTTTCTAAAATTTTTATAAATTCATAAAAAATTAATTTATTCTTATAAATAGTAAAATTCTTTGCAAAAATTCAATTATTTTTAATACTGTTTTAAAAATATTTTATGAAATAATTCGCAATTTTTGTAAAATTTTAATAGAATTTCATGAAAAAATTTAATAATTTTCTAAAATGTTTAAAAATTCTTCGATACAATTCAATTATTTTTTTAAATAGTAAAATCTTTGGAAAAATTCAATTATTTTCAAAAAAAATTTCACGATAGAATTAAATTTTTTTCTTAATTCATTATAAAATATTTCAAACGAATTTAATAATTATTTTCTAAAAATTTTATAAATCCTTCGAAACAATTTTATTTTATTTATAAATAGTAAAATTCTTTGCAAAAATTTAATTATTTTTAATACAATTTTAATAACATTTCATGAAAAAATTCAATTTTTTTCTAATTCGTTCTAATAAAAAATTTCAATAGAATTCAATGATTTTCTAAACTTTTGATAAATCCTTCAAAATAATTCAATTATATTTATAATAAATATTTTATTATATTATTATATTTATAAATAGTAAAATTCTTTGCAAAAATTCAATTATTTTCAAAAAAAAATTCACGAAAGAATTCAATTATTTTCTAAGATGTTAATAAAATGTAATAATTAAATGTTTAATTTTGATTATTAACAAACACGATTATTTTAAAAACTGGAAAGGAATTGTTCATAAAATTCAATTATTTAAAAAATTTGCAATTAAAATTATTAAAGAAACTCCATTATTTAAAAAAAAATTGTAAGAAATTCTTTAAAAAGAATTTAATTAGAATGGTCTAAAATTTTAACAAAATTCTCCACGAGAATTAAATTATTTTCCTAAATAAAAAAATTATTCGTAGGAATTCTATTATTATAAACCTTTCAAGACACAAATATTAAAGGAAACAGAATAAAATTTTTAATGGAGCACTTAATTTTTCAATTAAAGTAAAGTTGTTGAAAGTAGTATTGATTATTTTCCATGAATTCAAATTTAAATAGAATCGAATAAAAACTAACACAACTAAAAAAAATGTACAGAAAAGTTCTTTCTTTTATTAAAAAAGAAATAATTTTTTCTTTTCGATAAAATAAATTATTCGTTTTCTTATTATTTTTTACTTAATTAGTGTGTATTTTTAAATTACGATTTTCCTAAAGTTTTAAACGTTCAAATGAATGGCGATTTTTTTTTGCTTTTAATTTGTATTAAAAAAAAAATAATTTTGTATACTACAAAAATTCATTTTTGAATAAGCAAATATTTAATTTTAATTATTCTCTTTTGTACAGTATTTTTAAAAATATTTAAATAAAAAATAAATTTTGTTTATTTTAACGTTCAGAACTTTGGGAAAATATTTAATGTAACGGTTATACTTTTTGTTTAAGACTCAAATCAAAGTTCTTTATCGAAAAAAAAGTATTCATTAGCCGGGACTATTTAATAACTATCATAGGGATTTCGATTTAAAGACTAAAAATTGCATTTTATGAGGAAAATGTTGAACGAATTTTGTAGATAAAGCAAAAAAAAATCCACGTAATGCAATTTATAGTTAATAACTATTTCAACTTCCTGAACGGCTTCATTACTAAACAAAAAACTGAAAAAGGAAATAATTATTAGAATTCAATCAAATTGATAAGATAAACGAAAGAATAAATTACTTTTCAAAAGGAAATTTTTGCTTCTCCATTTTTCATTCTATTTATTTTTTGTCTGCCTTTTCCTTTTTTGTCTTTTTTTACCCTTTTTACTCATTTATTGTTTTTACTTTTTACCCTTTTTACTATTTACTTTTAACTGTTTTTTAAACCATTTTTAACTGATTACTGTTTTTTTTACTATATTTACGTCGCTATTTACTATTTACTTGTAACCGTTTTTTTAACTGAATTGCAAAGAATAAATAACCTAGATGCACGAACTCACGCGTTGAATACACGAGTCGTAAGTCCAATTCACAGTTTTTCAGCACTCTCACATCCCATCCCTGGTCCCCTCCGTCAAATATCCCCTCTACGTTAATTTTACTTATAGCATTTTTGTTGTAGGCAGAGCCATCAAATAATGGTGAATAGTTTTAAATAAACATTTTTATTAAAAATGGAATTACCAATAACATATTGCCTGTGTGGTCAACCTTTTGACGATGAACAATTTATGATACAATGTGATGTCTGCAAAGATTGGTATCATGGAGCGTAAGTGCTTGATTTTCACGGTATTTTAGATAATTACAACCCCCTAATTTGTTTGTAACTAAAATATACACAAAAAAAGTCATATTATTTATTAAATGTCATATTACTATTCTAAACAGCACTCTGCTTTCCCCTTATCTTTAAGTTGAAGTATTGGTTTCTTTATAAACAGGACTATTTCATCAGTGCAATAAAAATAAATTGTTATGCTTCACATAACCTATAAGGGAATCGTTTCCATAACAAAAATCGAGTAAAAACTGTTAATATTGTGAAGGGAATTTATAAAAGATACCTTTTTTCTTTTGCATTTTGCATATTAGAAAGAAAAGAAACTTATTACACAAAGAACAATGTTATTTTAGGCAAAATTATGGCGTTCTGTTCATAACTTTCGGTGTTTGTATTTATCAGATATAAACCTTGTATACAAATAGGAAAAATATTAAAAAATACTTTACTTACCTTACAGGTGTGTTAATGTACGAGAATATATGACAATAGACCTTGACAAATTTCACTGTCCACGATGTGAAGCAACTAGTGGTCCATCCTTAAGTGAGTACAAGTTTCGAGAAATTCTGCAAAAAAAAGAAAAGAAAATACTAAAGTTTTAGGTACTGAGTTTAGAAAAATATTAAGTACTAAGTCATAAAAAGATTAGTTACCAAGCAGGGTGGCCACATGTCAGTAAAGTCAGGGAAATGTCAGGAAAAAAATTTTTTGTCAGTGAAATTAAAAAATTTGAGACTTTTTTCGACTTATTTTCAAAAATTGCGACTTTTCTTCCAAAACATTGAAACAAAATACCACAATTTTTAGTAAAAAAGTTCAACTTATTTTGATTTTTATAATGTTTCAATGAAAAATCTTTAGATGTAAATTTAAAAATGAAAATTAGCTTCTAATTTTTTTAAATTCAATACTTTTAGTATTTTCAATTACATATTTCTAAAAATTCAAATTGATACAAAAAATAATAACATTTTAGAATTATTTTTAAGATTTTTGAGAAAAAAATCATATTTTTATGATACTAAATAAATAAATATTCAAAATTTTAATTAAAATTCATCAAAAAATTAATTAGTTTATTTAAATTATACAAAAATCTATATTAATAATAATCGTTGTATTCCGGTAATCTGTTCGCAGTTTGCTTTTTTGTTTCCTAACTTTTTAAATAATTTTTCTTTTTAAATGTTTTCAATTTTAAAATTAATGTAGGTACTAAAAATCATTGAATTCTTGCAAAGTATTTAGGTATCAAGAAATTTGAAAATATTGAATTAATTTCAAGAATTTTATCAACATTTTTTTCAATAATTGAATTCTTTCGAGAAAATGTAATTAAAATTGTATTATTAACAATAATTTAATTCGTGGCAAGATTTTTATTAAAATTCTTTAAAATAATTGATTTGTTTTGGAGAATTTATTTCAATTTTCTTAAAAATAATGGAGTTTTTAAAAAATAATTTTTACTGAAAATTTTGAAAGTAATCGAATTTTATGAAGATTTTCTTTTAAGTTTTTAAAATAATTGTGTTTATTATTAATTATAATTAATAATTTTCCTATTAAATTATATTTAAATTATTCATAGAAAATTAAATTCTTTTAATAAATTTTATTAGAGTTTTTGTAAATAATTACATTTTTTTTGAAGAATTTCATTAAATTTCGTAAAAATAATGTAATTTTTTAAAAATAATTTTATTTATAAATTTTGAAAATAATAATTGAAATTTACAAAAAATTTTATTCAACACTTTTGAGAACAATTGAATTGTTTAGAAAAATTTTATTACAATTTTTAAAAATAATTGAACCTGTCAGAGATATTTTATTAAAATTATCTTGAATATAATTAAATTTGTTTCTAGAAATTTTATTAAAAAATTGTATTGAAAATAATTGAATTTCTCATGAGAATTTTATTATTTACAAAAATAAGCGAATCTTGCCAAGAATTTTACAATTTATATAAATACTTGAATTGTTTCAAAGAATTTTATTAGAATTGTTGAAAATAATTGTATTTTTATTAAAACTCTTGAAAATAATTGAATTAAAATAATATTTTTAAAAATAATTGTATTTTTCGAGAAATTTTATTAAAATTATATTGAAAATAATTGAATTTCTCATAAGAATTTTATTATTTATGAAGATAATTGAATCTTGCGGAGGATTTTACAATTCATAAAAATAATTGAATTGTTTCGATGAATTTTTTTAAATAATTGAATTTTTTAAAGGAATTTTATTAAAAATTTTGAAAAAAAATGATTTTTTTAAAAAGAATTTTATCAAAATTGTCGAAAATAATTGAATTTATATTAAAATTCTTGAAAATTGAAGAACTTAATTTTTCCAAAATTAATTGTAAGAATTTTTTATTATAGTTTTTTGAAAATATTATTATACCTTAAAAACTTGAGAAAAAAACATGGAAAGTTACAATTATAAAAAAAATTGAGTTTCTGTATTTAAATAATTAAATTCAAGAAGAAATTTCGGAAAATTTTTTAAAATAGGTAATTGATTTAAAGATTAATAATTTTCCGTAAATTTTTATATTTTTCTGTAACAAGAATTTTGTCAAGAAAAGTAATTTTAATGTCAGTAAATTGTCAGGGAAATTAATAAACTGAAACTTGTGACTACCCTGCTAAGTCACAAAAATATTGGGTACTAAAAGTCACAAAAGTATTTGGTATAAGTATACGTTACAAAAATATAAAAGTACAAAGTTAAGTTTACAAAATTTTATTTTAGTGAAAACTCGAACAAATTGGCATCGCCATAATTATTTAGAAGTAAACGCTGAAACAAAACCTGTGCAAACTGGTACTCCAGTTTTTATCAGAGAATTAAAATCGAGGCACTTTGCAAAAGCGGACGAAGTTTTGAAGCATGTTAGAGGTCAACAATTAACAATACAATATTTAGAGAATAATGATTTTGACACGCCTATCATCATCGATGGAAAAGAAGGTCTGGACATGATTGTGCCACCGTCCAATTTTAGTGTTTACGATGTTGAGAGTTATGTCGGTAAGAAAAATTGTTAATATTTTAAATAAAATAGAAAACAATTGTTTAAGTAATATATTTCAAAAATTGTTTTTCTAACTTTAGGAAAATATTTTCTAAATTTAATGAAAATTCAATAAATTTTTCTTGTAAAATTGTAGTTTGTATTTTACTTTAGGTGGAGATAGAGAAATGGACGTTATTGATGTTGCGAGACAAAATAATATACGAATGAAACTCAGAGAATTTGTTGAATATTATAATGCACCTGTCCGATCAAGAATTTTAAATGTCATCAGTCTTGAATTCACAAATACTGGGTAAATGAAAAAAGATACTATTTTTTTATTAGTTTCTTATTGAAATCATTTTTTAACGATCAATATAATTATAATTATTAAATTGATTAATAAGAACTGAATTCCTTAGAAGAATCTTATTCAAATTTTTGAAAACAATTCAATTCATTTAAGAAATTTTATTAAAATTGTATTGAAAATAATTAATTTTTTTTCAATTTTATTACAATTTTTTTTTTAATAATTGAATTCATTTCAATGAATTATTTATAAAAGTATTCGAATTCATCTGATATTTAAATTTAAAATAAAATAAATCAATTATATTGAGAAAGTATTTAATTATTTGAAAAAAATAAAGAAATAAAAATGTATAGAAAATAGAATTATAATATTAAAAATTGCAGTCTTGCACCACTGGTTGAAGCACCTTACATTGCACGCAAACTTGATTGGGTGAATGCAGTGTGGCCACGAGACTGGCCTGAAGACAGTGAAATGAAACGTCCGGAAGTACAAAAATATTGCCTAATGGGCGTAAAGGATAGTTTTACAGATTTTCATGTTGATTTCGGTGGCACATCCGTCTGGTATCATATTTTACGCGGGGAAAAAATATTTTATCTCATCAGACCGACACCCACTAATTTACAATTATATCAACATTGGATGTGCAGTTCAACGCAAAGTGAAACATTTTTCGGCGATCAAGCCGACGCATGTTACAAGTGTACATTAAAGCAAGGACAAACCATGTTAATACCAACTGGTTGGATTCATGCCGTTTTAACACCAGTCGATTCCCTCGTCTTTGGGGGAAATTTCGTTCACAGTCTTAACATTCCCATGCAAATACAGTAAGCACTTTGATATTTTTATTCAATTTTCGTCATTTTTCAAAAAGACAATAATTAAAAATACATTTAAAAATACATTTTAAAATACATTTAAAAATAAATTTCAAAAAGACAAGATTTTTTTAAAAATCGCTTCGCCTTTTTTTTTTAGAATTTACGAAATAGAGAAGAAAATGAAAACACCGTACAAATTTCAATATCCTGGTTTCGAAACAATCAATTGGTTTGCCGCAAAAAAATTGTTGAAAGAATTAAAAGAATTGAATCACGAGGGTAAAAAATGTCCTGCCTATTTTTTGCAAGGTGTTAAAGCCTTATTGAGTATACTCAAACAATGGAATACCGATAAAGATGTAAGTTGTGAAATTAGTTTATTTTCTAAAATCGAAAACAGGCATCATAGTACCACAAAAATTTAATTTTGTTTTTCTCTGATTTCCAGACAAAATTTTGACTTTTTCCCTGACCCTAAAGATTATTCTGATTCAGTCGAATTTTTAACTAAATTTTTTCTTTAAATCAATTACTTTTAATAATTAATAATTCAATTTTACGAAATTTCGATTATTCGGAAATTCTTCAATTAAATATATTTTTGATAATAAAAACTTCAAATAATTTTTAAAACAATTCAATTAAATTTTCTAAAAAATTAATTTCACAGAATTGTTAGTTTAAAAGTATGAAAAATTCAAATTTTCAAAGATTTCAGTTTTAAACCTTTTCAAAATACAATTATTTTCAAAAAATTCGTGCTATAATGCTTTTAATATTCAATTATCATCTAAAATTATAATTAAAATTTATTTTTAAAACAATTTTAATTAGAAAATTAAATTTAATTATTTAAATAGGTACAAAAATAAGTAATTTATTGACGAATTTAATGTTTGTTAAAATTTAATTCTCGTAAAGAATTATACCACCAAATTTTTAAATAATTAAATTCTTTGGAAGAAATTTAAAACTTTTTAAGAATTATTACATTTTTCAAGAAATTCGATTAAAATAATTGAAATTCTGTGATAATTTTTATTATTTATAAAAATGATGGAATTATTGCTACGAAATTTATAAAAATTTATAAATAAATTATTTATAAATTTTGCTACAGAATTTTTGCTACAGGGTTGCTACAGAACCTGGAAAACCTGGAAAACCTGGAAAAGTCAGGGATTTTTTAAAAAAGGTCTGGAATACCTGGAAAAGTCAGGGATTTTTTAAAAAAAGGTCTGGAATACCTGGAAATGTCATGGAAATTTGAAATACCTGGAATTTTATTCCACTTAATATTTTTTACTACATTTTTTCTTTTAAAAAATGATGTCTTGGAATTCCTGGAAATGTCCTGAAATATCCTTGAATTTTCCATATTTTGCTTTTAAATATTCAATAATTTAAAAATTTTACTTAAATTTAAAAAAATAATTTTTTTGATCCATCAAAAAATAATTTTAATTTGTCGTTTGATTAAAGAATCTGATATCTATATTATATAATATTGATTTTTAACTCTTTTTATAATAAAATTAATATTTTTGTTCAAGTAGGTTAATTTAAATTATGTTAATCGTAATATGAAATAATATTACACATGTAAATGTCCTGGAAAAATAAAAAATCTGTCCTGGAATGTCCTGGAATTTTAAGTCATATTTTCAGTAGACACCCTGTCTGTGCTTTAATAATCAAATAGAGATAATCTAACGTGAATATTTTTATAATACAGAAAAATTGCTCTAATTTATAATGTTCAAAAGGTGACCTGGAAATTTATCAGATTTGGTACTGGAAAACCTGGAAAAGTCATGGAAATTTAAAAACAGACTTCTGTAGCAACCCTGATAATGAATTTATGTGAAATTTTTATTTTTTATGAAAATAATTAAATGTTCGCGGAGAATTTTATTAAATTTTTTCAATAGATGAATTCTTTTAGAAAATTTTATTAAAATAGAATAAAGATATTGAAAGTCATTGATTTTAGAAAAAATTTTACAAATAATTGAAATTTTGCCAAGAATTTTATTAAATTTTTCGAGAATAATTGAATTTTGAAGAAGAATATTATTATTTATAAAGAGAATTAAAATTTTAACGACAATTTCTTTAAATTTTTAAATATAATTGAATTTCTGCGAAGAATTTTATTACTTTTGATTTTTGAAAATAGTTGAGTTTTTGCAATCATTTGAAACTTTTCCAAAATTCAAATTTTGTTAGTATTTTTAACTAAAATTCCTCGATAAATTCATTATTTTTAATAATTAATTAAATATGTATATTAAAAAATTTAACTAATTTCAGAATAATTTAAATGTTGAAATTTTTTTCAAAAATTTCATTGTTTTAAAATTTCTAATTAAATTTATTCAAAATTGAAATTTTCTAAAATTATAAATTGAAACCTTTTGAATGTCATTTATTTGTTAAAATTCTAAACCCCAACTCTTATGAAATTGAATTAATCTTGAAATATTTAAGTAAAATTATTCATTAAATAATTTCTTAGTAATAACTGTGATGCCTGCGAAAATATTAAATTAAATAAAATTTAAATTCAATTTCTTTTTTTCAGTATAATATGGCAAGTCGAAGTCAAATACCAGCGAGTATGAATAGTCAAAAATTACTGAAAGATATCAGTAAAGAAATTCGCCACGCCGAGAGATATTTAATATCTCTAAATCCCCCAAAACCAGAACGTGAAAGTAAACGAAAGAAGAAAAAACCATTGAATAAAGATTTTGTTGACTATGAAAGTGCTGATCGTATGAAAAATAGTCCATTCAGTGCAACACTTAACGAAGCAAATAAAAAAACTGACACTGTTATCAATGAAACACGAACAAATTGTAGGCCTCCGATAAAAATGACACTACCAAAACCACTTCCTGCCTTTTCGTTTGTTAAAGAAAATGCAAATACACCAAAAGCAAGTGACATGACATTTACTAAAAAACGGGCATCGAAAGTCGGCAAACAAAGTCCAAAAGTTATTAGATTTAAATTAGGTGATAAGGAAATGGTTCGAAGTACAAATGACAATATTAATATTTATGGAAATTTTGCAATAGATAGTACAGTTGAAACGCCTAAGGAATTAACGTGGAAGCAAACGTCGGTTTATGATTTTCACGATGGTAGTAATGAAAGTGATGTGGAAAAATTTACCATCGACGAAGAGCCAAAGCGAAAGAAAGTCACGAAAGCACCGCAAAAAAGGGTTAAACGTTTATGTACACAAGATAATAATATTCCTAATGAAACAATACCGAAAAATGGTATCGAGGAACTTTTAAAGGCATCCGCCTATACTTTGGGAACAACGAGTCAACGATTGGACGTCAAGTGAGTTCACTTTTCAATATTTTTAATCACTTTTTTTATACTTTTATTCACGAGATTTCGCACTCGCATCTAAAAATAATAAATTTCCAAATTGCAATTATTTAAAATTCTAATTCCAGATTAAAAATTTATTAATTAATTAACAAAAAGTATTCAAATAATTATTTATTGACTTTCTGAATAATTTAATTTAGAAATTCTGGAAAAATGAGGTTTTTGAAAAATTGTATTTAATATTTTTTGAAGACAGTTGAATTTCCGAAAATAATTTTAAAAAATTGAAACGATTGAAAATTTTGTCACTTTTTTTTAATTAATGAGTGCAAAGTCTGTTATGGTTCAGTCTTAATTTTTTTTTTACTTTTTCTTCATTTATTCTTATTTTGAAATTATAATTTACAAATAATGATTAAAAAATGTTAGTTGATAATTGATAACAAATAATAAATAATACTAATTATTTTCAGTCCTTCTGTGTCGAACTCCTATTTCGAACAACCGGCCGCAACACCGAATATGGGGTAAGAATTAAGAAAATTTTAAACCGTGTGTAGTTATAGTAATTTGTTATGTGTGATTTTCTTTGATTTGATTTTAATTTGCGAATGGTCAATGCGTCATTTTTTTGATGTCTTGATGTCTTAATAATTATAAATTGAAAACGCTTAGTTCTGGCAGGGCTTCGCCATCGACGCAGGATGCGATTGCCGGAATGTTGTCGATAAGCGGTCAATGTTACTCCTCAACGTCAAAGAAACCAGTGAAAACGCAAAAAGCAAAACCGCCAAAAGCAATAATCGAAGACGAGGATCTTTTACTTGAAAACATTGACAAAGTCCATCAAGATGACGATTTCAGTAAGATTTTTTATTTTTTATTCTAATTTTACCAAATTAAATAGAAAATATTAGTTTTTGAAAAAAACGGAAAGAAAAATATGTAGAAAAATAGAAAGAAAAATAGAATTAAAAAAGAACAGGAAAAAATGTTCGTTTATTCAAAAATTTTTGTTTTAGGACAATTTTAGATTGTTTTAGACTTGAATTTTTTTTTGATTGTCAATTTTTTAGTTTATCCAGCATTAGACGTATCGGATGATGAGGAATTTGCTTTCAAAAATAAAGGCAAACGAGAGGAGGACGAAGCTTGGAATCCAAAAGCGAGAGTTGGACCACTTTTACCAAAAACTAATCGTCCTGCGCGAGAAGGTGCTAAAAAAACATCAGTGGAGAAAGGATTGGAAGCAGCCGCTGCTAAACGAGCGAAGCAACCGGTAAATTTTTACAATGTCGAGTCTCCAAAATATTGATAATTAATTATCAACATTTAGACTCGACTTAATTTTTGGAAAATATTAAAAGTCCATTAATTTATTGATCAGCAAATTAAAAAAAAGTGACTTTAAGATGTTTTGAAAATATTTTTCAAATTATCTTTTAAATACCTTTTGATTAGGAGAATTTTTTTTTCCGATTTGAGAATATAGATTTTTAATGACTTTGAAAAATTCTTTAAACTTTTGACTCTTTAAATTTAAGAATTTAATAATTCTTTTCGAGTATTAAATGAGAAAAAAAATTGAGGAATAATTTTTGTTTCTATTTTTACAGTCGACATCGAAAAGAACGTATAATAAACGGAAGCAAAAAGATCTAAATATTGCATCAGCTGCGACAAGTTCTGTAATACCAAGGGAAAGTACACCTAAAGCAAGTACCACTACTTATACATCAATTTTATCCAGTCCAAACAGATTAAGAGATGTTAAGGCAAAACTTGCCGCTCCCGTTCCAGTTGGTAAGAGAAAATTTCAAAAATACAGCAAATATTTCTTTGTGTTCTAAAAAAAAATATTAATTCCAATTCATTTTCAGAGCGAAAACCGAAAAAGGGGATGAAAACAGCAAAACAACGTTTGGGGAAAATTCTAAAAATTCACAAAATGATTCACTAAAACTCCAGAAGAAGAAATATTTAGTAGTTTTTATTTTTATTCAAAATCAACTTTGGTAGTTCCGAACTGCTATGTAAATAGAGCGAGTATTTTTTTTTAATTTGAAACAAATAGAAAACTTGTTTTCAAGTAGATAGTTTATTTTAATTTTCTATTGACTAGTTATTTTTTTATTTTATATTATTTTTTTTTTGATTTTTTTTTTTTTTTTTTTTTTATTTTAATGTATAAACGAAACTTCCGAGCACAGTATTCTGATCACAGTATAGAAATAATACAACGATTGGTTAAAGTTGAATACCTCAGACATTTTATATTCTTTCTAGTTGTAAATACGATAATTCCAAAAGCGAAGAAAAAAAAAGTTATGTTGACAATCAACCCCCGATGAACGAAAAGTTTATTTATTTACTGAGGTTTAAAAAAAATAAATCTAATTTTCGTTAAATTTCTAATTGGTATTTTTGCATAAGATAAATATAAAATAATTATAGAGTATTTAAAAGATTACATTAACACTTAAGAATTATTGTAGGAATTTGTTGTCAAACAGCAAATAAAATATATAAATGAAATTTATAAAAAAAAAAAAAATTATTGTCAAGTTTTTAATTCTTGCAATAAAATTCAATTTATTTACAAGTCTGAATATTTGAAATAATCTACATGAATGTATATATATTCGTAATATGTATTGCAAAATCTTTAGACAACTTTAATGAATAGGCTTAAGAGAGGCTGTATTTGATTATAATCGTATACTTTTCATAGATTTACCTTTCTTGTGATTTCTGAAAAGGAAAAAAAAAAAAGTAAAACTTGTAACAAGAAAGGTAAAATATTAACTTCAAAAGTGTTATTATTATTATGTAAACAATATATATTCGTACGAGAAAGCATTTGTGAATATAACATATTCTATTTTTAAACTCACAAAATTATATACTCTACATTTAATTTCGATAATTTTACTAACAAAGAATGTATGTTTAGTAATTTTATTGCTTCAGTATTGTTGTGTTTTTAATATACATATTAATCTGACGAAAAATCTACGACCATAAATGCTGTGAAAAAAGACTTTTTTACTATATAAATACCTTGGCGGTAAACTAACAAATTTTTTTTTTTTAATTTTTGACAAAATGCAATTTATTTGTTCTTATATTTAATATTACATATTAAGCAACTAGAGTAACGAGATTCAAATCATTTATAGTACTTGTATTTCATAAAAATTATGGGATAAACTTCGAAATTAAAATATGTTTTTGCACTCACAGATTTTGAATTTTTTATTCCCTTTTTACCCCCATTTTCAATTATTTTCGAAATTAAAAAAAATTATATATTTTTTTTTCAATTCTCGTACTATTTTGAGAAAAATTCGTATTTAATTTTACAATTTTATTTTAACTGAAAATTTTTGTTTAAAAATAGAATTTTTAAGACATTTTTTTTTATTTTAATCAATTTTTTTTAATAGCTTGATTACTTTAATTAAAAAATATATATAAGATTTCCTAAAGTTGGACATTAAGGATTCCATTGAAATGCGATAACAGTAAAAACAATTAAGTTGGAGGTATCCGCAATGACAAAGAGAGCGCGCGTTAGTTTCGTGTGCCATGCGCGACTCCACGCACTGAAAGCCAGTAACATTTGTCGGTAGTTCTAAAAAAAAAGTTCGCGTTTTTCTGTATATACAGTAAATTATTTCATCATTTTCTGATTCAGTGTACATATTGACATTGCACAAATGTAGATGTGTTTAGATTATAAATTTTTCTATAGTATAAATGCGAAATATAATTACAGTGTAGGAACATTAAACAATTGCGTATTAAATTAATTTGAGCTGTGAATTATTAGTTAAATAATATTGTGAATGTGGTTATAAGTGTTGAAAATTATAATTGTGCGTGGTAATATTATTTTTAGATTTCACATTAAAAATAAAAAATAATTTATCCTGTGCATTACTTGTGACCAAAAGATGTTGCAATTTCTCCAATAATTCACGTTTACGAGGTAAATTAACAGTAAATATAGAGAATACTTTGTTTTTCCTTTACATTAATATGATATATTTTAACAATTAATTTGTCTTCAGAAAAAACGATCATTAATATTGTAAAATAAAGAAAATTCTTTAGCTTCTTTAGCTTTCGATAGTGAATATATTATTTTTAATTTACTTTTATTTATAGTATTTACTTCGATAAGGTTAAGAAATCTATAGAGGTTTTTTCAATTAATTATAGTTTTTATTTTATTTTATTAATTTATAACCTCTAGATTTTTAGAAATTTAAAAAAGGATATTTCACGCATGTCATTCTATTTTTTTATCAAACATAACCTAAAAAATCATTTTTTGGAATTTAACGAATTTAACATACAGTAAATATTTCTAAGAAATTTTTACAGTATATTGAAAAATAATAAGTATATTCTAGCAACAATTAGCAAATCAAAAATCAAATTGATAAATAAATTTATCTGATCTTTGATATGATGCGTACAAAGGGCACCTGATACCAGGGATGGGTACGTAACATACTTCATGTATGTTACATGGGTTTGTTACTGTATGTTACCTAGTACGTTACGTCCTTACATTGTTACATCCATGTATTTTTCGAGAGTGGGGGGTAACATACGTATGTTACTTCATGTAACATACATGTAACATACGTAGAAAACCTCGAGTTACGCGTAACTGCGCAACCCTGCCTGATACCAATTTTCAATTGCTTAATAGTTATCTTTTCTACGCTGTCAATATTATTATATTTCAATCAATGAATATTTCAAGTAAACAGTTTAATAATATTAAATAAAATTTTATAAATACCTATATTTCTATGTGTACCAGTTCTGAAAACTATTCGTCTTGCATGTTATTGAAAAATGTAGTAATCAAAAACTCATACAAGAAAGCATGACTGCAAAACTAAAAATAAAACTTGATCAACAAAAAAGTACCTAATCCTATTGCACTTTATAGAAATGTTTAAAAAACTTTTTAATATTTAACATTATTTTAAAATGTTCCTTAATCCGAGTTCTCACTATTTGACGGTTTGTTAATGGCTAACTTCACTCTATGGTGTTTTAAAGCAGGGCTGGGAAACTAAATAACTAATTAAGGGCCCCCCGGTGAATTTTTAAAAATTATTTTTTATAAATTATTATTTTTAAAATTACTATAGTCTCTAAACATTTTTTTTTAACAAAAATAGAAATCTTTTAAATAACTAAATAAATAAAATTTGAATTTCATTGTGCAATTTCAAAATTTTTTAGTGATGCTGGTTGTTTGGCAACGTCGCCTGTGCTACAGCGGGCAACGAATTAATTCGCGATATCAAAAACACCATCATTGGATAATTACTCAAAAATTAGAAAGATACCAACTTTCAAGATATCGGTGAGTTATTTAAAAGTTAATAACAATTTTATTAAATTAAAAGAATTAAAATAAATAATACGGTGTGAGAACACGGTGTGATTGCACCATTATGTTTCTTACGCTCTAAAGGCAGATTCACATGTAAACGTTAAACAGTAATTGACTTACCCATCTCTGAATGACGTCATGGCAGTTGACGGTTGTCGGTTGTTCGAGTTGTTCCTTTTTTTATGTCTTTGAGTTTAAATAATATATTCCAATGTGCAGTGTCGTTTTATCAATAATTGTCGTGTTTTACAAAATTTAATATGTTCACTTTCGTAAAAAGGTGTTTTTGAGTGATGTGATTCAATATAATTCTGCGACATCATCATCTAAAATATTGTGGTTAGAATCATCAAAATACTTTCATCAACGATCAACACACAGTGATTTATTATCATTTGTTTTAACACTTTAGAACAAAATACTTCAATAATAATTCTAAAACAAGATAATGTGAGTAATTTAAATACTTATTACAATAAAATATGGTGATGTGTTTGTTAATTTTACACTATTTTGACGAAACTTTAAAAGCACCGTAAGCTCAATGTGTTTAAACACGTGTTTGTAAACACTTTGCAAATTTCACAAGTTGAAGTCTCATTATAGAAAGAATAGTTACTTTTTTCTGTTATTAAATAGAAAACAAGCGTCTTTTCTTTAAGTAAATATTAAACATAAGGTTATGTTATTACTCGTGGTTATTATTTATTTGATTATTTAAATTTTCGAAGTTATTATTATAGAGAAAGTCAATATATTATTGAATTAAGGCCTTAATTTTAATTCACACTTGTTTTGTAATTTACTTATTTTGACTATTGAATAGTGATACATGAATACATTTGTTAACATGTAATCATATGTAAATACATCAATAACTACTTTGTGCTTTCCGTGTAATTTCAATTACGTTAATGAGAAATCGATCATTTCTGATTTCTATTACTACATCCCTTATAAATACATACTCAATACACGCTCAATAAATACATACCTCAATGTAAGGAAACAAGAATTCTCCGCTGTCTATGACCATGATCTATTTGATCGAATCTTTCAATCGTGGAAAAGTTTACATTAGTCTATGAGATTTCAATAAATTCTTTTAAATTTTACTTTTTATTTTTAATTATTACTTTATTTTATTACTTTTTATTTTATTTTTTATTTTCTTCTCTCTTTTCTTATTTTCTTTTATTTTCTATTTAGTTTTGAACAAAAGAGGAAATTATTGAATATCACTAGCAATATACAATAGAAATTTCTCAAACGCCAATGACCCTAATCAATTTGATGAGATCTTTTAATTGTGGAAAAGTTCAAACATTATGACAAACTCTTTGTGTGACAAATTTTTCTCCATTCTATACAGTTACAATATTAATTAATTTTACTTAATTTACAAATAAGATAAAAATTGATAACAAGGCAATAACACAAAAAATATGTAAAAGAAATCTATAATAAATTATAAACGTTAATTATTTGGTTGTTTGTGCTTAAAATAAATATTTTAAGTATATTTCTCAAATAAATAAATAAATATTTTTTTAATTGAAATCTTTTTTGATAAATATTTCAAAAATGTTCCTAATTGGATTAAATTTTTTATTTACTTGTTACGCAATATAGATTGGAAAATAAAGCAATACAAAGTTATTGACGCGGTAATCAACTGTATAATCATGTCGAATCAGGATCAATCATACAGTTGATGTACCTATATGTCGTGTTGATTCATGTCTCATCAGTTAGCAACTGACCGGACCGTGCAAAACTTGCCTCGCCAATTTAGAAATTTTATTTATTTATTTTCAATTAAAAATATTTAATTTTTTATCAATTTAAAAATTTGTTTGTGTAGTTTTTTCAAGTATAAAAATAATATTTAAGTCATAAATTGTTTTATTACTGTTTTTAAGGAAAGTGTCGTTTGAAAATTCGAAATATTTTCACAGTGATTGTGAGTGAATTTGAGTGCACAAAATTTCTCGTTTTATTAGTTTTGAATACGCAAAGAAAAAATGTTTAAATTTAGGATTTCTATTACAAGTTGAGAAAAAAGTCGATTTTCAAAAAGTACGTACCGCATTTTTTGTGTTTTTAAATTATTTTCCTAATTTAATTATAAATATTATTTTAATTTTTGTACCTACATTGCGAATTTTTGTATTTAAATTATTTTCAAATTGAATTTTAATTAATTTCAAATCAGATATAATTAATTTCAAATTATATCTGATTAATTACAAATCAGATTAATTTAACTAATTTTGTCAAATTAAAAGGGAAAAATTCTGTTTTGTTTGAAAGTAAATTTTGTTCCATATACAAATATTTTTTTCCCATATAAATTTTCCTTTTCATATAAAATTTTCTTCTCACATAAATTTTCTTTTTGCATATCAATTTTCTCCTTCTCATAAATTTTCTTTCTACTATAAATATTTTTTTTTATGATTAAAAGTACAAAAAAGTAAAATAATATTCATAAAATTTCTTTCTCGTTTAAATATTTTTTTTCAATGATTAAAAGTACAAAAAAAAGTAAAATAATGTTCTTGAAACATAAATTGATCGTTTTATTTCGAAAATTTATTATTTGAGTAAGATAATAATATTCGTTATCAGAGAATAATTTGCTGCCGATTTAAGAAACATTTTTCATATCACACGGTCTTCGTATATATTTAATAGACAAAAAAATGATGGTGCCTCGATTAAGATAATAAATGAATGTCTATTCGATTAAATTCTTTTCAATAATCAAATAATCGCTGAAGGTCCATTGATGGCTATTGTTTTTTTTTTGACGTCATTAAAATGAACTTGTTGGTATTTCTCGTGACGTAAAAAAATTAATCTTTGAACTCACATTCATTCCATTTATGCATAATTTGCAGTCATTAACATTTTTCGGTTCTTCCATTTTTGGAAAAGGGGGTTTATTATTCATTGGTGTAAAAAATACAAATTATTTTTATTTTATAAAATTTTTATTGTTACTAATAAACAAGAAAACATTATTATTATTATTATTATTATTATTAATTTTGTAATTATATAATTAATACTATAATTGTATAATTAATAATTATAATTATATAATTAGTATTAATTAATTAATTAATATATTAACTAACATTTTTTTCAACTTGAAAACACGTTTGTTTTCAATTTAAAAATTTAATTGAAATTGAAATAAAAATTGAAGTTAATCATCTTCATGTAAATATTTTCGAGTGTTTATTACAAAATAAAAGTGTAAAATTAATAATAAAATTATAATTATAATTAATAGAAGGTTTTGAATGTTTTTTGTTCAGATATAATTTTAAATTGTGATTAATTTTATCAATTAATTAGCAGTAAAATATGTTTATTAATTTATGTGAGTCACAGAAGGAAGAGAAATTTTCATTGAGCTTATAATTCAAAAAAATTTTATCATTAAAAGATAACAAAGTACTATTAAAGAAAAGGATGTCGATAAAACTGGTTTTTCTCATTGTTTAGTATTAAATTGTTCAAAGAAATGTGATAAGATGGCAGCACGCGTTTTATTATTATTTTTTTCTCTTTTATTCATCTTTTGAAAAAAAAATAATTTTTTCATTACTAAAAAATTCAACTGCTTAAAAATTAATAAATAGTGGAGGAAATGTTGTTACTTCATCGAGAGAGTAGAATGAATTAGAGTAGTTGTATTAATAATACAATTAATAATTAATAAATTATTATAATAAAATAATAAATAATTACAATATAATAAAATAAAGTTTTCTTTGAGGAAGTAAAATAACAAATAATTATAAATATATTTTATATTTTATAATTTTAATTCTTTTTTTATTTATTTCCAAAAAATCAGAATTTTCTTAGAAATCGTGATTAATAAATAAGAAATTATGCAAATTTTTTTCTTTATTTTTTAATAATATTTAACAATTTGTTAAATAATTTTCGAATTTTTTTTTAGACAAATAAATAAAATTGTAATTTTGATTTGTGAGACAAAATTTTTAACAAAAATTATTTTTTTTTAGAAAAAAATGTAAAATATTTGCATGATCTTGATTTGTCAATTATTATTTTTACATTGTTGCAAGATCACTTTTTTTTTTTTTTTTTTTGAAAAAAGGAAAAAATTGCATAATTTCTCTTTCTCAATGACAATTTTTTAACAATATTCAAAGTTTTCATTGAAAATAAAGAAAAAATGAAAAAAAAACATAATTTGTACACGGAGAGACCCACATTCGTAAAAATTACTAAAAACGGTTGCAATGACCGGAAATAAGGGGACTTTTAGCATAATGTACTACAGAATTAGATAAATTTACAAAAGAAATAGATAAATTTGCTACATTGAAATAGCAAGTTTTAATATTTTGTGTAAGAGTTGTAAATGTAGCGAAAATTGATTATAGTTTTCTCTAATTTAATTAGAAAAAATCTGACAAATGAAAACATTTTCCACTAAAATCTTCTATCCACTGTAGTAATTTTTGGTGAGCAAGTGTGGCTAGCGAGTGCAGTCATATGGCGCCTGTATTTCTATTGGTTGCTAACCTCGTCAATCTCCGTAAATGAGCCGATGCCTTCCGATCATTGACAGTGACTATGTTTCGCGTATGTAAAATAAATTTGGATATTATCTACAATAATTAAATATAAAGTGAAACGTAGGTCGTTCGGTATCTCAGAAATTGACCATTATAAATTAATAAATTTTGCATTTATTCCTGTCCCAAGAAGTATGTCTTATAATAAGTTGTTAAAAGTAAACTGCTTTCTCGTAAGTGCTGTAAATTTTCATCATTCAATATATAAGGAAACAAAGATGTATACTTTCAGTGAAATTCGTTGTCGTGCGTGCAGTTGTGTATTAGTGTATTAATTAACCGCGTCTATACATATAAGTGAAATAAACATGTGTGTGTCTTCAAATATTTATCCAACAACAAATATATAAGTGTGTGAGTGTGTGTGTCTGTGTATGTAAAAATCCTTCCAGTTTACCTCCACTAGTCAAGAATTGACGGGAAACCGGCGACAAAAATCCGTATTTTTTCTTTTCACTCTTTCTTTCTGCATTTACAACGACTATAGTAATTTTACGTACACAATGTTTCTGAGTTTTACTACAGTTGTTTGGAACTATTGGACGAAATAGTAAGAAACTTTGCTAATTTGGTGAACATTTGTCGGGATTAGTGACTTAGTGTAGAAAATAGTAAAAAATACAAAAAGTCCCCTTATTTCCGGCGGTTGCAATGTGAATATAGTAAATTCTAGTGTGATTTTATACAAAAATTAGTAATCTCGGTCTCTCCGTGTACCTCATTTCAATTCTTGGTGTAACAAAACAAAAGAATAAATAAAAATAATAATTGTTTTAACTTTAAAATTAATAATCATTTTTTAGAATTACCTATTATTTATAAAAAAATAAATATTGAATATACAATACAGCAAAACATTAAGACATTCTTGGTTAGTTAGTTATAAAGAAAATGATAAATAATTAACTCTTGTTAATTGTTAATTATTAATTATTAATTAGTACTGTTTATTAAAAAAATAATGAGATTTTGTTAAAAAAAATTGTGATAAAAAAATTGAAATTTTGCGAAGTTTTTTATTTATATCTAAAAAATGGAAGTTCTCTTAAAACATTGTAATCGAAGGAGAAATATAAATGGTCCAAATTTATTTCCTTTTTCTTTTTCAAAAAGAAAAATAGAATTTTTGAAATTAAATATTATAAAAATATTATTATTAATATTAAATTAGATATTATTGAATAACAATAATTTTAAAAGCGATTCATAATTCCGTAACAATTAATAATAAATATAAGTAATCCTATAATTTAGAATTAATTTTTCAAAAATTAATTTAATTGTAATAATTTTAAAATTAATACGATGAATATTTTAAAATTATTACAATTAATTTAATTTAATGTTTGGAAAAATTTATTAAATTTATTCTTACAGACAATTGTGAAAATAATGTCTCTTGAATTTACTTCACTCACAAATATAATTATGAAATTCCCAGCTAATTTTTAAAGCATCTTAATATTTATTGATTCGGAATTAATTCTTTTATTTGATGATAAAGATATATTGCAAAATCATTCATTATTGACAAAATGAAGAACAATTAATTCTATTTTATGTACATTTTAAAACAAATTAAATTTTAATATAAATACATTAGATAAAAATCTTGCGACATTAATTTTTCATGAAAAAAGTTAATTTGAAAAACCTTTTTTTTGTAATTTTATAAATTTTAATTTCAAAGTTAATATCTAAAAAAGAATGCTTCTTTTAAATCAAATTTTACTTTAAAATTTAAAATTTTTAATTTAATTTAATTAAATTTTTTAAATTTTTTACTTTTTTTTTCATTTTTGTTTGTAATAGAGACAAAATTTGTAATTGAAATTTGAGGGGAAAAAATTAATTTGCTATTTATCGAAATGATAATAGGACTTCGCGATTTAATAAATTTTAAATAAATTGCCTGACAGTGAAAATAATTATTCTGTCTGCTATATGAAAATTAAATACGGAACCGGATTTGTTACATTTATCGATAAATATCTATTATATTAGACAATCATCAAGATTTTACTTTTTAAATTATGTTAGTTAATTCTTATTGCGAAGAAATAATTCCACATGTGTGTACATATTACATAAACGTAGCACGTTTTTCTATTTCTTTGACACGTTTTTCTAGTTTTTTTCTTTTTTTTTCTCTCGAAATTCTTCGTGAAGTATTATCTTATTTGAATTATCTCAATTTTTCCTGTCCTATAACAATACATTAATAATTGTGTAGAATTTTCATTATTTATACTCTTCTTGGCTTTTTATAATTCTTCGGTGATGTTCGCAATGTTTATTTATAATCAATATGATTTTAGAAGGGAAAGAAGAAAATATTTTATTTTATCAAACAAAACTTTTTTAAGCAAAAATTATAGTTTTTTAGTTCGAAACTAAAAGATACTTTTTTTTTTATTTTTCGGGGAAATTTGCATCACTTTAAATTCGCTAACAGTTGAAATAGAAAAAAATTCTAAAAGTTATTGTAATAAAATTCATTGAAACGATTTCATTATTAAAAAAATTTTTATAATCAAAGATTTTCAATACCAACAATTTTAATATAAATTTCTTCACAAACTCTCAATTTTTTTATAAGTAATATAAAATCTCCATAGGAATTTAATTGTTTAAAAATATATTTCATAAAGTTTTTCAAAAAAAAAAATCAATTTAAAAATTTTTTATAAAATTCTACAGCAAGAATTGAATTATTTTCTTCACAAGCAATCAAATTGTTCATGAAAATTCAATTATTTTCATAAATAATAAAATTCTTATAAGAAATTAAATTATTTAAAAAAAAATTATAAATTCTTTAATTTTTCACAATTATTCAATTATTTTTCAAAAAAAAAAAAAAAATTCACGAGAATTCAATTATTTAAAAAGAATTAAATATAAAATTCTTCTCAAGAATTCAATTATTTTTATAAATAATAACATTCTTCTAAGAAATTCAATTATTTCAAAAAAATTGATAAATTCTTTAACTTTTCACAATTATTCAATTACTTTCTCAAATAATAAAAAATTTCACGAGAATTCAATTATTTAAAAAAAAAATTGAATAATATTTTCGCAAAAATTCAATTATTTTCATAATTATTAAAATTTTCAGAAATTTATAATAATTCAATTGTTGAGAAACATTCAATTCTTCAATATATTATTTATGTTTGTATTTAAATAATTGAATTTCAGTGGAACTTTCTGATAAGAATTGATTTTAAAAAAAACGAATTTCAGTTAAAATTTTAGATAATAATTAAATATTAAAAGCGTTATAGTACGATTTTTTTTAGAAATAATTACATTTTAAAAGATTATTAAATTGAAATCATTGAAAATGTTAATTGTTGTAAAATTCTAACGCAAGAATTCTATTATTTTCACAAGCAATAACATTTTTCATGAAAATTAAATTATTTAAAAAAAAATTATAAATTCTTTAATTCTTCACACTTATTCAATTATTTTCCAAAAAAAAAAATTTCACGAGAATTCAATTATTTTAAAAGAATTAAATATAAAATAATTCTTCTCAAGAATTCAATTATTTTTATAAATAATAACATTCTTCTAAGAAATTCAATTATTTCCAAAAAATTGATAACTTCTTTACACGGAGAGACCCACATTCGTAAAAATTACTAAAAACGGTTGCAATGACCGGAAATAAGGGGACTTTTAGCATAATGTACTACAGAATTAGATAAATTTACAAAAGAAATAGATAAATTTGCTACATTGAAATAGCAAGTTTTAATATTTTGTGTAAGAGTTGTAAATGTAGCGAAAATTGATTATAGTTTTCTCTAATTTAATTAGACAAAATCTGACAAATGAAAACATTTTCCACTAAAATCTTCTATCCACTGTAGTAATTTTTGGTGAGCAAGTGTGGCTAGCGAGTGCAGTCATATGGCGCCTGTATTTCTATTGGTTGCTAACCTCGTCAATCTCCGTAAATGAGCCGATGCCTTCCGATCATTGACAGTGACTATGTTTCGCGTATGTAAAATAAATTTGGATATTATCTACAATAATTAAATATAAAGTGAAACGTAGGTCGTTCGGTATCTCAGAAATTGACCATTATAAATTAATAAATTTTGCATTTATTCCTGTCCCAAGAAGTATGTCTTATAATAAGTTGTTAAAAGTAAACTGCTTTCTCGTAAGTGCTGTAAATTTTCATCATTCAATATATAAGGAAACAAAGATGTATACTTTCAGTGAAATTCGTTGTCGTGCGTGCAGTTGTGTATTAGTGTATTAATTAACCGCGTCTATACATATAAGTGAAATAAACATGTGTGTGTCTTCAAATATTTATCCAACAACAAATATATAAGTGTGTGAGTGTGTGTGTCTGTGTATGTAAAAATCCTTCCAGTTTACCTCCACTAGTCAAGAATTGACGGGAAACCGGCGACAAAAATCCGTATTTTTTCTTTTCACTCTTTCTTTCTGCATTTACAACGACTATAGTAATTTTACGTACACAATGTTTCTGAGTTTTACTACAGTTGTTTGGAACTATTGGACGAAATAGTAAGAAACTTTGCTAATTTGGTGAACATTTGTCGGGATTAGTGACTTAGTGTAGAAAATAGTAAAAAATACAAAAAGTCCCCTTATTTCCGGTGGTTGCAATGTGAATATAGTAAATTCTAGTGTGATTTTATACAAAAATTAGTAATCTCGGTCTCTCCGTGTAATTCTTCACAATTATTCAATTACTTTCTCAAATAATAAAAAATTTCACGAGAATTCAATTATTTAAAAAAAAATTAAATAATATTTTCGCAAATATTCAATTATTTTCATAAATAATAAAATTCTTCTCAGAAATTCAATCATTTAAAAAAAATGGATAAATTCTTTAATTCTTTCTATAATTCTTGACAATTATTTAATTATTTTCCCAAATAATAAAATTTTTCACGAGATTTCAATTATTTAAAAAAAATTAAATAAAATTCTTCGCAAAAATTCAATTATTTTTATAAATAATAAAATTTTCAGAAATTTAATTATTTTTTATAAAATTGATAAATTACTTATTTTTGTATTTAAAATAATTGAATTTCAGTGGAACTTTCTGATAAGAATTGATTTGAAAAAAACGAATTTCAGTTAAAATTTTAGATAATAATATTAAAAGTGTTATTGTACAATTTTTTAAAAATAATTAAATTTTAAAAGATTATTATATATTGAAATCGTTGAAAAATGTTATAGTTGTAAAACTGTAATAAAATTTAAATTTTTTGAAGTAAAAATTCTTGTAAACAATTCAAATTAAATTTTATGTTTTAACTAATTTTATTTGTTTACTTTTAAAAATTACTTTTACCTAAATATAATTGTATTTTTGAAGAATTTTATGTAAAAAAAATTGGGAAAATAATTTTCAAACATTTAGAATTGTAGTTCTCAGAAGGATTAGAATAAAATTAAATATTTTTTATGGGAATCAGAAAACAGGGAAATACTGAATAAAATCTTTAAGTGAATCGACTAAAACAATTTTTTTTTTATTCGTTAAAATTATTTTTCGATAGCTATTTTTTTTACTACTTTTTCTCAGTATAAAAGCTACTTTTTGATGCTTTTTTTAAAATTAATTATCGAGTGTGAAGCCTCTGTAGGGGAAAAATTAATTTCAAAACTAAAATATTTGGAGATTGTAAAAATGTCTAAAAGGAAAGTAAATTAAAAATTGAAATGCGTTTATATATTAATTGCCAAACTCTCTAAATTTGATTATAAATAATTGTGGAATTACGAACATCTTGAGATTCAATATGGAGATGCTTTTCTTCACCTGCGAACGCCAAGGTCACTGTCAGGTGGCAGTTCAGTTGACAAAATCAAATTCCACGCGACCTTGGCAAACAAAAATGTTTGTTAGTCAGAAATTTAATTATTTTTTATAAAATTGATAAATTACTTATTTTTGTATTTAAAATAATTGAATTTCAGTGGAACTTTCTGATAAGAATTGATTTAAAAAAAAACGAATTTCAGTTAAAATTTTAGATAATAATTAAATATTAAAAGTGTTCGGTCCTCAGCGTCGACGCTAATTTCAGGAACCTAAATTCTCTATTTAGAACAATAATTCTTTTATCACTAATAAATGTTTTTTTATTTCGTAAAAAAAATGTATTGCGTCACAAGGTGACTGTACAATTGAAATATTAAACACAATAACCAATAACAAAACATAATCATATTGTTATTTAGCGTGTATAATATTTCGGAAATGAAGTATTTATTTAAATTGAATTGATGCGTCAAGAAAGATAATTTTTTAAATTTATATTCTTATATGTGCGTTGTGTATATATATATGACAAACATATTAGACTATTCTTAATGGGAAAAGTAGTGGCTAAAAATAACAAATAATTTTTTGTTTCAAGTGTCATATCTCGTCAATGCTTTAGTGACGAATGAGGATGAACCATCCAATGAGGATGAACCCTCCGTACGACCTATTTCCGGCTAAAAATAGCAAATAGAATGATTATTCTCCTGGTCAGTCTTTATACTTTATCATATCACCTTTTATTGTTGTGATGATGCGAAAGCGCCTTTTAAGGGCCAATGAACGAATGCCTTTTGAGAAAGGAAAAATATTTTTTTCATATCGCCTTTAACTGTAAGCGGATTTATCCAGAATAAGCTTTTTGTTTGTTTTGCTACAAAAAATTTTTTTTTTTTGTAGATTTGGAGAGTTTTTGATATTTTTTATGTCCGTTATCCATTGGCTTTGAAGTTAGCGTCGAGTTTAAGTGTCGACCGAAGTTTGCTAGGTTTTGAAAACTATTTTGGGTTTTTTAGAAATAAAAATGTCACTAATTCATAGCTTCAAACATTTTTCTTCTTTTTATTTTCATTGTCATTCAACGTCCCTGAAGTTGGCGCCGACGCTTAGCGTCGATATTTTTTTCCACTAAACCGAAAAGAAAAAAAATTTCGGCGGTTTTAAGTTAAAAATGTTTTTTTTTTTTTTTGAAAATTTAACTCCCTAAGGAAGTAAAAGAGGTAAAATTAAAGACATTTTCATCGTAAAAAGCGTAAAAAAAATTACTCGACGCTAACTTCAGGGATAAATTTAATTTTTTTCATTTTCATCGAGATTCAGTAAATTTTTTGTTATTTCATAAAATATTGAAAAAATATTTCCCTATTTATTTAAACATTGAAATGTTTTTGATTTAAAAATTTATTTATTACTTTAATAAATAAATATTAGTCTAAAAAGCGAGAAATCGGCCAAAAACGAAAAAACAGATTTTCATTGATTTACAAAAATTTGTTCTCATCTGTGAAAATGATTAGATCAACCATTTGCTATATAGTTGAGAGGAGGAATATAATTTTATGTAATTATCGTTTCTAAATAAGCTGACACTAAATAATTTATTACTTATGCGGTTACATCAGACCCCTATATTCATCAACCTGCTGTTATAAGTTACGACATTCAATTTGAAAAGTCGAATCAACGAATTGATGAATAAAAACCAGAAGTTTTGTCTTTGGTGTCAATGAAAGACACTTGCGAATTGCAATCAATTAATTGCTTCAACGCGTAAGACTTATTTCAATTTTATAACAACAAAAAAAGTGAGAATATTTTTTTTTTTATTATTATCGTTCTAGTTTGCGGAGCATTAGCAGAAAATAAGATAAAAATTACTAAAAGTAATAATAATATTCTTAATGGTTCTGAATAAAATTCAAATTTCTTTCATTTTATGTAAAAAATTGATGTTCTTTAAATTTATTTAATTATTTATTACTTAGGTTATTTGTTAATTAATTATTAATTATTATTAATATTTATAAAAGTAACACTTCGTTTTATTCGCTAATTTTTTAAAATAATTTTTTATTTTCTTTCTTTTGGGCATATTATTTGTAAACATTTGAGATCCCTGAAGTTAGCGTCGACGCTGAGCGTTTAACAATTTTTTTTCGCGAAGTCAAAAAAAAATAATTAAAATAAAACAAAGTGAAAAAAAAAATAAAGCAAAAAAGCTTTTTGTTAAAGAAGGTCTTTTAATTTCTAAATTGAATAATAAAAATGAAAATTAGTGTCATTTTTATCTCTAAAAAAACCCCCAAATAATAGTTTTTGACGCTGAGCAAATAGCGTCGACGCTATTATCAGGAACAGTACATTTTGGGAATATAATTATAATTAACATAATTAATCAAAATTATCAAAACATAATTATTACCAACAAAAATTATAAAAATCTATTTTTTGTTGTACGTATTCAATTTTTTTTTATGTAAAAATTCTTTAAAATTATTTTACACTCTAAAAGTTATAACATTTTTCCGTGTTTTTTTTATGACAAAAGAAAAATTTAACAAAAAATGTTGAGTCAAGCTTTAAAAATATTCTCAAGTAGAAATGATACATCGCACGATATAACTATAATATAAAAAATTCATTTGGTACCTACACGTGTCGAAAAAAATGTATCAAAACAAACAAAATTGAGAATTTTTTTTCCAGAATTTTTGCTTTATCAAAAAAAGTAGTTATGAGAGATAATTATAATGTTTTGTCTTCGCAAACAAACTAAGGGATTTATATCGAAAACATTAATTTTATTATTATTATTATTACCAAATATGGCATACACTTAAAATTAACTTCATACACAAGTATTTATTGAATCGTAAAGTTTGTTCTACTTAACAATGTGATTTCAAATTGTGGAAAAACACTTGACATTAAAAGATTAAAAAAAAGGAAAAAAAATGAGCTAGCATTTTGTCATTGTGTATATATATATGTATATACAAAATAAAATGAATTGTATATGGAAACATTTTTTTTTTTTATTTGTCTCTGTCATATTTACCAAATTAATTTGTCATTTATTTTTTGGGAAAAAAATTGCAGTGCTCTGAATATTTTTTTGTTATCTTGTTTATTGAAAAATATATGATTTTTTTCGAAATTAAAGCAATTGTTTTTTATTTTTTTGTTTTGGTATAATTTATAGATGTTTTGCAATAGAAATTTTTGAGATTTATTTCAAATTTTGAAATTTGGAAAAGTAAATTTAAAAAAATGTTTTTTTTACTTTTTTTTAAATACTTTAAGTTCGGTAATGCAAAATTTTCAATTTTTGTTTAAAATTTGCAAAAGTAAAATAATTATTGAAAATTTGCAAAAGTAAAATAATTATTGAAAATTAAATTAAAAATTAATTTAATTAAAATAATTGTTTTTTCATCTTTTGTTAAGTTTGGTAATTCAGAGTTTTGCATTTTTTAATCATTTATAATTCCCGAAAGTAAATTAAAATAATTGTTTTCCTATATTTTGTTAATTTATTTTTTTTCTGTAATTTTTAAAAATAAATTAAGTTTGGCTCTAAAATTAGTAAATTAGTAATTAGCGCGTCGAAAAAAATTATTTGAGGTTTTTAGGGACGAAAATGTTACTGAATTCATCTTTATATTTAAAAACATTTCCAGAGTATTTTTCAAACCTAAAAACTTCGAAAAATTTTTTTAATTTATTAAAGCTTTGCACAGTAGAAATTTTGAAGTTTTATTTCATTAAAAATTTAGAAAAGTAAATTAAAAAAATTGTCTTCATGCTTTTTCTTAATTTACTTTTTTGAAATTTTTTTTAAATTAATCTAAGTTTTGCAATAGAAATTTTTGAGTTTTTTTTCTGTATATAATATTTGAAAAAGTAAATTAAAAAAGTTGTTTTTGTACATTTTATGTTAATTACAATTGTTAATATTTTAAATTAATTTAAGGTTTGCAGTAAAAAATTTTTGACTTTTATTTATTTAAAAAATTAGGAAGGTAAACAAAAAAAATTCTCTTCCTGCTTTTTACTTTTCTGTAAATTTTCCTCTAAATTAATTTAAATTTCGGAATAGAAATTTTTGAGTTTATACTTCGTTAAAAATTTGGAAAAGTAGGTTGAAAAAATTGTTTTTCTACTTTTTGGTTATTTATAGATGTTTTGCAATACAAATAATTATTTTGGGTTTTATTTCATGAAAAAATTTAGAAAAGTAAATTATAAAAATTGTTTCTCTAATTTTTTTTTTTAATTTATAGATGTTTTGCAATAAAATTTTTTCAGCTTTATTTCATTAAAAGTTGGGAAATGTGAAAATATTTTTTTTAAAAAGTTTTTAAATGTGAATGTTCTGAATATTTTTTTTTATTTTTTTAAATATGAATATTGTGAATCTTTCAATTTAATAAAAAATTGTTTCTTGAAATTTTCGAAAAGAAAATTATGGCAAGACATTTTTTTCTAATTATTTATCTAGTTTTTCACTAAAAAGTTCGGATGAAAGGAAAAAGAATTAAAACTCACAATGATGTGGTAAAAATAAATTGTGTACTTAAAAATTAATTTTTAAAAAATATTCAATAAAACAAAACTCAAAAACCTGTTTTGAAAATTTGTCTGTAAATTAGCAAAGACAAAAAGTAAAGAAACAATAAAAATTAGCGAAGTTCACAACATTTATAATCGACGATTCGAAGGAAAAAAGTTTTAGGAACCTAAGAAGCAACAAATTTGAGGTTATGTTTGTAATTTCTTGGTTGAAAATATACAAAAGAGATGAAATCTCAATTCAAATCACTGATGATTAAATATTCATTGTATAATAAAAATAATTAATAAAAACTGATTTTGGTTTTAAGTTAAACCCAAAAACTATTAATTGAGGTAATAATAACACAAACATAACCTTAAAATGATTTTCTTCTTAGGTACCTTTCTTCAGAGTCGGACACATATAATTATCGAATTTCTAAATTGAATCTATATTCGATAATTGATTTTGAACATATATTTCAATAAATATTTCAATAAATATTTCAATAGATATTTTAATAGATATTCGAATAAAGATTTAACGAGTAAAAATTCTGCCTAACAAGAATTTGTCAATTTAAAATTGAACTAAACAAAAATTTAAATCGAATAACGAAAGGAATAGAAAGTTTGCGAAATGAAAATTTAGGATAAATTTTACAAATTAACAAAAAAACCCAAAAAAATGTTTTACGTCCCTTTTCATGACAATTATAGAGCAAATACCACTTTCGAAAAAGGGGTAAATTTTCATTAATTAATAATTGTTTAATTGTCATATATCGCATAAGGAAAAAAATTTGAAATTAATAGAAGGTTTTTTGATGAAACTTTTGCATATAAAAATTTTCTGTACAGTCATGGCAATGTAATATATATATGTATACATATACAGCTGTCGTTGAAATACTTAATACATGATCTTTCACTTCGGCATTATAGCGATAAGAAGAAAATAAAAGTGGTATTTTGTAGGTATGTAGGTGTGTCGATCCACGGACCAATCAGCGTTGAAAACCAGGTGGGCTCGACAATTCTTGACAATATATTATATCACTTATTAGTAGTATGACGCAAAGCAAAGTCACGAGTCACAGTTAATCAGAAAGTGGGAATGGAATTTAATGTCTACACAAACTGGTACATATTTCAAAAGCTATAAAAAAAATAATATTTTTGTTTTCTTTTCTCTTATTAATTGAACATTAAACACTGATAAGTGTCAATCTCCGATGTCAATTGAGGCAATTTTTTTTTTTATTTCTTCCTAATAAAATTTTAACTTCGTAATAATTGTCATGTACAAAAGACTTTAAAAAAGCCTAGCTAAAAAAAAAGTGTGTTTGTATTTATCAAATATAACAAATACTTTGAATTTTACCTGTTGTTTTTTTTAATGCTGTCACAGTGGGTCTATCTTAACCCCTTCTTCAAGTTGTAAATTCTGAGTTTCCCCACCAAGCATCTCCCACCAAGTCAAAGCTTCTTCGTATGTAATCATTTGCTATGTGCGAGTTCAGAAGTCAGTTCTCAGTTTAACGCGAAGTACATAGTGAGAGAGAGGAAGCGTGGATTGAAGCACGCAGTCATCAAAAAAAAAGAGAGGAGAACACGCCGCATTGTGTTTCGTTTAAAGAAGTAACGATTGTTTTGATAATATAAAGTTTTCTTTTTTTTTTTTTTTTTGATAATCCAAGTAACAATTGTTTTGGTATCCTGAGTAACAATTGTATCGACATCCCAATTGTATTTCTATTCGAAATCGAGTAATTTCAAAAAAAGGAAATTTTGGATCAAAGAAACTAGGATACGTCGAGAAATTTACTTTCAGAAGACAAAGGTTAGACGGTTTTTCCGATAAGGAACAATTTTTATAAGTACCGGTGAAATGGAAACACGTGAATCGGAAAATGAAGTTCAGTTCTTTGCGCAATTTAATCAGATCTGCCTTTTTGGTATCTACCTTGGTTCCTACCATTTTGGTAGCTTCCTTTTTGGTATCTACCATTTTGGTTCCTACCTTTTTGGTGTATCTTTTTGGTATCTATCCAATAGGCAAAATTCGATAATCAAAAAGTTGGATTAATGACTAATAACCACATCTTTTGATGTCGTATAACGAAACAGTAATCTAACAAGTTCATGTTCTACAATTTCCAGCAAATGTTTGCAGATGTTTGCTAATAATTCACTGTCGAAAAGAATTGTCAGATCAGAACAAGAACCACCAGAGACAAGCTACATTGACTCAGAGTCCACTAAACTTTTTGGTTTTCAAATAAAAATTTCGTGTTGAATAAAAATTCTTGTGAAGAATACAAATTTTGTGCAGAATGAAAATATTGCGACGAATAAAAATTGTTCGACACATAGTTTTTCCCTATAAGGATCTCAAATATCAAGTTGTTGCAATGCAGAATTTTTGATGCTGTTAACGATGTAAATTTGAGGATTCTAGAAAAACTGTGGAGCAGAAGTTTTATTTGAAGGAAACAAACAATTTTGTATGCTCTAAATTAATGATAGTGATATCTAATAGTTTCACTCAAATTATATTTAGTTCAAACAAAATTTGTCTCTTCTATACTATAACTTAGAAGTTTTTTGGTACCAAACCTCCATTTGTTGATTTTTAAACCAAAATCTATTTTGCATTATTTCGGTCCGAAATAGTTCTATCTCTTGTTCTGATTTGACTTTTTTTGGTACAGTTTCTTTACAGTGCAATACAATACAATACAATACAATACAATACAATACAATACAAAACAAAAACAATAGTTTAATAACAATAGTAAACTATTGTTGTCATGATTATAAAGATTTATTCATTTCTTTTCTATTCTTGTCTATCAAATAAAAAAATACTTTTCCTCCGTCAAGTTTAAATTGCAATTTATAATTACCGAAACAACATAATTTCGAGTATCGTGCACGACTTTTATTTACACTGATTATCTTCATATTATCTACATTTATCATTGTCATATTCGTAATACCAAGTCACGCAATTCGTATTTTTATTTTTTTTATTTCTTTCCTCTTTAAAAAAAAAAAAAAAAAAAAAAAAAATTAAGTTTAATTCTGATTGTTCTAGCCGCACCTTTTGCCGGTTTGTTGGACAATGATCGGAAAGTATCAACTATACCGAACATTCGAATTGTGAATTGTGATTAAATAGATCTTTATACAGGTATATTTTCAATTATATATTTGTTTATAGATATATATTTGCCATTTGTGCTGTATATGCTCGATGGCACCTACAAGGCTGACAAAAATTCTACACTATTTTTAAGCTTATTATTGCGTCAAAAGTATATTCTCTCATTGAAAGACACGAATAGAACACTTCTCCTCAAAGTCGTCAGTCTCCTCTAAAACATTGCGAATGTCACTATAATCGACTATTATCTTGAATAAATCCTCATTTTTGCTGGTAGAAAAAAAGCCTCATAATCTGACACGTTATTATGTGATGATGATGATAATGATGATCATTATGATATTTTAGAGATAACGAATTTATCATAATGATGTCAATTATATTTACTGACACGCTGCTTTGAAAATGACGATATGAAAATGTCATGAATGGTTGTTGTATACATTTTGGAATTGTACCAAAATGCAACCTGTGAACTCGAACTTTAATTTTCTTCTTAATACATAATTCTTGAGAACTAAAATTTTTGCTCTAATGTCTTTTGATACATTTGCTAATTGTTAATTTGGTGAATTTGGAAATTAAAAAAAAAAGGAAATTTGCAGCTGTTTTTAAAAGCGGAAAAATACTATTTCGAATAGTAATAATTATAACACTAAAGTTTCTAACAATCGTTCATTGAAAAAATAACAAAATAATCATTTTGTTATAATTTCAAATATGAATTTCTTGTCTCTAATGTTTTGAATGTTTTAATGAATGAAATTTAGTTCTTTCTTGAAATCAAATTTATTTTTCGAAAAATACAAAAAAAAAAAATGTGTTGCGCTCTGAAGAAAGGTACCTAAGAAGCAACAAAATTTGAGGTTATGTTTGTAATTTTTTTAATTAAAATAAATAAAGGGGAACAACTCTTGGTATAAACAGTTGATGATTAAGTCTTTATTGCAACCAAAATAATTCATAAAAACTGATTTTTGTTTTAAATTAAACACAGAAACTTTTAATTAAAGTAAAAATACTACAAACATAACCTTAAAATGATTTACTTCTTAGGGACCTTTCTTTGGAGCGCGTCACAAATATAAAAATTACAGAAACGCAAATTTACAAAAGTAATAAATACAAATAAAAAAAAAAATACAAAAATTAAAAAAAACGATGTGTTCAAAAATAATTTATAAAATTTTAAAGTGTTTACTTTATGTTGTTGATTTTTATAAGAAAATTTTGTTCTTTAATTTAATTTAAGAAAAATGATTATATTATTATTATTAAATTAAAAAAAAATAAAAACGATTAATAATAAATCAATAAATCCTAATTAAATAAATGAATAATAGTTAATAACAAAAAAGAAAACTAAGACAATAGAGAAAAAAAAAAGTTAAATAACAATAAATTGCGTCATATTTGAATGACTATTACATGAAAAAAAAGAGAGAAAGAGAGATTTCTACATAAAGAAAAGAAAATTATTTTTTAAAAAAGAAATTTTATTATTTAGTTCTCTTTATTGAAAAATCATTTTTGAATATAGTAGAATGATTGTGAAGTATTTTAATTTATTCAACATCATTCATGAATATATAAAAAAAAGAAAAGATGAAAAATGTTAAGAGAAAAGTGAAATATATTTATATACACATGCGTCTCTTTTGCGTCAAGAAACTAAATATGTGATTAAAAATGCCAACTCATTTCTTTTAAACAATTACATTTCGGAAAAATAATTCTCAATAATGATTCAACAGAAATAAGAAAAAAGTAACTATACATCCAAATTTGTATCAATATTACATTACAGTCATTATCGGAAAATTTACACAATTAAATTCCTTGTCAATTATTATTTATTTTGTGATTTGTTTTAATATGCCAATTTTCAATCTACAATGTGCAATATAAATTAAACAATTTTTAATATTTTTGACAAAAAATTTTCCACTTTGATTCATACAAAAAAAAAAAAAAAAAAAAAAAATTTTATGAAAAGAAAAATTATTATTTTTTTGTAATTAGAAATAATTTTCATTATTTTTGTATCCAATATAAATTATAAAATTTTCAATATTTTTGAAAAAAACTTTTCCATTTTGATTTATATCAAATACAAATGGAAAAGGAAAATTATCATTTTTTTGTAATTAAAAATAATTTTCATTATTATGGTAACTTTAAATAATAATAATTTTTATTAATAATATAATTATTATTAACAATTATTTTATTATTATTTAATGTAATAATATAATTTAATATAATAATTATTATTATTATTAATTATTATTGACAATATCAAATATTATTATTATTTATTTTTTGTAAAATATTTTTTTAAAAAATTTTTTTATAAAAGAATTTTTATTTATTTGAACGTTCTTAACTTTATAGGAAAATTGCGTCAGCGAAATTTACAAAGTTTATTGAACGATGACTGAGAAAAGAAATATTTTCCAAGTATTAAATATTAGAGAATTTTCTTTAAAAGAATTGTTTTTTCTTTTTTAATTGTCGATCATGAAGCTTTTTTCAAAAAAAAAAAAAAATTGTTTAGACAATAATATAATATAATTATGTAAAAATTTAAATAGAAAAATATTTTTTCATATTTAATTGTTGATTGAAAATGTTTTAAAATTCGCAATTAGTGGAAAAATAATATTAAAAATATTTTCCCATATAATTGTTGATTGAAAAGGTCCTAAAATTCACAATTTAATGGAAAATTATTATGAAGAAAAAATATTGTGAGAATAAAAATAAAATAAAGAAAATAGACTAAAATTAATACGTATAAATGAAAGCAGAAAAAAAATTAAAATGAAATTAAAAATATGAATTACAAAAGACTAAATAAAAAAAAAACTAAAATTAAATTAAACATAAGAATAAAAGAAATTGAAATAAAAATAAGGAAAATGAAGTAAAACTAAAAATAAAAATAAGAAACAAATTCACATAAAAATTTTAAAAATTAAAAATAAATTATTAAAAAAAATAACAAAGAATACTTTATGGAAAGATTATTATTAATAATAGTATAATTATAAAAATATAGTTTCAAAACTATAGTACTTTAGACAGTATTATTTGCAAAACATCTTTTTCGAACAAACGTTTCTTTGTATTCATTTCAAAAAAAAAAAAAAAAAAAAAAAAAAAAAAAAGACAACGTGGAATAAGTAAAGGAAAATACAGTTTAATTTAAATGATGTCCGTGCATTTTACATGATCATAACACACCATTCGGGTGATAAGTTTAATATTATATATATACATATAAGAACTGCGCAATGTTTCAATTGCCCAGACATCTCCCACTACTCAAAGTTTCTCAGGTAGCACATGTATTATATGCACCCGATTTTAAAGTACTCTCGCAGATACTCTTAGGCTTTTACTTTTTCACGTTCTTCAGACAAAAAAAAAAAATGAAATAAAATAAAAATAAAAAAAATTACCTGTGAGTGAAATATAAACAAAAAGTGCTAATCGAGAATGCTCGAGTATTATTATAGCTAATAGCAGAAAATTATTTACCCATAACTGGATTGTCGAGCAAAAAAAATGAAAATAGCAAAAAATGATATACATTTTTTCTGTTTCATAACAATTTTCTTTCATTCGATAATATACGCCATATTTCAAAAAAATACGGCTGAAAGTTTGATGAGTTGACAAATTTTTTTGGAAAAAGTGAGTAGTTTTTGGATTTAGGGGAAAACGAATGTTTCTTAGCCTTCAAAAGTGTATTTAATTTTTTTTTTCATTAATTATTTGCTTCGATTTATTTTTTTTCGGAGAATTTTATTATTTTTTTTTAGTTTTTACTTTTGAATTTTTCTTCTTTGTATTTTGCATTTTTTCTCCTTTTTATTTTCGTTTTGCTTCTTTCCTTTTTGTATTGTGTATTTTCGCTTTTTTTCTTTTTCTATTATTACTTTCTTCCTTTTTGTATTTTTACTTTTTTCTTTTTGTATTATTACTTTTTTTTCTTTTTTTTATTTTCCTTTTTCAATTTTGTTTTTTTTTTATTATTTTTTATTTTCTACTTTTGCTTATATTTATTTTATTTTTAATTATTTTATTTCTTAATAAATATTATTATTTTTTAATCTTTTATTTTTCATTTTTGCTTTTATTTATTTTTTTCTCTCCAATTTTTCATTTTCTTTTTTAATTAATTTTTTTTTTTTTTGCCCAACAATCAAAACCAGTTTAGAATAATAATTTTTTTTTTCTAATAGAGCAAAACTAGATTTTATGAAGAAAAAAAAAGTGATTGATTTTCTCTCTTTCCAATTTTGCTGAAAGAAGTAATAATAATTCTTTATATGTCTTAATGTAGACGATATTTGAATTGCTTTGAAAGTATACAATACATTTTTCAAGGCTGATGAAACAGGAAGACGTTAAATCATTCAAGGTGTTGTCGGTAAATCGGCCGACAAACAACTAACAACATCATGAAGTACAGTGAGGCGACACACTTATTTAACAATTAGAGATTTCATTAATAACCGAAAGTTCTAACTCCAATTTTTTTTACGTCGCCAAACGATTTTATAAAGTCGACATTAAAATTGCTTCTACAATACTGAAACTGGACTATTATTTTCTATACCTAGTGGGAAATAATTTTTTAACAAAAAAAAATTGTCTTATTTAATGGAAAATAATTTTTATTCATAGAAAATTATTAACAAATGAATGTTATTAACAAAAACTGCTTATTTACATAATTACCAAAAAAATTATCTCATGGAAAATAATTTTTATTGATAAAAAATTATTTTCTTTAATGGAAAATATTTTTTATTAATAGAACATTATTTTATTTACCTAATGTGGAAAATAATTTAAAAAAAAAAAAATTGTTTTATTTAATGTAAAATAATTTTTATTAATAAAAAAATTAAAAAACATTATTAACAAAAGCCGTTTATTTACATAATTAACAAAAATTGTCTTATTTACTGAAAAATAATTTTTAATAGCAGAAAATTATTTTATTTAATGCGGAAAATAATCTTTGTTATTAGGATTTTTTTTATTTAATGAAAAATTAGTTTTATTAATAAAAAATTATTTTATTTAACGTGGAATATAATTTCATTAGTAAGGAATTATTTTCCATAACGCATAAAATAATTGTTATAAGAAAAGAGTTATTTTCCATTAGGTACGGAAAACAATAAAATAAAACAAAAATAATAGGAATAGATAATAAAATTAATTGAAATTAAAATTAAAAAAAACTTATTACCACATTTTTTTCTGTTTTTGTGAATCATAATATTTATTTATTTATTCAATACAAATTATAATATGTAATTCAAAAAATTATTTTTATGGTAAATCTTCATTAAATAGTTAATTAAAAATTATGATTTGTAAAGACAAAAAACGGATATATTAAAAAAATAATCTACATTTTATAAACTGTTTTTGATCATTTATTTTTTTATGGAAAAAAAATTTATTGCACCTAATTATTGTTCCTGTTACCATTTTTATGTTCTTTAGTCAACAATTTAATACACATTTATATCTCGAGATATATAGACCACACTTAACGGTATATCTCATTGTTAATAAAATTATTATATTTACAGTTCAAATAGTCTTTACAAAATGAAATTTTTCCCAATGATGATGAATTCTTTGATAACAATTTTATATCTCTTGATAAAGAATTCATTAATAACCGGATTTCTCTTACACTTGAAAGTACAACTTTTAATTTATGTAAATAAAAATAAATAAATAGAAATAAAAAAAAAATGTAAATGAATAAATATAAATTAATAAATTAATAAATAAATGAAAAAGTAAATATACAAATTTATGCTATATAAAATAAATTAACAAAAAATTTTTTTTTTTTTTTCAGGAAAGATGTGGCCTTGTTTTTGGAGTTAAAGCCCTCCCGCAGGCTTGGCAAGACTGAGGGTCCACATTTCAAACCAATTGGCAAAAAGTAAGGATTTACATCCTCAAAATCAGACCAAAAAAAAAATTTAAAAAAAAAAATTAAATTAAAATTCTCCAAATTGAAAAAAAAATCGAGAGAGAAAATAAACTTAGACAGAAAATAAAGGAGCGAGCGTAGTGCGAAAGTGCGAAAACAAAAAAGTGATTGAAGATTTTGAGGAATTCAGGAGAAACAGAGAAAATTTTCACAAAAAAAAAAACGCGACTCTCATTCAGATACACAAATCAAAGAGCAAAATTCCAAAAAAAAAACAAAGCTTTCTTGCATCTCATTTTAACTGTAAAATTAAGAATTTTTTAACTCGCGAGTTTTTCTATTCTATATAAGGAAAAAAAAAAAAAAAAGAAAAAATGACTTTAAGCTCTCGAAGATTTGTGACATTAATGGTGCAGATCACAATTGGCATTCTGACGATCCTACAAATTATCGCCGATACAGCAGGCAAGGAAACAAATTCAGAGAAACCACCTCCGTGTCAAAGGTAAGTGATGCATCACGAGAAACAAAAAAAAAAACAAATGTCTGACAAATTATTTCCATGAAACATTTTCTGATAAATTTAATTTTCCATTGTACAATATTGAATTTAAATTTTATCGGAAGTGTTTAATTTTATTCAAATTTTTCCCGCAGGGAGAAAGAGGAAGCGTAATCAGTAAACATTTAGTTTAGAATGAAAATAATTAATTTAATTAAGTAAATAAATCGATTAATTTTCGAATAGTAAATAAATTAATTATCTGATCGTAAATAAATTAATTTTCTAATCGTAAATAAATTAATTTTCTAATCGTAAATAAATTAATTTTCTAATCGCAAATAAATTAATTTTCTAATCGTAAATAAATTTATTTTCTAATCGTAAATAAATTTATTTTCTAACAGTAAAAAAAATAAATTAATGAATTTATTTTTGAATATACCTAGTAAATAAATTAATTGATATATATATATATATATAAAGTTACCTATCAATTTATAGCTGTAAAGTTCACATTTTTAATCAACTTTTGACGAAGAAAAATAGTCATGAATTTAAATATTATAAAAAATTGAAAATTCGTCATTTTTAATATCTCTCAACTTTTTTGCACTAGAAATTTTTTAATTTCGATCTTTTGTAATTTGGAATATTTTATTTTGGGAATTTTCTATACTTTGGAAAAGTAGTTTTTGAAAAATTCAAATTTTCCCTGGAACTTTCGGTTTGGAATTTTGTTAACTCAATTTCTTTTCTGTTGAATAAATTTTTTTGCAATCAACTTGAAAGTATCAAATTGCAACGAATTGATAACAAAAGTTTGGATTAAAAATCATAAATTGATCCAAATTTTTGCTAACAATTCGTAAGAAAACAGTAAAAAAAAAGTTGTATTAAATCGTCAATTGATCCAAATTTTTACTATCAATTTAAAACAGTAACAAAATTGTTTAATTGTGACGCGTCGCGAAGAAAAGCACCTAAGAAGCATATCGAAAATTTTACAGGTGGAGGAAAAAAGGAAAGAGAAAGTATTTCAGATAAGTATTTGATAAAAATTTAATTTTGAGTTCAGATAGTTAAAAAGTAATCTTTAATTTATCTGAAACAATCATAATCCGAAAATCGGATTATTAATCTAAATTTCTGTTATTGTTTTGTTACAAATTGTCATCAATAATTTGGATGAATTAATGATTTACTCCAAATTTTTGTTAATGTTTTGTTGTTTCTTTGATTAAATCATAAATTGATCCAAATTTTTGCTAACAATTCGTAACAAAACAATAATACAAAATTTAGACTAAATCTATAATTGATCCAAATTTTTGCTATCAATATTAAAAACCGTCAAAAACTGTACCAACAGAACAGTAACAAAAATTTGGATTAAATCAATAATATTGGTTCAAATTTTTGCTATCAATTTATAACGAAACAATTGCAAAAAATTAGATCATCAATTGATCTAAATTTTTGTTGATGAGAAAAAATTATTACCAATTTTCCAAACGGATTTTCGTTTCCAAAAATAATCTTAATCTAAATCCATAAAAAAATTTGTTTGTAAAAAATATTTTCTCTCCTAAATCGTTGATAATTTTTGTGAACTTTATACCAGAGTTGTAAGTATTTAGTTACAACAAAATAATTGTTTTGGAAAAAAGGGTAATTTTTCAAAGAAAGTTTAGAAAAAAAAAGAATTGTAGTTATAATCTTACTGGAGTGACCTTAATATTGAACTTAGAAACGATGAAACAGAGTATAATGTATGAGAGGGTTTTAAATTAACGTGTTCCGCAAGTACGATGCGCACATGACCTTAACACTGAATGTCCACGTGCTTCGCGCCAATGAACGCATCTTCATCATTATCATCATCACCATCATCACCGTCGTCTTCGACGTCGTCGTCGCGCCTTTATTGATGACGATGTCGATTTTTGTGCCAATGACAATGTTGTTGGCCTCTGTTAGCAATTCTGCGAGGTAAAGCCTCGTCCAATTTCTAAATCAAACTAACGAAATTTATTTTTTTTTCCAATTTTCGTTATATGTAGTACCAAAAAAAAGTAATTTTCAGAAATACACTGAAAAAATTGTTTTAATTTTTGTTGTTGCAAAACCGAAAAGTAGTCGAATTTTTTGAGCATCAGTAATCAAAAGGAAATTCAGTTTTTGACTAGTGAAAATTTGGCTAATCATTAGTAATTGTTCTGATAGTAATTAGTTAGTGATTCGAATAGCAATTAGATAGTGATTTTAATAGCAATTAGATAGTGATTTTAATAGCAATTAGTTAGTGATTTTAATAGCAATTAGATAGTAATCCTAATAGCAATTAGATGGTAGTTCTAATAACAATTAGATGGTAGCTCTAATAACAATTAGATGGTAGTTCTAATAACAATTAGATGGTAGTTCTAATAGAAATTAAAGAGTAGTTCTAATAGCAATTTAATAGTAATTTTAATAGCAATTAGTTACTAATTCAAACAGTAATTGAAACTTGTAAAAATATTAGGTAAACATTTAGTTATTTTTCAGTTAAGAAACAGTTCGATAAACAATCGGACAAACTCAGTTGCATTTGAAACAAAAATTACAATTTTCTGTCAAGAACCACTTTATCTTGTGACTAATTTATCATGAGAAGATATTTAGCCAAAACATTTCTTGACAAAATTACAATTTTGATTTAAATGAAACGTTTAATTGCTATCAAAATTTAGAATATTAATTTCAAAAATGTGAATAAAGTGAAAAGATTAGAATTAGAATTTCAGAGAGAGAATTTGAATTTAGTGTTTTAATTTTCATTGTAGAGTTATAAATGTATATAAAGAGGAAGATTTTGGTCGAAGCTTTCGCACTGCGTTACTCTGGCTTTCATCCAAACACAACTAATGTCCCCGTTTAATGTGGCCTCTTTCTTTATGATGTAATAAAAAAAAAGGGTTGCAATGTTAATTTATCATTCTAAACTCTCAACACCGAAAAATATGATGAGTTCAGAATATTAAAAGAAATTGGAAATATTTTCCCAAAACTGAATGAATTTAAATGATTTAAATTCTTTTAGGCTTGATGGCAAAAATTGCCTTTAGTGATTGACCATAAATACCTAAAGATACCTGAGGATCTCAATTTAATCTGTTAATTAAATTTAGACAATTTTAATTATTAAATATTAATTATGTTAATTGCTAATTATGAATTAGGAATTATTAATTGTTAATTATGAATTATGAATTATGAATTAGGAATTATTAATTGTTAATTATGAATTATGAATTATGAATTAGGAATTATTAATTGTTAATTATGAATTAGGAATTATTGTTAACTATTGATGATTAATTATTAAATAATTGAATTAAATAGTAATTTACCGTAATTAGATGAACATATCAGCACTGCTTGTAGACATCACAGGGCGTATCCGGAAGATAAAAAAACTTTAAGGTCTTCCAGTTTATGTATAGAAACAGAAAGTCGATGAATATTATACGAGGTCATAGATCAGTGGCGATTCTTCGCTGATAATATATTTTTTCAGATTTTTCATTTTCCAAAATGTCCAACTATTCTAATGCCGAAAAATGCCGATTAAAATTCTTTTATTCAAAAGTAAAGTAACACTTTTTCTAAGGATATCAAGTGGAGACAAAAAAAAAATATTGCGAAGCAACGTTTTTGATTCGTTTTTTGTCTCAACTTGATATCCTTAGAAAAATTTTGAACCTAAAATTTAGAATTGCATTTTTGACGCGCATTCAAGATTACAAAGAAACAAAAGAATTTTTGTTTCAATCTCCCTTTCCCCAGAGTGTCGTTGTCGCACTACACAATTCGTCAAAATTCATTATGCTAATTTCTATCTAACGGATTTTAGTAAATCGTTTAGATAAAAATGCATTAATTTTTCTTTTTCAAATCATGATGTTCCATAAAAATATATAACAGTATAAACGAATCATAAAATTAAAAATAAAAACACAAGAAAAAAAATTTATACCTTACAGCGAAATATTCTGCCATGGAGATTTATTGCACACAGTACAAATGGCGACGATCTTCAAAGACTCGAAGACTTTTGTCGATATGAAAATGAAATATTCACCAAATAAAACAATGTCCATGTTTCGAGAGTTGATGACTGATACCGATAATAAGCCAACATCACGTCAAGTTGAAAGTTTTTTGAATAAAACATTCGATCCAGCTGGATCGGAATTTGAGGCATGGGATCCAGTCGATTGGAAGGCAAAACCAATGTTTCTCGATAAGATTCGCGATAAAAATTTAAAGCAATTTGCTGAGGATTTAAATCGTATTTGGAAATTGCTTGGAAGGAAAATAAAGGACGATGTTAAGATAAATCATGAGCAGTATTCAATTATTTATGTGGAGAATCCTGTTATTGTTCCCGGTGGACGTTTTCGGGAATTTTACTATTGGGACTCGTATTGGATTGTCAAGGGCCTTTTATTGTCGGAAATGAAAACAACTGTTAGGGGAATGCTGTCAAATTTTGTGTCAATTGTCGATCGAATTGGATTTATACCGAATGGTGGGAGAATTTATTATACGCAAAGATCACAACCACCAATGTTGATACCAATGGTTAATGAATATTTGAAAGCTACTGATGATAGAGAATGGTTGGAGGAGAATCTTTGGTTGTTGGAGAAAGAATTTGAATTTTGGATGACTAAACGAACGGTTCAAGTGACTAAGGATGGTGTTACGTATACTCTTGCCAGATATTATGAAGATTCCGAAGGTCCCAGACCCGAATCTTATAGGTACTGAAATATTTATTTGCTTTTTTTGATTCTTTCACAGATTTGAATATTGGTTTTAAATTATGTGCTGGTTCATGAGAATTTTTAACTTTTTCGGAAGCACATTCACCAATTTAAATGAAACTTTTCATTCAATAAACTTCATTTATTGAAATGAAAGTAAAATTTATTGATGTAAAGTTCCGGAAAATTAACTTTTTGATCCAAAGAATTTACTGTATTGACACCAAAATCTTTTTACCGCTTTGATTTATTTTGGCTCAAAAAAAATTGATTTTCTGGAACTTTGTATTAATAATTAGAATTACACTACCGAATTTTATTTAAATTGATGACAACGCTCTGAAAAGGACAATTTTCTTTATCAGGGTTGCCACAGTTCAGAAAAATCAGAAAATTCAGGGAAAAATCAAGGAAAGTAAAATTTGCCAGGGAAATCAGAGAAACGTCAGGGAATTTTATCAAAAGTATTGGAAAACTATTAAATTTCTAGAATTCATACAAAAAAATTATGAATTTTGTTATCTAGTAGCCTTTATAAATATTGAAAAAATTTAATTTAAATTTAAATTCTGTCTATTTATAAAAATAATTGAAATTTACAGAATTAAAATTGAATTTATTTTAAATAATTTAATTCTTGACGAACAATTATAAAAATATTATTTATAAATTATTTAATAAATTCTTCACAGAAATTAATTTCTTATAAAATACAATTTCAATAAAAATCCGTATAACAGTAATTGAATTATTTTTAATTACATTTTTATTAAATTAGTCAAAAAAATATTCAAGAAATTCAATTATTTTCATAAATAATGAAATTTTTCGCACAAATTCAATTATTTTCATAAATAATAAAATTCTTCGTAGAAATTCAATTATTTTCAAAAATAATAAAAAATTTTGTTAAAAATTCCATTATTTTAAAAATTCTTTACAGTAATTCAATTACTTTCATAAATAATAAAATTCTGTATAGAAATTCAATTATTTTCATCAATAAAAAAAATTCTTTGGACAAATTTAATTATTTACAAAAATAATAAAATTTTATGTAGAAATTCAATTATTTTCAATCCAATTTTTAAAAAATTTGTTCGCAGGAATCGCAGGCACTAAAATATTTTCAAAAATAATAAAATTCTTTGCAGAAATTCAATTATTTTCATAAATAATAACACCTTTTGTAGAATTTCAATTATTTTTAATACAATTTTAAGAAATTTGTTCATTATTTTCAGAAATAATAAAATTTTTCGCAGAAATTCAATTATTTCCATAAATGATAAAATTCTTTTTAGAAATTTAATTATTTTCTGAAATAATAAAATTCTTTGTAGAAATTTAATTATTTTCAATACAATTTTAATACATTTGTTCTCAGGAATTCAATTATTTGCAAAAATGTTAATAAAATTCTTTGCAAAAATTTCAAATATTTTTGTAAATAATAAAATTCTTCGCAGAAATTCAATTATTTTCACATATAATAAAATTCTTTGTAGAAATTCAATTATTTTCAAAAATAATATAATTCTATGTAGAAATTTAATTAATTTCGAAAATTTTTTAAAAATTCTTTGCAGAAATTCAATTATTTTCATAAATAATAAAATTCTTCTTAAAAATACAATTATTTTCAATGCTATTTTAATAGATTTGTTCGCAGGAATTCAATTATTTGCAAAAACGTTAATGAAATTCTTTGCAAAAATTTCAAATATTTTTGTAAATATCAAAATTATTAGCAGAAATTTAATTATTTTAATAAAGTTCCATATAACAATTGAATTATTTCCAATACATTTTTAAATGGAATTTAAAAAAAGAATACAATTATTTTTAAAAATTTTTAATTTAATGAATTTTAATTTTTTAAATGAATTTAAATATTTTGAATATAATTTTAATAAAATTCTTCAAAACAATTAAATTGAATTTAGAAATTTTAATAAAATTTCATACAAGAATTAAATTTGAATTAATAATGATTTACAGTAATAAAAACAATATACATAACCATTATTATTAATATAGTTTAAATTTCAAAAGGTTTCAAAAATTAAAGTTTTGAAAAATTTGAATTTTAAAAAATTTTAATTATAAATTCTGAAGAAATTGGTTTTTTAAAAAATTGTATGCCATATTTTTCAAAATTAGTTAAATTATAAAAATATCTGTATTCATTTAAAAAATTTTCAAATTATTGAAATTTCATGAAATTGAATTGTATAAACAAGTGGATTTCAGAAATATTTTTAGTGATCTTTTGTTTTCTTTTTGAATAAATAATTGAATTCTCAAGGAAATTATTTCTTAAAAATTATTGATTCAGAAAAAAATTTCATTTGAAAATTCCAGAAAATAATTTAAAATCTTGAAAATAATTTTGGAGGAAGTTACAGTGATTCTTATATAAATTATAATTAATTTAAAATTAAAAGATTAAAAATTTTTTAAAATCTTAATTTTTATGGAAAAATAATAATAATAATAATTGAATATTTATTTTTAAAAAACTATTGATGTTTTGAATAATTTTACAATATTAAAGATTTAAATTTTAATTAATATTTTATTATTTTTTCTAAATATTCAAATTTTTTTCTATCTAATTATTTTTAGAGTGCATCAGAATATTTTTTTAAAATTTTTTCTTTAAGATCAATTTTTTCAAGTCAAAATTCTGCCTGGAAAAATAAGGGGAAAATAAAATTTTTCTGGCAACCTTGTTTATGAAATAGCGCCAATAAATACATATTGTGAATATTTATTTTATTACTTTCTTTCATGTAGAGAGGACTATTTGACGAGTCAAATTTTCCGCACTGCCGAAGAGAAAAATAATTATTACTCTGAACTGAAATCAGCTGCAGAAAGTGGATGGGATTTTTCCAGTCGTTGGTTTATTCTTGAGGGTACCAACAAAGGTAAATTATTTCCAGCGATTTTAAAATTCAAAAATTTTTTTTCTTTTTTCTTAAAAAAAACTTTTCCTCTAAAAAAAAATAACCTCAAGTTTATGACACCGACGACAATAATAATTGGAATAAATGATTAGATAATTTACAGAATCGTTTGTTGTAATTCAGTGTCATAAAAATTATCGACGCATTCCGAGAAATTCTCATTTTCAACTCTCGATTAATTATAAGGAACAAGGAAGAAAGAATTTTTCTGTTGTTATTTATTTACTTTTTACGAGATAAAAATATTATTGTTATATTGTGAATTTTTTTTTTTTGTCATTTATTCGACACGAGAGTTTAAAAAAAAAAAAATTATATTTCAGGTAATCTGACGAATTGCAAGGCAAGAAGCATAATTCCCGTTGACCTTAATTCAATAATATATTTAAACGCACAATTGTTGTCGGATTTTAATCGAATGATTGGCAATAAGACAAAAGCTAATTATTATATGAAAAAGGCAGACGAATGGAGGGATGCTGTGACGGCGGTATTGTGGCACAATGAAGTTGGTACATGGTTAGACTATGATATTATTAATGAAGACAAGAGGGATTATTTTTATCCGACAAATGTTCTTCCACTTTGGGCGAATTGTTACGATCAGGAGAAAAAAAGTGATTTTGTATCAAAAGTTTTGAAATATCTTGAGAAACAACAAATAATGCTGAATCTCGGCGGTATACCGACAACTTTGGAACATTCGGGTGAACAATGGGATTATCCAAATGCCTGGCCTCCATTGCAATATTTTGTCATTATGTCGCTTGATAAAACGTCCGATCCTTGGGCAATAAGATTGGCCTATGAATTGAGTCAACGATGGGTGCGCAGTAATTATAAGGCATTCAATGAAACTAACTCCATGTTCGAAAAGGTGAGAGCACTCTTACAGTCGAACCTGTCGGAATGAAACGCTAAATTAAAAAAAATTTTTTTTTTAAATCGATAATGTTTTTACTTATTATATAATTATATAATAAAATTTTACTACAGTAAACAATCCTTAAAAAATTTGTTTTTAACAAAAAAAATTAAAATAAAAAGAAAGAAAGAAAAAAAATTGAAATAAAAAAAAATTGAAATTGAAAATAATTATTTCAATAATTATTTTCACTTAGTTTCAAAGTATTGTAAAAATATTACAAAATTAAATTACAAACAAATTTGTAATTAAACTTTGGAACTAAGTGAAAATAATTATTTCAATAATTATTTTCACTTAGTTCCAAAGTATTGTGCAAATATTACAAAATTAAATTACAAAGAAATTTTTTAAGGAATGTTTACTGTAGTAAAATTTTTAAAATCGAGTTGCTTTCCGACAGGTTTTACTGTATTTCGTTTGGATTCTAATTTTTAAATTGTAATTAGGAGAATACAGGCTTTTCATTTATCTACTAAAAATTTTTCTTAATTTTTTTTTACTTTTTTTTTACTTTTTTTACTATTTGGATATTTTTTTACTTTCATGCCACTAAAAGCTACTCTATTCTTTTTTAAAAAAGAGTTTCCACTACTTTAAATCCGCTAATAGTTGAAATAAAAAAATTAATATTTATTTTCTAGAAAATTTTCATAAATAATCAAATTCTTCGCACGAATTCAATAATTTTCATAAATAAAAAAAAAAGTCTCTGCAAAAATTCAATTATTTTCATAATTAAAAAAAAAGTCTTTGCAAAAATTCAATTATTTTCAATAAAATTTTAATTTTAAATTAGAAGAAAAATTGCAAAAATTCAATTATTTTCATAAATTTTTATAATTTTTTTCGCAAGAATTCAATTATTATCAAAAATAAAAAAATTTGTAGAAATTCAATTATTTTAATTATTTTTATTTATTTTCTTTACAGAAATTCAATTATTTTCATAAATAATAAAATTCTGTGTAGAAATTCAATTATTTTCAATATAATTTTAATAAATTTGTTCGCAGGAATTCAATTATTTTCAAAATAATAAAATTCTCTGTAGAAATTCAATTAAAAAAATTTTTTTTTTAATTCTTTACAGAAATTCAATTATTTTACATATAAATAATAAAATTTTCTGTATAAATTCAATAATTGTCTTAAATAATAAAATTCCTTGCAGAAAGTTAATTATTTTCAATGCAAATTTAATAAATTTGTTCGCAGGAATTCAATTATTTAAAAAAAATTTTTTCAATTCTTTAATTTAATTCAAACTAATAAAATTTTAAATATTAATAAAAAAAAATTGCAACTGATTAAAATTACAAGACAACAATTAATTTACAAGTTAATTTGTTTTATCTAAAACATTTTGTATCTTTTTTAAAAAGTAATTCCCACCTTCCTTCTATTAGAATAGAAAATATGATGTGATTCCTGTAAAATTATTTTTAGTCTTTTTTTTACATTTTTATGCATGAATTTTGATATTTTTCAAAAAATCTAAGAGAAGAGAATTTTTTATATGAATTTTTCAAAAATTGAATTATCTTAATAAAATAAAGTAAATTAAAATTTATAAAAAAATCTATTTCTATAAATTTGTAAATAATTTGCAAACATAGTGAATTTTCATATTTGTTCAAATTAGACATTTTTTAAAAATTAATTATTTTTTAATAATTTTGGAAAAATTCTTTCAAAAAATTAAATTATTTCCTAAAGATTTTACTAATTTCAAATTATTGACAAATTTTTTTTTACTGAATTTCAATTATTTTTAAAAATAAAGTTTTTTATAAAATTTAAAAGGAATTTAAAATATACTTAAACAAATTAGAAAAAGTTTTTTTTAAAGAAACCAAAAAAAGTTACAGTTTGCATTTTTAATGACAAAAAAAATTGAATTTTTGTGTTTAAATAATTGAATTCTAGAAAAATTTCCTGCGAATAATTTTAAAATAATTGATAATTATCTTAAAATATTGATTCCTGTAAAAAGATATTAATATTTATGTATTTATTTTTTGAAATTATTAATTTATTATTTTTCTAAACAATTATAAAAGTTTTAAATAATTTTATTTAAAAATTCTAGAAAATAATTGAATTTTGAAAGAATTGCAGTTGTAATTTTTGGAAATAATTAAATTTCAAAACGTTTTCAGAATGAAATTATTTAAATATTCAAATCCTTGGGAAAAATAAATAACAATACGCATTTAAATATTTATTCATTAAAAATTGTTGAAGTTTTGATTAATTTAATTTAGAATTTCTGGAAAAAACAGTTTTTTGAAAAATTGTATTTAAATTGTTTTTGAAGATAGTCGAATTCTCGAAAATAATTTTAAAAAAAATTGAAATCTAATTTAAATGAAATAAATTTTATATTTTAAACAATTAACAAGTTCGAAGCCTGAAAATTGACAACAGAATTGAAATAGAAATTGAATTGAATTTAATTGAATGAAATTGAAAAAAAAATTAGAATAAAGTTTCTGAACCTTCAATTAAACGAAATTTATTCGTTTCTTCAAATTAAAATTTTATTACAGTAATTGATAATTAAAAAGTGAATGGAGAGTTAAAATAGCAATAAAAAAATTAAAAAGTGAGTTACAATGGGAATAGAGAATTAAAATAGTAATAGAGAATTAAAAAGTGAGTTAAAATAGGAAGAGAGAATTAAAAACAGAATTACAATAGAAATATACAATGAAAATACTAATAAAGAATTAAAAAGTGAGTTGAAATAAAAAAGAGAGAATTAAAAAATTGACAGAACTAAAAAAGCTCAAAGAGAATTAAATAGCAATTTAATTTTGGAATTATAGAAAATAGTAAAATAATAAATAAAATAAATACTAAATACTAAATCTAAGGAGCGAAATTCAGAGGTGATAATTCAGTGATGATAATTAGTTGAGTTTGCTTAATTTTTTCCAGTACGACGCAACAGTATCTGGTGGACATGGTGGCGGTGGAGAATACGAGGTTCAACTTGGATTCGGTTGGTCGAATGGACTTGTTATGGATTTAATAAACAAGTACAGTGATCAGCTTACGGCAGAAGATTACTTTTTACCAACTGATGATTCTCGAACTTTACCTCAAACAGTGGCGGCTGTTTCCACAGCTGGACAACTTATGACTGGTATTTTAGCCATCATAATATCAGTAGCAGTAGGATTTATAGGGTGAGGTGTGTATCCTACTTTTTATCTACTCAAAAAATCATTTCTTACTTGAAAAAAGTCTCTTTATTTTTAAATTTCAATTTTCATTTCTTTTCAATTTTCCAAAAAATATTATTTTCAACTCTCACGAAGTTTTAAATTCCAATTTTCATTTTTTTCCATTTTTAAATTTTCCAACAATATTATTTTCAACTCTCACAAATTTTTAAATTTAAATTTTCGAAAAAAAAAATTTTCAATACTCATGATTTTTTAAATTTAAATAATCAATTTTTAAATTTTCCATAAATTTTTATTTTCCACTCTCATGAATTTAATTTTCAAAAAAAGAAAATTTCATTACAATAGATTTTGATAATTTAATTTATAAATCTAATTAGTAATTAATGTAGATAATTAAAAATTTAAATTAAAATTAAAAATTAAAAATTGAAATTAAAAATTCCGAATAATTGAAATTTATAAATTTACAATCTAATGAATTAAAATAAAAATTTCCCAATTAATTGTACGATAAATAATAAATTGTACCATTTTTCTGTTTCAGATATTCGTCAGATATAAGTCAGATAGGAAAAAAAGTTTTACGGAAAAGTATTATTGAGAAGAAAACATTGATATTTTAGAGTATATATATACGCTGATAATTTTTGATTGCTTCCCAAGTAGAAAAAAAAACTTACGATGACGTAGTCTAGAGAAAGAAAATATTCTCAAAGGCTGATAATTGAGTAACAAAAAAAAGAAATTTCATATTTTTAAAAAACTGTTTTTCCTTTTTTTTTCTTTTTATTTTTTCGTTTGATTTTATGTGAGTGTTTTTTTTTTTGCTTTTGAGCTTTTATTAACTTTTAGACAAGAAAAAAAAACAGTGGCTGGCCACTGTTTTCAATAATTGTTACATTTAACAAATTTTTGAAAGGAAAGAAAAATTTTGAAACAGAAAAAAAAATCCACACTTGCTGGCAAGTGTTGATTTATAACTAATTTTACGTAAATATTGTGTACATATTTATATATACATTTATATAGAACAATATATTTAGTAAATTATTATCGTTTATGGAATAGAAACTAAATATTCCAAACACAGAATTTTACAAAATGAAATGAATTTAACGCCAATGGGAGAATATTCTTAATTATTGTAATAATGAATCTCATTGTTATTAAATTCTTCAACTATTTAGAGACTATTTTTATAAGAATCGAAATGATTTTTTTTTCAACAATTTATTTTTTATAAAATTAATGAAGTTAATGAAATTAATGAAATTAATATTAATCAGGTTTATATTGAGATTATTTGCTATTTTGTTTTGAAAACAAAATTTTTAAAATGTTAAATCGTTGATAATTTATCAAAAATGAAAAATATGGTTTTTTTTCAAGTAGAAATATTTAAAATGGGGTATTACGAGGGTAATTGTATTTATAAATTATATCTCGCTGGTCGATTATTAAGTACAAATTTAACATGTTCCTTAATTGAAAATTAATACATATTAACTTACCTTATTTTCATTTTTGTGTTTTTATTAATTGTTCAATGCTTTTTTTATTGTTTCAGTAGATATAACAAATTTCACAGATAATCTGCTTTTAAACACACACACACACACACTAGAGGATGTATTTAATAATAATAGTAAATCTCGATTAGACTAATTTCAATTTAACAACAAAAAATTGTATTTAATCGCGCGAATTCTTAAAAAAAGGGAAATTTTGTATATTTTGAGATATATTTATTAAAAATTTATTTAGTTGGAAACTAAATGTATTATCTCAAATAGAATAGTTAGAGTAATATACGTAAATATTATTATTATTATTAATATTATTATTATTATAATTATTATAAAAATGTTTTCATTGTCAGAGTATTAAATAATTGGATTTCTGCGAGAAGAAAAAAGTGATAAGCCATGTAAATAATGTAAAATATTTAAGGAAGAGAACAAAAAAAAGTAGATATATCTAGTCAGACAAACGAGTGACGTATACCTTACTGTTGTAATTTGTGACTTGCTATTACTTCAGCACAGCGTTTCAAGTATTTAACTCGAGAATTTTACATTACAATGAAATTATTAATCATCTTCAGTAAAAGAAAAAAAAGAATTGAACATAAAAATAACGAGAAAATTACTTTTTCTAGACAACTTATTCTGATGATCAAAAGATGATCAAAATAAGTTAACAATACTGAATGTGTAATGTAAAATGAAAGTATAATTCTAAGACAAAAGTGTGTTTTTCTGTGAGATAAAATTAGCTTCCATGATAGAATAATCTTTACAAAATATTAAAATGAAAAAGAAACAATTTTTGTCTAGTTATAAATAATTCAAGAAAGTGATAAATATTTTATTAAGTTATAATTTTACTGTTAGTTTTTACATGTTTTAAAATATTTTAATCTTGTTATATATTTTGAAATTAATAGAATATAATTATAAAGAGTTATTTAAAATATCTACAAATTTAAATAAAAAAGAAAAAAATTGTCACGAGCTTTATATCAATGTTATAAATAATAATATGAGTATTTTATGAAACATCTCGTAAAGTATAATAAAAAAAACATTTTTTTAATGCTACAAATTTTTATTTTTAACATAAAAATATCTCAAGTTGTCAGAAAAAGATCATTTTTTTTGAGAGAGTGTAAAAAGAAGAGAGGAGATATATTGTAAAATATTTTTCAACTTTCCAAAAGTAGAAGAAGAAATTTTTTTTTAAACAATTTAATTTTTTTTTTTTTTTGACTCGAAATATAATTGTGTGATAAATTTTGCATGGAAAATTAAAAATTATATACTAATAAGTTTAAAACTGATGCATGTGTCCTACAAAAACTGTTGTTCTTTGAAAGTAGTGATGTACTCCCCAAATCGTAGTTTACTAACTCAATTGTTGACTATCTGATGAACTAATCGTGAAGAAATTAATGAGTTTATATAATAAAGTTAATATATAAAAATTCCTACCAATAGAACCAGCACTTTCCTTTTTAATCCATATGATTATAAATCCTAATATTTTTTTCTTGTGCATGTTTTTAGGTGACGTAGTTTTAAAGTCGAATTTTTTTTCCTGGATTTCATTATTTTTTTTTTGTTGAAAATAAATCGAAAATTGTTGAAAGTAGAGAAATTGAGGAAAATTAATGTCTGAATTAAAAAGAGGAATAAAAACAAAATTAAAAAAGTATAATTAAAATTATAGAAATTGAAATAAGGAAATAAAAACATGAAATAGTAAAATAAGAAAATTTAAAAATTTATTTAGAAAATAAAAAATTGAAATAGAAAAATCAAAAATGAAAATAAGAAAATTACAAAATTAAAAATGAAAATAAGAAAATTTAAAAATCCAATTTGAAAATAAAAAATTGAGAAAGAAAAATCAAAATCTAAAATAATTAAAATAAAAAAATTGAAAAAGAAAAACCAAAAATTGGAGAAGAATTAAAATAAAATTAAAAATTAAAATGAGAAAATCAAAAAATCAAAAACTAAAATAATTAAAATAAAAAAATTGAAAAAGGAAAACCACAAATTGTAGAACAATGAAAATAAGAAAATTAAAAATTAAAATGAAAAAATAAAAAATTTAAACAAAAAAATCAAAAACTAAAATAATTAAAATAAGAAAATAAAAAAATTAAAAAAGGAAAACCACAAATTGTAGAACAATTAAAATAAGAAAATTAAAATGAGAAAATAAAAAATTGAAATAAAAAAATAAAAAACTAAAATAATTAAAATAAGAAAATATAAAATTAAAATAGGCGGAAAATAAGAAAATTAAAATATGAAATAAAAAATTGAAATAGAAAAATACGAGAATTAGAAAGAATTTAATTAGAAAATAAAAAATTGAAATAGGAAAATAAGAAAATAAAAATTGAAATAGAAAAATAAAAAAATTGAAATAATTAAAGAAAACTAAAAGAAGACAAAAAAATTGATATAGGAAAATCAAAAATTAAAATAAAATAAAAAAACCGAAGTTGGAAAAAAATATTTCAATTTTTTATTTTCCTATATTAATCGATTGATTCACTCCGCAAACGAATTAGTAAAAAAACAAGTATTGTTTCCTTCAATATTACATTCTCAAATCACTGTCAAAAATCACAAATTTAATCTCAGTTACATAATTATGAATAAATAAATATTTTCATAAAACGAATTTCAAGGAAAATAATTACAAAGTAAGTATGAAAAGGTGAAAAAAGGAATTATAGATTAAAATCCTATTCAATTTGAATTTAATTGCGCGTTACTTGATTTTGCATGTTTTTTTTTTTTTTTTAAACATTTTATGAAAAAGTAAGAAATATGTCAACATTTCTGCGCAGACTGGATGATAAATTTATTCTTTGAGTATTTCACTTTTTTTTGCAAGATACCGTATAGACAACGTCACACAGTCTCTTCAAGGACTAACTCATTGGGACGTGAGACTATTAAGTTCAATAAGTCCATTCTTCTCGTGATTGCTAGTTCCTGCATTAATTAGGGAATTCCTCTAAGAATTAGGAAATTCAAATTTCAAGCTGAATTCCGAATTTACACAATATATTGCAACATTTGTGAAATTATTCTAAAATAATTAATAATTATTAACTAATAATAGTTATTAACTAATAATAGCTTTATTAACTAATAATAGCTTTATTAACTAATAATAGTTATTAGCTAACAATAGTTATTAGCTAATAATAAATTAACTAATAATGTATAAATAATAATATATTAATTAATAGTAAATTAATTAAATAATAAAATTAATTTAAATTTATTAATTAAACCTTTTTCGAAATTAAATAATATTTTATTTATTTAATATCTAGAAATTAGATATTTCGCTGTAATATATCGAATTTATTTAACATACGACAAAAACAATTGTTTACCCATTATTTGTCGAAATTATGTAATTATTTTATTATTAATATTGTTGTTATTATTATCATTATTAGAATTATTATTATTATTATTATTATTATTATTATTATTATTATTATTATTATTGTTATTATTATTATTGTTATTTTTTATTATATTTGTTAATTATTTATGGACGATAATAACAATTTATTGTTAATTAATTATTTATTATATTTATTATTAGTAATATTATAGTTCTAATATTGAATTATTGTTATTATTTATTTATTTAGTTAAAAATTTATTTAAGTATCAACGGGCTTACAGAAATTGTTTTATTATTATATTATTTTTTTTTTATTTTTTTTTATTATTATTGTTATAATTGTTATTAATATACTTTTTTTTTGTTTTACGAGGGAAGTGTCAAATCTTCCTAATAATATTACTAATATCGTTACTAGTATTGTTGTTATTATTATTTTTTTTTTTTGTTTTACGAGGGAATTATTATTATTATTATTATTATTTACAAATTAACAATAATAATTCATTCTCTTTTCTTCGAGTAGAAATTTAATATTCATGGATACGAAAAATTAATTGCTAATTAATTCTAACAATAAAATGAATGCAGTTGCGTAATAATAATTTTACCAAACGAAAATAAATAAATTCTTTCAATCACAGTCAATCTTTCAAGAAACGAACAATAGAGTAGGAATAGAAAATTTTATTTTAGAGATAACAATTTTTTCTCTTAAATTCCTTAAGTTGGAATAAAGATAAAGATTTTAAATTTTAATTGAAGATAAAGAAGAGATTTCTTCATAAATCTTGGAGAACTTTTTCTGTATTGTGAAAAAAATTTCGTATTTACCTGATAATTTTTCTTTTTTATAATATTTTCTTTTTTTGTCTATTTTATTATAAAAAAAATGAAAAAAATGTTCTCTAAGTGTACAACGAATGTTTTCTTCTCCCAATGGAAAATTCTGAAATTATTGCTAATATCAAAAAATAATTCAAATTTTTTGATTTCAATGAACTTTTAATAATTCAGGAAAAATAATTTAATATTTAAAATTTATTTCAACAATTATTTAATTAAACATTATTATTATAATATGTAAAATAAATTATTATTATTTCTAGATAACTATTTATATTTTATTACAATTTATTCATTTTTATTTATAAAATTAGTTGATGTTACAAGAGAAGGTCAAAAAAATTGTTAAAATCGAAAACTCGAAATAAAAAAAATTGTTTAAAATAAAAAAATTGTCGAAAGTAAAAAATTGTTAAATTTAAAAACTTGAAAATAAAAAAATTGTTAAAATTAAAAAAGTTGTGAAAATAAAGAAAAAATTGTTGTAATCGAAAAATTTGTTAAAATCAAAAAAGTTGAAATTAAAAAAAAAGCTTGTTAAATAAAAAATTAACTTACTTTATTATAAGAAAAAAAATGATAAATACGAGGAAATTAATAAATATTTTTCATTTTACAGAATAGTTATCTACAAGAGACGTCAGTATCTCTCACTTGAACCAGCGACAACTTACGACAAGAGACAATTTGGAGACGGAGGCAATATTTACAGGAAAAAAATCGCCTACACGGAACTCAGAGACATGGGCAACGATTGACAATGACTCGAATTTTAGGTGTAATTACAAATTTATAATACTCTTTTTTTCATAGTTTAACAATCATTAAACTGTGAGAAAAAAAAATATATCTTAAGATAAAAATTGTTCTGTCATTAGCTGTGAGAATTTTTTAAATTTATTTTAATTTTACAGAAGTTGAAATTTCTAATTTTAATAACTTAAAATTTATTTTTATTTATTAATTTATTCATTATAAATTTTGATGACAAATTGTAAATAAATTTTTTAAAATAACAAAAAAAAACCCAGCTAATGACCGCAGCGAAAGTACATTATTGTATAATAAAATTAACGAAAAACAGACATCAATAATTTTGAAAAAGAAAAATGTATTGTTTTGTGATTTTATATATTAAAGAATTGTAATTATAGATTTATTTTTAAAGGCGCTAATACCTAATTATATATATTGAAAATTTAATGATTATTGACTATTATTTTAAAAATTGATTTCGAAACTTGAAAAATTCTTGTAATTTTTTATTACATTATAAATTAGCTGTTTGCCACAATGTTTGTGAATTCTTTTGACGTTAATTTCATTTATTTGAATTGTCATTTACAAGTCTATTAATGTACCAACAAGTTCTTGTCGATATTTATTTGTTTGTTTTGGAAAAAAAAAGTTGCGACAAATAGAGTTAATTTGTTTGTTAAAAAAAATATTTTTTTCGGAAGAAAGAAGAGAAAAAATAAATTTGGAAAATTGTAATTTTTAATTAATTTTTAATTAAATCTTAATTAATTAATTTTGATTCAATTTATATTAATTAATTTTAATTATGAAAAAAGACTAAATTGCGGCACAAATTTTATTTTTCCTACCGAAAAAAAACCAAAACTGCTATTTTTGTGTCAATTTTTCGTAAAGAAAATTTTGTGTTTTAAATATTTTTTTTATAGAATTCTAACAAAATAATGTGCAAATAGCTAATTTTAGATAAATTCTGTTTTCATAAATTGTATTAAAATGATGCAGGATTTTTGTTAAGAACTTCATGTAAACTTTAGTAATAATCGCCAAAGTTATATGTGAAAAAATGTGTATATATTTATAAGAGTAACGAATTTTAATAATATTGAGGATCATGCTTCAGATTATACATTTCACAGTTGAAAACAAAAGAAAAAAGATATAGCAAATATCGAAAACCTTTCTTTTATTGCATCTCATTTGTCTCTCAATAAAGAGAGAAGGCCATTGAGACAACAACAAAAAATTTGCTACTGTTACAGATTATTTCAATTTAAAAGAGTAAAAAGAATTTGTAGAAAAAAAAATTCTATAACTAGAGATTATTTTTCCTTTCGTTAAAGTAGAACAGGAAAAGAAGATAAAAAAGAAGGAAAAAAAGACAAAAAATTCATAGCGATCATATTAAAAAAGCAATAATTTGTTACCGTTACTAAAAGTTGTAAAATTAAGAGGAAAAATAATTTGTATTATCGCACATTTTATTGAGAATGTATTTTTTCTCGAATAATTTAATTGAATATTTGAATTGAATATTTTAATTAAATAGTTCAATTGAATATTTTAATTGAATACTTTAATTAAATATTTTAATTGAATATTTTAATTGAATATTTTAATTGAAAATTTGAATTGAAAATTTGAATTGAAAATTTGAATTGAAAATTTGAATTAAATATTTAAATTGAATATTTGAATTAAATATTTTAATTGAAATTAATCTATAGCAATTGAAATTTTATTCACCGTGAAAGTAAAGACAAGGAATTCGTGCTGTGCACGATATTCCGCGAATTATTATAAAATATTATACGAGAAACTTTATAAAGTCTGCTGGTCCGACCTCTATATTGTATTTCTATTGTAGCTAGAAGAAAATGCATCTTTATTATGTGACAGACAACAAAACTTCGTATTAGTCATTGTGACATAATTATTTGCATACAAATAATATTCATAAGGGAAGAAAAAGAAAAATTTCTGTCGATAAACAAATAAAATTCATATTTTTTTTTTTGAAAAAAAAGAATATTACACTGAGAAAGAGACAAAATTGTTGGAAATTTTCTTGAATTTTATCTGAAGTCATTTTTTTGAAGAAATTTCAAATTTATTTTTCACCACCAATGGCAATAATAATAATAACTTTTAAAAAAATAATAAAAATTATAAAGGTTAAAATAATAAAAATAATAAAGATTAAAATAATAAAAATATTAAAAATTAAAATAATAAAAATAGTAAACATTAAAATAATAAAAATAGTAAACATTAAAATAATAAAAACAGTAAATATTCAAATAATAAAATTAGTAAAAATTAAAATAATTAACAATGAAAATAATGATAAAAACAATAGTAGTAAAAAATTAACTATATTTAATGAAACAATTCTTATTCAATCGAATAGAAATATATTTTTATAAACACTTTGTATTTAAATTATAATTGTAGCATTAAGTACAAAAAAAACATTACACTTTACTCAATATAATGCAAAATAAATAAAAATACTCAACGTAAATGACTCTATAAAATGAAATTAAGATTTTTTCCACAATTCGCTAAATACGTCCACAGTCTATTTACTTCAATATTGAAATTTTTCAATTTGGAGAAATTTTTAATTAAGTTAAAATTGAGAAATAAATTGAGAAATAGTAAATAAATAAATAACAAATAAATAAATAAATAATAGTAAATAAGAAATAAATACTAAATAATTAAGTGAAATAATTTTCTCAGTGTCATAAAATCGATAACGGACATGTGAGTGTGGAAAAAAAACGCTAAAAATGTCCACTAAGCGTTTGGTCACAAATTTTTCTATCATAAGCCTTATTGCGCGTAAATAAATAAACTAGAAAAATAATAAATATTTATTGTTGCGCAAAAAAAAATATGGATAGAAAAATATCTTTTATATAATATCAAATTTTTCTATAGAATATTATGTAAAAAGTTTTATTATTATTTTTTTTTTTCATGAGCGTAACAAATTATTGCATGCATTTGCGTCAAAAGAAAAAAAAGTCTTTTTTTAGAGACTTTTTTTTAAACAAAATAGGCTGAAAAAATAAATTTATTATAAAGAATTGTAATTTAAAATTTCTAAATTCAGAATTTAAACACAAGTGTTGAGAGGAATTGCATTTCAACAGGTAGTTTAAATTTTGATTAAATGTACATATTATATATAACGAATTATTACATCTCTTTTTAAAAATTATATTATTATTATTATTATTATTATTATTATTATTAATAAAATAAATAATTTAGGCTTTATTTAATAAACTTTATTCAATAAACTTGTATGTATATTTAAATTAATAGACGATTTATTAGTTTATATTTTTTTTGTTTAAACAAATTTAACTGTATTGTATACTGATGAAAATATTTATTAACCGTAAAATTGATTTCTCATAAAATTATCTAAAATCAGTTTTTAAAGAACTTTTTTTTGAAAAAATATTTCAATTAATAGCTGACATTTATTGCTATGAAGTAAATACGACCGGAAATGAAATTTTCGTTTTAATTAAATAAAAGTGAAATTAAATTATATTAAATTTAATTCGTTGTTGACAAAAATTTCGCATATTTTTGGCACTGTACAAATTTTGAGTATTATACACAGTTCTACTGAATATTTACTCAGAATGAATATATATATTTTTAAGAAATTCCTTTATAATTGTATTTAACTTAAATTAAAAATGTTCTATACAATTTTTCAACTCTGTAAATCGTTATGTATATTTTAATTAAGAATAAAACTTTTCATTTTATGCTTAAATTTGTCTTTAAAATGTATTTTTTTTTTAAATATAAACATATTTTTTTCAAACAAATTTTTTTTTTCTAAATATGTAATGACAGGGTTATCACAAAAATTTGATTTGATTTTTTATTATCTTTTTTTAAATGTTTTGATTTTAAAATTAATAAAATTCTAAATTCATTTTTTCAAGATTAAATAATAACAAAAATTAATTTGTAAAATTATTTAACATTCTAAGCTATAAATTAACTGAATTTCATTTATTTTAACGTCTTCTTCTATGTTGAATTAAAAAATTAATTTTTATAAGGTTATCACTTTTGTTTTTATTACTTTAAATCTTTATTAATTCAAATTTAATTATTGTATTAAATTTGATCAAAATTTGTGAAAATTGGATTTTGAATTTTATTCAAATTTTTCAAAAAAATTTTATTCCTCTGAAGAATTTTAACATTTATAAAAAAATTGAATTTATGCAAAGAAATTTTTATTGTTTATGAAAACAACTGAATTCTCATAAAACATCTTATTAACACTTTTGAGAATAATAATTAAATTCACGAGAATTTTATTGTTTAAAAAAATAATTGAATTCTTATAAAAAAACGTTTTATCAATAACTTTTGAGAAAAATTGAATCCTTTCGAGAAATTTTATTTGAAATAATTGAATTCCTGAGAATAATTTTATTATTCATAAAAATAATTGAATTCATGCAAATTTTTTCGAGGAATTTAATTAAAATTGTATTGAAAATAATTCAATTCTTATATATAATATTTTATTAAAATTTTTCAAAATAATTGAATTTCTGCAAAGAATTTTATTAAAGTTTAATAAAAATAATTGAATTTTTTCAAGAAATATTATGAAAATTGTATTGAAAATAATTGAATTAACACAAAAAATTTTATTATTTATGAAAATAATTGAATTCTTTCAAATTTTTCGACGAATTTAATTAAAATTGCATTGAAAATAATTTAATTACTACAAAGAAATTTATTGTTTATGAAAAAAATGGAATTTCTGCGTAGAATTTTATTAATTATGAAAATAATTAAATTCCCGCAAACAAATTTATTAAAATTGTATTAGAAATAAATGAATTTCTACACAAAATTTTATTATTTATGAAAATAATTGAATTTTTTTAAAGAATTTTTAAAATAATTGAATTCTTTCAAATTTTTCGAAATTTTTTCATTTTTGATAATAATTTAATTTCTGCAAAGAGTTTTTTTATTTATGAAAATAATTGAATTCGTGCAAAGAAATTTATTAAATTTTTTGAAGATAATATATATATATAGTAGTAATTAATTAGTTAATAAATGAATTTTTTTTAATTTTGAATCTGAAATTATTCAAAATATTTCCCTCATCAATTTTACATTCTCTAACTTTTTTCTGAATTCCCTGTCATTGTGGTGACCCTGAATAAGAGCAAAATAAGGCTCGTTTTTGTATTGTTTGCTGTCAAATATAAAAGTACTATAATTAAAGTTTGTCGTATGATAAAAAAAATTATATAAGTAATGATCACAAAAATTTGATTTATTGTACAAGCAAATTTAATAACAAGACGTTTTCTTAATCGCACTTAACTTATTTACTATTTACAATTGTAGTCTTTAAATTTCACATTTTTCAAGATTTATTGCTTTTTGTAATAGGAAAATCAATTTTGTATGTATATTTGTAAAAATTTTTACGATTAATATTTTTAAATATTTGTAAATATTTGTAAATATTTGTAAATACTTTTTATACTTTATATTTTGCTTTTTTTTGTATTTTTTGTATATTTTTTTTGCATTACTTTTTTGCATAAGGCAACTTTTTGATGCTACAAATTCGACAGCATTTTGTATTTAATTACTTCTCTAGGATTAAATGTGAATTTAGACAACTATAGAGATTACGCGCATTATTAATTACAAAATTCTATTGTTTATAAATATTTTTCAACAATAGAAATGACACTGAATTACAAAATGTAATAGTCAATAAATATCATTGCATTTCAAAAAATGTAGAGCTCAATTAAGTTATTATCAAGATTACTAGAATCAGTTTCGTTTAATTGTGCTTTTCTTTTTTAAGAGCTTTGTTATTTACTATATTTCACAGTCGTTTGCTTATTATCAAAAAAAACTTTCTGTTTTTTTTTTAATATACTATTTATACTGAAGAAGCACTTTTTATAGGCACATTAAATTTCTACATACAGCTAATTCAACACAAATTCATTTCTCTGTATTCACACATTCAGTTCCACGACAGCGGATATATATTTATATTATCAATATTGCAGCCAGTCATAACTTTAATTCCATAATTATTAATTCTAAATCAAGCTACATTTAAACAGGTTTCACAGAATTAAATTTTCTTTTTTTTATCGATTCGATAAATAAATTTTTAGAAACTGTTTTCTTTCAGTTAATAATTCACTGGGATAAAAATAAAAGCTATGGTTTCGAAAACCGTTAAATATCTAAATAAAATAGATAATAAAATGTGTTCATGTGAGAATTTTTGCCTTCATTGGGGAAGCAAAAATAGAAAAAAAACTCTGTAAAGCCTGTTACAAATTATTCTAAGCTAAATCAATTAAAAAATACTGCGTTATTTTATGGTATGATTTTCAAAACAAAAAATTTTGAAATCATAACTTTATACTTTCTTTTTTTTTAATTACCTGATTCTTGTTGCATTATGTGTCGTTCGTGATTCGTGTAACGTAGAAGGGGATTTTCTCCAGTCGCTGCTTCAACGTCTTCCTCATTATTAGTGGCACAATTCATCAGTTCTTCTGTGAATTAAAATATTGCATTTATATTGTTTTCTTTTTCTTAATTAATAAAATTCATTATTATTTTATTTTCTCTAAAAAAAATCCATATTATTTCCTTTTTTTCAAAAAGAAAATTCATATTATTTCCTCGTCTTTTTTAAAAAAATTCATATTATTTTCTTCTTCTTATAATAAAATTTATATTTCTACTGTTGGACTTTGTGGTTTCAAATAAATTATTTTAGTATTACAGTGAGTAAAACGAAAAAATGAATTACCTGGCAAACATAATTGCAATTGATCATTACTGGGATTGGTACTATCGCCAGTACCGCTGTCTTTACTGTGTTGAGAACTTGTATCCAAATACAAGTGAGTCTGTGTTTCTGGCACAATTGGAACAGAAGTCGATAAGGATTGTCGATGAGAGGCCTTAAGACGCTGTCTTGTTTGGTAAATAATTACAACCCACACGATTGAAGTGCCAACCGCGCAGCATACGACGGTTATAATTATCAAACCAAGCATATCATCTTCATTGACCATCGAACTTGGTGCTAAAAATTAATTTTTTTGATTAAATTCTAAACTCAACTTTATATTACAATTAAATTTAATTATAATTATCATCATTATTATATAAATTACGAAATTTTTATTTTCAAATAACTTAAATTTTTTAATAATTTCAGATTAAAAATTTAAAAACATAATTTATTAACTAATTCGTTACTACTTTATATTATTATTTTCGAAAATTAAATAAAATTCTTCGCACGAATTCGATTATTTTCATAAATAATAAAATTCTACGCAGAAATTCAAATATTTTTATAAATAATAAAATTCTAAGCAGAAATTCAATTATTTTCATAAATAATAAAATTCTACGCGGAAACTCAATTATTTTCAATACAATTTTAATAAAATTTCTCGAAAAATTCAAATATTTTCAAAAATAATAAAATTCTACGCAGAAATTCAATTATTTTTATAAATAATAAAATTCTACGCAGAAATTCAATTATATTTATAAATAATAAAATTCTACGCGGAAATTCAATTATTTTCAATGCAATTTTAATAAAATTTCTCGAAAAAATTCAATTATTTTCAAAAATAATAAAATTCTACGCAGAAATTCAATTACTTTCATAAATAATAAAATTCTATAATAAATAATAAAATAAAATAAAATTCTATAAAATTCTCTAAAGAATTCAATTTTTTTTATTAAATTTTAATAAAATTCTATATAAGAATTGAATTATTTTGAATGCAATTTTAATAAAATTTCTCGAAAGAATGAAATTATTTGTAATCAATTCTAATAAAATTCTATGTAAGAATTGGATTATTTTCAATACAATTTTAATTGAATTCGTCGAAAAAATTTGCATGAATTCAATGATTTTTATGAATAATAAAATTCTTCTCAGGAATTCAATTATTTCAAATAAAATTTTTCGAAATTTTTAATTACAATTATTAACAAACATAATTATTTTATAAACTTGAAAGAAATTCTTTGTAAAATTCAATTACTTTAAAAATTTTCAATTAAAATTATTGAAAAAAAAGATATTACTGTCAAAAATTTTAAAAAATTCTTCAAAAGAATTCAATTTTTTTCAATAATATTAATGAAGTTGAGTTACAAAATTATTATAATTTTTATTTATGCAAAATACGATTTTTTAAGAATTTATTTTCGAAGAAAAATGGAATTTTATTTATTTAAATGCCTTGTTCTATGTAGAATTGAAAAATTAATTTTTGGAAAATTTAACTATCGCTTTTGTTCTAATTAGTTCAAATCTTTAATAATTCAAATTTAGAAAATACGTTTTGTGATAATATTTTTGCAAAAAAATTTAGAAATTCATTATTTATTTTACATGATTTTGCGTTAATATGTGTTTTTTTCTTCTATTTTAAAAGACAACATTTTTGATAACCTTTTATATTAATTAATAATTTTTTAATTACTTTTTGTAATTTTTGTAACTTTTTATAATTTTAAATCTGAAATAATTTAATTCTTACATAGAATTTTATTGAAATTTTTGAAAATAATTGAATTGAAAAAATAATTGAATATAAAGAATTTTATAAACATATCCTGAAAATAATTAAATTCCTAAATACAGTAGAACCTCGATTATCCGAGGTAATGTGGGGAAGAGGTACCTCGGATAATCGAAAACTCGGATAACACGGAACCAATGAAAATTTCAAAATTTTAAATTATTTTTCATGTGTTTAAAGTGTTAGAATAATATTAAATGACAAAAATGGACGAAATTTTAAATGCAATGATCACAAATAGTGGTTTTGTAAAATTTATTTTCCAAATTTAGTCGCTCGATCCGTTTTATCCGAGTTATTCCGCATTATCCGAGCATGTTTTGTGCCTCGGATAATCCGGAATCTCGGATAATCGAGGCTCGGATAACCGAGGTTCTACTGTAATTAAATTCCTCTGAAAAATTTTTTTATTTATGAAAGAAATTGAATTCTTGCGAAGAATTTTATTAAAATTGGATTGTAAATAATTGAATTTATTTGAAGAATATTATTATTTATAAAAATAGTTAAATTTCTGTGAAGAATTGTATTAAAATAATTGAATTCTTTAAAATATAAAATTTATTTTAATGAAATTTGACAAAATTTCCAATTGTTTCAAGTTTTGAAAACTATTTTCGAAAGATTACCTTTTTGACAATAATTTATAAGTACTTATATTTTTTTTTATAAAAATTTTTAAAGTTTAAAATGAATTAATTTAAAAAATTCAATTATGATTTTTGATTAAAAACAATTCTGTTCAATTAATTTTCGTTTGTATTTAATCTTGAAAGCATTAAATTAGAATTTTATTCATTTAAAAATTCAAAATATTTAAAAAGAGAAATTATGAAAACAAAATAAGGAAACAAAAATTATAGCAAGAAAATGTATAGCTTTACCTGGATTAATTTTAAGATGCGTAGCTCCCACGATACTCCCCAAAGTATTACTGATTTCACACTCATAATCTCCAGCATCACTTGCAACTGTATTGACAATAATTAACAACTGATCCTCGGCAGTAAAGAAATGTCGTTCAGTTGCTTGCAAAGAACTATTATTTTTGCGCCACAATATTTTCGGACGTGGAGAACCACTGGCACGACAATCGAGTACAATCGAACCGCCAGCCATTATTTCCTTATTCTCCATTGGTTTCACAAACGATGGACCCTCTAAACATTGAATTCAACCCTTTTGTAAGTATATCCGAAAAATATTAATCTTTTTAATTAAACTTTGAAACATGAAATGAAAATTAATTTAAAATTACAAGAATTTTTTTTGTTCGTTAGAAGTATGATAATAATAAATAAGGAAAGAAAGAATAAAAATAATGATATAAATAATAAAATAATTACTGATAATTAAAAAAAGAAAAATAAGATGATGACTAAAAAAGAAAAATTAAAGATGACAAATAATGATTATTAGTAAAATATGATAATAGTTGTTGATCGAATTTACCTAGAATGGTAAGTGTGGCGTTTACAATAATCATTCCAGCCAAATTTTGTGCAATGCAGGAATAAACGCCACTATCGGCTGTTTTCACATCAATTATGAAAAGTACATCATCAGCGGGCATTTTATGCATTCTTCTTTCTCGTGCCGCGGGAAAATCATTTCCACCGTCTTTTTGCCATGCTATTTGCGGAGCCGGTAGCCCTTCAGCGGAACATTCAAGACGGGCAGTACTTCCCGCATTAACACGTTTATCTTGAGGAATTTTAGAAAAGGACGGATATACTGTAAAATACATTTTTTTTGATTTAGTCACAATTCTTTTTATTAGAGTAGTAATAAATTTTTATTATAATTGTTGATTAAATAGTAATTAAAAGTTGAGTATAAAATTAAAAGTTGATTATAAAATTAAAAGTTGATTATAATATTAAAAGTTGATTATAATATAAAAAGTTAATTATATAATAATAAAATAATTATAAAATTAATGAAATTCCAATTAATAATGTTGATTAATTAACTTTATGTTGATGTTAACTTTTTTTCTTGTTAGAAATTAATACAATCGTGAATGATTTTTTTAAAAAAGTGTTTTAGAATTAATTTTACTTACTTAATACGCTAATTTTTGCTTTCGCTGAATACGTAGTACCGTAATTATTAGTAACCATGCATTGGTATTTTCCAGATTTAGAAAGAGTTATATTTGTAATTTGCAATGTGGAGGAGGCTTCAGTGATGCCTCGATTAGAACTTGCAACGTCCTTGTGAAAACTCGGATCCCATTCCACATTATCGTGCTTCCATGTAAAATGTAATGGCGCATCGGAAGTACTTGTCGCGCGACAAATCAACGACACGTTATCGCCCATGATACTCATTTGACTCTCTGGATCTTGTATTATTCGGGGCTTTGGATATTCTTCTGCAATCATAATATTAATTATTGTAATTATTTTCCAATATTTTTATAATAATAATTATTGTCATTATTTTAGAATATTTTTATAATATTAATAATTATAATTTTAAAAAAATTCTAATTAAAAAAAATGTAATTTATGATTATAAAAAAACAGACTATTGAAAAACGACCATTAAATTATCAATGCTACAAACCACAAGTGAAATTCGCTTGATGTAGATGCATTAATGGCATTCCGAACAACCAATGAGGATAACCGCAATGAATTTTTGCGTCACTTTGCCGATGAGTTTTTAACCATAAACTGAGCCATTGAAGTCCACAATCACAAACCAATGAACCTGGAAATATTTTTTTTTTCAAGTTATCGTCATTTATTGGAAATTTGATTTTATTTATTTTGAATTTATTTCTAACACTTCTTTGAATTCATTTTTCTGAATTTATTTTCAATACTGAAGGAATTTTTGGATTTTATTTTTAATTCTAATAATTGAATTTATTTTCAATACTAAATCAGGGTTTCCACAAAAATTTAATTTTGTTTTTCCCTGATTTCCAGATAAAATTTTGACTTTTTCCCTAAACCTGAAGAACATTCTGATTCAATCAAAAATTATTAGATACTCAAAAAAATTTTTTATTACATTTATTTACGAATTTGTTAAATTGTAAAATTATTGGAAAACATCCACGACTTCTTTTTTAAATAAATATTTAATCATTATTATTTTTCTATAATATAATCATTATTTTATATCTTCAATTATATAAGAATATTGTAACTATAAATTAAAATTTTCAAAGATTTTAATTTGAACCCTTTTCAAAATTCAATTATTTCAAAAACTTCACGCTTTAAAAAAAAATTTTAAGAATAAATGCAATTTTCTATCATTTTATTTCAAATTGTATAAAAAATAATTGAAATTCTGCGATAAGTTTTGTTATTTATGAAAATAATTGAATTTTTGCAAAGAAATTTATTAAACATTTTTTCAAAGAATCGAATTCCTGTGAAGAATTTTATTTGCAAAAATAATTGAATTCCAGAGAAAAATATTATTATTTATGCAAATAATTAGTTTCTTGTGAAGAATTTTATTCAAATTTTTTTAAATAATTGAATTTTTCAGAATTTTTTAAAACTTTTTGAAAATAATTAAATTTTATTAAAAAATTGAAAATAATTGAAATCTGACGAAGAATTTTATTAAATTTTTTTGTAAATAATTGAATTCCTGTGAAAATTTTTATTTTGGAAAAGAATTGAATTCTTGAGAAGAATTTTATTTTTGAAAAGAATTGAATTGTTGCGAAAAATTTTATTTGAATTTTTTAAAATAATTGAATTCCTGTGAAAATTTTTTATTTTGGAAAAGAATTGAATTCTTGAGAAGAATTTTATTTTTGAAAAGAATTGAATTCTTGGGTAAAATTTTATTCGAATTTTTTTAAATAATTGAATTCCCATTAAAAAAAATGTATTATTTGTGAAAATAATTAAATTCTTAAAAAGAATTGCATTGAAAATAATTGATTTGTATAGAAAAATTTTATTAAAATAGAAATTTTATTAACTAAATCTTGTAAAGAATTTTGTTAACATTTTTTTAAATAATAGAATTTTTAAAAAGATTTTATTTAAATTTTTCGAAATAATTGAATTTTTTAGAGCTATTTTTTTCAATTCTATGAACATATTTGAATTCTTTCGAAAAACTTCATTATGATAGTTCTTCAAGAATTGAATTTATTTTTAATACTAAATGATTTTTTTGAATTTCCTTTCAGTACTGAATGAATCTTTGAATTTATTTTCAATAGTGAATGAATCTTTCAATTCATTTTTTATACTAGATAGTTTTTTTGAATTTATTTTGAATACTGAATGATTATTCGAATTTATATTCACGGAAGAATTCCGTGACTTTATTTTTAACTGTAATTTACCTGTATTCATTTTAAGTTTTATTAGATTCGGCGTAGGCAAAAATGCATTTTCCTGAATAGTTGTAATATTATTTCCAATTAAATCAATTTCCGTAATTTGTGCTAAGCCCTTGAAAGCATTTTTATTAATGGATTTAATTTGATTGTGGGATAATCCAAGTTTCATAAGTTGTGTGAGTGGAACGAAAGCTCCATTAAAATCTTCCACCATATACGAAATTTTATTTGAATTCAATTCTCTGAAAAAAGATTTTAAATTAACAATAACAAAAATATTAAATATCGCTTTAGTCAATTAAAGAAACAAAAAAAAGTCAATTATTTCATTTGTTCAAAAATCTCTTGATTTTTAATAAATTAAAATAACTCACAAAATTTGTAGATTCGGCGTATTATTAAATGCACCTTCAGAGATATATGACAATTTGTTCTGATCAACTTTCAGTTTCTCCAATCTTCCCAAATATTCAAAGGTTCCACGTTCAATGGATGTTAAGTCATTATTAGACAAATCTCTGAAAGAAAAGAAAGAATTTAAAACTTTTCTCATTTTTTTCTTACAAGAACGAGAAACAAAATAGAGTATTTACTAACAATTCTAAAAGTTTTTTGCAAAACTCCCATGCTTGAGCTTCGATCGTTGTAATTTTATTGTGAGACAATGTCAATTTTTCGAGATTATCCAATCCAAAGAGGCTGCCTTTTTTAACGCTAGTCAATAAATTAAAATCTAATTGAAGAAGTCTCAAATTTTTAAGCGGCCAAAAAGCACCATCGTACAAAGATTCAAGTCTATTTCTTTTTAAACTAAGCTCCTCCAAATTCTTCAAGTCTTTCAAACTCAAAGCTTCAATTTGTCTCAAGTCATTTCTATTCAATTCTCTGCAAAAAAATTTTTTCATAAAAATTGTATTTTATTAATGTTCTTAATATAATCAGGATAAATGGTTTTTAATTCAAACACTAAAACTAAAATCCAAATTAATATCTTGAAATTAAAATCAAAATCTTAAAAACAAAATCAAAATTGAAATCTTAAAATTGAAACTAAAATCAAAATTAAAATATTAGAATTGAAATTAAAATTAAAATTAAGATACTTACAAAATTCTGAGTCGAAGAAGATTTGTGAATTGATCTTTAATTTGAATAAGTCGATTTTTGTTTAGACGAAGTTCCTCAAGAGCCGTTAAGTTTTCCAAACTCTTATTTTCGATAATACTTAATTGATTCATATTTAAATTTCTGAAAGAAATAATATTTAGAGACAAAGAAAATAAGTAAAAAAAATTCCTAAATAGAGGAATTAAAATACTTACAGTGTTTTCAGTTGATTCGGCGCGAGAAATGATCCATAATGAATAATACTTATTTTGTTACCAGTAAGATCCAAATGTTGAAGTCCTGGCAAATTTAATAAAGTTGTTCCATTTATTCTATTAATTGAATTATGAGATCTGAAACGAAAATATTGAAAATATTAATATATCAATTTTCCTTTTTCGATAAATCATTTTTATACAGAAAAAAGGAGTAAATACTCTTTTATTTTAAAGAAATTAAAATTGAAAATAACTCACAAACTCAAGTGCGTGAGACTTGAAAGGAACAAGAACTGTGGCAATTGTGTTAGGTGATTTCTATTCAATTTTAAGACTCGCAATTGAGTCTCAATTGGCAATGAAATTGTAAAATTGTCCTTTAGTTGATTAGCACTTACATCTCTGAAATATTAAAAACGTAAAAAAAAATTAATTATACAATAGAATTAGAAAATTCTTGAAATCTTTCCTTGAAAGTTACTCACAATTCTTTGAGCTTCAATAAATGTAGCAGAACATCGAATTCTAAATTGGAAATATTATTCGATATCAACTCTCTGAAAAAATTAAAATAATGTCGAATTATAAAAAATACTTTAAGAAATACACTAATTTTTAATTACTAATTAAAAATCCTTTTTTCCTAAAGGATTTTAAATCTTGTAAATAGAGTAAATTGATTAAAAAATCAAATTAAAAAATATCGATTATTTCACAAAAATTGCTTATTATAAACAAATAGTATTATTATTATTATTTAACTATTATAAAAAAAATTGAGCGAGATAATAAATGAGACAAATTTTAGACTTTGTAAAAGGAGAGCAAAAAGAGGTATGTATTGTTATGGACTTACAGAGAAACGGTCCATGGTGGCAAACCACTGGGTGCTTCGACCAATTGTAAATCACTGCAAGCAACAACATTTCCAAGGCAGGCACATTCCACAGGGCACTGATTATGACTTAATGCTAAACCACCAATAATCCCATTATTATTCGATGTAAAACAAATCATCCACAATAATGACAACCATAGTCGTACAAATGACGCTTTTTGCAAAGTCGACATCATAAATCTTTGTCTCTTTTTATCTAAAGATTATTTCTCAGTCCCGCTGTATATTTCCGTACTGTACTCCATTGAATATCACAAGAAAATATCATGGCACAATTTTGTATAAAATACAACAATGTAAAAGACTCATTTAGTTACTGATTATTTGCGAAATAAAAAATACGCCAAACAATTAGATACACAACAAACCATGACACCCATGATCATGATCTAGCCACAGCAGTGTTGCCAATGTGGGGGGTAAAAAATTTAATTACCTTCCTGCCAGGGGCGCCAATTTTCACATTTTGAACTCACCTTTATGTTGGTGTGAATGCGGTGTGAATACTCGTTAATGTCAACATAACCTAAAAGCAAAGTGAAAATAAATAAAAAAAATGTGTTTTTCTTCTTAAGTATTTTCGGTATTTTGTATTTATTTCAAATAACAGTAACCGAAATTATAAATTTAATATGTTTTTGAACTCAAAAATATATTTACAATAAAACATAATATTTTAAAAAAAAATTATTTTTTTAAATGTACGCAATTATGTTTACAATACTCGAATGTTATTAAAAATATAATAGAATTTTAAGAGAATTGACAAGAAACGTAATGTGGGAAGAAGGATAAGAATTAAAAAATATCCAACTGTTTTATAAATTAAACAATACAAATGTTGTCATTAGGTTTTTATAATTCTTTTCGTAGCAGAAAAATTTCTTTCTTGAAACATGCCAAGGCTCTTATTAGATTTTCTTCTGGAACAAAGCAAAATGTTCAGACAAAACAATTTACTGATACAATATTATTGCCGCAGACAAAATTTCCAGCAAAACTCACCGAAGAGAAAAGAATTGAAATGGATGAGTATTTAGCCGAAGTGAGTGGAGAAGAATCATTTTATTACTTTTCGATATTTTTTATACTTTTAATTTATTTTTTATTTGTACTTTCTAATTTAGTTCTTTAATTATTGTTTAATTATTACCTATTAATATAGATATTATTACTATTTTCTAATATAAATATTTTAATAAATATTTTAGTTTCTATAATGAAATTCTCAGTTTAAAATTCAATTTTCAGAAATGTGGTTTCTCTGAACTTTACAATTGGCAGAGGGCAAATTTAGCCGGACCTGATTTTGTTTTACACGATGGACCACCTTATGCGAATGGAAATCCACACATGGGTCATGCAATAAATAAAGTTAGATGCCGATTTTATTAAAATTAATCTATTTGTTTTAATAATCTAAGTTTGTAAAATTCTTTACAAACAAAAAATGTTTAAATTTTTACAGATTTTGAAGGACATTACCCTAAGAAGTAAAATAATAAAAGGACAAAGAGTGCACTACGTTCCAGGATGGGATTGTCATGGTTTACCAATTGAATTGAAAAGTTTGACAGAACTGAAAAAGAAGGCAAAAGATTTAACGCCTCTTGAAATTCGTCATCATGGTATTTAATATTCTAATTATTTTATTCAAAAGACGAGAATTTTCTCTTAGTGAATAATTTTTTAATTTAACTTTTTGTTTTTATTCTTTTACAGCAAAAAAGTATGCCAAGGAGGCTATAGAAAAGCAAAAGGAGGCTTTTGCCTCCTGGGGAGTTGTGGCCGATTGGAAAAAGTCTGGTTGTTATTTCACAAATAGCACTTCATTCGTAACAAATGAATTACGACAGTTTATAAATTTATATGAGAAGGGATTAGTTTATCGGGATTTTAAACCCGTTCACTGGTCGCCGTCTTCGAGGTCTGTTTATTTGTTCATAAAAACTCTTTTTTCATTTTAATTTATCAATTTACGATAATAATAATTAATTTTTTAATTAAAAATTAAATTAAAATTTTATAATATAAATAATTATTTAGTTTAACTAAAATAAAGTATAATTTTAATACATAGTTGATAATTATTTTTTAATTCGTATTGGAAAAACTTTTTTCAGAACAGCACTTGCTGAATCAGAATTGGAATATAATGAGAAGCATGAAAGTAAATGTGCGACAGTTCGTTTGAAAATTGTCGAATTACCACCAGCTTTATCTGAATTTCAAGGAAGAAATATTTACGGTCTCACGTGGACAACAACACCATGGACACTTGTGGCAAATCAGGCTCTTGCATTTTCATCGGATGCTGTTTATTGTGTGACAGAGAATTCAGAGGGAAATTTATATCTCGTTGCTCAAGATTTAGTCGGTCGAGTTGAGGAGAAAATCGGGCATTTAAATCCTTTAAAAACAATCAAAGGTAAAAAATAATTGTAATTAAAAATTTAATTATCGAATTTTATTACACAAATTAAATGATTACAGAAGTAATTTTAATATCGTTTCCATTGTGTAGGAAAGATTAATAAAAAAGAATAATTGCATTTTTTTCAGGAAGCGAACTTCTTGGTGCAAAATATTTACAACCAATTAGCGGCATTTCATTACCATTTTTACCAGCGGGTCATGTAAATACTCTAGTTGGAACTGGTTTAGTTCATACGGCACCAGCTCATGGTTCCGAAGATTTCTGCGTTGCTTTAGAACACAAAATACCAGTAGTAAGTTTTAATTTAATTTGTCTTTTATTTAAAATTTCAACTTGAAAATTGGAAAATTTATTCTTATTTTTCCAAAATAGTTATCAATTGTGAATGAAGAGGGACGTTATACAGATGAGGCTGGTTCTCAATTTTCTGGAAAGGAAGTATTGAAAGATGGTGTAAATGCTGTTTTAGATTATTTGAGTAATGATATTTTGCATACGGAAATTTTGGTGCACAGTTATCCGTACGATTGGAGGACAAAGAAACCTGTTATTACGCGAGCGAGTCATCAATGGTTCATAAATACACAGGATTTAAAGGAAAGAGCAATTGTAAGTTGAAGATACAAAATTTAATACTAAAATTTAAATTTTATCCTATTAGCTTGAAATTATTAAAAATATAATTTGCTTTCAAAGTTTTGAATTTCAAACACAAAACCAGTTTCAAAAATCCAATTATTGCAAATTATTTAGATTTGAAGTAAAAAATATTTCTTACACGTTTTTATCTATTTTAAATTTAAATTACCTGAGTGATTAATTGAATTAAAATTAATAACATAACAATGATTTCCCTCTTTTTTGTTATTTTATCTATTCGTTTCTTTTTAGGAAAGTGTGGAGAATTTGAAAATATATCCAAAATCTAGAACGCAAACGTCTATAAATGTTTTATTGACGCAAATTAAACAGCGACCTTACTGGTGTATTTCTCGACAAAGAGTTTGGGGAACGCCTATTCCTGTTGTCTATCTCGATAAATCTAAAGTGTTTACAAGCAGGTACATTTTTTCCATAATTATTTTTTTTTTGTCTTTTATTATTTACTAAAAAATTTTTGAATAATTACATATTTAAAAATTTAAAGAATTTACTTATTAAGTACATAATATTAAATATTCTTGTTTATTATTATTCAAAAATATTAATAAAATTTTTCTCAAGAATTTCATTATTTTCATAAATAATAAAATTCTTCGAAACAATTCAATTATTTCCATGAATTGTAAAATCCTCCGCAAGAATTCAATTATTTTCGCATAAATAAGAAAATTCTTTGGAAGAATGAAAATATTTTCATAAATAATAAAATTCTTGAAAGCAATTCAATTATTTTCGTAAATAATAAAATATTTCGGAAGAAATCCATTTGAAAAATTATTTTCAATACAATTTTAATAAAACTTCTTGGTAAAAATTCAATTCTATTAAAGATAATTTTAATGAAATTCCTCTAACAGGTACAATTATTTTTAAAAATTGTAATAAAAGTTTTCTAAACAATTTAATTGTTCTTAAAAGTTTTTAATAAAATTCTTTGTAAATTTTAATTATTTTTAAAATTTCCAATTAAAATTATTTTAAAAAATTACATTATATTTACGAAATTTAATGAAAGTCTTTAAACACATGTAATTATTTACAAAAAATCTAATAAAATTGTTTAAAAGAAATTAAATTTCTATAAACTAGTTTAATATAATTTAATAGCAAAATCGTTAATTACAATTTTAATAATAAACACGAAATTCTTCTTACAATTCAATTATTTCCAACATTTTCAGTAAAAATTATTTAAAAAAAAACTTTATTATATTTTGAAGAATATTGAAATAAATCATTTATTTCAATATTCTTCAAAATAATAAAGTTAAAGAATTTTAGTAAAAATCTTGCCAAGAATTAAATTATTTTCAATACAATTTTAATTACATTTTCTCAAAAGAATTCAATTATTGAAAAAAATGGATAAAATTCTTGAAATGAATTTAATTATTTTCAAATTTTTTTTATAAATACTTTACAAGAATTCAATGATTTTCAGCCTTCATTAATTAAAAAATTTTAAGCATTTGAAAAGAAAAATGTTTTAAAAAGTTAGGAAACAAAAAAGTAAACCGGAATACAACAATTATTAATATAAAGTGTACTGTATTTTTTATTTTCTTTTTTCTTTATTTTTAATTTTACGTTTCTTGTGTAGAAAATATCTTTTTTTTTTTAATTTTTCATTTAAGAATCAATTTCATAATTTAGTTAAATTTGAAGAGTGTTATCATTAAATTTCTTTTTACACAGGGAATTCGTTGAGAGAGTGTGCCGTTTAATAGAGAAAAATGGAAGTGACTGCTGGTGGGAATTGCCAGTTGAAAAAATTGTCGGCAAAAAATTAATGCAAGAATTAAATGTCACAAATGTCGAGAGAGGAAACGATATTCTTGATATTTGGTTTGACAGCGGAATTTCTTGGTCATCGGTTCTACCCGAAGGAAAAGCGGATCTCTACATTGAAGGGATGGACCAATTTAGCGGATGGTTCCAAACATCATTATTGACTTCTGTCGCTCTTCAAAATTCCGCCCCTTACAAGTTTGTTAATTCAACACTATAATATTTTCACCACTTTTTTTTTTAATTCAATTAACTACATTATTCTTTTACAATCGTACTTTTTGTGGTATTTTTTATATTTTTCCAAATTAATTAATTATTCATTAATAATTTTTTCCAAATTAATTAATAAGCCTTGTTTTTTTACAAACTATAATAATCAGTTTGTATAAAATAATTTATAACAAGAATTTAAATAATGTAGATTCTTTATAATCCTAAAATTACTCTTTTCAGGGGTTTGTTTGTTCACGGATTCGCAGTGGATGAGAATAATAATAAAATGTCGAAATCAATAGGAAATGTAATTAGTCCAGAAGAAATTGTAAAAGGGAAAAAAGACGGAAAGCAAAAGCCAGCTTACGGCATCGACGTTCTCAGGTAATTGCAAATTAAACATGAATTATTGTTTTGAATTATTTAAAGAATATTACAGAAATAAAGTTTTAATTAAAATAAATTTTAGATGGTGGGTCTCTAGTCACGGGAGTCAGCACAGTTTAGTCCCACTTAAAGAGAGCCTTCTTCGTGATAGTTCCGATTCTGTCAATAAATTACGCAACGTTATGCGTTTTCTTTTAGGAGCAATTCATCCTTATTCTGTTAAAAATACCATTGAACCTCAATATTTATGCATTGACAAATATATGCTCCATCGACTTTATCATTACAACAAAGAGGTAATTGGTTTTTCTTTGTATTTAAATTTATTTACAATCATTTTTTTTTATTTTTTACAAACTAATTACTGATAAAAATATAACCAGTCCAATAATTGAATTTCGGAGAAGAATTTACCTATTTGTAAAGATAATTGAAATTTTTAAAATTTGTAAAGTTCTTTTTAATTTATTTTAAAGATCTTTTTAGTTTATTTAAATGTTCAAAAGTTCAAAGTTTGTTTTAAGTTTAAAAATTTGTGAACAATTTTATTTTCCAGATTCAAGACTTATACTCGACTTACGAGTATTTTAATGTGTCAAAGCATATAATTAATTTTGTCACAAACGACGTTTCGGCAATTTATTGTTATTTGGTGAAGGATCGTCTTTACTGTGAAAATGTAAATTCTCCATATCGAGCCGGAGCTGTTGATGTGATGGGCGCAATTTTGGCCGTTGTTGTAAGATCAATTGCACCAATTTTACCACATCTTGCAGAAGAAGTCTGGCTTTATCATCCCGAAAATCTTGGTATTAAATCATTTCTTTTAAAGCATTTTCTTTTTTCTAAATAAAAATTATCCATTTTCAATTTTGAAAATTTTTCCAGCATCCGTACCTCTATTTCATTCCGGTTATAAACAGACGAGTAATTGGAATCAACCGGAAATTGAAGAAATAATAAAAACTGCGTTACTACTAAAAGATGGAGTGAATAAACTCACTACCAAGAACACCTGGGAATTAAATGCGACGATTCGAGTTGATATGAATAAATTTCCTCTTTTACTGGTGAGTAATTTATTTTATATTCACTTAATTAATTATTAAGTTAATATTAATTAATCGAATAATTTAACTCGATACGAATAAAATTTTTCTCTTTCCTACTAATTTTTTTTTTTTTTTTTTTAATACGAAACAGAATCTGCAGAAGGAAGAGACATCCTCGACTTCTGAACTTTGTGAGATACTTCGTGTTTCGTCCGTTAAATTAATTGAAGACGAATCTTGTACAGAACCACAAGTCGAAATAGAAAGTACGAATAGAAAATTGTGTAAACGCTGTAGACGACATCCTGAATCGGAAAATGGTGAAGTTTGTTTCCGGTGTAACGAACTTCTAAATGAGTTTTGTACATAAATGTAAGAAATTTTTTTTATCTTTCATTTTCTTGTAAAAAAAATTATTAATTATAATAAAAATTGACATATTTTTCGCTAATTACATTAAAAAGTTGTCGACTAAAGACTTTTAACAGTCACTAATTGAAAGTGAAATATTTTTTAAAAATCAAATCTGCGTAAATGCGGAAAAAATATTAATGTTTATTAAAATTTGTTTTGGAAAGAAAATTGTAACAATAAAGTTAAGATTATTGTTTTTATACATGTATAGACAGATAGTTAAATATGTGTAATAAATTTATCATAATTACATTGTCAAAAATGTATTTATTATTTATAGGATTTTTAAATTAAAAAATTAAAAAATAAAAAAAAGATGAAAAAAGTAAAAATGAAGACAATTAAAAAATAGAGAGATCAGGATTAAATTAGAGATAATAATAATTATTTATATTAATGTTGTAATTAGTAAACTAGATAAAAATGCTGAAAAAAATGAAATTAAAATTATTTTTCTTTCAAAATAATAAATTTTTATATAGTGTTTAACACTTTATTTCCAAATAATACAATTATTCATTATAATAATTTGAAATAATATCAACATACCTTACAGCAATAGTAAAATTTCGAAATAATTTTAACTTTTCTACTTTATCAAGATGGAGAAAAAACTAACATACTTTATAATAATAATAAAAAATTCACAACTTACACGAGAAAAATTCACGTACACATGAATATTAATGAAAAATTTGCTCTCGTACAACAAAAGTAATTAAACAGAAATAATTTAAATAAACAGAAAATTATAAACTAAATTAAACATACCTTCGGAATAAAAATATATAATAAAAAAAATGTTCATGAAAAATTTGCTCTCGTACAACAAAAATAATTTGAAATAAAAAAAGACTAATTAAAATAAACAGAAATTTGTAAACTAAATTAAATGAATCCACCTTCGAAATAAAAATATACATATGTATAAGAAAATGTTTGAGCCTTCGAAATGTTATTTATCACAGAGTTCTCGATTTTTGTAATTAACATTATATTATTTGTAAATAGTATATAATTATTTATCTGCAAGTATAGCATTCAGCATAATAGACTTTCAGTAATTAAATTAAAAGTATTATCCCTCAATGTAATAAAATTAATTTCTATCACATATATTTTTCTCTTTTCTTTAAATAAAATACGAAAAAACGTTATTAATTTAAAAATCTATTTTGCTAAACACTCAGATAAATTTCTGCATAAGAGTCTTAACGTTACAAAAACTAGTTCAATATTTATAATATTTACAAAACATTGTAAAAAAAATAAAATAAAGATTCAAATAGAAAAATAATGCATTATAACACCCTGATAATTGTGGCAGTTTTGCGTTGTAATTTAAGTCTCTTCTCGTTTTCTTAATGTTTTAAACTCGATCTAAAACAATTGCAAATTTTTTTTTAATTGTCATTCAAAAAGGAAAATAATAAATTTTAATTAAGAAAACTTACTTTTTTTGAAATCCAAACATATTCAAAAGACTTTGTTGACCTTGTGAAGAAGTTGATTTCCTAGCGGTCGAAGAAGAAGTTCGTGATCTTCTCTTATTTTTAGGATCCTAGAATAAAAATTAATTACCAAAAAAGATAAGAAATAAATAAATAAATGTTTTCCAAATTCAAAATTCAAAGAAAAAATAAAATCCTATTCTAAATTATGTAAAATTTAATTAATTTTTCAAATTTGCAGTTAGAATTTTTAAAAAATACACAAATTTATTTAAAAATCATTTTTTAAAGTAAAAAAAAAGTTAAATTCTTTAAAAAACAAAATTTATTTCAATGAAATTTGACAAAATTTCTAATTGTTTCAATTTTGGAAAATTATAATAATTTTCTAATCCAATTTTATTTATAAATATATATTGCAAAAAAATGGAATATTCTTTTGGAGAATTGTTTAAAGTTTTTTCAGAGAAATTTTTTGTTTTTAATAATTTTAATTGAAGATTTTGAAAGTAATTAAATTTTACAAAGAATTTTTTTTCAAGTTTTTAAAATAATCATGTTTGTTAATAATTGTAGTTAAAAATTTAATTAATGAATTTTACTAAAAATTTTTGGAAATAATTGAATTCTTCCCAGAATTTTATCACATACAATTTTGAAAATAATTGAATACTTTCAAGAAATTTAATTTAATTAATTTAATTTAATTAATAATTACCTCTTTATTTCTATGCAGACTGGCCATTTTCTTCACTCCCAGAGTTTTAGTATTTGACCATTGAAATAAACCGGTCCTAATAGTTTCTATACTACTGGCCTCAACAGAATATTCAAACTCCGAGTCAGGACTTGCACATCTTTGCGATTCCAAATCATTTAATAATTCTCCAGTATCCATGAAGAGACTGCTTTCCGTTTCCATCACACAATTTGACGATTGTCCCTCCATTTGTGAACCTAATTCCGAAGTAATTTTTATACTCGAAATACCAATACTCTTATCTAACGTATTCTCTTGACAATCATTCTCCAAGTTTTCGGGAAACGATTGATTTTCTGAATCAACTGGCAAATAATTTTTCTCATCACTCAATAATTCTTTATTGTTAATATTTAATTGTCGAGGGGGATCTTTTGAATATTTCCTTAAAATTTCTGTTTCGTCTTCCTCTTCGTTTTCATTCTCATTATTTATAATTTGATGATTTTCATCTATATTCTCCTTGCCTTCGATTTTCATTTGTTTCTGAATTTCATTATTTTCACTTGAATTTGTGATTTCAGATTTTATTTCGTATTCGTCAGATGTTGATGTTTTGGCGAAAAATTTGCTTTGTTCGATAACTGTACCATCAATTACAGTCGGTGTGAAAATATTGAGTCTGGTTCGTCTTCTTGTTCTAGTTAGAAGACTTGGCGAAAAACCATCCGCGCTTTTTGCGAAAGGATTTCTCGTTTTTCTACTTAAAACAGGTGATGTAATTTTGTCCTCTTGCTCTTCGTCTTCCTCTTCAGGACTTGGCTTCGTTTCGATAATTTCGCTTTTTTTCTTACATTCCTGAGTGTACATGGCTATATAATCTATGTCTTCTTCTACATCTAGAAGAATTATTCAATTATTTGTATTTATTGAATTTATTTGTTACGAATTACAAAATTACAAAACTAATAATTATGAAAATTTGAATTACTTATTGTGAATGATAAAATTCATTTGCTTTTTTAGTAAAAGAATAAATACACAAAGAGAAGTGAGGTGAATAAAAGAAAATGAAATAAAGAAATCATACCCTCAAAACTTCGTTTTTTTGGTGTAGTTTTTTCAATTTTAGTTGTTTTCAACGTCATCACTTGACCCGCAGTGTTAGGAATGAAAGGATTCAATGTTTTCTGTTTAGGTGATTTGATTTCTCTTTTTGTGAAATTTCCAGACCAAATACTCGCGTGTTTTGGAATAATTGGATCTCTCCATGAATTTGTTCGATGTATTCTCTTCTAAATTGGAAATATTTTCGGCATTAAAAAATCAAAGACTATAAAAGATAGAAATAGAAATAGAAACAAAAAAAGTAAAAAATAAAAAAAAAATTAGAAACAAAAAAACAGAAAAAGTAGAAACAAAAATAGAAGTTAAACTCACTGGTAAATTATCAGGATCAAAATCGTGTAATTTCCTCAATTTAAATGGATCATAATTTCCCAGGGCAAGTTGCAGGGCTAATTCTTCCTCAACTTCAACGCCGGCATGTCGTAATTGTTCATCGGTGACATGTGGTGGTGGTGGATAAAGTCTCACTTGTTGTCTTTTTATTGGACAAAAAACCATTTGATGTTTAAATGTCACAAGCGCACGAAGAAATCCATCTCTGTATTCTTTTGTCACAACCAAAGATTTCATATTGAGATGTGAAGCTAATCGTGTGAGTGCCTAAAAAAATAGGAGAAGAGAAAATTAATATTTCGACGAGAGGATAAAAAAAAATAACAAAACACTTACATTGTAAATATCGCAGTCGGTGTTTTTTAGAATAAATTTACATGCTTTTGATAATCCAATTCCAGGTAGAGATGGCAAATAATCACAGCCAGAGAGAATACACATGTGACGAAATTTGTCCATATCAAAATGCTCAGCACGAACTCCCATTGCTAAATGAATACGATCCTGTTCCACTAGTAATCCATTGCCATTAATGTCCATTTTAAAGAATATCTGGAAGAAAAATATAATTTTTGTTGATTAGTAAATTAATTTCTTTACTGATAGGTACTTTTTGTTAAAATTAGATTCAGAGTTACCACAAAAATTTAATTTTGTTTTTTCCTGATTCTAAAAAATATTTCGATTCACTCTGGAAAAATTTCACTGGAAAAAATTAAATTTTTTCCAGTACTTTTAATAAAATTCCCAGACCAATTCTACTTTCCCTGAATTTCCTGATCTGTGGCAACCCTGATAGAGAATAAAAAAAATATAAAAATGAAATAGTAATGTTTAAAAACATTTCATATACCTTTGTACAACCAAATAAAGTTAAGTCACTGTCTTCCGTAATAACAACATCGGCAATTCCGGAAATATTTAAATAAGCTAATTGAGCATCTGCCTCATAAGGTGCAACGATGCAGTCAACATTCTCTGCCTGACATTGTTTTATAACTTCTAAAGCCATCTCGTGTGATATGTCCAATGATCTCCTCAGGAGATTCTTTCCCTCATAGTGCTTTCCCATTCTCATTAATTCCGCAGCTTTTCGTTTATTGCCTTCCCTTTGTCTATTTTTTTCGAAACAAGAAAATAATTATTTGCTATTAACAGAATTTTTGTATTTTAATTTTCTATGCGATAAAAAAATTGAAAATAATTATAATTTGATACATACTCTCTTCTTTTGCTTTCAGTATCTGCTTTCGCAGGTAAATGACGACCATCAAAAACTAAAATTGGCTTCACATTGGCCGCAATAAGCATATGAACAAGTTTCATACAATATTTAACGTATCTGAAAAAGAAAAATTTTTTCTTAATAAATTGTTTTTTCCTGCAAAAAAATTAGATAGTAAATTAAATTTATTTTTTAACTTTATTAAATTTCGGAGAATTTCATAATTATGTCGTTCTTTGACCTACATTTTCATTGTTTACTTTTGTATTAAAATTGTGCTGAATATGCAAACAAATAACTCGTATTTAATAAACATTGTAATTTTGACAATACAAATATTTTTGCTGGTATAAAAAAATTACAGAAATATTCATAGAGATGAATTGTTAAAAACAATATCTCATTTGTTAAAAATAAATATTGGATAAATTGTAAATATTTGGATAAACTTTAGGAACTTTTGGATTAACTTTTAACGATAAATTGTTAAAAATAAATAATTGGATAAATTAATAAATACATAATTGAATAATTTGTTAAAAATAAATAATTGGATAAATTGTAAAAAGTAAATATTTGGATAAACTGTATAGACAATAAATATACGCCTATAAAATCTATTTTTTTGTATACAAAGACGAAGGAACTTTAAATATACTTACGCATCCGAAGATTGTCCCATAATTAATTTATCAGCACACGAAAATGCTCCTTTGTGCAGCCAGCAATAAGCATCAATTGCTGCCGTACCACCAGAGAATTCAGTAATATTACATTTTATCGATGCTTTATTTAAAAAGGGAATTAAACCGGTAATACCCATTTTTGATAAACTTTCTATCAAAGAGAATTCTTTCTTTAATATTCACGATTTTATCAATTAAAATGTCCACTAATTTACTCAGAAAGCACTCGCATTCATAGATTCGTTTTTTTAAATAAAAACACCGTCAATAATTGAGTAAATTTTCACAATTAATGTCACTCAAGAAACATATTTTCTTTTGTTACACATCTCTCTCCTCATGCTTCCAGGTTCCAGATATTCCGCCATTGTGAAATAAAAAAATTGAAAACGCGCGAAAATTTCGTAAGTCCACGTAAGCACTGACGTACATATACTGTAAAAACGGTTGGCGCCAAAATTCAAAATATTTTTTAAATCTATTTTTATTATTATTATTACTATTATTATTATTAAATATATTATTAGTATATTAAATATTATTTCGAATATTATTATAATTCGAAATAATTTTTGATACAATATTATTTCGAATCAATTAAAGAGCTTCAAATAAAAATAAATTAGCATAAAAAATTAAAATTAAAAATAGGTAGTAATAAAAAATTATTAATTATAACAAAAAAATAATTATTATATTATATTGATTTATTGAATGAATTAAATAATATTAATTTAAATTATGTGAAAAGCAGCTATGAAATGAAAAACAAAATTCGTCTTTTAATATATTTACTTTTTTGAATTTATTTAAACTGAAAATAATACAAGCAGAAAAAGATTCGACATTATAGTATTGATAGTTTTTAATATATTTTCTACAAAAAAACGCAATTATTTTTATTCATTAAATATTTAAATTTTTCCTGGGAATCTATTCTCCGCTATTTGTGTATCAAATCTTTCAACCCAAGAATTTGGACACATGATGATATAATCCCTCTTGAATTTTTTACAAAGAGCATTTCCTTTTCCCTTGACTTTTTCGCAACGGTGAAAATCAACGTAGTGCTGGTAGCAATGTCTGTGAAAAAATTATTAAAACAAAATTAATTAATCGCAGTAAAAGTTAATCCACTTTTTGTCAAATTATTAAAGACATAATTAATTACAGTATAAAAATGAATACGACTAATTCGTTAATTAATTAATTTTTAATTCATTTCTAAACAAAAATTGTTAAAAAATATACGTACAATATTGAGAATTTATTATTTGTTTCAATTTTATTTTAGCAATTTTTGTCAATTAAAAAAAAAATTAATTAATTACAGTAAAAATGAATACAACTAATTAATTAACTAATTAACAATTAATTTGTAAATATAAAAATTGAAAAATATAAAATAATGATAATTTAATATTCGTTTCAATTTTTTTTAGCAATTTTTGGCAAATTATTAAAAAAAATTTATAAATTGCAGTAAAAATCAATACGACTAATTAATTAATTAACAACTAATTTGTAAATAAAAATTGAAAAATATAAAATAATGCTAATTTAATATTCGTTTAAATTTTTTTAAGCAATTTTTGTCAGATTATTAAAAAAAATAATTAATTACAGTAAAAATCAATACGACTAATTAATTAATTTACAATTTAATTTCTATACAAAAGTTGTGGAAAAATGTATACAATATTGAGAATTTATTATTCGTTTCAATTTTATTTTAGCAATTTTTGTCAATTAAAAAAAATTAATTAATTACAATGAAAATGAATATAATTAATTAATTAGGTAACTAGTTTGTAAATAAAAATTGAAAAATACAAAATAATAATAATTTAAAATACGTTTTAATTTTTTTAAACAATTTTGGTCAGATTATTAAACAAAAATTAATTAATTACAGTAAAATTGAATACGACTAATTAACAATTAATTTCAAACTAAAAATTGAAGAATTTACAATATTGATAATTTATTATTAGTTATGAATTTTTTTTATTTTGTAATTTAAATAAATAATAGAAAAATGATTCTCTTTTGTACTTCAATAACTTTTTTTTATGAGAAAAAAGCAAACACTATTTGGAACTAATTTTTTTTTTGTTCTGTTGAATTACATTTTAATGTTAGAAAATAAAAATATATTTACCTAGTTTGATTTTGATTGGGAAATCTTTTGTCAGGTGCAGTAGTTCTATACGTTCCTGCTTTAAGTTGTTTCAAAACTTCTTTAGGGTCCTGCATCTTTGCGGATAATTGCTTAAAAAATTGTTTATTTTCTTTGCATTATTTCATTTTCAAGAACTGAAAAACTTTTCTTTTTTTCAAAAAACAAAAGCGACTTTTTTCCCAAATGTAAAAATATCTCAAAATTTTCTAAAATATCAAAAAGAAACAAGAAAAAAAAACTTTTCTCAGTCTCTCTCTCGCTCTAGTTCATCACATAACACTAACACCGATATTTTTTTTTTCATTAAATTACTTTTATTTCGTCTCTAAGTGTCTTAAAAAAAATATCAGTTTTTAACATAATATTAAAACACTATTATATGTTTTTTTGATTGAAAAAAAATAATAATAAAAAATAAGACAGTTTTTTTTTACACAAAAAATAGTTTTTTAAAAAAATAAGAAAAAAAATTATTTGACAAGTGGCCTGGTATTATCTTCCTCCTGACAGCAGACTTCACGATATTTTTTCACCTCCGCCATGTACAACGACCATGCGTCTTTTGGTTGTTCGGTGACTTGTTCGACTTTTGGTTTAGCGACCATTCCAGTTTTTAAAATTCGTCCACCTCTTCGTTTGCCAACCATTAGAGGTGGTGGTGCAACTGGTTTCTCCTCGAGGACGGATGTTGTCGGCTTTTCAGGCACTGGCATTTGTTCTTGCATTTTTTTAAACATCTCCATAAAGCTACCATCATTTTTGAATGCATTGGGCGGCGGTAAATTTGCCATGGAAAATGATGACGACGACGACTCATGACACTCATCAATTGATTCACATTCATATTGTGATGATGATGTTGTTCTCTGTTGTTTATTGCGATTATCACGAAATTTTTGTCTGTCACGACTCTTATTACGACTACGACTACGACGTTGTTTGTCACGTGATCTTGATCTACCGCGGGATCGTGTTCTACAGCGTGATTTTGATGTACCACGTGAACGTGATCTACCCCTTGATCTCGATCTACCGCGCGATCTTGATCTCGATGATTTATCATTGCGTCGGGAATATTTTCTCATTCTATCGCGATCTCTATTGTTGTCCCTGTCACGATCTCTGTCATTTGAACGTGAACGTCGATATGAACGTGAAGATGGCGATCTTGATGAACTGCGTTTTCTTCGACGCACTCTCTCCGGTGATGATGTGTCCATTCTGGTGAATCGACTACTGCTGCTTCTGTAATCGGAGGATGAGGGCGATGGCGTTCTTCTTGATGATGTTGTTCGACTTTTACTCGATTCATATTGTGACGATGAATAACTTGAGTTGAACATTGATGGCGATGGTGGAACTGAGGATACTTCGGTGGGAATTGGCCTCGTCCCGTAATCGTAGCGTTTTGAGTCCATCTCTTGTGCACACCCCCGATGATGACAGATACCTATAAGGATAGAAACTACCTTCTATAAGTACAAAGTCCCAGATTGATTATTGTGCCGTTAATGATTGGACTTTTTTTTAATGTGCTTTCGCAATGATAATATATTTTGACTTAGAGCGAGAGAATTTATTTCATTTATTTTATTTATTTCATTTATATCAATAATTTAAATCTTCAAGATTGTTTTACATTTGGGAAATAGACAAAGTACCTCGGTTAACATTATTGCCATCTTTAGGAAATTTTACCAAAAATAATTTCAATATTAATATTATCAAATTAATTAATAAAATATTAATTAATTATTATATAATAATAGATATTTTATAATATCATATTAATTAATATAATCTTAATTAATGTTAATTTTCAATTTATAAAACAAGGAAAATATTCCTTTGACCTAAAAATGACAATTACTCTTATTTTTAACTTGTTTTTTTAAAGAGTTTTAAGACAATATCGTTGTTTCAAAACTCTATTCGTACTCTAATCTATACAATCACTATTTTAGAGCTCACTAATTTTAAAATCAAATTTAAAAAAAAGTAAGTAGTTTCAATTTCAAAATTAAATAAAAAATCATTCTAATACACTTTTAACATAATATTTCAATTGCAGGCTTCACACTCGTTAATTAATTTGAAAAAACTATAAAAAATTAGCTTTAATACTGAGAAAAAGTAGTAAAGAAAGTAAATATCGAAAATTCATATGTAACCAATAAAAAAAATTGTTTTAGTCGATTCACAAAAATTGTATTCAGTATTTCCCTGTTTATTTCTGATTTCCATAAAAAATATTTATTTTTATTCTAATCATGCAGAGAATTTAAAAATTTAAATTTTTGAAAATTATTTTCTCAATTTTTTATATAAAATTCTTAAAAAATACAATTTCATCTGAAATTCGTTATTAAATCAATTTTTTATATAATTGAATTTTTGAGAAGATTTTTATTATTTATGAAAATAATACAATTTCTGCGACAATATTATTTAATTTTTTTTTTAATAATTGAATTCTAGTGAAAAATTTTATTAATTGGGAAAATAATTGAAATAAATAAATAAAAATTATTTTTAAATAAAATAATTGTAATAATTAAAGGATTTAACAATTATTTTTAAAAAATAATTGAATTTCTAAGAAGAATTTTTATTATTTTTGAAAATAATTGAATTCTTGCGAAGAATTTTATTTAATACTTTTTAATAAATTTAATTTTCGTAAAAAAATTGTATTATTTGGGAAAATAATTGAATAATTGTGAAGAATTAAAGAATTTATCAATTCAAAAAATAAAATAATTGAATTTCTAAGAAGAATTTTTATTATTTTTGAAAATAATTGAATTCATGCGAAGAATTTTATATACCTAAATCTTTTTATTAAATTTAATTTTCGTAAAAAAATTGTATTATTTGGGAAAATAATTGAATAATTGTGAAGAATTAAAGAATTTATCAATTAAAAAATAAAATAATGGAATTTCTAAGAAGAATTTTTATTATTTTTGAAAATAATTGAATTCTTGATAAGAATTTTATTTAATTATTTTTAAATAATTTAATTCTCGTGAATAATTGTATTATTTGTGAAAATAATTGAATAATTGTGAAGAATTAAAAAATTTATCAATTAAAAAAAAATAATTGAATTTCTAAGAAGAATTTTTATTATTTATGAAAATAATTGAATTCTTGCGAAGAGTTTTATTTAATTCTTTTTAAAGAATTGAATTCTCGTTAAAAGTTTAATTATTTGAAAAAGTAATTGAATAATTATGAAGAATTTAAGAAAGAATTGTAGAATTTATCAATTTTTTAAAAAATAATTGAATTTTTATGTAAAATTTTATTGCTTGTGAAAATAATTGAATTCTTGCGATAGAATTTTATAAAAAGTTTTTAAATTGATTTTTTTTTTTAAATTTTATGAAATACTTTAAATAATAATTCAATTCATGTGAAGATTTTATTACTTATAACAAAAATTAATTGTTTGCGAAGAATCTTATCAAAATTCTTTTGTGGAATTTTATTAAAATTGTAGATATTGAAAATAATTAGACAATTTTTTGAAAATAAAATTGTTTCAATGAATTTTATTACAACTTTTAGAATTCTTTCTATTTCAACTGTTAGCGAATTCAAAGTGATTGAAATTTCCCCAAAAATAAAGAAAAAAGTAGTTTTTAGTGTCAAATTTTTTAAAAAATATCCAAATAGTAGCAAATTGTAAAAAACGAAGTAAATAGTACGTTTTAGTATATGAGTGCGAAGCCTGTAATTATTATTTATAGAAAAATAGAAAATATTTCAAAATTACATAGAAACAATTAGAAATCATTGTATTTAAAAAAAGAAAAAACGAAATGCCAAAGTAAAATTGATAACAACTAAAAATTCAGTGAAAAAAGTCAATAAGAAATTACCGAAAAAATAATTAAAAAATCGTTATCTCATCAGGAACAATAAAATATCATTGATAATGATGACAACTGGAATTGGCATTGCTTTCAAATAAACTCGAAAATAATGAAAAAATTCAAAACTATGCTACAGTGAATAAAATTCGACAAGGCAATGTATGATTATTAGTGAAACTTTTCTATCATGAATATCGCGGTCAATAAAATGTAACACAAATTCTTTGAAAGAGAGAACTAAAAAGGCTTACCAGAAAAAAAACTTTAAACAAACATAAAACAATGGGAAAAAAACTTCTAGTCTACATCTAGGTGATTTGTTTGATTTCTTGGTAATTCTTGTGAGCCTTGATGGCTGTTAAACTGTTCTAGAATTACGCAAATTATTTTTATAATGTAATACCTTATTTTCCTTTGCAGAAGAATACAAAATGGCTACTGTGCAAATCTAGGAAAACGATGAAAATCTCTTGACGACTTATTACGTCACTAATTTGTCCATAAACTATACAAGTGATCAAGATGGACAACTTCATGTTGTAGGAAAAACAGACAAAAGAATTTTCTTTTAGAAGATTAATTAATTAATTAAATATACAGAACTACAGGGAATGAAGAAATATATTTTTAATTAAAATTAAAAAAAAAATTATATTTTTTCCAACTCGTCCAAAAATTAAGCGCGAAATTTAAAAATTAGAATTCTGGAATTTTATTTCAAACTTTTGGCGCGCCTGTAATTTTAGAGCGGGTAAAATTTGTTTTTGTCAAGTTTGTCATCTTGGTTTTAGACATGTTGGAACTTGCAAAGAATTGCGTGTAAAAGTGATGTAAATTTTATTTAGTTTAACAGCTTTTTAATGATTTTTATATTATTTGTGATTGTTTAAATTAGTTGAATAGAATAATACTTGAAAGTAAAACTGGGCGAACTTGTTTTATTGTTGTAATAGTTGCTCAAAATATACTTTAGTGAATAATAGAGGTTATGTTCAGTATCCGGTAAATACATCCGGATCAAAATTTAAAATTCTGATCCAAGAAGTTGTTCTGATCTAACAATGAAATTGTTAAAGAAATTAATATTCAGCAATTGCGAGTACACTATTTACGGTATTTTGATTTAATATTTTCGTTTAATAAGTTGAATAAACAAGTATTTACCGTATATTAAAGAATTTTCCATTTCAGGGAATGCAATTTTAAAACCGGTTTCATCAGAATGGAACGACTTGCGACGTTTAACAGGATCTGTACACAAAGTTCTTACAAAGGACAATGTTTTTGCTAATTTTAAATTCATCGAATATCCAGGTTCTAAATCGCCTTTTCTTGTTAGGGCGTATGAAATTGAAAAAGAACTTCTTAAGGTCCTGAGGTTTCCATTACTTACTTTTTACTTTTTTTTATATATACTTACTTTTCTTTTTACATACGAAATATTTTTAATCTAAATTGCAATTTACACTTTAGGGACTTTAGGTAATTTTTTTTTGTTTTGATCACATTTTTTTTTAACTTTACAGGGGAATATGAAATCCTTTCAAGAAGTTATCAAGGGAAACGTTGGTGATGCAATTGCAATGGGTCAAAAGCCAATTACATTTCTGAGACAAGTTTTAGCACTTGCAATTTTACCCGAACTTCTCAAAGATCCACAATATCCAGAGGATGCAAAAAATCGTGTTAGGACAATTTTAAAAAATTGTAATGGAAACAATGTTGGTTCCTATTCAGCATCGCCTGGAATTGAAATTATCAGAAGGCATATTGCGGAATATATTCAAGAACGAGATGGTTTTCCCAGCGATTACAACAATATTATCCTCTCAAATGGAACTTCGGATGGAATTAAAGTGATTATTTAATTTATTTATTATTTAATAATGAGATATTTTCATAATTTCTAATATTTATTACATTTACTATTAGAAAATAAGTCTACTTACTATTAGAAAATTAGTCTGTTTACTAATAGTAAATTAGTCTCTTTACTATTAATATTAGTAAATAAGTGACTAGGTTTACTATCAGTAAATATGAATTTAGTATATTTATATTTACTTTTATTTACTTTTTAGTCATTTCTAAAACATTTTAATGAATCAATTTTTACTTTAAAGTTATTTTTAAAACTTGTTAACGAATCAATTTTTACTTTTTTAGTCATTTTTAAAACTTTTTAATGAACCAATTAATGAAAAACCATCAGGAGTGATGATACCAATTCCCCAATATCCATTGTACTCGGCAATATTGTCGGAATATGGTTTATCTCAAATAGGTTATTATTTAAACGAGGAAAACAAATGGTCTCTGGATATTAGCGAACTCGAGAGATCTTACAGTGAAGCTGAGAAAAATTCCAATCCACGAGTATTGGTTGTGATAAATCCTGGAAATCCCACTGGTCAAGTTTTATCTCATGAGAATATTCAAGCTATTGTTAAATTTGCACACAAACGTCGTCTTTTCTTACTGGCTGATGAAGTTTACCAGACAAACATTTATGGCGAAAATTCAAAATTCCATTCCTTTAAAAAAGTCATCAACGAAATGGGTGAACCGTATTCTCAAATGGAACTTGCGTCTTTTATGTCCATCTCAAAAGGTTTAATTATTTGGATATTAATTTATTAGTTATCAATTATGTATTAATTAATTATATATTCAGGGTTGCCATAATAGACATGAAATGAAAATTTCATGAAATTGAATTGTGAACAAGTGGATTTCAGAAGTATTTTAGGCAAAACTTTATATTTTCTTTGAATAAATAATTGAATTTTCAAGGAACTGAAGGAACCTTCTCAAAAATTATTAAAAATTCTAGGAAATAATGAGCTTAAAATCTTGAAAATAATTTTTGAGAAGTTACAGTGATTTTTATATATTGAATTTCAAAAGATTCGAAATTTTTAAAAATCATAATGTCTATGAAAAAATAATACCTAATAATTAAATATTTATTTAAAACAAAATTTCTTTTTAATATATTTACAACTAAATATATTTCAAAATAATTACATTTAATTAAAGGATATACGGGCGAATGTGGTCTTCGTGGTGGATACGCGGAAATAGTGAATATGGATTCTGACGTTATGTCTTTGTTCTTAAAGTCCTTCTCGGCAGTTTTGTGTCCAAATATTCTGGGACAAATAGCAATGGATGTGGTTGTGAATCCTCCAAAACCTGATGAACCTTCATATCCAATTTTCATAAAAGAGAAAATGGAAACATTAAATTCGTTAGCCAAGAAATCGTATTTAATGACTGAGACTTTAAACACAATTCCTGGTTACAAGGTATTTTTTTTACTTTTACTTAAATTTTACTTTTTCTTTCCTACTATTCTTTACTTTAATCATCTTTTTATTTTATTTTTATTCACATTTCAAATTGTAATACTAATTCCTTGCAGGTCAATCGAGCAATGGGATCGATTTTTGTTTTTCCAAGAATCGATTTTCCGCAGAAGGCCATTGAGGCTGCAAAAAAAGTCAATCAATCGCCCGATTTATTTTACACATTCAAATTACTTGAGGCCACTGGAATTTGTGTTTTAGCCGGTTCGTGGTTTGGACAAAAACCCGGAACCTATCATTTCAGAACAACAATTCTACCACAAAAAGAAAGGGTAACAAAAATGCTCACGTCCCTGAAGGAATTTCATTTAAAATTTCTCGAAGAATACAGCTGATACGAGCGAAAGGAAAAAAAAATTCAAAGGCCAAAAATACTACTTCAATATTATAAATAACAATTTAAACTGAAAATGAATTAATTGAATTTAACATCTGTTAATTGTGAAGGATTTTATTAAATCGTTAAAAATCAAATTTAAATATTTAAATCAGGATTTCATCGATAATTCAGAAACTTAACGTTACCGACTTTAAATTGTTGGGTATTTAGTTTATCACAAGAATCGCGAGGCTTGTGTTGATCATTCGTCTCGCGTCACAACAGATTCGTATTTATCCATTGACGGAAAAATTAATGATTAACAGCACTGTACAGTGAACTAGAACTAGTTTTCAGTGACCTAAAAATTTCGCAAAGTTCACGGAAGATTCAAAAGTTTCTGCTGACACGGATAATCAAGAGGCTTATATATATTATACAATGGTAACTTTTTGAGAAATCCATCTACAAATTACGGTAACTACTTGTTTTAATCTCAAATTTTGTTTTCTGTTTTGTATTAAAAAAATATTTTTATCTTCTAACTCATTAGTTTGATAGTCTCGAGAAATTGATAACATCATCTTCAATTTGCTCACAAAAATTGATAGTACTACAAAATAAGTTCTGCTAAATTTTTAAAAAGTGAAAATTTGAAAAAGTTTTTTTTTAATTAGAATTTAAATTATTATTATTATTATTTTCTACCAGACTTTAAATTTTATTTTTATTATAAAATAGAAACCAACTCATGTAAGAAGGTTTAGAGTTTTTTTTTGAAATTCTTTTTATATATTTCACTGAGTGACCCAGAAATAAACACTTCCAAATATCTGAGAATAGGTCGTGGTTATGTATATGAAATCTGGGAAATTGCTGAAGTTGTATAAAAATATATTGTGTCAGAAAAACGAATTTAGATTAAAAAAAGAAAAGAACAGGTATGAATTCTTACGTAATGGATTTTCACACTTTAAGTTTATTCAAGTTACGTGAATCTTTTAAAATAATGTGTATTTTTTTTATTAAATTCAATTAAAAGCTGTTGAAATATTTTACAATTAATTAAAATTTGTTTGATTTATAAAGTAAGTTTTTGTAAAAGAAATACTCTATTTATTTAGGCACCTTTTACTTTGACTCCCACACGTGAATAAATTAAGAACCCGGTAAATTTCGAAGCGCCTAAATAATAGCAACCTTCATCACTCTGGTGAATTGCAGATTAAGAATCGAAGTCGTTTTTCAAAAATTTGTTGACAAACAAAAGACAGGAGAGTAATAAAAATAAGCTCGTAAATAAATTAGAATAAAAAAGAAAAAAATTATTAATGGATTATTTTCAAGTCTACTTGCTTCTATATTCCGTTTATTATAATTTTCGTTTATTTAAATTATAAATTAATTACAAAACTTAATTTAACGAAAAATTAATCAAACAAAGAATCTTTTTTAAATTCTTCGAAAGAATTTAATAATATCAATAAATAGTAAATTTTTCACTGGAATTCAATTATTTTAAATACAATTTTAAAAAAATTCTCAAAAATTAACTTTATTTTTAAAATTTTGCAAAAATTCAATTATTTGTAAAAATAATAAATTTTTTCGCAGGGATTCAGTTATTTATAAAAGTTTTAATAAAATTCTATTCAAGAATTCAATTATTTTCAGAAATAATTAAATTGTCGATTTAATTGTGTTGAAAATAATTTTATTCTTGGTAAGATTTTTAATCAAATTCTTTAAAATAATTGAATTGTTTTGAAGAATTTATTTCAATTTTCTTGAAAATAATGGAATTTTTTAAAAATAATTTTTACTGAAAATTTTGAAAGTAATTGAATATTATGAAGATTTTCTTTTAAGTTTTAAAATAACTGTGTTTATTATTAATTATAATTAATAATTTTCCTATTAAATTATATTAAAATTATTCATAGAAAATTTAATTCTTTAAACAATTTTATTTGAGTTTTTATAAAGAATTTTATTAAAATCTTTTGAGAACAATTGAATTATTTAAAAAATTTTATTACAATTTTAAAAAATAATTGAACCTGTTAGAGAAATTTTATTAAAATTCTCTTGAATATAATTGAATTTTTTCATAGAAATTTTATTAAAATTTTGTTAAAAATAATTGAATTTCTCAGAAGAATTTTATTATTTACAAAAATAATTAAATTTTTGCCAAGAATTTTACAATTCATAAAAATACATAATTGAATTTAAATATTTTTTTTAAAAAATGTATTCTTTCAAGAAATTTTATTTAAATTGTATTGAAAATAATGAATTTCTCCGAAAAATTTTATTATTTATGAAAATAATTGAATTCCTTTGAAGAATTTTATTATTTATGAACATAATTAAATTCTTGACGAGGATTTTACAATTCATAAAAATAATTGAATTGTTTTAAAGAATTTTATCTGAATTTTTGAAAATAATAGAATTTTTAAAGGAATTTTATTAAAGATTTTAAAAATAATGTTTTTTTCAAAAGAATTTCATCAAAATTGTTGAAAATAATTGAATTTATATTAAAATTCTTGAAAATAATCGAATATATAATTAATATTTTTAAAAATAATTGTATTCTTTCCAGAAATTTGATTAAAATTGTATTGAATATAATTGAATTAATTCAAAGTGCTTTATTAATTACGAAAATAATTGAATTTTTTCCGCGCGCGTTTTATTTGCTAGTTAATCAATTGAAACAATTAATTTAGCAAAAAATGAATTTAACATAAAATTAGTCAAAAAAAGGAATTAATTAAACAAAATTAAATATTGTTTTGAAAATTATGTTTAGGAAAAATTATTTTATCTCTAGGTTTTTTTAAAAATAAGTTTATAAGGAGATAAAACACTTTTCTGGTAGAAGTGGATTCAAAAAAAGATGATATTATGTCTAATTAGAATAAATATATTTTAACAGCTTTTAATAGTGATTAATATTGATTTAAGAGTCGGTACAAACTGCAAAGAGCATGACCCTAATGAGTTTGATTTTAACAATAAAGTAAATCTGATTTTATCGAATTCAGTGCTCTTCAGAATGTCAATGCTAAGAAAAATGTTTTTGTGCGGGAATATTTAATAAAATCTATATTATGAGAACTCAATTTTAGATTCAAGTGACGCACTTGGTGAATAAATTTTAAATGTTTGAAAAATTAATTTGTATCTAATTAAATTCATTTCTTGTTATAGTTAATAGTGTATTAATTTCAGTTAATAGTGTATTAATTACAGTTAATAGTTTATTAATTAGAGTTAATAGTGTATTAATTACAGTTAACAATTAATAGTGCATTGTGATAATTTTTCAACTACTAAAAATATCAAAAAAGTGTAGTTTCAATTAATTGTCTAAATTATCTCACTTATTTTCAATTAAAATTATAGACTTTAATAGTTTTATTCAAAGCGAATTTCTTTCTAAATAAACGACATGAAATGTTTTATTTAGAGCGTCACGAGTGATGTCATGAATGACAATCAAATTAGCAGTTTTAAAAATATTTTACTGAGTTGTTGAAAAAATTTACTTTCATATTATAATAATATTATAACAATTGTAATAATATATTAATTATAATTATATTCCAATAATACCATATTTCATATAATATATACTATAATTTAATTTTTGTAATTTCATTTTATTGGAGTATTAAATTTTGTGATTTCGTTTATTTTCACAAATTTCGAGTTCTAATCGATTTGAAATTTTTGTTGCAGATCAGTAAAATAGATTTGTGATGTATGGACTAATTTAAAAAATTGTTAAACATAAAGGACCCTGAAGATATTGTGCCTTTGCAGTTAGAAATACACTGGAACTTTGATTATTGAGTCTCGACAAAAGTGAGAGGTGAGTTTTTGAAACTATTTCGAATAATTCTAGCATAAAAGAATTTTTTTTTAGTCATGAAGTGACAAATTAATTTAGGGTTGCCACAGTTGAAGGGAATCGGTGAATTAAGGAAAAAGACTGAGAAAGTAAACCTAATCAGAGAAATCAAGGAAAAGTCAGGGAATTTTATCAAAAGTACTCGAAAAATATTAAATTTTTAGAATTTATAAGAAAATTGAGGATTTTTGTGTCCACTGACATTTGAAAATATTCAAAAGATTCAAATCTTCTTGAATTTCTGTTTGTTTACAAGAATATGAACTTGAATTTATTAAAAATAATTTTACTTAAAAATTCCAAAAATAATTGAATTTTACAAAAGTTGCGTTTATAATTTTCTATAAGCAATATTGATTTTCAAAAGGTTTTAAACTAAAAGTTTAGAAAATTTGAATTTTATATAATTTTAATTAAAAACTCTCAAGAAGATCTTCAAGAATTCAATTATTTAAATACGAAAATTAAATTTTTTTAAAATAGTTGTAACTGTAATCAATTATTTTTTAAAATAATTTTCCAAAAGTTCTGCAAGAATTCAATTATTTAAATACGAAAATCCAATTTTTTTCATAACAATTGTAACTAAAATTTAATTCTCGGTTATTTTTCAGAGTTATTAAAATGAATTAATTGAAAATATGTAATCAAAAATAATTAAAATAATTGATTTTAAAAAAATTATAATAAAAAAATTTTTTTCAAGTCAAATTACAAGTAAAATTAAAAATAAAATTGTTAAAAATATTTTTAAGCAATTTGTAAAGGATAATAGATTTTTCAATGATATATTATAATTAAAAAATTTTCAAATAATTAAAATTTAATTAATTAATTTAAAAAAATAATTAAATTTTCAGAAAATTTAAAGAAATAATTAAGTTTTTAAAGAATTTAAATTAAAAACATGAAAAATATAATATTTTTAAAAACTTTGAATGATAATTCTAAAAAAAATTGTTTTTTTAAATCTCAATACACTTTTATTTGAAGAAAATTGAATTCTAAAAATTATAATAAAATTTTCTAAGAATTAGACTTTTAAGAATATTTTAATACAATTTTTCTAAAATAATTGATTTTCTTAAAAAGAATTTTTGAACAATTTTAAATTTTAAATAATTTTATTTGAAAATTCTATAAGGAAGTTAGTTTTTAAAAAATTTTAATTAGAAATTCTGAAGAAGTTAGTATTTGTATAATTTTAATTGAAATTCGCAAAAAGTTAGTTTTTGCAAAGTTCTGATTAAAAATTCTATAAAAGTTAGTTTTTCTTAAATTTTTATTTCATTGTTTTTAAATTACATATCTACTTGAATTTTTGGATATATAATAATAATTTTAATAATATTCATTGAAAAACTGTCGAATAATCGAAATTTCAGCAAATTGAATTGTAAACAAGTGAATTTTAGATTTATTTTAGATAAACTTTCAATTTTTTCTTTGAATAATTGAATTTTCAAGAAACTTTCTCAAAAAATATTTTAAATAATTTATTTAGAGAAGAATTTTAGTTAAAAATTATAGAAAACAATTGAATTGAAATTATGAAAATAATTTTGAAGAAGTTACAGTAGCAATTCTTATATAAATAATTTTTTTTTTAAAGTTAAAAATTAGAAATTTTAGAAAATTTAAATAATAATCAAAATATTTTTTAGAGTCAGGGAAAAAGTCAAAATTTTATTTGGAAATCAGGGGAAAGTTAAGAAAAAAACAAAATCAAACGCTTGTGGCAACTCTGTTATTATATATATTAATGATCCACAAGTTTTGAACGTTCAAATGAACGAAATATTTCTTATTACAAATATTTTCAAGAATTACTAAATGCAATAAATATTAAAAACTAAAATTTTATATTTAAAAACAAAAATGATATACTTATTTTTTAAGGATTGTTTATTGTAATGAAATTTAAATGATTAAGTTTTATTCCGACAGATTTCACTGCATTTTATATTAAAATACAGATATGAATTTTATTTGCTATTTTTTTCTAAAAACCAAATAACTAAAAGTAATATTCTAATTCAATTTATAGGTACAGTTTGAAAAAGAGCCCTTTTTCTTCTACCAGCTAAATAATCGATACGAGTCTGAATAATCTGGGTTTCAGTGTTATTTCAAATTTACAAATAACAAATTAATAATTGTTTTTTTGAAAAAGAGCGCGATTATTACTTTAAATTCAAAAAAAAAAAAACACACACACAAGGACAGTAGTGCGCAGAACGGGTTCTCTATACTCCAGATTATCAAAAGTCCCTGCGGGAGAGAAAAGAGAGCAGAGTTTTACACATTGACAGCTGTTGATAAGAAGCATCGTTGGAATTTTTATTATTTACACACTGTGTACACACAATCATGAGTACACATGGGCAATTGAAGACATTTATTGGGAAAGCATGGTCACGAGGATGGGAGCGAAGAAGCGGGAGTGACTTTCGTATCAGGGGTACAAGGGGAATGGGAGGCGGTGCTTTAGTCTTTGGTAGTGCTGTGGGCCAGTCTGGAACGACTTTTCTACAGCCGGTGTCATCTCAAAACAATCACACTAAAAGCATGACAAGCGCTGAGAAAAAAGTCCTTACCGAGGACAATGTTTATTATAATTTAAAGGTCATGGAATATGCTGTTCGTGGGCCACTTCTTCTTCGTGCCAATGAAATCGAAAAGGAATTACAAAAGGTGAATGATTCCATTCATAACTTCTAAAATTTGACGTTCGCGCAACTCAATACATTTTCTTTTTCTACGCAAACTCTCATTTTTTGTTCGTTTAATTTCTTTCTTTTTTCTGCTCTATCTTTTTCTATGTTTCTATTTTTTATCTTTTCTATCTTTTTCTACCTTTTTTAGTTCACTTTATTCACTTATTTAATATTTATAGATTCATAGTTATTCACTTATTTAATTTTTATTTATTCATTAATTTCATTATTCATTTATTTTTCTTTAAAGATCGATTTTCAATTTTTTTTTCCCCTCGATGACAGATTGTTGAGACAAGGTTGATTCCTTTCTATTTATTTAGTTTACTACAAGGGGCAATTTTTACTAAAATTAAAATTTCCGACAAATTTTTTTCCATATTTTATAATTTATAATTTTTACATTCTTATTTAAAATCATTTCTCAAGAGGAATATGATTCTTTTGTCTTAGAGAAGTGGATCAATATATTCGGTTTGACTACATTGTCAATGATCACTTGTTGCTTTTGTAAATTGATAGGATTTGAAATTCGATATTTTTATTATTAATCAATTTGCATTGTTTTGACATTTAGCGATTAGAAATTCTAACCAGTGAATTAGAGGTGACACGTGATGTATGCGAAGTGTATATGAATGACAACCGGTTGTAACGTATTTGCAAATTGTTGACATTGACATTTATTATCTTTGTGAGATTTTGTAATGATTTTTTTTCAATTCTGAATATTTTTATTATACGAGAGAAAAAGTAGATTCTAAAATTGAAGCGATAAAATTTTTTTCTTCTTTTTAACTTTAACGTTTTTAATTTTTTCTTTTTGGTTTATTTTTAGGCCTCTTTTACCGTTCTACATTCCAGTAGTCGAGGATCGATTGCCTTAGTAGATTAAAATATTTATACGTGTATATAATGATTTGACGAGAAAATATTTACATACGATTACAAGAAAGGATTGTTAATTGTTAGAAGAAAATTCTTTACATATGTTTCTAAAAAAAGATTCTTGTTCCAATTAAAGATAAAATATTTTCATATTTTTTTATTCATTATTATTATTTTCTCTAAATAACTACTACGATCAAAGAAAACATATTATGGATTTTCTCCACTAATTTTTATTATTATTATTATTTGAGTTTCCCCAGAATTGTTTACGAAACAATTGTTAATTAATTATTATTATATTTCTATTTTATTTTTATAATTTATTTTAATTTAATATTTTACTTTATTTTAAACCACTCGCATTTTAGAATTTTTCTGTTTATCTATTACGCAAAAAAATTTTTATTGTACTAACAATTCTTTTGTTGACGCATACTCAATGAGTTTATTTCATCACGTGAAACTATTTCTTTAAATGTTTCAGCCTTGAAATTACATGATTACATTTTCTCAAATAAAACGTGGAATCTCATAATTTTTAAAGATTTACAATTTTTTTTTCAAATTTACTTCATTTGAAAAAAAATATGTACATACTCTTGTAAAAATGAAGAAATAGATGATAATAATCTTATCTTTGAACTGTCAAACAATTGCAAATAGTTTCTTGTTCTCGTCTCGAAAAATGATAGAGATTAATCGTCATAATCTTATTTTCAATTAATTATTTTACAATATTACTAAATAATAGTTCATTGTTAGTTATAATGATAATTTCCTCATTTTTAATTTGTTGTTAATTTCAAATTAGGTTCGAAAAATTGATTATTATTAAATATTTAGGTAATTATTTAGATTTTTTCTTTTTTTTTTGAAAATTTATTACAGTTTGAAAATAGTGCAAAAAAACTTATTTTGAATTTCAAATTTAATCAATATTAGGGGTTTTCGTCTCTATTGGCAATAAATTTTATTGCACATATTGATGCAATTTTCATAGATATTCGCAATTTTTTTCTTTTTTGCAAATATTTATTATTTTTTGTTCGACTTTGATTTTTGTGAATTGAAGATTAAATATTTCGATTTTTTCTTTCTTTCAGGGCGCCAAGAAACCGTTTAAATCGGTAATTAAAGCAAATATCGGAGATGCACACGCAATGGGAAATAAGCCGATCACATTTCTACGACAAGTATTGGCACTGACAGTAAATCCAGAGCTTTTAGATGATCCAAATTATCCGGAGGATGCCAAGGAACGCGCTTCGACAATTTTAAAAAATTGCGGGGGTGGCAGTGTTGGCGCGTATTCTGCATCTCCTGGAATTGAGATTATCAGAAGACACGTAGCGGATTATATTAAGGAACGCGATGGCTTCCCCAGTGATTACAATAATATTATTCTGGCCAATGGCGCTTCTGATGCTATTAAAGTATGCGAATTATTTTTTTTATCCACCTAACATAATTTATTTGTGTAAAAATGAAAAGGCCTAAAATATGGTTTTCTTATTTAATTTATCTGTAAGAATTTAGAATACTTTATCTCTAATTTATAAAAGTAATAATTTTTAGTTAATACTTTCTCGCAAAAAAGTGTTAATTTTCAAATCGTTTTTTATTATTTGATTTTTCTTTTTTCTAGTCGTTCTTGAAACTTTTTAACGAGCAAGTCGATGGAAAACCGTCAGGTGTGATGATACCAATTCCTCAATATCCACTTTATTCTGCTGTTTTGGCCGAATTTGGTTTATCGCAAATAGGCTACTTTTTGAATGAGGAGAATAAATGGTCCCTTGATGTCAGTGAATTGGAGAGGTCTTATAATGAGGCGAAAAAAACTTGCAAGCCACGCGTATTGGTTGTGATTAATCCTGGAAATCCTACGGGTCAAGTTTTGACACGTGAAAATATCATTGATGTCATTAAATTTGCACACAAACATAATCTATTTCTATTGGCGGACGAGGTTTATCAGACGAATATTTACGACAAAAATTCCAAATTCTATGCATTTAAGAAAATTGTTAACGAAATGGGTAAACCGTATTCTCAAATGGAACTCGCGTCTTTTATGTCCGTATCGAAAGGTATGTTTTCTTAATATTTAGTATCATATAGAAATAAATAATATTATAAAAAATAATTTGTATAATATAGAAATAAATAATAATAATAATGTGAGCAATAGAATAATTTTCGTTATTTTTCGACAGGTTTTTCAGGTGAATGCGGTCTTCGTGGAGGTTACGCGGAAATTGTGAATTTGGAACCGGCTGTAATGGCAGTTTTGATGAAATCAATTTCGGCAATGTTGTGTCCAACAGTATTAGGACAAGTTGCAATGGACGTTGTTGTTAATCCCCCGAAACCCCATGAACCATCTTACGAATCGTTCATGAAGGAAAGACACGAGACGCTCGAATCTTTAGCGGAGAGATCTCGACTGGTTGTCGATACACTTAACGATATTCCCGGATATAAGGTAATTTTTTTCATCACGTCTTATTTTAATATTACATTCAAATTAATATTAATTAATTTATATATATATATATATATCAGGGTTGCTATAGTTTAAGGAAATCAGAGAAAAGTCAAAATATTTATTTGTTTAAAATTCTTAATAAAATTTCACAAAAGAATTCAATTATTTTCTAAAATTTTAATAAATCTTTCGAAACAATACAATTATTTTTTTTAAATAATAAAATCTTTGCGAAAATTTAATTATTTTTAATAAAATTTGACGAAAGAATTCAAATTTTTTCTTAACTCGTTATAAAATTTTTCAAAAATGTTTTTGAATAATTAAAGTTTGAAATTAAAATTTCAATAATGTTTTAAATTGAAGGTTTAGAAATTTTGTATTTTTAATCATAATTTTGAATAAAAATTCTAAAAATTTATGAGGGGGAAAATATCAAAATTTTTATGGCAACCCTGTTTTTAAATTAAAAATACATATAGTTAACATTCTACTAATTTTAATTTTTCATTATATTAAGCTTTTTTTGCCCCAAATGTTTAATATTAATTTGCTAGTAATAATTTAGACTCTTATCAAATTTAATGAAGAACTCTTGATACTAATTAATATCTTTATTGGCATTATTTGAAGATAAAACAGGTACAGAATAAAAATTAAATACACAATTTCAACTATTTATAAATATCGATAAATTTAAAAAACTTCAACACAATTTTCAAACTTAGAAATTTTCTCTAATATTTGAAAATTACTAAAATATATATATCAACAGAAAAGAAATTTATTTCTATAAAAAAAATTTGCAACTACTACTAAATTCATCTATTTTGTGAGCTATTTTTATATTCTGGATTCAAATTGCTTTTTGAATACCTTTGAATAAAAGGGAAACACAAATTCAAATTTTGTTTCTCAAATACTGTCGTGTTTTTTTTTTTTTTAATATTTAACATGGATATTTCTTGCCAGGCTAATCCATCGATGGGTGCGATGTACGTCTTTCCGAAAATTAATCTCCCTGAGAGAGCGATTAAGGAGGCGAAAGCCAAAGGCATGCAACCCGATGTATTTTATGCATTTAAGCTCTTGGAAGCTACTGGAATTTGCATCATACCCGGCAGTGGTTTTGGACAAAAACCAGGAACATATCATTTCCGTACAACAATTTTGCCACAAAAAGAAATGATCAAAATGATGCTTAATAGTCTTAAGGAATTTCATATAAAGTTCCTAAAAGAATATAGTTAAAATGACAATAATAGAAATGAAAAAAAAAAATTTCAATGCTGACAAATAATAATTTTAATGTACTTATATATATAATATTATATACACGTTTGAAAAGCAAAAAGAATTTTCCGGTCTTTTGACTACAAAGAGAATTTTGTCGACTGATCGAAATAATTGTCGTTCGAATTTAACTGTCGTTTTACTGTTAAATGTCGTTGATTTGTAAATAGCACTTTGTTGATAATTGTGCTTTCGATTATATTAATTAAATTTTACAAGAAAAAAGTTAAATTTTGAGCATTTTCCTTTTTTTCTAATCTATATTTACATTTTGAAAAATAATTCTTACTTTCTTTTTGGGGGGACGGGAGAGTTTCTACAGGTAATTAAAGGTCACTAGACAACCTTTCAATTTCCTCAACGAAATATTGCATATCCTCCTGGGTCAATGCTGAATTTTGCAGAACGAGTCTGAAGAAATTTCTATTTTGTCTCAAAGGCTGATATGTGATGAGCATCGAGCCTTGTTTCACCATTCTTTCCTTTATTATCGGCGCAATTTTATGCAATTCATTCATCAATTGTTCACCGGTCATTTGTCGTTTGGATGGTGGAATATAGCGGAAGCAAATATTTGTGCACTCTGGTTCCATTAATAATTGCCATCCATTACGATTTCTTATCAGCTCCAAGAAATAGCGGGACAATGCGAAGACATGATTCACGTGTTTTTCAAAGCCTGCGGTGCCCTTTGCCTTCCACATGAACCAAAATTTAAAGACATCAGCACGTCGACCGCATTGAATTATTTTGTCGCCAACATCGTAGGATGTGTCGTAAAATTTGTCTTTTTGAAAAAGATACGTGGCCTTTGCGCCGTGTGCTGATTGCATCAAATTTTCGTGACGTGTCAAGAATGTTGAACATTGTTGAGGAGCTGTTAACATTTTATGGGGATTCCACGTGACGGAGTCTGTAAACTGAATTCCCTCCAGCAAGTGACGATGTTTTCTGTTTGTAAAACAAATATTTTTAATAAGTATTTCAAAAATTCATAATAATTTTAGTTAATATTAAAAATTAAATTCAAAATATTAAATCAGGGTTGCCACAGATCAGGGAAAACAAAAAGGAATTTAGGAAAAGTCAGGGAAAGCAAAATTGGTCAGGAATATCAGGAAAAAGTTGGGGATTTTTATTAAAAGTTCTGGAAAAAATTAAACTTTTAGAATTCATTAGAAAATTCAGAACTTTGATATTTTAAATAAACTTCAATAAAATTCTCAATATAAGAATTGAATTATTTTTAATACAATTTTAATTAAATTCGTCAAAAAAATGTGCAAGAATTCAATTATTTTTCTAAAAAATAAAATTCTTCGCTGGATTTTAATTATTTTTAATCAATTTTAATAAAATTCTTTGCTGAATTTCAATTCTTTTAAAAATATTAATAAAATTCTTTGCTGAATTTCAATTATTTTTAAAAATATTAATAAAATTCTATATTAAGAATTGAATTAATTTTAATACGATTTTAATTAAATTCGTCAAAAAAAAAATTAGCAAAAATTCAATTACTTTCAATACAATTAATAAAATTTTAATAAAATTTCTCAAAAGAATTGAATTATTTAAACATATTTTTATAAATCTCTTTTCAGAAATTTTTAATTATTTGCTACAAAAATTTTATTTTTCATTTCAGATAAATTTAATTATTTTTTTAACATAATTTTAATAAAATTCTTCGCAGAAATTCTAATTCTTTTATGATTAATATAATTTTTCACAGGAATTCAATTATTTTCAATGCAATTTTAATTGAATTTCTGGAAAGAATTGAACTATTTTCAAAATTTTCAAATACAATTTTAATTGAAATTCTCTCGAAAGAATTAAATTTTTTGAGATTTAAAATTTCAATTTCCATAAAAATCTTCAAAACAATTCAATTATTTTTAAAAATTTGAATAAAATTCTATGTAAAAATTGAATTTTTTCAAATTCAAAATTTTAAGACATTACAAAAATTACTAAAAGTAATATAAAAAATTATCAAAAATTTTATCTTTCAAAATAGAAACAATTTCACAAATTAAGGCAAAATTGTGAAAAATAAATTAATTTCTACATTTTTGTTTGCGATAATATTTACGAAAAAACTTATTCTCTAAAATTCAATTAGTAGAAATTTTTAAAAACTGGAACAAAATTAATATGAATTCTCTAATTTATTAAAAATAAATAAAATTCAGTTTTTCTTAGTATGTAAATTAATTTAATATAATAGAATATTATTAATTATTATAATTTCCAAAAGTTTCAGATTGAAGTTTTAGAAAAGTTGAATTTTAAAAACTTTTATTTTTAAACTTTTAATTTAATTTAATTTTTTCGAAATTAGTTGTATTTTTGAATATAATGGATATATTTAATAGAAAAATTTTCAAATTATCAAAATTTTATAAAATTCAATTGTGTAAACAAGTAAATTTTAGAAATATTTTAGGTGAAATTTCTTAGTTTGTTAAAATAAATAATTGAATTTTTTAATGACCTTTCTCAAGAATTATTAAAAATAATTGAATTAGAGTAGAATTTTAATTAAAAATTCGAGGAAAATAATTGAATTTTTTAAGAACTTTCTCAAAAAATATTAAAAATATGTAATTGAATTAAAGTTGAATTTTAATTAAAAATTCGAGAAAAATAATTTATTTTTTAAGAACTTTCTCCAAAATTATTAAAAATAATTTAATTAAAAATTCCAGGAAAATAATTGGATTTAAATCTTGAAAATAATTTTGGATAAGTTACAGTCTATCAATGAATTCTTATAAATTATTGAATGTCAAGAGATTTGAAATTTGAAATTTTTAAAAATCTTAATTCCTTTGGAAAAATAATAATAATTAAATATTTATTTAAAAAAAACTTGATGTTAATTAAAATTAAAATATTCTTAGGGGTCAGGGAAAAACTCAAAGTTCTGTCTGAAAATCAGGGAAAAACAAAATCAAATTTTTCTGGCGACCCTGTAAATACTAAATTAAAAATAGATACTAAATATTAAATTAAAATTGCCAAATACAAAATTAAAAATAAAAAAATAAATTAAAAATACAAAATTCAATAACTGGTAATACCAGATTAATTTAAAATTCCGATATCGTTATAGAATTTTAAATTATACAATAATTAAATAGTTCAACCTATCATTAACTTCAATGTAATAGATAATTTGAAAATTGCATTTTTTGTAGGGTAATATTTAAAATACTCCATTTAAGATTTTTTCTTTTTGCTTAGAAAATAGAAAGGTTTTGACCTTGCATTGAACTATTTACTTTCATTTTTCAGTTTCTTTTTTTTCTTGTTTTTTTTTTTTTTGCTAATACGTGTGACTTTTTAAGCGCTTCATTAATTTTTTTCATACCGATTGTACAAGATTTATAGTTTCATTTACAACTATGTTGTAGGTATTTATTTACTTTGTTACAATTATTTATTTATTACGTTATTTGTCGAACGTTAATAGTTTATGAAAAAATGTTCATGTATTATTTATTGCCATTCTCATAATGTGGAGGTCTTTTTTTCTATTTTATATTAATTTGAAACTTTAAATTAACTTAACTAACAGGATTTCGATCGAAAGAAATATGGAACTGAGAATTTTGTTGTGAATTTTTGTTATTTAAATTAAGTTTATTAAAATTATTTCGATCGAGAAAAAAATCGGGAATTACTTGTAATTAATTTAAAATTTTAGAATTGAGTTGATTAAAATTATTTCAATCGAGAAAAAAATCTGGAATTGTAATTAATTCGAAACTTTAAATTAACTTAATAAAATTATTTCGATTGAGAAAAAATCTGGAATTACTTGTAAATTGTTTTTGTATTTCTTTAAAGAATGGATATTATTTTTTAAAATTTTATTGTTATTATTTTTATTGTAATTATTATTATTATTTTTTTTATTGTTATTATTATTATTGTAACTGAAATGAAACTGAATTTTCAGACTCACTTGGACATCAAGGCGCTTCCACCCCAAGCGGCATCGACGTGGAACCACATTTGATATTTATCGCAGATCTTTTTGATCTCCAAGAGAGGATCAAAAGCGCCGAGAACGGTTGTGCCAGCGGTCGCTGAGACCATTAGAGGAACTGCACCCTCATCAAGAACTTGTTGAACTTGTTTCTCCAAATCTTTGACGCACATTTTACCACGTGAATCAACCTTCACTGAGAAGACATTTTGCATTCCAATTCCCATGAATGATGCTAATTTTTTCACTGAATAATGTGCATCCTCAGAAGTAAAGACAATGAGTCGTGGCAATTGACAGAGGCCTGTTTCTTTAATTTTTGGAAATTTATTGTGTCTCGCGAGACTAATGGCATAGCCATTTGCCATTGAACCACCGGGACAAAAAATGCCATCGCCCTTGCCATCTTTCCAGCCGACAATTCGTCGTAATTCCTTGAGGACTTCCTCTTCCATTAATGAGAAGACGGGCGATACTTCGTAGGTGTAAATTGAAGGATTTAGAGCGTCTGTCAGCCATTGACCAACGAGACCGTATGGATCGAGTCCGGAGAATAATTGATTTACAAAATGTGGATGTCCAGTTTTTACGCTGTATTTTATCACTGATTTCGCGAGTTTGAGAAGATCGTCCTGTGAGACACCGTCGTCGGCGAGATTGAAGTTTATTATTGATTTGAGATCCAATGGTTCCACCCATTCGACAACTTTGCTCTTCCTCGAGAGACCCTGGTTAAGAAAAAATTAACAAACGAAATAGGTAATGTTTACACTGTATTTCTTATTTTCTTAGTTCTATTCTTTTTTTCAATTATTTAAAAAACATCAATAACTTCTTTTTTAAATAAATATTTAATCATTATTATTTTTCCATAGGAATTAAGATTTTCAAAAATTTAAATTCAAACCTTCTTGAAATTCAACAACTTACAAGAATATTTTATTAAAAAACAGGAAGATGCCTGAGTGATAAAATAATTATTTTATATTATAAAAATATTGTTTGTATACTGTTCAATTTTACGTGAACTTTCATCGATTATTCGGAAATTCTTCAATTGTTCAATTAAAAAATAAAAAGTTGAAATTAACTTTAAAAAAATAAATTAAACTTTTTTAAAAAAATTAATTCTATACAGAATTGTTAGTTTAAATTATCAAAAATTCAAATTTTCAAAGATTTAAATTTGAAACCTTTTAAAAATTTAAGCTATAATGCTTTTAATATTCAATTATTATCTGAAATTTTAACTCAAATTCAATTTTAAATCAATTCTTATTGGAAAATTTTACGAGAATTCAATTAAATACAAAAATAAATAATTTATTGAATAATTGAATGTTTTTTAAAATTGAATTCTCATAAATTTTATCAACAAATTTTTAAATAATTTTGTTCTTTCGACGAATTTTAAACAAAAATTTTTAAGAATAATTAATTACATTTTTCAAGAAAGTCGATTAAAATTGCATTAAAAATAATTGAAATTTTGCGAAGAATTTTATTATTTAAGAAAATTTAAGGAAATAATTAAAAATGTTTGCGTTTGTTTTATTACAATTTTTTTTAAATACATAATTTAATTCTTTTGGAAAATTTTATTAAAATACGTAGATATTATTGAAAATCATGGAATTTAGAAAAAATTTTCAAAATAATTCAAATTTTGCAAAGAATTTTATTAAAATTTTTTGAAAATAATTGAATTTCAACGGAGAATTTTATTACTTTTGAAAATAATTAAATTTTTGCAATCATTTGTAACTTTTCCACAATTAAATTTTTTCTAGTGTTTTTCACTAAAATTCTTCTATAAATCCATTACTTTAATAATAAAATTTCCCAAAAGAATTCAATTATTTAAACAAATTTTTAATAAAATTCATTACAAGAATTCAATTATTTTCATTAATAATAAAACTCATCACAGAATTTCAATTATTTTTTATTGCAAATTTTAAATGAATTCCTCATAAACTGCAATTACCTATTCTTAAAAATTTCATTAAATTTCTTCGAAACAATTAAATTATTTTAAAAATTTTGTTATAATTTGTTTATTAGAATTTAATTATTATTTTTTAAAACATTTTAAATTAAATTTCTTGAAAGAATTAAATTATTTTCAAAAATTGTCATAAAATTCTTCGCGGAAATTTAATTTAAAAAATTTTTCGAAATTCAATTATTTTCAATATGTAGATTATTTCAATAAAATTTCTCAAAAGAATTTAAAACATTTTTCAAATAAAATTCGTCTTAGGAATTTTATATTTTCATAAGTTATAGATTTTTTTTGGAAAATTTCATTTAATTTCAAAACCTCTTGTAAAATTCTTTGCAGAAATTCAATTATTTTCAATACAATTTGAATAAATTTTTTTGGTGGAATTATTATTTTTAAAAAGTTTAACGAATTTTGTTGATAGAATTAAATTATTTAGAAATTCAATTATTTAATTATTTCAAATTGATTTAATTTCAATTTATACTTTTAATACAATTTTAAATGAATTCTCCGAAAATTTTTTTTGAAAATTTAATCAAAATTCTTAGAAAGAATTCAATTATTTTAAAAAATTTTGATAAAGTTTTTTATAAGAGTTCAATTTTAAGAAATATTCAATTATTCAACAAATTATTTATTTTTGGACTTAAATAATTTAATTTTCGTTGAAATTTCTAATAGGAATTGATTTAAAATTGAATTTCATTTAAAATTTTAGATAATAATTGATTTACAAGATTTTTAAATTGAAATCATTGAAAATTTTAATTGTTGTCAAACTGTAATAATATTTAAATTTTTATTTCTAAATAAAATTATTAATGTTTCGAATAATTTTACTTAGTTGTAATTTTTAGAAATAATTAAATTTCAAAATTCTTTATTATATTGAAATCATTTAAAATATTTTAATTCCTGTGGAAAAATAAATAGGTATTTAAATTTTTTATTAAAAAATATTTTTCTATTTTTGAATGTAATTTAATTTAGAAATATTATGACAAAATTGAGTCGTCAAATTTAATTTTTGATAGCTACTTTTTTCAGTGTTAAAGCTATTTTTTTAAAATTAATTATCGATAATGAAGCCTATATGTTTGATAGAATAGAAAAAATTATGAAAAAATATTAAAAATATTAAAAATGAAAATTTGGATTTGTAAAAATATGCAAATTTCATTGAAGACTAAAAATTCTATTTCGTTTTTTAATAAATTAAAATGTATTTCTTCTTGAATTTATTTTTATTCATTTATATTTTGTATAAAAATTTTGTATTTAATTTTAAATCTACTTTTATTCATATACTTTTATTTTATTCAAAAATTCCTTATTTAATTTTAAATGTACTTTTCTTCATTTATATTTTGTATACAAAAGGAGAAAGTAATAGTTACAAAAAAGAAGTTGAATTATGTCTTGAAAAAAAAATATTGTAATCAGACATAATAATATTTCTTGAATGAAATTTGTCAAATTGATTCGATCCAGTTTGTAAATAAACATTTTTTTTATTTTATGTTTCAACGGCCTTGACTTAACGATAGAAAGTTTAGAAAAACGTCAGTTTCATGCATGATTGCTATGAGCGAACATGACACTGTCTTGTAATTGGTCCTCTATATTGATTAAAATTGACAAAGAATTAGTTTTTTTGTTTGTTTTTCTTTTTTTTTTAATTTATGTATTCTAAAATTTTACTTTATTCTATTCTTTACCTTATTCTAAATGAATGGAAATATGTTTTATGAACTAATTAGGCGAATGCAACTCATTTCTACAGCATTTGTTATGAATCAATTAATCACATAATTGGTATTTAATTACGAATAGCAGGTGGTTGATGAATTGATATTATTATTACTTAGAAGTTAGAATATTAGTCACGTGTCATAAATTAGATAGGAATTTTATGATAAAGGTCATGGATAATTAGATTATTATTGTTTACTAAATTTTTTTATCTACTAGAAGATTCACAGGGAAAAAATCTTCAAAACAAAGACGATAAGGAAAAATTCATTTTTTTACACTTTCAAGAAAATTTATTTTGAAAATAATTAAATCTTCAACTTTCTTTTATTTAGTGATAATAGAGATTTTTTTATTTCTATCGAAAGCAAACTATGACAGTAATAGAAATAAAATAAAAAATTATTTAACTATAATAAATTTAATCGAAGAATGGTGTTTTTAATTCATTCGATTTTATTTAAAATTTATTAATAATATTCCATAATAATGTTATTATTAAAATTTTCCTTGATACAAAAAATAATCTTTTTTTAAGTGAAGAACAATTTATTAATAATATTCTGTAATAATGTTACTATTAAAATATTCTTCTCGTTACAAAAAAGAATCTTTTTTCAAGTGAAGAAAAATTTATTAATAATATTCTATAATAATGTTACTATTAAAATTCTTCTCGATACAAAAAAAAAGGAATTCTTTTTTTTCTCTCAAGGGAAGAAAAAATCGAAGTTATTTAAATGCAACTTGTGTAAATCGAGCAATTTCAATAAAGGTTACAAAAGGTAAAAAAAATTAATTTCAAGATGGAAATTAGATTAATTGCACACCTAATAACATACTTTGTTGCATTCTAGGCATAAAAATTGTTATTACGAAAAAAAAGACATTGAAGGTAACTGATTTTTTCCTTGAGAAAAATTAAAAAAAAAAAAAAAAAATGGGTGCGTACGAATCGTGAAGGAAACTTGACAGTTGCCCTGAACTTGTAGTTAATTTTGTTTCTAAGAATTATCTCTATTCTGATAAATTCACAAATATGGAACTTGAACAACAGTCTCATCCTAAATCTAATCTTTCTAGATTTTTTTTTTCATTTTGTTCGAACTGATAAGTTAAGTTCATTGATCCAATAGGTCGTACAATTTGACAAATAGTAATTTCAAGTTTCAATTTATTGAAAAATTTTTACTTCAGATAAATTTTAATTTTGAGATTAAAAATTCTAATTTGAGATAAAATTCGAAAAAAAAATGAAAATAAATACTAATTTTAAGGAAAAATATTTTTTCTATACTAAATGAAAATTTGAAAGAAAACTAAAAAGTAAACAATAAATTAAAATTTTTACAGAGAAGAAAAAATATTTATTTTGAAAAGAAAAGAAATTGAAATTTATCATTTCGTTGAAATTTCTTTTGAATTAAAGAAATTTAAATCAATCCACTCATAATATGATGAATAATCGTAGGTCAGGGAAAGTGTATATTTATATAAAAGACGCGAAATGGATTTTATATGCTTGTCAGTCAAGGAAAACCCATAGAAATCTCGGTAGATTTCCATAATCGCCTCCTTTTAAATTCTAAATTCCACAAATTGAATAATTCGTCTATTATAAACACCCAATAAAAATTTATTATTTTACCTATAAACTTTATTTTCGAAAATTCTATAATTCTCAGAATATTAAATTTTTAAACCAAGAAAATAGTGATTGAATAAATAATAGAAAATAAATAAATTAATTAATTAAAAAAGAATGTACGAAAAAGAAAATTTTCATTTTCATTTTAATGAAAAATTGAATATTTTAATTAATAAATAAATAGAAAATAAAAATAAATGGTGGAAACAAAATAATATAAGTATATAAATAAATAATACAAATAGTAAGAAATAAAAAAAAAATTAAAATTAATTTTTCAAAAGTTTTAAATAATAATTGTTTTTATTAATATAAAATGAAAAATAAAAACAAATGATGGAATCAAAATACGAATAAATAATAAAAATAGTAACAAATATTCAAAATACCATTTTTTGATAAACTTTATTAAAAATGAAAATTTTAGCAAAATTTTGAGTAAATTGTTTGTATTTGACATAAGGACAGGAAAATTTAGAGAAACAATGAAATTTCACTGATATTTACAAATAAATATGTAAAATTTGTGATTTTAAAGTAAGAATGTAATAATAATGAATTGTATTGACTTTTTTCTCCTGGATTCTCGTTTGAAGAAGTCAAGGAGCTAAGAATGATAAGTGGATATAGTATGATTTATTTATGAAGCTGATCTCATTAATCATACCATTTATGCATTGAGTTTGTTCACTCGATGAAAAACGTTTTACATTATTATCATCTCGAAAAAGATTCCTTATGCAATTCATGGCGAGATTACCGTTATTTTTTTCCACTATACTTTTCTAAACTTGTATTCAAAATTATAATTTTTAATAATAGTCGAGAGAGAGAGAGAGAGAGAGAGAGAAAAAAATAGAAATAAAAATTTTTCATTAAAACCAATTTTATTTTTTCCGTCAATTACTTTCTTTCAATAATCGAATTATTTGTTTACTGTGAAAATGTTTTCCAATTCGCTCGAGTTTAATCAGTGTTATTTGTTCAACATATATAACAAGTGGATTAATTTGTGTTTTACCTACTTGCATTTCATTTGTGTTCTTGATTATTGAGTTAGAAGTTCTAATCTTTCTTGAGAGTTGCTCCGAAATTTTTTTATTGCAAATTTTGAATTTTAATTTTCGATTTTAATTTTGAATTTTAATTAAAGTTAAAAATTTGAAACATGAAATTTGAATTTGAATTTAAATTAAAATTAGAAATTTGAAACTTGAAATTTGAATTTAAATTCAAATTGAAAAGTTTGAAATTTAAATTTAAATTAGAATTAAAAATTTTTATTTGAATAGAATTAAAAATTAAAAATTAAGAATTGAAAATTTGAAATTTAAATTCAAATTCAAATTTTTTAATTCTTAATTTAATTTAAATAAAATTATTTAATTCGTAATTTAATTTAAATACAATTTTTTAATTTTTAATTTAATGTAAATTCAAATTTCTAATTTAAATTTCTAATTTCTAATTTAAATTTCTAATTAAAAATTTTTTAATTAAAAATGTTTAATGATAGATTTCGGTTAGTTTGTAACAATAGTTTTGCAATTATTTGTTTGTTTACTGAGTGATTGAAAAAATAGTGATTATAAATTTTTTGCAGGCCACTCACCTCGAAGACAGCATCGTTGAGAATTAAATCGACAGAATCACGAATGAATTTCTCGTGCTCGCGCCTCGATGGGAGACTGCGAAGGGATTCCGCGAGTTCATTATCGTTGACCGAAGTGCTGACCGTGGAAGAACTCTTGGTACCGTTTTGTGAATTTTTTAAAAAATTCTTTGGACCATTGGAATTATTGCAAGTCATCCCCGTTGTTGTTGTTGTTTTCGTCGTATTCCCAAAGGTATTACAATCAACTTCCTGACACAAACACTCTTCCATGGTCTCTTCATTAGCTGGCATTGCTCTCTTGGTAGATCGATTCGTTCTGGACCTCCGTTTACGGCCTCGGCTTCCTTTATACGCTAAAAGCAAGCTAAAAGTTTGTATCAAGGACAAAACAAACGTTGTGAACTCCCTCCATGTGAGAGACTATATACACTTTACGTATCTCTGAATCGTGTCATAGTTTTTACTCCTTATAAACTCTCCATAACTATAGCGTTTCACACATCAATAAATTATAAAATCCTTTTCCTGGAAATTTTATTTCAAATTCTTCGTGGTGACGACGTCTTCTCGTCATAAAAATTCCCCCCCGAAAATTATTGTCAGGTATTTTTATTTCACTTTGTTTTTTTTTTCTTCTTCTCTTCCGCTTCTGACACGTTCCCCAGGTACGAGATTGTGACCTAGTGTTCGTTGTTATAATCGCCAATCACCGCGCAATTAAAACAAATATTCTCGGAGGGAATAAAAAAAAATTCTATGACGTTCTTGTCGCTCTCGATTGAATCACTTTTTGAAGAACTTAGAAAACAAAACCTTTTCGATTTCGAAATTTAAATCTTATTTAAAATTTAAATTTTTGTTAAATAAAATTTTTCATTTTCTTTCAATTTTGAAAAAAAGACAAATTATTTCCTTTCGTTTATTGTGATGACAAGATGCGCGTTTATTGCGAACCGAATGCCTCATTAAAAAGAGTGTTTCTTCAGCTTCTTCTGCAATTTAATTATCATTGTCTTATCTGATTGGCGATTACGCATTTTTATCATATTAATAAAGTTCAATTTCTGTTTGCAATTAATTAATGACGTACTCAATGCAATACTGGGTGAAAAAATACTAAAATTTTAATACTACATTTTCCTTGAAATGGAAAATATAATAATTTTATTGATAATTCGTTAAAAATTGATATGTCACACACGAAAAAAACACATTTTTTTTACTTGTTTCGTTATTGTTTTTTTGAAAAATAATGTCTGGTTATAAAGATTAAAATTTATATAACATATTCCTTTTCTCGGGAAGTTTTGATACTTTCATATGTGAGGGCAATGAAAAAAATTCTGAATAGTTAAAAAAAGAAATAAAAAAAACACTCTGTCAGTAGGGTAAATGGCATTGCAGGAAACCTTCATCATACATTTTTTTTTGCCCATTTTCCTCTCCTCACATAGACGTTATGTCCTTGCTTTTCCTAATAATTTGCAATAATAATTCTCCATTTGCCGGAATCGATCTATAATTTTATTTCTCCTGACTATAATCAAATCTGATATTTCGAGTATTTGGTTAACGACATAATTTTCTTCGCACTGAAGTTTTCAGTTTTATCATTCAATAAATTACTGCCTCTTTTTACGATTTTCCTTTTTTTGCGTCGTGAAAATTTTTTTTTTAAATTAAATAAATTAATTTGTTCTTGGGTTTAATCGCTGAAAAAAAATATTGAAGTGAACTCTGATTGTCAGTTTGAGGGATTTAAGGTCAAAGTCAGGGTCGAAATTGGAGAACAAAAGGGCAATTAAATGAAATTGTCGTGTAAGTTTTGGATTACGCCAAAATGAAACAATTTGTTGAGCAAAATACACTCTATATTAATCAGTATAATAATAGATATAAAGCTTTTTTTTTGTCTACAAACATATTTTCTAAATTCCTTGCGGAAAAACTTAGCTTATAATTAAGAAAAATAGATTTTGTTTTCTTATAAAATTTATGAAAATCTCGTAAAATTTTTTTTTTTTTACAAATTTTTTCGTTCTTTAAAAATTTTTTTTTATTGCTATTATATTCGTTTCTAAAATCAACTTAATTATTTAAATTAAAATCTCGTAACTTTTTGATTAATTTCCGTGTATTGTTCTTTATGACGAAAACGTTTTCAATAAAATATTTTTAATCGTTCTTTTTTAAAAGCTTTTTTTATTTTAGCTTTTAAATTTTTTTTTAAATCTCCACAAAAAGATCCAAAACATATAAAGTTTTGAACGTTCAAGTAAAGGAAATATTTTCAGAAATTATTATATTGATTGCAAAGTAAAAATTGCATACTTAAATTTTACATTTGAAAACAATTTTTTTTTCTAGTTACGGAAAATTATTGTAATAAAAATATTAAATTTGAAAAAGAAATAAAATATCATTCATTTTGAACTTTCAGAACTTTAGAATCATTTTTATACTTTTAAAATTAAAAATAATATTTACACTAGATATACTCTAATTTTTTACAGAATAGTAATTTTCGAATTCTTTCAAAATTTTCATCCAGTTTTTTCCCCTTGATATTTTTTTGCTATTTAATAAGAAATTTTAACAAATATTTCGAAAAGAAATTTCTTTAAATTTGAAAGAATCTTTTGAGTAGAAATTTTAACAAATATTTCAAAAAGAAATTTCTTTAGGTCTAAAAAAGTCTTTTGATAAGAAATTTTAACAAATATTTCGAAAAGAAATTTCTTTGGATCTGAAATTATTCTTAAAAGTTTCGTTACAAAATATAGAATTTACGTAGACGATAAAATTATTGCACATTAATAAACAATTGTGGGATAAATTGTAATCAAACTTTAGCTCCCTTCAAGTTTGCCTGCTGTAAATTTGAGATTAATTTTTAACGTTGAATATTCTTGTAAGTTATAGAATGAAAATTCTAGTTTCAAAAGAGAAAAAGTTTCAAAAAAAGAACAAAAAGGTTTTTTTAAAATAATTAATTATTTAAAAAAAACCTTTTTCTTTCCAATAAAAGTTCCAAAAAGACCTTTTCATTTTTGAAACTTTTTTCTTAAAAAAAAATTTTTTCTTTTATTGGAACTTTTTTTTTAAATTAAATAATCTTGATAAATCGTTAAATTAAGTTTAATAGAACTCGATAAAACTAATCAACAATATTAAATATCTTTTAAATATTATACGCATATTATGTATAATTTATATTTTGCTCTAATTCCTGGTTCGCATGAGCTTTAACTGGATATTTCATATTTCTAGCAAAAAAAAACAGAAAAGAAAAAAAAATATGGCACACAGTTCAAGCGAATATTGTCAACTCATCGAGATTCGATTTAATAAATCGATAAATTAATTGAAATTAAATTTATTAAATTTATTAAATTATTAAATTAATTTCAATTAATTTTGTTTTCAATTTTTCCTTATTCTCATTGTTTTATTTGAATTTAAATTCGAATCAATTTATCACATTATTTTCTTTTTTTTCCTTTGAAAAAAAGCACTTGGTTGCTTTTATTTTCTTTTTAATTTTTTTTCTCCTTTTTCAATTAATGAATATTTATCGAATAATAATACTATCTAATTATATTGGAATGTAGAGAGTATTTGAATATGTGTGAAAATTTTTCCAACCTCTGCTATTATTAATACTTAATCTCTTGAATTTTTTTAAATAAATTTATCAAAAATAGAGAATTTTCTTCAAATAATGGACTTATTTCTTGATTTCTTGAAATAATTTTATATTCAAAGTATAGTAATTTAATTTGGTTTTTTTTCGCTTCTTTTCAAGGTTTTGTAAATATCGTTTTCAATTATCAATTTCAAAGTTGAGAATTTCATCCAAAATATGCACCGCAATGGGAACAACGTCTATTTTTCAATAATAAACAACATATAATTCCAATTGGAAAGAAAAAAATTGCACAAAAAATACCGAGGCATGTGTAATCGTCTTCTAAAACACCCACCTGCAAAGAAAAGGAATAAGTAATATTTTTCGTTTAAATAAAATAAATGATTTTTATGCTCTCTCACTAATATTTTCACAAAAGCGTTTTTCGCTATATAATTTAGTTAATTATTTCCATTTTACAATTATTTTTTTGTTTTTCTCTCATCAACAAATGGACAAATTATTGTGAATGACTTTAAATTTTTTATTTAATTTACTTTATAATGTTTAATGTTTTTTTTATTTTTTTATTTTACAGAAATCGTCTGAAAATTCAATTTCAAAATTTCAAAAGGAAATTGTTATAAATGAAATACGATAAGAAATTTCGATTTTTCTCGTTTCTAAGAATAGAAAATAAATGTAAAAGCAAAGAAGATAAGAAGAAGGAAACTTTTAATTTTAATCCGTGAGTATTGAAATTAATTGAAAATTTTTTCGTGAAACTATAAATGGAAAACTATTTTTGAACAAATGTGACTCACTCGACAAGCAGGACAAGCACCAACGAGAATAATTTCAGGAACGACAATTGTCGTCGATGCTTGTTGATAAGGATTTGTCGAAGCCGGATAATATCCAGGAGGTGATTGCCAGGTTGCTGCAATAATATATTTAATTATTAGTAACAAATAAAGCAAAAGAGACAAAGTTTAAGGCAAAATATTGAAATATATTTCTATAAGTCAATACAATAATATTCAAAAATACAATAATATTGACTATTAGTTTACTATTATTTGACTGTTAGTTGACAATTTTTAACTATTAGTCGACTGTTTGTCAACTATTAGTCGATTATTAGTTAATATTTGCTTAAAACTTATTTTTTCTTTTCATCTCTAAATTTATTTATAAAAATCAAATAAAATACGTACGTTGAGGTGCAATTGGAGTGTAAGGTGGTGGTGGTGTTTCTTTATCCGTAAGAGGAGTTCGCTCTGTAGCCATTTCTTTTAATTTATTTTTCAAAGTAACAAATTAATCAATGATATGTCGCGTATTTGCAAATTGTTTTTCACCGTTTTTACCTTTTAACTCGAGAAAAGTCTTGATCACTATTATTATAATTATCACTTTGTTGACTTCGAGAAACAAGAAATAATTGTTTGCAACAAAGTCAAGCACATTATCACTTTTTGAAATTTCACACTGGATACATAAATTGATAAATAATTAATAATTAAATAACCTTTGGGACGTCATATCGGAATATTTTTCATTAAAGGCGCACCGACCTTTTTTTTGTTGCCGACAATGACGTATTTCTTATCAATTGCGATTTCGTATATTTTCTCCGTTTGATATGAAAATCAAGATTATATGTGTGTTAAAAATCGCTTTCAATCACTTTACTTTTAATAAAAAAAACGTTAAATTACTGTTTTCTTTTTTAATTATGAGTGTCACTCGACTCGACAATCTCCATTGCTGCGGCGAAGTTATATTTACCTACAGAAGATAATTTTTGCAAAAATATTTAGAATTTATTTAATAGTCTGCTTATTTATTTATTATTTATAAATACATATATTTATTCGATTTATTTGATTAACAGTTAATTTATCTTGTAATCTTGTAATAAGAGATTAGAAATTGAAAGTTTAAATTTAGCGCTTTTTTTATCTCCTGTCGGTAAAGTCGAACTGTCAAGTCTCTCAAAAAATCAGTAAAAAAACACAGACCCTGCACAGTAGTGGTTAGGATTGATTTTATTCATTTTATTAAACATTTTAATATATTTTAAATTAGTGAATTGTGCGCAAAATTAATAAATGTCCTGAGTACTGTTAGTGTATGTAATTAATTTTAATATAGAAAAATAATAAGGCAAATATTGATATGGACGAACCGGCATTGTCCCTTCAACTTGGAATGGAAGAAGAGATTGTTGTTTTAAAATTAAGAGGAGTACCATTTAAAGTGAATAAAACAAAACTTTCGAATGAAAGTCTTTATTTTAATAGACTTTTTGCAGGGAATTATCGCGACAGTAATAAAAAGGAATTTGACATAGAATATAGAGTAAATCTCGAGACTTTCAAGGTTAGTTTAATCAGTTGATATTCTACCACATGTTTATAAACACAAAAGGTAAATATAGAATTTAGAATTAAATTTAATCTGTCACATGCATTTTTTAAACCTGTTTTAATTAACACGTACATACTTATATATTTTTTACCCTTTTTATAATTTTTATTGTAAATTATTCTAATATTTACAAAAATAAACATCTATATTAATAATCGTTGTATTCCGGTAATCTGTTCGCAGTTTAAAACTCTTTGAAATAATAATTTTTCTTTTTAAATGTTTAAAAATTTAAAATTAAACTACTGAAAATCATTGAATTCTTGTAAAGTATTTATAAAAAAAATTTGAAAATAATTGAATACATTTCAAGAATTTTATCGACAGAAATTGTATTGAAAATAATTTATCTCTTGGCAAGATTTTTATTGAAATTCTATAAAATAATTAAATTGTGTTTAAGATTTTATTTCAATATTCTTGAAAATATTGGAGTTTTTTTACTAATTTTTACTGAAAATTTTGAAAGTAGTTGAATTTTATCAAGAATTCAATTATTTTCAATAATTGTAATAAAATTCTTTGCAGAAAGTTAATTTATAAATAATAAAAATCTTCGTAAAAAATACAATTATTTTTAAATATAAATAATAAAATTCTTATCAGGATTTTACTTGTTTTCAATACAATTTTAATTGATTTCTTCGAAAATTACAATTATTTTTAAAAATCTTGTAAAAATTCTCAGAGAAAATTCAATTATTTAAAAAAATAATTGAATTTTTCACAGGAGTTCAATTATTTAAAAAACTTTTAATAAAATTCATTTCAAGAATTTAATTATTTTTATAAATAATTACATTTTTGATGGAATTTAATTATTTTAAATACAATTTTAATAAAATTCTTCTCAAAAATTCACTTTTTTTTTAAATTTTGCAAAAATTCAATTATTTGAAAAAGTTTTAATAAAATTCTATTCAAGAATTCAATTATTTTCAGAAATAATTAAATTGTCGATGTACTGAAGATCATTGAATTCTTGTCAAGTACCATTTATAACAAAATTTAAAAATTAAATTGAAATATTAAAATTATTCAAAGAAAATTAAATTCTTTTAAACAATTTTATTAGAATTTTTGTAAATAATTACATTTTATTTAGAAAAATTTCATTAAATTTCGTAAAAATAATGAATTTTTTTAAAGTAATTTTAATTGAAAATTTTGAAAATAATTGAAATTTATAAATAATTTTATTAAAAACTTTTGAGAACAATTGAATTGTTTAGAAAAATGTTATTAGAATTTTTAAAAATAATTGAATCTGTTAGAGAAATTTTATTAAAATTATCTTGAATATAATTAAACTCTTTTCCTAGAAATTCCATTAAAATTGTATTGAAAATAATTAAATTTCTGCAAAGAATTTTAATATTTACAAAAATAATTAAATTCTTGCCAAGAATTTTACAATTTATAAAAATAATTGAATTGTTTCGAATTTCGACAAATTTTATTATAATTTTTGAATTATAATAAACAAAAATATTTGATAAATGAATATTCTTTAAATTTTAAATTTGTAATAATTCAAAAATTGATGTTTATTTTTGAAAATATACAAATTTTTAATGTATGTAATAATAATAAATGGAATAACGCGCGTATCATTTGCTAGTTTAAATAATAAAATAATTATTAATATTTTTAATGTTATTTTCTCTTTTTCTTTTTTTTAATAGACATTTGTCGATTGGCTAGATGACGAGGATCTAATTGATGATATTTGGGGCCACTATTATAACAGGGTTATTTCAAAATATGTGCATAGATGTTATAGAGAACTTTTAGAACTTTTTCGATTTGCCTCCTTCTATGCAGTGGACAATCTTCTTGACAGTTTAACGTATATTATTATACATAAATGGCTGCAACGTGATAATTTGATTGAATTATGGTTCCTCGCCGAGGAATTGAATCAAAATAATTTGAAACAAGTTGTTTTTGCCACTTGTTTAGATATTTTTGAACATTTACCTGAAGAGTCTGTTATTAGTTTGCCGAAGGATAATTTTTTTTCGCTTGTCAATAATGCCAATTTAAGATCGTCAGAGGCTCATCGACGGAGGATTTTAACTGAATGGGCCAAGCGAAATGAGAGGAAATCTGAGGGGGATTCTGAAAGTTCAGAGGATAGTTCACAGGTGAATTAATTGTTCTTTTTATTAAAATTCAAAATTAAAAAATTCCTTTTTTGGAAAGAAGTTAATTTTAATATAAATTTTACTGGCTTCTCGTATTCATTTACTAAAATCTACTGTTTACTACTTTTTTTACGATTTGGATACTTTTTTAGATTTGTGCATGATTGTTCAGTAAAATTACAGTGACTGTAATTTTTTTTATACATTACAGAGTGACAAACCATGCGAATGTAAAGCCAGAGTTTTGAGCTGTGTCACCGGATTTAGATCAAATTCCAATGGTCTTGAAGAAGCAACCGTTTTCGCATGGGACGGACATCGTCTAGAGGAATTGGCAAAATTGGTTGATGGCTACAAAATTTATACTCAAAATGGAACGCAGATTGTTGGCAGAGGTCTTTTTCTTTTTACCAATAAACTTCTTTTTTTTTTTACTTCAATCGCCATTTATCAAAAAATTTCTAATTATAATTTTTTCTTTAATCTATCACAATAATTAGGTTACAGTATTTATATTGTTGGTGGTGAAAAATTTTTGGGCCACGGCACATTCAACTTTTATATCACGCGATTCTGTCTAATCACTAAAAAATGGTACCGAGTAGAAAGGTATTATTTTTTTCACTTTTCAACTTAAATAAAAATGAATTAGATTAAAGTTATTATTAATTATTTAATTAATATAGATTGGATTAAAATTATTATCGAGATGTTCTTTTCTGTTTTCTAGATTACTGGAAGAAAGGCGACATATGGTCGCAACGTTTGTTGGAAATAAATTGGTGCTTATCGGTGGTGTGGGAAAATATCGTATAAAATTGACTTCCGTTCACATTTTAGACATTCATACAGGTGTTGATTTATTATTTGTTTACTATTATTTTTTTACTAGTATCTTTGAATGGAATATCTCTAATTCAAAACGAACTGTATTGAAAAACAGGAGTTTGGACGAAAGGAAAGGATGCAGCTTTCACGTTCACCGATATACCACCCTTTTGTGTTGTCAATACTAGAATTGTCATTGCTGTTGATGGAGTACACAGTTATGATGTTAAAAAAAATGAATGGACTGTCATTATTGCTGCAAATAGTTGTCAACTTGCAATTAGAAATCTATTATCCCATGACACCAAATTATACGCTTTTAGTAAGTTTCTTCTATTTTATTTTTAAAGAATAATCATTAGTCAATACCTAATCTTCTTCTTCTATATTAATAATCGTTGTATTCCGGTAATCTGTTCGCAATTTGAAGTTAGATGTTGATTGTTTTTTTTTCTAACTTAATTTAAAAATTTTCTTTTTATAATATTTTCAATTTTAAAATTAATGTTTTGAAAATCATTGAATTCTTGCAAAGAATCTTTTCAAAAAATTTGAAGAGAATAATTGAATTCCTTCAAAGGATATTTTTATTTATAAAAATAATTGAATTCTCGCGAAGATTTTTATTACAATTTTGAAAAATCCTAATTAAATACTTTTGAAGAATTTTTTTGAATTTTTTTAAATTAATGGAGTTTCTTTAAAAATTTTAATTGAAAATTTTGAAAGCAATTGCATTTTATGAAGAAGAATTTTATTAAATTTGTATTGAAAATAATTGAATTCCTAAGAAGAATTTTATTATTTATAAAAATAATTTAATTGTTGCGAATAATTTTACTATTTATAAAAATAATTGAATATTGTTCCGAAGAATAATATTAAAATTTTAGGAAATAAATTATTTTTATGTAAATATTTGGAAATAATTAAATTTTTTCGAGAAATTCTATTAAAATGGTTTTGAAAAGAATTAAATTTCTGCAAAGAATTTTAATATTTATAAAAATAATTGAATTATTGCGAAGAATTTTACTATTTATAAAAATAATTGAATCAATGCGAAGAATTTATTAAAATTTTAGAAAATAATTGAATTGTTTTAAAGAATTTTATAGAAATATTTTTAATTAATTCAATTCTTTCGAAAAATTCAATTACAGTTGTTTCGAAAATAATTGAATTTCTGTAAAGAATTTTAAATTCTTGTTTGAAATTGAATATAATGGAAATTTTTGAAAATAATTAAATTCTTTCGTACAATTGTATATAAATTGGATTAAATGTAATTTAATTCCTACAAAGAGTATAAAAAAAAGAGTATTTATAAAAATAATTGAATTGTTTCGAAGAATTTTTAAAAATTTTAGAAAATAATTTAATTTGATAGAAATATTTGAAATTAATTCAATTCTTTCGAGAAATTCAATTAAAATTGTTTTGAAAATAATTGATAGCCTGCAAAAAATTTTACTATTTATAAAAATAATTGAATTCTTGCAAAGAATTGTATTATTTATAAAAATAATTCAATTGTTTCGATAGATTTCATAAAGATTTCAAAAAATAATTGAATTTATTCAATTACAAAATTAATAATAATTACCTATTACAAAATTTTTTAAAAATTGAATTCTTCTGAGGAATTTTATTTGAATTGGTTTGAAAATAATTGAATTCCTGCAAAGAGTTTTACTATTTATAAAAATAATTGAATCAATGAAAAATATAACGAATTATAAAAAGAATTAATTCTTTCGCTAAATTTTATTAAAATTATGTTAAAAATAATTGGATTCTTGCAAAAAATTTTAATAGGATTTATAAAAATAATGGTATTCTTCCGAAGAATGTTATTATTTATATAAAAATAATTGAATTCTTACGAAGAATTATATTAAAATTTTTGAAAATAAACTGTTAATTTAATTTTTATTATTATTTATTTAATTTTAATTGAATTTTTAAAATTTTGATTATGAAATTATTTAAAAATTTATATTTGAAAATAACAAATCTTGTAATTTGCATAACAATAATAAATGGAATATCACGTTTAGCGTGCTTTCGCGCGTAAAATTTGCTAGTTATTAATAATTGTTAGTAATTAATGAATCGTAGGTATTAAAATTAATTAATTATTAAGAAATAAAGTTATTATTAATTAATTATTATCAATAATAATTTTATTTTTAATGAATCATATTATTAATGAATAAATCGTGAATAATAAAAATTAATATCTAAATAAATAAATATTGTTTTTAAACTATTAATATTTTTTCTGTTTCTGTATTTTTCCAGTTCAAACTAAACGTGAGGAGTCAATAAAAGTGAAAATTTGCGTTATTGAAAAAATCAGTGGAATGAGTAATTTTACATTTGTGACTCATGGAGAAATACCTGTTGGATCAAGCTTTAATATTTTAACGATAGATAACCATTTTGTATGGTTTATTAATAATAATGGGACAATGGGAGTAAGAGTTGGTGATGCATCTGGATCTTACAAACCAATATTAAGTTACGTCGATCAGAGACATTCCAAAGTATATTTCAAGAGCAACGTTGGATGCTTCCGAATTTTGAATCCAGATAAATTATATATGCTGGTAATAAGAATTTTAAAAAAATCCAGTTACTAACTAATAAATTATTACAATTTTCTAAAATATTAATAAAATTCTTATTTTGAAAATTATTTAAAAATTTTTTTAAATTAGGTATTAAGAAATTATTTAAATTATTATGAAATTATTTTGAAAATTATTTTTCAGATTGATGAGGAAAGTTCATGAGTGAGAATGGGTTGTTGTTCGCAATTAAGGTAAGAATTTATAATTATTTTTTTATTTTATCGTATATTTTATAGTGGAAGCAGTCTTTAAAACAAATATAACGTGCGTATGATTACACGGTTGACAGCATTTTGTTTTTCTATTTCTCCTTCCAAACGGGAGGGAGAATTTAATTTCTCTAGAATAAATGATGTTCTTTTTGGAGGATGCTGGCAAAATTCTATTAAAATTAAATTCCTCATCACGTTAGAAAAGAAGAAAATAAAAAATTAACGAATTCTAGTCACGATGCATGAAGTCGCGTAAATTGTAAACGCTGTATCGGTAATAAATAAGTAATAAGTAATAATAATAATAAGAATAATAATAATAATAAGAATCCTTTCAACTTCCATGCATGAATATTTTTTATCTCATACTCGATGACATTCTTACGACCTGCTTCCGATTATCGTGTTTTAATTGTTCGTTAGTTTTTCGTCGACTCTGCATCGATAGCAGGTCATTTTTTTTTTATCATTGTATTCGATATTTTATTTTTATTAATGGTAAATGTCATATTTGACGTAACTGTTCTCTCGTTTTTCAGTTGCGTTCTTTTCTCGTATTTTTTTTTCGTTTTTTATTTAATGAGTCGTAAATGATTGAGGCTGATTAACGACAGACTCAGAGATCGTTTGCAGTGACATTGAGTGCGAAGGCGGCGTTCGTTTCACCCTTTTTGCCAATAGCACGTGCTAAATATTGTCCAACGTCCGCAGCTGTACATGCTTTTATGTTTAATTTGAATGACGTTTCACCGTCCGCACTGAAGGTGTACCTGCTACTCGTTTCATCAATCGGCTTACCATCCTTCAGCCACGTTACTAAAATAAATCATTTCTTCTTTTAGATTCAATAAGCATAATTAATTAATAATATTAATTATTAACAATTATTTATGTTAATTATTCTATTAATTCTGTTGATTATTCTACAGAGTTGCCAAAAGTCAGGGAAATCAGGGAATTAAGGGGAAAATCAGGGAAATTAAAATTGATCAGGGAAATTAGGAAAAAGTCAGGGAATTTTATCAAAAGAACTGAATAACTATTAAATCTTTAGAATTCATAAAATATTCTGAATTTTGTTGTCCAGCAGCATTTATAAATATTGAAAATATTTAATTTAACTTGAAATTCTATCAATTTCTAACAATAATTGAACTTTACAGAATTGAAATTGAATTTATTTTTTAAATAATTTAATTTATAAGTAACTAGCAAATTTTGAATAATTTCAGATTCAAAATTTAAAAAAATTCATTTATTAACTAACTAATTATTATTACTAATTATTATCCAAAAGTTTAAAAAACTTCTTCATAACAATCTAATTTATTTTCAAAATTTTTAATAAATTCTTCAAATTATTTTCGAAACAACTTTAATTGAATTTTTCGAAAGAATTCAATTATTTTTAATAAATTTTAATAAAATTGAACATACCAATTGAATTATTTTTAACACAATTTGAATTAAATTCGTCGAAAAAATATGAAAGAATTTGAATTCTTTTAATATTTTTTCGATTATTTTCATAGATAATAAAATTTTTCAAAAGAAAATTATTTTTAAAAAAAATTAAAATTCTCCCAATAAAGAATTAAAATATTTTCAAAATAATAAAATTCTTCAAAAGAATTCAATAATTTTCAAAATAATAAAATAATAAAATTCTTCGAAGGAATTCAATTATTTTAAAAAATTATAAAATTCTTCAAAGGAATTCAATTATTTTCATAAATAATGAAATGTTTCGAAGGAATTCAATTATTTGTAAAAGTTTTGATGAAATTTTTTAAAAGAGTCCAATTATTTTCAAAATTTGTAATAAATTCTTCAGAGAAATTCCATTATTTTTAATACAATTTTAATAAAATTTCTGGAAAGAATTCAATTAATTTTTTTATTAAACTTTAATAAAATTTAACTTAACAATTGAATTATTTTCAATACAATTTGAATTAAATTTGTCGCAAAAATATGCAAGAATTAAATTATTTTTATAAATAATAACATTTTTCGCTGGAATTCAATTATTTTCAATACAATTTTCATGGAATTTCTCAAAAAATACAATTATGTTTAAAAATTTTAATCTCAAGAATTTTATTTCTTTAGATATGAATTAAAATATTTTGAAGATAATTTTAATAAAATTTTTCAAAACAATTAAATTATTTTCCCGAATTTTAATAAAATTCAATGCAAGAATTAAATTTGAATTAATAAAGATAAACTAATAAATACAAAAGTGATACGACTTTCTTTTTCTTTAAATAAATAATTGAATTCTAAAGGAACTTTCTCAAAAATGATTAAAAATAATTTATTCAAAGAAGAATTTTAGTTAAAAATTCTAGAAAATAATTGAATTAAAATCTTGAGGAAAATTTTCGAGAAATACCTAACAGTGATTTTTATATAAATTATTGAATTTCAGAAGAAATGAAATTTGTAATTTTTGCAAAAATTTTAATTCCCATGGAAAAATAATAATATTAAATATTTGTTTAATAGACTTGATGTACTGAATAATTTTGCAATTAAAAATATTCAAAAATAAGTGTATTACAAATATTTTTTATTTATCTAATTATTTTTAGAGTGCATCAGAATATTTTTTTTATTTTTTCTTTCTTTAATCAGGATCAGGAAGAAAGTCAAAATTTTGTCTTAGAAATCAGGGGAAAGTAAAATCAGATTTTGATTGATGGCAACCCTGTTCTATTACTTCTGTTAATTATTCTATTATTTTTGTTTATTCTATTAATTCTGTTAATATACTAAATAAATTCTATTCTATTTTTTGTGTAAACTAAAGAAAATTAATAAATTAGATTTAAGTACTATAATAAAATATTTTGTTGGTCGATTAAGCATTTTGTAAATTAAACAATTATTATAATATAAATTTAAATTACCTTTTAAAGGTGCAGTTGCAGTCTGGCAAGCAAAATTAACCGCTTCACCTTCACTCACGGTTGCCGACTGTGGGAATGTCGTGAACACTGGACTCTTGGGTTCCTCGTTGGGAACTGGAAAATCGAAATCAAAACACAAAAAAATTAAGTAAAGACGATTTTAGTTCAAAATTTCTTTGAAATTCTCTTTTAAATTTAAAAAAAATGAGAAGATCTTGTTTTTTTAATTACTCACCAAGGACATTAAGGGTACAGGACGAGAAACTCTCTCCTATGTCGTTGAAGGCCTCGCATGTGTATGTACCGCTATCCTCGGGGAAGATCTCGGCGATTTGTAACTTGTAAATATTCGCTTCATTCGTGTATTTAAAGTCTTTACTTGGTTTTATCTCCTTGTTATTGTGTAGCCAAACGACATCAAACTTCTTTGCGCCGATAATTCGACAACTGAGGGTAACGGACTCGCCGTCAATGACAGCGGCACTCTTCAAATGATCGACTATTTTTGGTGCCTTCTCCACTTCTTCTTCTTCTTTCGGTTTTTCCGCTGCTGCCATTGCTATGTAATTAATCATTTTTTTTCAATATTCGAATTTTTAATATTGTAATTTAGATTTTTTTTTACTATTTTAGTGTATATTTTTATGTATAAAATTAAAGTTGCAGCCATTTGGTTGCAATGTACAAGTTTTACTATTTTAATGTAGAATAGAACTTTTTAATGTTAGATTAGGTAAGGATTTGTTTTTATCTAATTTGTACTTACGATTGACTGTCAGTTTACAAGTTGTTGTCACAGAACCAATACTATTTGTTGCCGTACAAACATAAGTGCCCTCATCTTCAGGGAAGACTTCTTTAATTGTTAGAGTCGCGATACCACCTTTGTACTTCAGATCCATAACTTCCGATGAGCTCAGAGGCTGCAAAACAAAATCGTATTGAGTTAAGCCAAAAAAAAGAGATCTCATTATTTATTCCGAACAAATAAGCACAGATTCGCTAAAGTAACTAATAAATAAATATTCGGTTGTAAAAAATAAACAAAAAAAAATCAAATAGAGAATGTGTTAATTAAAAGTTAGAAAAAAAGATGCGATCAAAAGAAAGAAGTATTACTGAGTATTCAAGTATATTGAATTATTGAAAATGTAATCATTTTATTTTAAATGTAATTTCTAAACTCACATTATCGTTCTTCGTCCAGCTCACTTGTGGTTCTGGATCGCCTTCAACTTTGGCGACTAATTCGAGTTTAGTTCCGTCGTCGATTGTTATGTCACTCAGTTCTTGAGTGAATTTAGGTGGACACATCGACGCGTCGTCTGGAGGATCTAGAACCAAAATTAATTATGTAAAGCGTTGAAAAAAGAAAAAACAAATGACTCATGTAAATAAGTTTATATACCTCGTGCCTTCGTTTTGTGATCAAAGAATAAGAAATAAAATATTTTCTTTTTTTTACAAAAAATTCACTTACGAATTAATTCTTTAGTTGCACTCCTTGACCTTGATGGACTGCCGGTTGTATCGAGTTTACTGCCGTACTTCTTCGCCGTTTTCTTTTCTACCGCAGGTGTTGATGCCAATTCGTTCAATTTTCCGCTTATCTCAGTGGATATCTGCAAGTTTTTATTTTATATTTATTATTTTTTGAAAATTTGAATACATTTTTGGAATATTTTTTTAAGTCGATGAATATATAAATTAATAGTAAAATATAAATACTATAAAAATACAGACAACAATTATTATTATTAAGTTTAAGTTTAAGTTTTTTTATTAATTATTATTAAGTAGCAAATGTAACGAGAGAAACGCGGTATTAAATTTATTATTATTTAGCAAATTACAAACTTCTTTATTTTTAAATATCAACTTCTAATTTTTCAATTATTTCAGATTCGAAATTAAAAAAAATTAATTATTCAGTACGTAATTTATTTTTATAGATAATAAATTTCTTCGCAGGAATTCGATTATTTTCAATTCAATTTTACTAACATTTAAAGTAAGAATTAAATTATTTTTAAAAATTGTAATAAAATTATTCGAAAGAATTCAATTACTTTCAATACAATTTCGATTAAATTGTTTGCAAGAATTCAATTGTTTTCAAAAATAATAAAATTCTTCAGAGAAATTCAATTATTTTCAAAAATAATACAATTCTTCGCAAGAATTCAATTATGTATAAAAATTGTAATCAAATTTTGCAAAAGAATTCAATTATTATAAAAAATAATATAATTCTTTAAAACAATTCAATTATTTTTTAAAATAATAAAATTCTTCAAAGGAAAACAATTATTTTCAAAAATAATAAAATTCTTCAAAGGAATTCAATTACTTTCAATACAATTTTAATTAAATTGTTTCTAAGAAGTCAATTATTTTCAAAAATAATAATTCAATTCTTCAGCAAAATTCAGTTATGTCTAAAAATTGTAATAAAATTTTGCAAAAAAATTTAATTATTTACAAAAACTTTATTAAAATTGTTCAAAAGAATTGAATTCATTACCTATCAATAATTTTAATGAAAAAAAAAAATAAAATTATTAATTACAATTATTCACAAAATTGAGTATGTTCAAAAAATTAAAGAAATTCTTCGAGAAAATTCAATTATTTTAAATATTTTAATAAAATTCCTTGAGAGAATGAAATTATGTAAAAAAATTGTAATAAACTTTTGAGAAAAATTTAATTGTTTTCTAAAAATTATAGTAAAAATTCAATAATTATAATTAATAACAAACATGATTATTTTAAAATCTTGAAAGAAATTCTTTATAAAATTCATAATGACTTTGAAAATTTTCAATTAAAATTATCAAAAGAATTCCATTATTTAAAAAAAGAAAATTGAAAGAAATTCTTCAAAACAATTATTAAAAAAATAATATTGTTAATATAATTTTAGTAATAATATTATTTTCAAAAATTAAAATAAAATTCTTCACAAGAATTAAATTATTTTCAATGTAATTTTAATGAAATTTCTCGAAAGAATTCAATTATTTAAAAAAATTCCCATGAAATTTTTCGAGGGAATTCAATTGTTTTCAAAATTTGAATAAATTTTGTCGCAAGAATTGATTTTTTTAAAAACATTTTAATAAAATTCTTAGAATAAATTCAATTATTTTTAAACATAGTGATAAAATTTTGTATAAGAATTCAATTACTTTCATTACAAATTGTAATTAAATTTCTCGAAAAAATTTAATTATTTTCAAATATTTTACAAAATTCTCTGAAATAATTCAATTATTTTTACAAATTTTAATAAAATTCTTAGCAAGAATTTAATACATCGATTATTAATATAGAAGAGAAAGAAAAATAAAATTTAGATTATTAATTTTTAATATAGATTAATTTTAATTAACTCATGAAGAAGAAAAAGATTAAGATTATTAATTTTTAATATAGATTCATTTTAATCAGCTGATGAAGAAGTTAAGAAGAAGAACTTAACAATAAGATTGATTTAATAACATTAAATTTTTACTTATTCAAAGTAAAATGGAATGTTTGCTATATATTGAATCATCAAAATTTACCTTCGATGAAGATTTGTCGACTGCTGAACTTTGTTGGAGAGTTGATGAACTGGAGGTGTCTCTGTACGCTGACGAGGAACTAGAATAATTACGCGACATGTCCTGTCCAGTTGTCTTACTGGAGTAACCACTATATCCCGACGAAGTGTGTACTGTGACGATTGGTTGAATTGGTGGTTTTAGAGGATGTTCAATGAACTTACGTTCTGAAATTATTTAATAAATATTCTTAAAAAATTTTCACTTTTCTCTAGAGTCAATAAAAAATTACTCTATTTATTTAGTTACGAGAATTTAGTTAAATGGAAAATATTCCTAATTATTCCAATAGTCGATAAAACCAATCTTACCTCCCGAATGCAAAAAGTCATGGGCCATTTGAATTTCTTCTTCTGTTTCGCCGGAACCTTTAAGCAAATATTATTGTTATTTAAATTCATAATTTAGTAACTAATAATTAATTACTTAATTTTATTAATTAATAAATCTAAATTAATATGGGAAACAATTTGGTTTCGAATTTAAACTTAAAAATAGTCTCTAATGAAAAAAATGTGTACCTTCAACAATAACAACGCAGCTAGTTTCATCAGTGCCGTGCTTGTTGGTGGCAACGCAACGATATTTGCCGCTGTCTTCCGGTTTGCAATCGACGATTTCCATCGTGACAACACCATCGGTATGTGTCATCGAATATTCATATTTGGAAAGTTCTTTCTGGTTCTTGTACCATTTGACCGATGGCGGTGGTTTTCCGCTCAGGCAACACAAAAGTTTGCAAGTCTGTCTTATTTGCATAACACGAGGTCTGAGTAAGAAAGTGAAGTCCGGTGCGCATTCTGTCGTTTCCACCCAACAGTGATAAGGCAGTGGTTCACGTCTTCGGATTGGTTGCAATTCTCGACGATATGCAGGAATCTCCTTAGGTATAGCTGCAGAACATTAATAAAAAATTTATGATTATTTCTTCATATATACGTAAAATAGTACAAAAAATATAGAGAAAAACTTACGTTGAACGTTGAGGAATACAACTTCTTCTCGGAAGCCGTACGAATTTTCCGCCCTAATGAGATATTCTCCTCTGTCTTCTAGTTTCACTCTATTAATAATGAAGGTGTAATCGTCGCCAATGTATCGTTTCATGAATTTAACGGATTGACGGAGTTCTTGATTATTGTGGAACCAGGTGAGAACAGGCGGTGCTAGGGCGATAACGCGACATGTGAATTTGACACTCTGTCCTTCGTAACAGAAGGCACTTTGCGGTTTAATGACGAATCTTGGAGCCGCTTGTCTACGATCTGGACAAAAAATTAAATTATTAATTACAAATTGATTAACAATTGATTTAAAATTAAATTATTGCTTTCAAATTGATTGAAAATTAAATTATTGCTTTCCAATTGATTGAAAATTAAATTATTGATTTCCAATTGATTTAAAATTAAATTATTGACTTTATATTGATTTAAATCATTTGCAATTGATTTAAATAATTTAAAACTAATTAAAAATCTCGATTTTAAGAAATAAAAAATATTATTACCTATTGTGGTGTCTTCTATCCTGTACTTTTCAATAAGAAGTTTCCTGAGTGCAGAGTATTCAGCTAACCTGCCGATGGGTAGAATATATTTATCCCAATTGGCATATTGGGCACGGATTTTATCTCTAAAGTTCTTGTAGCGATTGCTGTCGATAGATTCGGTTCTATTGGTGTGATCGCCCTTCAGCCAAGGATGAATAAGACACTCGTGAGCGGTCATGCGCTTTCTGTTCGAAAAAAAATTTCATTAATTTCTTTTCAAATTAATAATTCCTGTTATAATAATAGAAACGAATAATTTCTATTTTATTTCTATGTATAATAATAAATAGTAGTAGAAATTAAATTATTTAAATACAAAAATAAAATAATTAATTGATTCGTGTTATTATTAATCAACGCAAGTACGTACTCTTTGTTCTTAACAAGTAGCCTCCTGATAAAGTCCTTTCCTTCATCGGACACATGACGGAATGATTCTACATCAAAGTCCCAGTCACAGGCTTTAACGTTCTTTAGAGTTTCGACGTCATTATCTCCAGCGAAAGGCGACAGGCCACTCAATCTAATAAAAAAATTAGACGAATTTAATAATTATAAATTATATAGAAGAAAATACAGAAATTTACCATTTTTGTAAATTAGAGATTAAGTGGGAAAATAAAATGGAGAAATTCTTACAGAACATAAGCAAGGACACCACAGGCCCACATGTCAGTGTAGAAACCAACTGGTTCACGTTCAACAATTTCAGGAGCAGCAAATTCGGCGGTTCCTGTACTGATCTTGACGATTTCATTTGGATCCAATTTCGTCGCGAGACCAAAGTCAATTAATTTGATATTCGTGCTGTTACGTGTTTGACACATAATATTTTCCGGTTTTATGTCTGTCGAGAGAAAATGATATTTCGGTTAACAATCAAATACACTTTTCAAAACTTAATTAATTATTAATTAACTAGCGCGCGGAACGTTACATTAGATTTATTATTATGGAAATTACAAAATTTTTTAAATTCAAATACAAATTTTTGAATAATTTTATAATCAAAATTTAAAAAATTTACTTATTAAGTACATAATTAATTATTATTGTTTATACATATTTTCAAAAATTTTAATATAATTCTTCGCAAGAATTCAATTATTTTCATAATTAATAACATTCTTCGGAAGAATCCAATTATTTTCAACAAAATTTTAATAAAATTTCACGTAAGAATTCAAAAATTTATACATTTTCTAAAATTTCAATGAATCCTTTTTAAATACTAAAATCTTTACAAAAATTTAATTATTTTCAATGAAATTTCACGAAAGAATTCAATTTTTTTCTTAATTCGTCATAAAATTTTTCAAAAGAATTCAATTATTTTCTAAAAACTGCAATAAATCCTTCGAAACAATTCAATTTTTAAAAAAATTTTAATAACATTTTTCGAAAGAATTTAATTTATTTCAAATATTTCTATAAAATTCTTTAAAACAATTTAATTATTTCCTAAAATTTTAATAAATTCTTCGCAAAAATTCAATTATTTTTATAAATAGTAAAATTCTTTGCAATAATTCAATTACTTTTTATAAATATTAAAATTCTTTGCAGAAATTCAACTCTTTTCAAACCAATTTTAATAGAATTCCTCGAAAGAATTTAATTATTTCCAAATATTTACATAAAATTAATTTATTTCGACTGAAATTTTAATATTATTCTTCGGAACAATTCAATTATTTTTATAAATAGTAAAATTCTTCGCAACAATTAAATTATTTTTTATAAATTGTAATAAAATTATCCTCAGGAATTCAATTATTTTCAATTATACAATTTTAATAAACATTAAAAATGAAATATTTAATTATAATTATTAACAAACACGATTATTTTAAAAAGTATTAAAAAATTTTTTGTTAAATTCAATTATTTTCAAAATTTTCAATTAAAATTATTGAAAAAACTACAATATTTTGAAAAAAAAATTAAAAGAAATTCTTCATAAGAATTTAATTATTTACTAAAACTCAAATATTATTTTTTAAAAGAGTTTAATTTTTTATCAATAATTTTAATAAAATTTTAAGAGTAAAATTATTAATTACAATTATTAACAAAATCGATTATATTCAATAAATTAAAGAAATTTTTGGAAAGAATTCAATTATTATCAAAACCTTTAATAGAATTTATTCTTCGAAAGAACTGAATTATTTTCTATATTTAAAAAAAATTCCTTAAATGAATTAAATTATTTTAGAAAATTGTAATGAAATTCGGAGAAAAATTTAATTATTTTCCAAAAATTTTAATAAAATTCAATTACTCTAAAAATTTTTAATTATATTAAAGAAACCTCATTATTTTAAAAAAATTCAAAGAAATTCTTCCAAAGAATTTAATTAGGATTTTCAAAAATTTTAATAAAATTCTTCGCTATAATTCAATTATTTTCATAAAATAATAAAATTCTTCGAAGCAATTCAATTATTTTTCAAAATAAGTTGCTTGGTAAGTACTTTAGTTAAATTGGTATTTAATTTAATAAAAAATATTTAATTTAGATTTTTTAAAGCAGAAAATCACTCACCAAGGTGGAGGATATTCTTCTCGTGCATATGTTTCACTGCATCACAAATCTGTCTCATGTAATTAATTACTTCAGCTTCGGACATCGAGTAACCTTCCGATGTGATTCTCTCAAATAGTTCGCCTCCAGATAAGCTGTAAAAAATTAATTTTTAGTAAAAGTTACCAAACTGAGATCATTAACTAATAAAGTTGATTAATCAATATTTCTAAATTTCTCTAAAATTGTTCCCATAATTATTTTGCTAATAATAGAATTTTTCGCAGATATTAGCGGAATTATTAGCTAGTTAAAGGTAGCAACTAATTAAAATTAGTAGATAATTAAAAGTAGTAACTAATTAAAATCAGCTGCTGCTTAAAAGTACCAACTAATTAAAATTAGCATCTAATTAAAAGTCGCGATCAATTTAAATTAGTAGTTAATTAAAAGTCGCGACTAATTAAAAGTATCAGCTAATTAAAAGTCGCGACTAATTTAAATTAGCAGCTAATGAAAAGTCGCGACTAATTTAAATTAGTAGCTAATTAAATTTTAAGAAAACTGTAAAAGAAAGATAAAATATAAGTTTAGTCGATCAATATTAAAGTAAATACTCACAATTCATAAATTAAGACCATTTCATCGTCGTCCTCAAAGGCATCGTGTAAATTGATCAATTTCGGATGATGAAGATGATTCATAATATCAATTTCCTTGCGAATAAGCTCCTTCTCCATGAGATGTGACACAGGAATAAATTTAGCAGCAAAAATATTGCCAGTCGCTCTCTCACGACAACGATGAACAACACCAAATGCTCCCGTACCAATTTCTTCCAAAATATCATATTTATCATAAACAGAAATATGCTTAATTTCCACTGGTTGCGGTACATATTTACTATAGACGTCAAACACAAATTGATCATAATTCTGCACCTTCTCATCGTCTCGTCCACGTATTCTCTTGCCAGTCTCATCGACCTTATATTCCTTCTTCTTGAATTCCCTCTTAATCGATCCCTTCGTGGTGACCAATGGCGATACTTCACTCGGCTCCGAGCGTCCATAAACATTCTCGGCGAACACACGGAAATCGTACTGCTTACCAGCTCTCAAACTACTGACAGCCATTGTACAGAATCTCGTACTTCCAACTCTTATCCAACTGCTCATTGGATGCTCTCGTTTCTCGACCAAGTAATTCGTGATATTGCTGCCACCATCCCAAAGCGGTGGTTTCCAACTCAATGCCAATGAATCATGACCCACGTTGTCGATCACCGGGAAACGCGGTGGATCCGGACGATCGCTGATTTGAATCTTAATGATCGCCGAGTCCTGTCCGAGTTCATTTTCAGCAGTGATGCGATATGGACCAGAGTCGATTTTATTAGCGTCGCGAATTGTGAGAATTGCATGTCGTTCAGTGACCTCGACAGCGTAATGACTGCCGGACTCGATCGTCTCGCCCTCCCTCACCCATGAGATCTTCGGTTTCGGGAATCCGGTGAAGGGAATTTTGATGTCGACATTCTGTCCCTTGTCGAAGAAGGCAAGATCGCGGAATCTCGGGGGAACGTTCAATTTAGGCGGTGTCATGATAAACAACTCGCCCTTTGACGATTTAGCGCCTCCCTTGTTCACCGCTCGGCACACGTACTCATCGGCGTCCTCTCCGAATACGTCCATCACTATCAAATTGTGACAATCGCCGTCTGAGTAGATTTGATAACGGGATCCGTTCACAATCTCCCTCGCTCCCTTAAACCAGGTGATGTTCGGTCTCGGCGATCCACTGATGACACACTTGAAGTGTCCATTATGATTCTGTACGCAATTGACATCGGCCAGTGGTTTCAATACTTCCGGTGCTTTCACTTCTAGAGGATCTTTCACCTTCACAGAAGTCGAGGCTTTAGATTCCGGACTGAGTCCCGCTTCGTTCTGCGCGAACACACGGAATTCGTACTGCCTTCCCTCGATTAGATTATTGATATTCATCTGATTCGTGAGACTAATGAGCGCGTTGCAACGCTGCCAGGTCTGACTTCCAATCTCTCGCTTTTCGATCCAATAGCCTTGGATTCTAGCCCCACCGTCTGTCTCCGGTTTCTCCCAGGACAAATTGACGAAATCGCCGCCAACCTGAATGATCTTCGGTGTACCCGGAGGACCTGGTGGATCGAACGGTCCCTTCGCCTTTATAGGATTCGTTCCCTCCAAAGGTGGTCCCATACCATTCTCATTCACCGCCATGACCCTAAACAAATATTCTTGATATTCCGTCAAGCCGAGAACGACATGACTGTGCTCCTTGCAGAACGAAGTGACGATAATCCATCTATCGTAGTTAAGATCCCGGCGCTCGATCACATAGTGCGAGATTCTCAAACCACCATCGTATTTCGGTGGATGCCAAGTTAGGGTACAAGTGTGTTTATCGATATTCGTCACATCGAGTGGTCCCGTTGGTGGTCCGGGCAGACCTGTAATATTCACATTGAATGCCCCACTGACACTTCCGCTCTTATTCTTGATCGACAATTCGTAACTACCAGCGTCGTCTTTGTTCACATCCTTGATAAAAATGATCAAGTACTCATCGAACACGGTATACTTGGTATGAGTCGACTCGACAATTTCCCTTCCGTCCTTCGATAGTTTTATGTCCATCGGTTGATCACCACTGTAATAAATCTTGATCTTCGTATTATCGCCCTCGGGCAAATATAAATCTTCCGGTAGGCGATCGATTCTAGGCGGAGTTCCGATTTTAAGTCTACAGGAAGTACTCGCGACTCCAACCGGATTACTAGCCTGACAAACGTAGTCACCATTGTCAGCGTCCCAAACCTCGGAGATCACCAATCTGTACACACCTTCGATCGACTCCATTTTGAATCGACCACCGCTGGTAATTTCGCGACCATTTCGCAACCAGCGAGAAGTTGGTATCGGTTTTCCAGTCGCTTCGCACTCGAAAACGTGGGTCTTGCCCAAAGGTACAGCTTGACTGAACGGCAATGATCGGACGAATTCGGGTTTCTTTCCGCCTTCGACTTCGCAGATCTTCACTGGGGTTGTGCACGAGCTTGGCTCGGATCTTCCAGCGGCGTTCACGGCGAATATTCTGAATTCGTAATCGCCCTTTTCGATGAGATGCAGGACGGTGTATTCGAGATCGGTGACGTTGTAATCGTTGCACTTTATCCAGCCGCTGCCGCCGAATTCCCGTTTCTCGACGACGTAGCCAGTGATACGACTTCCGCCGTCTGATGCCGGGGCTTCCCATCTGAGATCGACGTAGTTCTTGCCGACCTTGACCACTTGGGGTGTGCCAGGTGGCGATGGAACGTTGAATTTGTTCTTTAGCTTGAAGGTCGTGGAGGGTGGGCTCGGTTTGCTGAGACCGGCAGCGTTCTTGGCGCGGACTCGGAATTCGTACTCGTGTCCGCATTGGAGACCGTAGCAGATGTAACTGGTGTCCTTCACGAGGTAGTCGTTGGCAATGCGCCAATTGGCATCGTCGGCTGGATCGCGGAACTCGACCTTGTAGCCTTGAATTCGGGAACCACCGTCGGTGAGTGGTCGGTCCCAGTGGATGGTGATGCTGGTGCTGTCCCAGTCGGTGACTCTGGGTTTGCCCGGTGGTTCGGGAACGGTGAAGGGGAATTTGGCGGTTATTGGCTCGTCGGCGACTAGAGGATCGGAGATGCCGTACTGGTTTTCGGCGCGAATGCGGAAGTTGTACTTTTTGTTGGGTTCGAGACCGATGACGTCGTAGTGGGTGTGACGGGCGAAGCTGCTGAGTTTCACCCAGAAACCGGCTGGATCGAGTTTCTCGACGATGTAGTTGGTGACTGGTGAGCCGCCGTCGTCGAAGGGCGCCTTCCAGGAGAGGGCGCAGGTGTCGGGAGTGATGTCGGAGATGTCGAGTGGTCCCTGGGGTGGTGAGGGTCTGTCGACGACGAGGACTTTGCAACTGGCGGAATCGGTGCCGGCGGTGTTGGTGAGGTAGATTGTGTAGTTGCCGGTGTCGGAGCGTTTGGCCTTTTTGTTGATAAATTTGGAGGCGTGGTCGGTGGTGTCGAATTTGATGCGCTCGTCGGTGAGGACGTCCTCGCCGTTGATGCACCAGTGGGGTCTTGGTTTTGGATGAGCGTTGAAGGGAACTGTTATTGTGAAGGGTTCGCCGGCGATGACGGTCATGTCGCGGATGCTGAGGTCGCTGGTGATCTTTGGCGGGCAGGTTGGTGCGCTGGCGCGAATTGCGTCGGAGCTCAAGCTCCAGGGGCCTTGGCCGGCGGCGTTGACGGCCGCGACGCGGAATTCGTACTCGTGGTTCTCGATTAGGCCGCCGACTTTGTAGGTTGATTCGGGAATGTAGGCCTGGGTGGCGTGGATCCATTTGTCGTCGTTCATGAGACGCTTCTCGATGACGTAGCCGGTGATTGGTGAACCGCCGTCGTGACGAGGTTTGGTCCAGGTGATGGTGATGCTGTCCTCGGTGGTTTCGATTCCTCGGGGAGCTCCCGGGGCGCCTGGTGGATCGAATGGATGACGAGCCTGGATCGGATCGATGGTGGTCACTGGATCTGAGGTTCCGTATTGATTTTCAGCCATGACGCGGAATTCGTAGAGGGAACCAACTTCGAGATTTCGGACACGAATGAATGGAGTTGTTACGTACCCACTGACCTTAGTCCAGGCGAGTTGTCGTGGTTCACGTCTTTCGATGACGTAATTCGTGATTTCTGCGCCGCCGTTGTCTTTCGGTGGGTTCCAGAAGAGAGTGAGGGCATCGCCGGCGAATTCGTCGGCTCGGAGATTTTGAGGTGGACTTGGACGGTCGAGGACACGGACATTGACGGTCGCAGTGTCGAAGCCGGAGGAGTTTCGCAGTTGGAGACGATATTGCCCGGCGTCTGAGCGTTTTGAGTTCTTGACGACGAGACTGGCGTAGTCGTCGGCCAATTGTTGATGAACGCGTGAGTCGGTTTCGTCTTTGACGATGTCGTTGGCGAACCAGGTGGCGATTGGTTTCGGGAAGCCAACGTATGGGACGTGAATGCAGAAATCTTCTCCAGCGCGGACTGTGATGTCGCGAACGCCTCCGAGGTCCATGATTGGCTTGTTGGGTTGTTCCTCGACGACAATGGGATTGCTTTGACGACTGGGTGGACTTTGTCCGATGTCGTTGACGGCGATAACTCGGAATAGATATTCCTCGCCTTCGGTGAGTTTTGGAACGGTGAAGACATTTGCTGGTACTGGGACACCATTAACGTCCTTCCAGTCTTCATCGCCTCTCGCCTTCTTCTGTTGGACAATATAGCCTCGAACTTTGGCACCGCCATCGTTGCGTGGTGGACGCCAAGAGAGTGTGACTGAATCTTTTGTAATGCGATCGGGCTTCGGTTGCTCGGGAGCATCAGGAGGTACTAAAAAAAAATCAAAAACGTAAGAAAAATAGCGAAAATTTCCAAAAATTTAATTTTTCAATATAATCTAACAGTTGGCTGTGCCTCAAGTTATTTAAGAAGAAGAGAATAAATATTAGGACTCACGTCTTTGATGACCGGCAGTAATCGGTTCGGTTGGCTTGCTCGGTTTTCCGGGTCCGGCTTCGTTAACGGCGATCACACGGAATTCGTATCGACCACCATCGTGAAGATCTTGTACAGTGAATGAAGTGTTCGGCGTTGGATAGTTGTTCACCTTCAGCCATTCGCCGCCACGTTCTCGTTTCTCCACATAGTAGCCTAAAATTATTTCGTAAATTGCATCAAAAGTGTCAAAAAGAAAATAATAGCCTAGGAAAAAGTATTTTTTAGTTTCTATCATAGGGTCAAAAAAAGAATTTCAAATTGTAGACAATTAATAAATTAACAATTTGTTTACCAGTGACAGGTTTTCCACCAGTGTTGAGAGGTGGATTCCATGTCAAACTGCAACTGTTTGGCGTGTATCCAAGAATTTCCGGTTGACTTGGAGCATCTGGAGGATCGAAGGGACATTTGGCAACAACTGGCTTGCCTTCCAATGGTTCGGAGATGCCGTACATTGTCTCGGCACGAACTCGGAATACGTATTTCTTGCCCTCGGACAATCCCTTTGCAATGAAGTGAGTCGTGGGACAATATCCAGGACACTAAAAGAAATTCATATTTTTAATAAAGAAATTGAACTCAATAATTAAATAACTACTTGAACTGAATAATTAAATAACTAATTAAACTGAATAATTAAATTACTAATTATACTGAATAATTAAATGATTATGGAGAAATTAATGACAATTTTATTTAAATTGATTCTCACCTGTCGCCAATTGTCTGTACCATAGTCGGCAACTTCGACAATGTAATTGGTAATGGAAGAACCACCATCGTCTTCCGGTGGATTCCAAGAGAGCGAAACGGAGTCTTGTGTCGTTCCAGTGTAATGAATCGGTCCACCAGGTGGTCCAGGTTTATCAACGACAATGACGTCAATATCAGCCGAATCTCTTCCATAATCATTAACGGCTGTGATCGTATATTTCCCACTGTCCTCCCGAACGGATTTATCAACCAGTAGATGAGTATGATCACTTTTGGTCTCAGACTAGAAAACAAATTCAATTTTTAATTTTGTAAAAGATTTAATTTTTATTCCCCTGGTAGCGCGAAGGTTAAATATTTTAGTTCATTTAGTGAAAAATTCCAACGTACCGATATGCGAAGTGTTTCGGGAATCTTAATTTTATCTTTGGTCCATTCGATTGTAGGTGTGGGTGCACCAGACAATGGAATATGAATATTGATGGGTTCTCCAGCTCGGACCTTGATTCTACGTCCAATGAGACCGTCGAGATAGAGTTTGGGTTTCTCTTTCATCGGTTTGGCAGTGAATACGGCGGATGTATCGCTTGGTTTACCGGCTCCAGCTGCGTTAATGGCAGACACACGGTATTCATATTGATGACCTTCGGTTACGTGATCGTCATAGTATTCCGTCTGTTGTACCGGATCTTTATTCAACTTGATCCAACGACCAGTTGCTCGGTCTCGACGCTCGACATCATAGCCAATAATTTGCGAACCACCTGTACTAATTGGTGGTTTCCAATTAATCTTAATGTGATCTTTGCTGGCGTCAATGCATTCAGGTTTGCTCGGTTGACCAGGTACAGCTGTAAATAGAGTGAAATAAATTAGAATAATGAATTATAAGTGATTTGACTTCGGTTTCAGATTTATTTTCACTTACTGAATTGATTCTTCGCAACGACACCACGATCGGTGTTCAAGGGTTCGGATTTTCCTTGGAAATTTTCGGCACAAACTCGGAACTCGTATTTGGTTCCTTCAATGAGTCGGGGAACGGTTGCGTGATTGTATTTGGGATTAACGTGCGTTACTGCTGGAACCCATCCTCCTCCGTGAGTTAGATCTCGTTTCTCGATCACGTATCCACTAAAATGAGTCATTTAATTTACATTCAATAATGTTACAATAATAAAAGCAAAGCGAATAGAAATAAAAACTGTAATCAAAAGAAGGATAATGATAATGATTGGAAATTGATTAAAAGAGGCACTCACGTCAATTCACTGCCTCCATTGTCCTTAGGTGGTTTCCAGGAGAGAGTGACGGATTGACTTGTGACTTCTTCGTACTCCAGAGGACCTTGCGGTGGACTGGGTCTGTCGAGAACTGTCAATTGGAAGCTACCCTCATCAATTCCGTTTTCGTTCTTCACCAGCAAGTGATAAGTTCCAGAGTCGGATCTCTTAGCATTCACGGTGTGAAGAATCGTGTGATATCCAATCGAAGTTACAGTGGTTCGATCATTTGTTTCGAGTTCTTTATTCGCAACTGTCCATCTGGCTGTTGGCGTTGGTTCACCAACAAAATCAATATCCACATGGAATATCAGACCAGCCTTGATGCGAATATCTTGCAATGGTGTCTTTATCTTGGGAGCAACTGTAAAAATATTATTCGCACATCATTAAATTAGCAACAATTTTTTTATTCAGGTCTGAATCTAAACTAAAAAGTATTTACTTTTCGAAACTTTTGATATTTTCTTAATTTGTCAATTAAATTACATTTACTTTTTTGGGATTTTTTTCTCATTTGTGATTATATTGTAAAAATCAATTCCAGAAGGACAAAATGAATACTCACGATTGCGAGGTTTAGCTGTGACGAGATCACTGGGCTCGGATGGTTCTGATTGACCAGCAGTATTGACAGCTATCACGCGGAATTCGTACTCTTGTCCCTCTGTCAAATCGGGAACGGTCGCACTAGTTTGCGATGGTGGCACGTGAACGGCATTCGTCCAGTAGGGATTTCCTTTCTCCTTCTTCTGAATGATGTATCCAGTTATCGGAGAACCACCGTCGTTTTGAGGTGCCGGCCAATCCAGATCGACGTGATCCTTGTCCCAATCGACAATACGCGGCTTTCCAGGTGCGTCGGGTTCATCTGCAAAAAAATATTAATTTTATTTTAATTTTATTTTTCAATTTCACAATTTTTAGTTATTTGTTGTAATTTCCAAGTGAAAATTACCGAATTCATTCTTGGCAATGATGCTAGTTTCTGTTTCAAGGGGTTCGGATTCGCCAACGCTATTAACGGCCTTGACTCTAAAGAGATATTCCTTTCTGTGAACCAATCGAGTTACATCGTGCTTTGGAATCATGCTCATTCCAGCATCCGACCAGGTTCCACGGGAGAGATCCATTTTTTCGATGACATAATGAAGAATTGGAGTTCCTCCATTGTCCTTGGGCGGTAGCCAGGAGAGATGACAACTTTCCTTTGTAATATTGGAAACGTCCAGTGGTTTTTGAGGTGGTGATGGTTTATCAATGACGGTGACATTTGCACTAGCACTAAAATTGGAACAAAAAATATTTTTATTAAAATTAAATTCAATATTATTAAAATTAAATTAAATATAAATTAAATTAATCCTACTACAGGACAATTTACATTTTGAAAAGAGTAAAGCTTGAATTTGAATTAATTTAAGTTTAATAATTAAAAAAAAACTATTGTGTAATTCAAGAAGAAAATTTGCAAAAATTCGTGTTGAGGAATTATTTTGACTTGTGTGGTTTGACGACAAGGCGAAGGCGGAATGAAAATGCTAAAAGCTAGGCAGTCGTTGAACACTTGCGATAATGAGTAGTCAACTGTCGAAAGTCGTGTCAATTTTGTTTTGTAATAGTAAAGTTTGTTCCAAGTAAACTGTGAAGACATTTATCAATTAACTTTGTGCTCTTATTGAAAAATCATGGCAAAACTCCCAACCATTAGTGAAGGCCCAAATAAATATTAGAGATTGTTTTTTTTGTTTGAAGAATAATTTTGATTATTCAACATTCGTACTTGCAACTTCCTTGACTGTTGGTAAGTGTGAGAGAGTATCTTCCAGTATCGGCACGACAGGCGAATGGAATTTCGAAACTAGTGTTAATATTGGTAGTAAAGATATCGTGGCGATCATCAGCAATAACGTCAACGCCGTTAATTGTCCAGGAAGCAACTGGTTTCGGTGAAGCTTCAATAGGAATGTCGTAGCCAATCTTTTGACCAGCTCGAACAACCATATCTTGTAGCATGTGCTTATCGAACGTTGGTTTAACTGTAAGAAAATCATTTACCATTAGACAAGATCGGAAATAATTTCCCATCACTAATCTTTAATTTTATTTATTAAATTTCTCTATTTATTAGAATTAATAATTAATAATTATCACATTAGAATCAAAATATTTAGCTCAAAATTGTAACTGAATAGTAGCTAAAAAAAATTCAATTTTTCTTAAATAAAGTTATTATGTAATTACTAGCAAATGATACGCGCGAATCACGGAATTTAATTTTTATTATTATGCAAATTTCAATTTTTTATTTTCAAATATCAACTTCAATTTTTTAAAGATTCCTGATTAAAAATTAATTTAAAATTCACAATATATTAACTGATTAATTTATTGAAATATCTTCGAGTGATAAATTCAAATATCATTGATAATAATAAAAATAATAGTAAAAATAAAAATATTATGAATTTTCGAAACTTACGGAAACGTGGTTTCGCAATGATCGGCAGTGAAGCATCAGAGGGTTCACCCTGTCCACCTTTGTTAACAGCAATGACTCTGAACTCATACTCTTGACCCTCGGTAAGATCTGGCACTCTGCCCGAAGTCATACTTCCCGGAACTTCAGCCGCCTTCTCCCATGTGCCGAATTTCGGTCTCTTTTCAATAATATAACTAGTGATCGGTGAACCGCCATCACGCTTAGGCGGTGTCCATTCAAGATCAACGTGATCCTTGTCCCAATCTGTCGCCACTGGCGCTCCTGGTTTCTCCGGCTTTCCAAATGGATCCTTAGCCGTGATACTCTCCAATCCTGTCAATGGTCCCGATTCACCCTGCTTATTCACAGCACGAATACGGAAATTGTACTCGTGTCCCTCAATGAGATGATCAACTTTAGCAAATGTGTCCGATGCCTCCATAATTGGCACCCATCGCATATTCTCAGCGTCCAATTTCTCAATGGAATAGTAAAGAATCTCAGAGCCGCCATCGTCCTTTGGTGGTCGCCAAAATAGTTTGCAATTATTTTTCGTAATATCGCTGATCTTTAGTGGTCCTTCGGGTGGCGAGGGAATATCGAGAACAATGACGTTCAATGTTGCCTCGTCCTTGCCATTGCAATTTCTTGCTGTTAATGTATATTCGCCAGAGTCGGAACGTTTTGCTTCTAGAACACGAACTTTTGTGTTGTAGTCTTCGTTTGTGACTTTAATACGATCCGTTCCACTGACAACATTGCCCTTGAGGGTCCATTCTTTTCTTGGTGGTGGTTCGCCAATGACGGGAACGTCGAAGTCAAAGAAGCTTCCTGCTCGAACTTTGATGTCCATCATGTATTTGCGATCGATTTTCGGTGGTACTGGAATTTATTAAACAAATTAATATAAAAATTACATTTTTCAATTTAAATTAAAAATTTTAAACTATTTAAATCTATTTTAACTAACTCTTTTTAAAACTATTTAAAACTATTTTGTTAATAGAAACAAATTCAACAATTTTGCAGGCCTTGCATATGATTTTTTGCAATTATTTCAACTCTTTTCAAAAAAGAGGACTTTATCAACTTTTCTTCCAAATATTCCAACTAAATACCATTTTTTTTAGTAAAAAATGCACTTTATTTTTTAAATAATTAAATTTTGGAATATAATTTACAAAATTTTAAATAAATTCAAAATTTGTTAAAAATGTTATTGAAAATTATAGATTTCTGTTCAATTTTCATTAATATAAATTATTAATTCAAGCCTCGAATATGATGATTTTTTGGACTTTTTCCGACTATTTAAAAGAAAGGCAGCTTTTCTCGAATTATTTTTAAAAAATACGACAATTTATACATTTCTTACAAATATTGCAATAAAATACCACTTTTTTTGTTATAAAATGAACGGTAATTTTTCAGAAAATTACATTTTTGAAATATATCATTAAAAAATTTGTAAATAATAGATATTTTAAAAAATTCTATTAAAAAATATTTATTTTATTTAAGAATTTCATTGAAAATGAATAATTTTATTGGTAAATAAATAAATAAAAATGTTTGAAAATTCGTTGATCAATAAATAAGTAATAATTTTTAAAAAAAAACAATTTTTAAAGAATTTTAATTGGGAATTTTAAAAATAATTTAATTCTCTAAAATTTTAATGAAAAATCTTCAAATAAAAATTTGACAATGGAAATTTAAAAATGGTAATTAGTGAAAATTAACTACAAGAAAAATAGATTAAAATATCTACAAAAAAGAAATACATTAATTTTTTTTTAAATCTATTTTTCTTTAAAGTTGTCAAAATATTGGAGAAAACAATCATTTTCAGAATTTAACATTAAAAGAAATTGCTTTTCTCGTCAATATTAAGTAAATAAAATTCTTCAAAAAATCGATTATTTTTTTTAATTGTCAAAAAATTTTTCGAAGGAATTAAATTATTTTATAAAAATTACATTGAAATAATTTTAAAAATCTATTTTTTCGAAATTTTTTATTAGAATTTAATTATTTAAAAAAAATAATAATAAAAAATGAATTGAAAATTTTTAAATATTGACTTTTTTGATTTATTATTAAAGTTTTCAAGAAAATTTAATAAAAAACAAATTCTTCAAAAACAAACATTTTTTTTTATTTTTCAGAAATTCAATTATTTTCAACAAATTTTACTAAATTTCAATCATTTGAAAAATTTTCTTTAAAAAATTGTCAATATGAAATAATAAAATTAATAAATAAATAAAATTCCTGAAAAAATTGATTAGTATTTTAAATTTTTCAAAAAATTTTTTAAAAAAATCCAATTATTTTAAAAATTAATTCTTAGCATTTTTTTGTTACAATTTTATAAAATTTCAATTTTTATAAAATTTTGGACTTATAGATAATTGAAAATTCAATTATCTTTTAAAACTTGTTTAAACATATATTGAAAACAGTAATTCTCAGAATTTTATAATCATAAGTTTAGAAAATTTAATTTTCTAAAAAAAAAATAATTTAAATTGTTAAATAATTTACTTTTTTTCAGAATTATCATTAAAATTCTTGGATATATCACGAATTTTTATATTTATGATTCAAATTATTCAAGATCTTGACTTCTTTTATGTTTTCCAAAAATTCAATTATTTTTTAAAGATTTTACTGAATTTCAATTTTTTTTCAAATTTTATAATTTAACAGTTTTAAATTTTCAAATTACAATCAATGTCATTGAAAAATCTATTATCATTCAAAAAATTTTTGAAAAAATTATTAAAAAACTAATTCAAAAACTTTTTTGATTACAATTTTCTAAAAATCAATTCTTTTCAATATTTTTGATTAAAAATATTTTCATGAAATCATTCACCTTAATAATTTTTAAAGTTTTTTTATTTTTTAAATTTTTTACTTTTTTACTTTTTAAATAACTTTTTTAAAAAAACCACAAAGAGTTACAGTTTATAACTTTTACTAAACAAAATTGATTTTTATTATTTAAATAAGTGAATTCTCGAAGACCTTTCGTAAAATTATTAAAAATAATTAATTTAGAGAAGAAGTTCAGTTAAAATTTATAGAAAGTAATTAAATTTTAGAGAACATAATTACAGTTGTAATTTTTAGAAGTAATTAATTAATTATTTAAATTTTAGGTTTTATTAATTTAAATATAAATTAAAAAAAATTTTATTTCTTCGAAAAAATAAATAAATATTTATTGATCTAAAATATTGAGTTTTTGAATAATTGAATTTAAGAAACAGTGAAATGCCTTTTTTTGTATCTTTAATCTTTTAAATTATATTTTTTAATCTTTAAACTAAAGCAACTTTTTCTGCGCCTTAAAATCAATCCGAGGCCTAATATTGCTTTAATTAATTTTTTTAAATATAGCTTTTTACTTCTGGTAAATTTAATGTTTAAAAAATTATCAAAAATAATCAAATAAAAAAACTTACGATTTTTCGGTCTTGCAATATGAGGTTTAGTGGCATCTGATGGTTCACCAGGTCCAGCTTTATTAACAGCTCGCACCCGGAATTCATACTGATTTCCTTCCTGAAGATCATTGACTCTTCCCGTTGTTTTATCGCCCTCGACTTCTGCACATTTCTCCCAAGTCGGACTGTATTTGTCCCGTTTCTCAATAATATAACCAGTAATAGGTGAACCACCATCAGAAGGTGGTCGCTTCCATTCCAATTCAACAAAGTCCGTGTCATAGTCACTGATTTTCGGCGTTCCCGGTTTTCCAGGTTCATCTAATAAAATCGTATAAGCAGATAATTATAAAATATAAATAATTACCTATATCAATTTTTTTATTTATATTAAAAAATTCAGAATTTTGATAAAAATTGTTGCTATTTAAAAAAAAAGAAATCTGGATATTTTTGAACCTAAAAAAATATTTGAGACTTTCGTCAATTAGCTATTAGGCCACAATTCTCAACATTGTTTACTATTAAAAATATACATTTCAAAAAATTTATAAATTCAATTGAGATTTGGAAAAATAGAAATAGTATTCAGAGTAAATTTTTGGAAATCGTCAACTCACCAAATGGATTTTTCGCCTCAATGCTCGTGGCTGTCGCCAACGGTTCCGACTTGCCCTGCTTATTGACAGCGCGAACTCGGAATTTATATTTATGATTTGGAATAAGACCCTCGACGTTCAATGAAGTTTCGGGTCCGTCAGTTTCGCCGGCAGGCACCCATCGTCCAGTTGTCTCGTCCAATTTTTCAACGACGTACTTCTCGATAGGCTGTCCACCGTCGTCTTCAGGTGGTTTCCAGGATAGATTGCAACCCTCGGCAGTGATATCGGCGACCTTGAGTGGTCCCTCAGGCGTACCTGGTTTATCCAGAACAAGAACATTCACATAAGCAATGTCCTTGCCATTGATATTTTCAGCGGTGATCATGAACTTTCCAGACTCCGCTCTCGTCGCCATTCGAACATTCAAATTCGTATTGTAAGGAACTTCCTTCAATTTCACACGATCTGAGGATATAATTTGCTTACTGCCAATGAACCATTTGGTAATTGGCGCCGGTTCTCCGGTGACTTTAACGTCGAATACAAAGTTTTGTCCGGCCTTCACTCGCACATCGATGAGATTTGTGCGATCAATCTTTGGCGCTAAATTGCGTGGTTTCGCGTAAATTGTCGGCGTTGCGTCTGAAGGTTCACCGGGTCCGGCTTTGTTCACGGCACGCACGCGGAATTCATAGGGTTGACCCTCGATGAGATCGGGAACGGTGGCTCGGGTCATGTCGGCGGGTACTTCAAGAGCCTTCTCCCACTCGCCGTATTTGTCCTTCTTCTCGATAATGTAGCTCGTCACTGGTGAGCCGCCGTCGTTTAAGGGCGGCTTCCACTTGAGATCGACGTGATCCTTGTCCCAGTCGGTGGCCTGGAGATCGCCAGGTTTGCCGGGTTCGTCGTAGGGATTCTTGGCGAGGATCGTTTGATCTGCTTCCAATGGTTCGGATTCGCCCTCGGCGTTGATTGCGGAGACGCGGAATTTGTATTCCTTGCCGGGTGTTAGGCCGGTCACCTCGAGATTTGGCTCGGTTGATCGACCGCAAGGAACCCAGCATCCGGTTTCCGGATCCATTTTGTCGACCTGGTAGTACTCGATTGGAGTGCCGCCGTCGTCGATTGGACGCTTCCATTTTAATTGACAGCCTTCTTTGTGAACGTCTGTGACGCTGAGTGGCCCTTCTGGTGGTGCGGGTTTATCGGTGACTGTCACCATTACGGAAACGGTGTCTTTACCTGAGGAATTGATGGCGGTGATGGTGTATTCGCCAGTATTGCCACGTTTCACCGGGCGGATCGTCAATTTTGTGTTGTAATCGGAATTGTCGAGTGAGACTTGTTTGTTGGGTGTCAGGGGGTTCGTCGCCCATCGCCAATCGCATTTTGGTGGCGGTTCGCCAATCACGTTCACGTCGAATTTCAGGGTCGATCCGGCTGAGAGTGTCACGTCACGGAGGTTGCGGCGATCAATCTTCGGAGCCACTGTTAAAATAAATTAAATTATTGTAATTAAATGAAATGAATTTATCATTCGGTAACTAATATTAAAGGGGGAAAGAAGTTAACAATTTTTCCTAATCAATCTCTCTTCATGTCGATACATGAAATTCAAGAGCTTATTCAAGAGATTTATTTGAGAGAGATTGATTCGGAAAAATTGTTAACTTCTTTCCACCTTTAAATTATTATTATTACCTACTATTATATATTATTATTATCTAAATTACACAACTTATTTTAAAATATCAACTTCCATTTTTGGAAAATTTCAGATTTAGATTTATAAAATTCAATTATTAACTAATTAATTATTATTTACCATTTTCAAAAATAATACAATTTTTGTTAAGAATTAGATTATTTATAAAAATTTCAATTAAATTCTGCGCTTGCATTAAATTATTTTCCATACAATTTTAATAACATTTCTTAAAAAAATTGAATTACTTTAAAATTTTTAATACAATTTTGATAAAATTTCTCGTAAGAATTCAAATAAATTTTTAAATTTTAAATAAAATTCTTGACATGAATTCAATTATTCTCAATGCAATTTTAATAAAATTCTTTAAAAAAATTAAATTATTTTCAGAAATTTAAATAATATCCTTCGAAAAAATTCAATTATTTTCAAAAATAATTGGACAATATTTGTTTATAAGAATTCAATTACGTTTAATACAATTTTAATTGAATTCTTTTGCTAAATTCAATTATTTTCAAAAATTGTAATATAATTTTTCACAGAAATTCAATTATTTTCAAAAATATTAATAAAATTTGTTTATAAGAATTCAATTACGTATAATACAATTTTAATTGAATTCTTTCGCGAAAATTTATTAAATTTAATTAATTTAATAATATTCTTCGAAAGAATTCAATTATTCTCAAAAATGTTGATAATATTTGTTTATAAGAATTCAATTACGTTTAATACAATTTTAATTGAATTCTTTTGCAAAATTCAATTCTTTTTAAAAATTGTAATATAATTATTCACAGAAATTCAATTATTATCAAAAATTTCCATAATATCCTTCGAAAGAATTCAATTCTTTTCAAAAATAATTGATAATATTTGTTTATAAGAATTCAATTAATTATCAAAAATTCCCATAATATCCTTCGAAAGAATTCAATTCTTTTCAAAAATAATTGATAATATTTGTCTATAAGAATTCAATTACGTTTAATACAATATTAATTGAATTCTTTTGCTAAATTCAATTATTTTCAAAAATATTAATAAAATTTATTTATAAGAATTCAATTACGTTTAATACAATTTTTATTGAATTTTTTCGCTAAATTTAATTGTTAGCAAAAATTTTAATTTAATTTTTCACAGAAATTGAATTATTTTCAAAAATATTAATAAAATTTGTTAATATGAATTCAGTTATGTTGAATACAATTTTAATTGAATTCTGTCGCCAAATTTAATTATTTTCAATAGTTATAAAACACTTCTTTGAAAGAATATGAAATATGAATATGAAAATTCTTTGCAAGAATTAAATTATTTTCATAAATAATAAAATTCTTCAAAGAAATTCAATTATTTTCATAAATAATAAATCGTTTCGGAGGAATTCAATTATTTTCAATACAATTTTAATAAAATTTCTCTAAAGAATACAATTATTTTCAAAAATATTATTTAAATTCAATTATTTTCCAGAGTTTTAATAAAAATTCAATTATTTTCAACAATTCCGATAAAATTCTTCGAAACAATTTAATTATTTTTATAAATAATAAAATTCTTCTGAGAAATTCAATTATATTCAACAATTCTGATAAAATTCTACGAAACAATTCAATTATTTTTATAAATAATAAAATTCTTCTGAGAAATTCAATTATTTTCAATACAATTTTAATAAAATTTTAATAAAATTTCTATGGAAAAATTCAATTATATTCAAGATAATTTCAATAAACTTTCTCTAACAGGTTTAACTATTTTTAAAATTTGTAATACAATTTTTCTAAACAATTCAATTGTTCTCGAAAGTTTTTAATAAAATTCTTTGTAAATTTCAACTATTTTCAAAATTTCGAATTAAAATTATTTAAAAAAATTATATTATTTTCGCGAAATTTAATGAAATCCTTTAAAAAGAAAATGTCATTATTTACAAAAATTCTAATAAAATTGTTTTAAAAAATTACGATTATTAATGTAGATTATTATCATTAGTAATAAATTAAAATTTACTACTATTGCAGAAATTGAAGAAGATGAAGAAGAATTGAAGAAATTCTTTAATTAAAAAATGAAACTTACAGAATCGGGGTTTAGCGGTGAAGGTTTTGCTTGCATCGCTTGGTTCCGATGGACCGGCTTTGTTGACAGCCATTACGCGGAATTGATAATCATTGCCCTCGATGAGGCCAGTGACAAGTGCTTTTGGCAGAGGAGAATCAGTTTCCAAGGCCTTCTCCCACATGGTGCTGTATTTATCTTTCTTCTCGATAATGTATCCGGTGATCGGTGATCCACCGTTGCTGACCGGCTCCTTCCAGACGAGATCCACTTGATTCGCTGTCCAGTCTGCAGGTTCGGGTGCTCCGGGCGCTGAAGGTACAGCTGAAAAAAAAATATTTATACATTTGTTAGACAATTTAAATTTAAAATAATTAAGTTAAAAAATTAATATGAAACATGAAGATAACAATCACTCCGAGTCGAAGACTTGGAGTTATCGTTATCTTCATGTTTTTTACTTGTGTAGTAAAAAAACGAGAATATTTTAATTTAGTTAAATTCTTGTAATATTTATATTTGAATTTATATAATAATTTAAATAAGAAAAATAAGAAAGAAAACGTACTGTATGGATCTTTAGCAATGATAGATCCGAAAGTTTCGAGTGGTTCCGAATCTCCTTCCTTGTTCTGCGCTTTGACCCTGAACTTGTACTCATGACCGGGAGTCAAGCCATCGACTTTCATTTCAGTTCCGCAAGTTTTGCCAACAGGAACCCAAGCTCCCGTTTCTGGATCGTATTTTTCCACCAGATAGGTTTCAATTGGCTCGCCGCCATCGTCTTTCGGCTTCTTCCACTTGAGTGTACATCCGTCCTTGTGGATGTCAGACACTTCCAATGGACCTTCCGGCTTCTCGGGTTTGCCTACAATCACAATTTTCCATAAATTCACCATTTCGATTTAATTTCTTCAAAAATTTTCTTCTCTTTTTTGTAGAGCAATTTTCTCAAACTCAATGTATTTTATTTTTGAATAATTTCTAGAATTTTTTCTATTTTGTATTTATCTTATTTTTACTTTATATTTATTTTATGTTTATTGTATTTTTATTTTATGTTTATTTGTTTATTCTGTACTTTTCTAAATTTTTTTTGCAATTTTGAATATAAAAATTTTAAAATACACAAAATTTGTAAAGTTATTTGAAAGTAAAATGACAAACACTTACAGACAACAGTGACTTCAACGTCGGCAGTATCAGTTCCGTATTGATTGGAAGCTGTGATTTTATAAATTCCACTGTCTTTACGCTCGGGTTTTTCATTGAAGAATTTAGTATTGTATGGCACATTCTCCACTCGACGATAAGTGGTTTGCTGAATGCTCTTATTATTCAACAACCAACTAACGTCCGGCGCTGGTTCACCAGAAACTTTAACGTCGAAACGAATTGGTTCACCTTCGCGAACAATGAGGTCCCGCAGGTTTCTTCTATCAATTTTCGGAGGCACTTTAAAAAGAACATCATTCGTTAATAAAATTAGAATTTTTAATTAAAATCAATTCATTTTTTCTAAATTCAATTAAAATTAAATTTTTTTTTAATAGAATTCAATTAAAATTATATTTTGATAGAATCGAATAAAAATAAAAATTATTGTAATTAATCTTACTTCTTCGACACTTGGCGACAATGCCCTTGCTCACATCAGACGGTTCACCTGGACCAGCAGCATTCACAGCCTTGACGCGGAATTCATATTCAACTCCTTCGTCTAAATTGTCAGCGCGACCTTTGCAATCGGGACCAAATACTTCACCAGCTTTGATCCATTTTGGACTGCCTTTTTCGCGTTTTTCAATCACGTAACCAGTGATTGGAGATCCACCGTCGGTTACCGGTGGGGTCCATCTAAGGTCAACGTGATCTTTGTCCCAATCAGTTGCTTCCGGACGGCCAGGTGCTCCAGGCTCGTCTAAATACAAAAGCAAATAATTTCCTTCACCAATTCGCTTCGCTAGTTAACGTAGAAAAATCTCTAAATTTCTTTTAATTAATTAAATAAAAATTAAAAGAGAATTAACGTAAAAATTATTATAAAAAAACAATGTAAAAATTATCATAAAAAACGAATTATCGTAAAAATTATCACAAAAAAGAGAAAATATTGTCAAAACTTCCGCGAATAACGTTCAAATTGAAAAAGGGTGCCACATCGGTCCAATCTTTCTATTTAAATGAGAGTGACAATTTATTTTCAATAACTATTGTTTAAAAAAAACGTTTTCTAGGCCAAGGTTTAATAACAACACATACCAAATGGATTCTTGGCAATGATTCCAACGTCAGTAACAAGGGGCTCAGATTCTCCCTCAGCATTGACAGCGACAACACGGAATTTATACTCTTGACCAGGAACAAGATTTTCCACGTCCATTTTCGGCTCAAGTGTACGACCGACAGGTATCCAGCGACCTGTGGTCGTATCCATTTTCTCAACCGCATAGTGATCGATCGGCACACCACCATCATCCAAAGGTGGATTCCATTTCAAGCTACAACCTTCCTTATGGATTTTCGAAACTTCCAGTGGTCCTTCCGGTTTACCCGGTCTATCCAACACTGTCACGCTTATCGTCGCTTCGTCCTTGCCGGAACTATTTTCCGCCTTAAGAGTCAAGTGACCCGTGTGCGATCGAGCAGCCGATGAAATGACGAATTTCGTCTTGTAGTCCTCGAGTTCAATGGCGACGCCATCCTTGTAGTCCTCGAGTTCCTTTTTATTCAGGTACCAAGTCTTCGTTGGCGGTGGTTCACCGGAGACTTTGACATCAAGACGAATGTGATTGCCAGCCTTGACGGTGATGTCACGCAATGTCGTGCGATCAATTTTCGGCGGTGCGAAACGATCTTTTGCAATTAATGTATCACTGGGTTCGCTCGGTTTACTGAGTCCTCCCTTATTCAACGCCTTTATGCGGAATTGATACTTTTGTCCTTCGATGAGATCGCCCACTTTGGCCTCTGTCTTGTGTCCAGGAACTTCGGCGACCTTTTGCCATTTTCCGAATTGATCTTTCTTCTCGACTATGTATTTTTCGATTGGCGCGCCGCCGTCCTTCTTTGGCGGTGTCCATTTCAAATCGACGTGGTGCTTGTCCCAGTCTTTCAATTCTGGTTTTCCTGGCTCGTCAGGTTCGGCTGCAGAAGAAAAAATAAAATGAAAATTGCCATAAAACAAAATTTAAAAATTTTTACGTTTTTAAAAATTGTAAGAAGAAAATTTTAGGAGAAAAATTTGTTCGAAGAAAATAAAATTCAAAAGGTATTAAAAATGAAAAAGTAAACGTACTGTAAGGATTCTTGGCAGTCGTAGGAATGGCGGTTTCCAAAGGTTCGGATTCGCCCTCGCTGTTGACGGCCTTAACCCGGAACTGATAGTCTTTGCCTTCGTTTAGGCCACCGATTTCCGCTTCTGGTGTTTTGCTCGTTCCGCAAGGTACCCAGCGGCCTGTGTCAACATCCATACGCTCAATGACGTAGTGATCGATCGGTTCGCCGCCATCGTCTTCTGGTTTGTTCCACTTCAATTTACAACCTTCGGCTGTCACATCCGAAACGTCTAGTGGTCCCTTAGGTTTACTTGGTTTGCCCAAAACCTACGAATTCGATTTATTATAATTATGCAAATTACAAAATTTTTTACTTTCTATAATAATTTCATAATCAAAATTTTTAAAATTCACATATTAAGTACATAATTAATTATAATTGTTTATATTTTCAAAAATTTCAATACAATTCTTCGAAAAAATTCAATTATTTTCATAAATAATAACATTCTTCGGAAGAATTCAATTATTTTTATATCTAAATAATAACATTTTTTGCAAAAATTTAATTATTTTTAAAAAAATTTTAATAAATCTTTCGAAACAATTCAATTGTTTTTTAAAATAGTAAAATCCTTTACCAAAAATTTAATTATCAATAAAATTTTACGACAGAATTCAATTTTTTTTTAATTCGTTACAAAAATTTTCAAAAGAATTCAATTATTTTCTAAAATTTCAGTAAAATTCTTCCTAAATATTCAATTATTTTCAATACAATCTTAACTAAATTCCTACAAAGAATTTAAATTTTCATCGAAACAATTATATTATTTTTCAAAAATTTTAATAAAAATCTTTGCAAGATTTCAATTATTTTCATAAATAATAAAATTTTTCAAAGAATTTCAATTATGTTGAAAAATTTTAATAAAATTCTTCCTAAAAATTCAATTATCTTCATAAAAAGTAAAATTCTTTTGAAGATTTCAATTATTTTCTTAAATAATAAAATTCTTCGGAGGATTTTAATTATTTTCAAAATTTTTAATACAATCCTTCGCAAGAATTCAATTATCATCATAAAAAATAAAATTCTTTGGAAGATTTCAATTATTTTCATTAATAATATAATTCTTCGGAGGATTTCAATTATTTTCAAAAATTTGAAACAAATTCTTGTCAAGAATTCAATTTTTTTTATAAATAATTGAATTCTTTACAGAATTTCAATTATTTTCGAAAATTTCAATTGAAATTATTCAAAAAACTATATTATTTAAAAAAACACAAAGAAATTCTTCAAAAGAATTGAATTATTTACAAAAATTGTAATAAAAACCTTTAATGTAGTATCTATTCTTTGAAAGAATTAAATTTTTTTCTATATTTAAATAAAATGTCTTGAATGAATTAAATTATTTTTGAAAATTAATAAGATTCTGAGAAGAATTTAATTATTTTCTAAAAATTTTAATAAAATTCAATAATTAAATGTTTAATTTCAATTATTAAGAAACACGATTATTTTAAAAACTTGAAAGAAATTGTTCATAAAATTCAATTATACTTTCAAAATTTTCAATTAAAATTAATAATAAAACTCCATTATTTAAAAAAAAATTCAAGGAAATTTTTCAAAAGAATTTAATTAGGATTTTTAAAGATTTTAATAATATTTTTCGCGAGAATTCGTTTATTTTTATAAATAATAATATTCTGCGAAAATGAATAAAGTAGAAAAAATGAAATTTTTTGTTTAGAAAATATGAAAAAGGAATTTATTGTTGAAAAAATAATAACCTGTAGTTCGACTTCAACTTCATCGGTGCCACTGTCATTCTTCGCTGTGACAACATAGATACCAGTGTCTGATCTCTGCAATTTGTTCAACATAAAAGTTGTGTGATAGTCCTCGCTCTCAACTTTGAGACGATCTTGTGTTTTTAAAACGAGATTATTGTGCTTCCAGGTGACAATCGGCGCCGGTTCTCCTTTAACATCAGCTTCAATTCGCAGCATTTGTCCAACTCGCATGACTTTCTTTTGCAAGTTCTTGCGATCAATGTGTGGAGCCACTGTAAATTGCAAATTAATTATTTATTAAACAAATTTTGCAAAAATGAAAGAAATTAGATTTAGATTAGAATTAGATTACTTTCATAAATAATAAAATTTTTTGCGGAAATTCAATTATTTTCAACACATTAATTTTAAAATTGAAAACATTTGAAAAGAAAAATTATTTAAAAAGTTAGGGAACAAAGAAGCAAACAAAAACTAACGTTAAAATGCGAACAGATTACCGGAATATGACGATTATTTGACATAGATTTTACATGAATTACATTTTTTATTTGGTAAACTTTCTATTAAGAAAATTGCTATTTAAATAAATTGCTAATTAAACGAATTGTTTATTAATTAAATTTCCAACTAAACAAATTTCTTATTGAGTAAATTTTATATCAAATAAATTTCTTATTAAATAAATTCCCTACTAAATAAATTTGCTATTTAATAAATCTCTTGTTGAAGAAATTGTTCGTTAAATAAATTTCCTACTAAATAAATTTTTTATTAAATAAATTTTCTACTGAATAAATTTCTTATTAAATAAATATTTTATCAAATAAACTTTTATAGGGTAAGTGCGGGTATAGTCGGACAGTACTAGTAGTCGGACACTTTTGTGTTTTTTGGCAAATAAATAATAATGCATTGTGATAATTACTTTAAAAAGTATACTAGACGAATGTGTGAAGTTTATATTTTATTAAAATAGTGTTATTTTCGAAAATAATTAAACAAGAAATATTTTATTTAATGTTTTAAAAATCATGGTGTCCGACTATAGATACAACCATTTTCGAGTAGCGCGATGAGTGGCACAAAGTTTTGTTGATAATTAATCATAAATATTAAAACGTATAGGGTCTAAATATTATATTAATAACTTCTAATATGCTTGAATTCCATTTTCCAGCAGATAGCAATTAAAAAATTATCTTTTTCACTTTATAAATTCAAAATATCTGACAGATGTCCGACTATAGAAACAAGGGGAAAAAGTGTCCGACTACTAAAGCATTCGTAATTTTTTATTAAAATGTTTATATTTTATTAAATACTTAACTATTTGTAACAAATTTATATTATTTTTAATCCTGAAGAACTCCTTTAATTAATAATGTGCTTATAAACACAGTAGATATTTGCTATTTCAAGAAAAAAAGCATAATTTAAGATTGTATCCTTAAGTGTCCGACTACTAGTGCATTTACCCTATTAGTAAATTTTCTAATGGTAGCTAATTTAGAATTTAAAGGAAACTTACGGAAACGGGGTTTGGCAATCACGCTCTTTGATGTATCACTTGGTTCTCCAGGTCCAGCTTTATTTCTAGCAACGACTCGGAATTCGTATTCGTGACCCTCTTCAATACCATCATTGACCTTGGCGTCTGTGCGATCTCCAGGAACGCTGGTAACGTCAATCCATTGTCTACCGTCTTTGTCTCTCATTTGAATCACGTATCTCTCAATTGGTGCACCACCATCACTTTCCGGTGGAGTCCATTCAAGATCGACAAAGTCCTTGTCCCAATTGGTGATCTTTGGCCTACCGGGTTTACCAGGTTCGTCTGTCGATGTAAAGTTGAGTAAAGTATATTTAAAATGAAAAATAAAGTGATTTTTGAAATAGCAGTTCTTTTCGATTTGACAGTAAATTATTATTTATTTTTTTAAGTAGAAAAATAGATCGAAGTGATTAACTTACCAAATGGATTTTTGGCGATGATGGCCTTGTCGGCTTCCAATTCTTCAGATTCGCCTTCTTTATTCACAGCCTTAACTCGGAACTTGTAAGGTTTGCCCTCTAACAAGCCGGTAATATTTGCTTCCGGGTCTGTTGATCGACCGCAAGGAATCCATTGTCCTGACAGTGGATCGAGCTTCTCGATTTCATAGAATTCAACTGGACTGCCTCCGTCATCTTCTGGTTTCTTCCACTTCAGTTTGCAACCGTGTTTTGTAATATTCGACACTTCGAGAGGTCCCTAAATTTTTTAATAGAAAATCATTTAGTTTAGAATAAAAAATCATTTATTTTCCAATAAAAAATCATTTATTTTACAATAAAAAATTCATAAAAAAAATATTTTCCTCCTTGACATAAAATAATATAATAAGATAAAAAAATTCAAAAAATAAAATAAAATACCTGTGGTTTGGACGGTTTACTAAGAATAGTGATATCAACTTCGGCGATATCTTCACCAACTTCATTTGCCGCTTTGATAACATATCGACCAGTGTGCATTCGCTTCGCCTTGAGAATGATGAATTTCGTATGATAATCGACATTATCAATGCGAAAATCGTTATCATTTGTGAGTTCTTCGCCTCTGAGGGACCAAGTAACTTTCGGTGGTGGTTCGCCAATGATATTCACGTCTAATGTCAGTGTCAGACCAACCTTAATCATTTGTGGTTGAAGATTTGTGCGATCAATGTACGGTTTCACTGTTAATGGAAAGAGAAGACAAAAATTCATATAACATATTTAAATCATTGATAAATTTTCAACAAAGAAGTTTATAAGGTAATTTATAAATTTATAAATTATTTAATTATTAAATTTATAAACTTACTAATTTCAAAATTGATAAGTTTATAAATTTTAAAAATTGATAAGTTTATAAATTTGCAAACTGATAAGTTTATAAATTTATAATTTAATAATTTAGAGAATAACTCACAGTATCTGGCTTTAGCGGTGTGTGGATTAGTTGCCTCACTGGGTTCACCAGGTCCGGCTTTATTAACAGCGCGAACTCGGAATTGATACTGATTTCCTTCCTCTAATCTCGGTACCGTTCCGGTGCAAATTGGACCCTCTACTTCGGCGGCCTTAACATAATTTGTACCAAATCTGTCCTTCATTTCGATAATATAACCGGTAATTGGAGCACCACCGTCTCTGATCGGTGGTTCCCACTTTAGTTTCACCATGTGCTCGTTCCAGTCGACAATTTCTGGAAGACCTGGCGCTGGCGGTGGATCTGGAATGAAATTTCTACTTTAGTTTCTCATTATTCAAAAAACTAGTATACAAATAGCTAAATTCAACTAATTCTTACTTAAACTTGATTAAACATAAAATAAACTATTAATTATTCACAAAAGTTTTAACAAAATGTTTTATAAGAATTCAATTATTTTCATAAATAATAAATTTCTTTGCATCAATTCAATTATTTTCAGTACAATTCTTAAAAGAATTTCTCGAAAGAATTTAATTATTTACGAAAATTGTCATAAAATTCTAAGAATTCAATTATTTCCAAAACAGTTATAATGAGTTCAATTTTTAAATTTTGAATTACAATTATTAGCAAACACGATTTTTTTAAAAACTTGAAAGACATTTTTTGTAAAATACAATTATTTTCAAAATTTTAATAAAATTCTTCGCAAGAATTCAATTGTTTTCATAAATAATAAAATTCCTCGTTTGAATTAAATTATTTTCAAAAATTTTGATACAATTCTTTATAAGAATTCAATTCCTTTCAATACAATTTTAATAACATTTCTTTTATGAATTCAATTATTTTTAATATAATTTGAATAAAATTTCTCCTAAAAATTTAATTATTTTCAAAAATTTCAAAAATATTTCTTTATGAGAATTCAATTACGTTTAAAACAATTTTAATTGAATTCTTTAGCAAAATTCAATTTTTTTTTTTTTTTTTTTTTTCAATTTTTTCAATTTTTTTAAAAAAAATTTTAATATAATTCCTTACAAGAATTCAATTAATTATTTCAAAAAATTTTGATACAACTCTTTATAAGAATTCAATTCTTTTCAATTCAATTTTAACTAAATTCCTCGAAAAATTTTTAATTTTCTTGGAAACAATTAAATTATTTTCAAAAATTTTTTTGAAAATAGTTCAATTCTTTCAAAGAATTTTATAAAAAGTTTTTAAAATAATTTAATTCTTTCGAGGCATTTCAGTTAAATTTAATTCAAAATCATTAAATTGAATTGTATCTTGTTTATAAAAATAATTGAATTCTTGTAAAGAATTTTTTTATTTACAAAAATAATTGAATTCTTAAGATGAATTTTATTAAAATTTTTGAAAATAATTGTATTGTTTTAATAAAATCTCTAGATGAAATTCAATTATTTTCGAAAATTTTGATAAAATTCCTTTAGAAAAATTCACTTAATTTCAGTACAATTATAATTAAATTCTTTGAAAGAATTTAATTATTTTCATCAATTTTGATTTATTTTTTTAATTAAGAAAAAGAAAGAGAATTTTATTTAATTTGTATAAAATTAAATTTCGAAAATTAGTGTCAATGCTGAGCGTCAAAAATTATTTTTTTGACGAAACAGAAAAGAATAAAACAATTTTTTTCCTAGTTTTTAGGTTTCAAAACAAAAAGTACTCTGCAAATGTTTTTAACTTCCTAGGTGGATAAAAGAGACGAGATTGACATTTTTGTCTCTAAAAATCTCAAATAATAATTCTCGAAGCTGAGCGTCGGCGATAATTTTAAGAATATAGAATTAATATTATAAATAAAAATAAATTTTTAAGTATAGTTTTCTTAAATTATCGGATTAAAAAACTTACCGAATGGATTCTTAGCCAAGATGGCAGTATCCGTTTGGAGTGGTTCCGATTCTCCTTCTTCATTAACAGCTTTCACGCGGAATTCGTATTTCTTTCCGGGTTCTAGACCAGTGACGGTGTGTTCCGTTTTCTCAGGATCAAGAACAGTTCCTGCTGGTACCCATCGTCCAGTGGTGACGTCCATTTTTTCGACAATATAACTGTTCAGAGGAAGACCTCCATCGTCTTTAGGTTTCTTCCACTTGAGTTTACAACCTTCTTTGTGGACGTCGGTCACCTCCAACGGTCCTTCAGGCTTGCCAGGCTTGTCTAAAATAAATTGTATTTTAATCGAGAGGCACATTTTATTTTTTCATAAACCTTTAAATAATTTTAATAAACTAGGTATTAATTTAATTTTAATTTCTAAATTTTGTTTGATTTTTGTAAACTTACCAAGAATAATAATTTCGACATCGGCTTCGTCATGGCCGGAATCATTGACAGCTTTAATTGTGTATTTTCCAGTGTCAGCGCGAGTGGTATTTGTCATTTGAAGTTTAGTGTTGTAATCTTCATTTTCGATTTTGACATTTGCACTCGTGGCGAGGGGTCTCAAACCGAAACTCCAGGTGATAGTTGGAGGCGGTTCACCCTTGACATCAACGTCAAGTTTGACTATTTGACCAGCTCGTACTTTCACTGTTCCCAGTTTGTCACGATTGATAAACGGTTTCACTGAAAATCATAATAAATTAATTGTCTTCGTTTCTTTACTTTTTTTACCTGTCTTACAAAATTCGAAAATGCAATTTTTACTAATTACCAAAAGTAAAAGAAGAAAATAATACGACAAAATTAAAAATAAAATAATGAATAAAAATTAAGAAAAAACACGAAATTGATTCAAAAGAATTGATTGACTCGGAGTGATCGATTTAATAAAATTAAAAAAGAATAACTTCTGAGGAATTAAATTCTGAAAATAAATTGAATTTTGAAATGAAAACTAATTGATAGAAAATACTTACAGAAACGAGCTTTGGCAATATGAGGTTTGGTTGGTTCACTGGGTTCGGATGGACCGGCTTTGTTGACGGCACGAACTCGGAATTGATAAGTGCCACCTTCCTTTAATCCAGGAACACGAGCCTTCGGCAGAGGGGAATCAGTGACCAAAGCCTCTTCCCAGTGTCCCAATTTCTCTTTCTTCTCGATAACATATCCAGTGATGGGAGCACCGCCATCATCCTTTGGCGGTTCCCACTTGAGATCGACGCGATCAACGTCCCAGTCTTCTAATTCGGGAGTTCCAGGTTTTCCGGATAAGTCTAGAAGAAGACAATCATTATTTTTCATGTTAACCTTTTAACTGATTGTGAGTTAAAATTATAATTTATAATTGAACAATAAAAAGAGTTATTCTAATTAAATGGATTGGAGAAACTCACCAAATGGATTCTTGGCCTTAATTGATCCATCGGTTGTCAATGGTTCAGATTCGCCCTCTTCGTTGAGTGCTTTCACTCTGAACTCGTAATCGTGACCTTCCTGCAGACCTTTGACTTCCAGTTCGGTGTCGTTTGTCCGACCAACAGGCACCCATCGACCTGTATTTTTATCTAGCTTCTCGACTTGATAACCGGTGATTGGTTTACCACCATCGTCTTCCGGTTTTTCCCACTTGAGCTTGCAGCCATTCTTCGTAATGTCTGATACTTTAAGTGGACCTTTCGGTTTTCCAGGTGCAGCTGAAGTGACACAAAATTATTATTAGCCATTTAATTAAAGTTTCTTTTAGTTTCTATTAATTTTTATTAGTTGTTAAATTAAAATTTCTATTAGTTCGTTTTAATTTTTATTAGCTATTTAATTAAAATTTCTGTTACTTCGAATTGATATTCATTAGCTATTTAATTTAAAGTTCTATTTGTAAACTTACAAAGGACAGTGATGTCAACTTCAGCCTCATCTTCGCCGTGAGGATTGACAGCCTTAATTTTCCAGAGTCCAGTATTTTTTCGTATACAATCGGTGATGTTCAATTTTGAGTTGTAATCAACATTGACGATTTCAATGTTGCCTTCGGTTTTCACGACTTGTCCCACTTGGTACCAAGTGACTTCCGGTGGTGGTTCACCTCGAATGTCAACATCGAATTTGATAGGCTTTCCGGCTCGGACAATAGTTGTTTTCAAGTTTGTTCGATCGATTCTTGGTTTTACTGGAAAGAAAGAAAAATTTAAATTTAAAAAATTTACAAATTTAAAGAATTCACTTATTAAATACATAATATTAAATATTCTTGTTTATTATTCAAAAAAATATATTCGCAAGAATATAATTATTCTCATAAATAATAAAATTTTTCAAAGCAATTCAATTATTTTCAATTCAATTTTAATAAAATTTCTCGAAAGAATACAATTATTTTCAAAAATATTAATTAAATTCGATTATTTTCAAGAATTTTAATATAAATTCAATTATTTTCAACAATTTTGATGAAATTCTTTTAAAAAAAACTTTAATTTCAAAATTTTTAATAAAATTCCTTCAAAAAATGTAATTATAAATTGTAAAATCCTCCGCAAGAATTAAATTATTTTCAAAATTTTAAATTAAATTTTACTTTAAAAAAATTTATTATTTTTGCAAAATTTAATTAAATTTGTCAAAAAAAAATGTAATTATTTACAAAAACTCTAATAAAATTGTTTAAAAGAATTTAATTTTCTATGAATAATTTTAACATAATTTAATATTTAAATTTAATTTTCAAATTTTTTTTATACTTCTTCACAAGAATTCAATGATTTTTAGTAAATCGACAATTTAATTATTTTTGAAAATAATTGAATTCTTGAATAGAGTTTTATTAAAACATTTTCAAATAATTGAATCCCTGCGAAAAAATTTATTATTTCTACAAATAATTAAATTATTGTAAAATTTTTAAAAATAATTGAATTTTTCAGAAGAATTTTATTAAAATTGTATTTAAAAAAATTGAATTCCTGTGAAAAATGTAGTATTTATTGATATTATTGAATTATTTCGAATAATTTGAAAAAAATTTAAAGATAATTTAATTTTCCCTGGAATTCAATTAAAATTTTATTTAAAATAATTGAATTCCAGCGAAAATTTCTTTATTCATGAAAATAATTAAATTCTTGAATTAAATTTTATTAAAAGTTTTTTTAATAATTGAAATCCTATGAAAAATTCAATCATTTTTTATGATAATTGAATTTTCTAGGAGAATTTTTACAAGATTTTTAGAAATAATTGAAATTTTCGAAAAAATCAATTAAAATTGTATTGAAAATAAGTGAAAGTCTGATAATAATTTTATTATTTATATAAAAATAATTGAATTTTTCACGAAGATTATTATTATTTATAAATTGACTTTTTGCAATGAATTTTATTACAATTATTGAAAATAATTGAATTCTTGATAAAATTCAATTACTTTCAAAATTTTCAGTATAAATTGTTAAAAAAAACTCCACTATTTTCAAGAATTTTAAAATAAATTCTTAAAAACAATTGAATTATTTTAAAGAATTTTAATAAAAATCTTGCCAAGAATTAAATGATTTTTAAATTTTAAACATTTAAAAAGAAAAATTATTCAAAAAGTTAGGAAACAAAAAAGCAAACAATAACTAACTTCAAACTACGAACAGATTACTGGAATACAACGATTATTAATTTAAAAGATAAACAATAATGGAAAAAATAATAATTGAATAAATAATAATTTAATAAATATTAATTGAATAATTAATAATTTAATAAGCAATAATAGAATAAATAATAATTTAATAAATTATAACTGAATAAATAATAAGACTTAAAATTTGAATTACTCACGTGCTTTGAATTTACAGATCTGCATCTTTGAGGCATCTGAAGGTGGCGATAGTCCAGCTTTGTTAACAGCAATGACCCTAAATTGATATTCGCCCTTTTCCTTCAAATCGGGAACCTTAGCTGTAAGTTCACTGCCAGAAACTTCAATGGCTTTCTCCCAGTCCGGCTTGTAACGATCTTTCTTCTCGATGATGTACTTCTCAATCGGAGCACCACCATCGAAGTCTGGAGCGGCCCACTTGATGGTCACTGATTCGTTATCATAATCAACAATATCAGGAGTTCCCGGTTTCAATGGCTCATCTAAAATAAATAAATAAATCGTTAACAACTTGTCCTATTTATCTTCTCAATTTTTAAAATATTTTTATCCTCTCGTCTAGTTTATATTTTTTTCTCAAAAAAGTTCTCCTTCTTTAAATTTTGCATTTAATTTTTCAAAAATTATATTTTCACTAATTCAGTAATTTCAAAAATTAAAATTAAATTGAAATTAGGTAATTCGTTAAAAATTGAAATTTTAAAATATTTTTATCCTCTTGTGTGATTTTTATTTTTTTTCTCAAAAAGTTTCTCTTCTTTGAATTTTGCATTTAATTTTCTTAAAATCATAAGTTTATTAATTTAATAATTTTAAAAATGGAAGAAAAAAATTAAATTGAATTTGAGTGATTCGTTAAAAAGGAAAATTGAAAATAAAATTGAATGCGAGTGATTCGTAAAGAATGAAAATTGAAAATAAAATCGAATACAAGGATTTGTACAGGATAAAAATTAAAAACTGAAAATAAAATTAAATTCAAGTGCTTCGTACCGAATGGATTCTTTGCAATCACACCCCGCTCGCTCTCAAGAGGCTCCGAATCTCCCTCATCGTTGACAGCAGTGACACGGAATTTATATTCACTTCCTGGATTAAGTCCAGTGATTTCGAATTCAGTGAGGGGCGAATTGCCGGGAATTTTACCGCAACGCACCCACTTGCCGGTTCTTGTGTCCATTTTTTCGATTTCGTATTCCTTGATGGGACTTCCGCCGTCATCCTCGGGCTTTTCCCATTTGACCTTAGCTGTTGTTTTCGTGACGTCAGACACAACGAGTGGTCCTTTCGGTGGATCCGGTTTACCTGCGAATTAATTTAAACAATGAGTACAATCGTAATTAAAAATAAGAATATAACTTTAAAACTTAATAAAAAACAAATAATTGGAGTAACTCACTGAGAACTGTGAGTTCAACTGTTTCTTCGTCCTTTCCATTAACATTCTCAGCGACCAAAGTATATTTTCCAGTATCCTTTCTCACAGCGTTGATAACAGTAAAATCGGTATGATATTCGACATTCTCAATTTTTATCCGTTCGGTGTTTGTCAGGGGGATGTTATCCCTCCAAATCCATTTGCATTCTGGTGGAGGTTCACCGATAACATCCACTGACCATTTGTGAGTACGTCCGGCTTTGATAATGATGGATTTTAAGTTTGTTCTGTCAATTCTTGGTTTCACTGTAAAAATTAAGTTTAAATTATTATAATTAAATTATTGAAATTAGATTTAACTTACAAAAATCTTTGTTTTTCTTTTTTAGTAAGAAAAAAATGTTTCTGTTCTTTAGAAATTAGATTTTACTTTAAAAAATCTTTGCTTATTGTTTTTCTTGTTTAGACAGAAAAATGTACTTACAATTTTTGTGTTTGCAAACATGATTGTCAGTTGGCTCGCTAGGCTGAGAAGATCCAGCCTTATTGTGAGCTCGTACTCTAAATTGATAGACCATTTTTTCCTTAAGTCCATCGACTTTAATTTCCGGATTGTCGTCTTTTGTTTTTGCAACTTCGACCCAATCGGGCGAAAATTTGTCCTTCATTTCAACAGTGTAGTGAGTAATTGGTCGGCCACCGTCACTGTCCGGCTTTTTCCATCTCAAAGACACACTCTCGTTGTCATAATCGAAGATTTCGGGTTTGCTTGGCTTGCCAGGCTCGTCTAGAAATTAAAAAAAAACTATGACTTTACGAAAATAATTAATTTCGTTCTATAAACTAAAAAGAATATAAAGACAGGAGAATCAGAGAATTCAGAGAAAGATCAGGAAAAATAAAATTGATCAGAGAAATCAGGGAAATTATATCAAAAGTACTGGAAAACTATTCAATTTCTAGAATTCGTAGAATAATTCTGAATTTTGCTGTCCAGTAACTTTTATAAATATATTGAAAAAATATAATTTAACTTGAAATTCTACCCATTTTTAACAATAATTAGGTATTATTATTATATATAATTTTCAAAAACTTTAATGAACTTCTTTAAAACAATTTAATTATTTAAAATTTTTTTAATAAATTCTTCACAGAAATTCCATTATTTTCAATATAATTTTAATAAAATTTCTCAATACAATTATTTTAAAAACTATTAATCTAACGAATTTTAATTATTCAGCTGAATTCAAATAATTTGAATACAATTTTAATAGAATTCTTCAAAGCAATTCAATTATTTCAAAAATTTTAATAAAATTCAATAAAAGAATTAAATTTAATTAAAATTGAATTAATAAAGATTTAAACTAATAAAAATAAAAGTAATATGAACTTTCTAAAATTTAGTTTTTTAATTCTACATATAAAAGAAGGCAATAAAATTCAGTTTTCCTTAGAAAATAAATTTTAAAAAAATCGTATTTTTAATTAATAGAAATTAATTCACAGAATTATTTTTATAAATAAAGAAATTCTTCAGATAAATTCAATTATTTTCAATGAAATATTCAAAAAATTCTGCGTAGAAATTTAATTTTTTGATAAATAATAAAATTCTTCGGAAGAATTTAATTATTTTGAAAAAAGTTCATAAAATTCTTTATAAGAATTCAATTATTTTCAGTGTAATTTTATTTCAATTCCTGGAAAGTATTTAATTATTTTTTAAATTTTCAATCTAATTGTAAGTGAATTCCTCTCGAAAGAATTCAATTACTTTCAAAATCTCTTGTGTGGCTTAAAATTTTAGATTAATTTAAAAAATTTATTAAATTACGACTTTTACTTTAAAATAATTTTTTTTATTTATTTTATTTATTTTTTATTAATTTAATTCTTTGCAAGAATTCAATTATTTTCATAAATTATAACATTCTACAGAAGAATTCAATTATTTTCTACAAAATTTTGATACAATTTCACGAAAGAATTCAATTATTATCTAAAATTTTAATAAATCCAATGAAACAATTTAATTATTTTGTATAAGATTTCACGAAAAAATTCAATTTTTTTCTTAATTTGTTATAAAATTTTTTAAAAAATTCAATTATTTTCTAAAAATTTAATAAATCCTTAGAAACAATTCAATTTTTTTATAAGTACTAGTAAAATTCACCGCAACAATTAAGAAAAATTCTTTGTCTAATTAAATTATTTTCAAAATGTCCAATTAAAATTAATCAAAAAATTACATTATTTAAAAAAAAACACAAACAAATTTTTCAAAAGAATTTAATTATTTATAAAAACTAATAAAATTGTTTAATTTTTTATCAATAATTTTTAATTTAATTCAGTAATTAAATGTTTTATTTCAATTATTAAGAAACACGATTATTTTACAACATTGGAAGAAATTGTTCATAAAATTAAATTACATTTAAATTCTTCAATTAAAATTATTAAAGAAACTGCATTATTTTAACAAAATTCAAAGAAATTTTTCAAACGAATTTAATTAGGATTATGAAAAATTTTAATAAAATCCTTCGAAGAAATTCAATGATTTTCAATACATTAATAATTAATATAAAATTTAATTTCAAATTTAAAATTAAAATGTTGAAAATAATTTTAGATAAGTTACTATGATTCTTATAAAAATTATTCAATTTCAAAAGATTTGAAAAGTTTTAAAGTCTTAACTTTTATGGAAAAATAAGAATAAAAATTAAATATTTATTTTAAAAAACTAAATGAATATTTTTTCTTTAGGGTCAGGGGAACAGTCAAAATTCTGTCTGGAAATCAGAAAAAAAAATCTAATTTTTGTGTCTGAAAGAATAAAGAGAATAAAGAGTATAAAAAGTATAAAAAGTATTTTAAAAAAATATAAACTAAAATATTAAGTTGCGTGTTTAAATAGAGAATATTTTGCCTACCGTAGGGATTTTTCGCGTTGATGGCTTCCTCCGTCTCGAGTGGTTCAGATTCACCCTCCTTGTTCACAGCCTTTACGCGGAATTTGTAATTTTTCTTTGGAGTCAAACCCTGGAAGGTGAACGTATCCTCATTGGGTCCAACTTCACCAGCTGGTATCCAGCGTCCAGTTTCCATATCCATTTTTTCAAGCACGTATCCCGTGATGTCGGTTCCGCCATCGTCTTCCGGTTTCTTCCATTTCACTGTCACGTGATCGGAGCGCACTTCTTCGGCCAACAATGGTCCCAATGGCATTGACGGTTTATCTGCAACAATTTTTTCGATTCTAAATATCAAATTCATTTTCAAACTATTTTTTCCACTGTAAATATTTTTCATTTTTATTTTTTTAACCCTGTGGATTTTTTTAATAGAAAGAAAAAAATGTACAATATACGATAAAGTTTAATATAAAAATTACCTAGAACAACGACATCGGCTTTACTCTCGCAAGTGCCTGAACTGTTGGTCAATACCAATTTGTATTTTCCAGAATCGGGTCGCGTTGTCTTTCGAATTGTGAGAACAGTGTTCAATTCGTACTTGTCGATTGTAATTCTCTCGGCTGAATCTTGAACGAGTTCCTTCTCGCCCAGGAACCAATGGACCTCGGGTTCTGGTTCACCGGCATATTTAATGTCGTACTTGATGACTTGGCCCTTTTTAACGACGAGATTCGTGAGACCATCGCCGACAATGTAGGGCTTGACGAAACGGCTTTTGGCAATTATTGGCTTCGTTGCATCGGACGGTTCACCAGGACCGCCTTTATTAACAGCTCGAATTCGAAATTCGTATTGTGTTCCCTCTTTGAGTCCATCGATTGTTGCCTTGGTGACATCGCCATCAATTTCTTTGCCCTTCACCCATTCTTTTCCAAACTTCTCCTTGTATTCAATAATGTAGCCCGTTATTGGTGCACCTCCATCGTTCTCTGGTTTCATCCAGGTGAGATCCGCGTGATCCTTGTCCCAGTCGACGACCTCAACGTTCGTCGGCTTACCGGGTTCGTCTGTAAATTAATTTTGAATTAGTATTTTGCTTTTTTCTCGATCATCTTCATGTTTTATAATGAAAAATAAAGAGTAAATAATAAAAAATAAATAATAATAAAGAGGAAATAATAATACTAAAATTAAGAATAAATAGAAAAATATTTTCTTCTTAATCCGAAAAGTTATAACAGGCAAAAATGGATTTAATAGTTTAGAATTTTTATTATTTAAATTTAAAGAGAAAATAAATACGAACCCCATGGATCTTTGGCTAAAACGGGTTTGGCAAAGAGGGCAGGTTCACTGGAACCGATTTTATTTACAGCTCGGATTCTAAATTTGTATTCCTTCTTTGCCACCAGATCTTCGACTTTGTAAACGCATTTTTCACCAGGCGCTACCTCACCCACACTGTCCCATTGTGATTTGAGACTCATGTCGAGGCGTTCGATGACGTATTTCGTTATTGGTGAACCACCGTCGTCCTTGCTTGGCTTGAAGGAAACGACACAGGAACTCTGGAATACTTCATTGACATCGACATCGAGCGGTGGAGATGGAACCTCTGCAAAGAAAATAGAATATTAATATGAAAATTTTTAAAATTAGAACAATTATTAAAAACTAGTAAATGCTACAAGCATCAGCGCGCTAAACGCTTTATTCCATTTATTACTATTTTGTAAATTAAACAATTTTTTTATTTTCAAATATAAACATAAATTTTTAAGTAATTTCAGATTCAAGATTAAAAAAATTCACTTATTAAGTACATTATTAAATATTCTTAATTATATTATTGTTTTCAAAAATTGTAATAACATTTTTCTTAAGAATTCATTTATTCTCAAAAATAATAACATTCTTCGGAAGAAATCAATTATTTTAATAACAATTTTAATAAAATGTTTCGAAAGAATACAATTATTTTTAAAAATATTTATTAATAAATTCGATTATTTTCAACAATTTTGAAAAAACATTTTTTGAAAAAATTCAATTATTTTCATTATTAATAAAAAAATTCTTCAAAAGAATTCAATCATTTTTAAAAAAATTTTAATAAAATTCCTTAAAAGAATTCAATTATTCCTCAAAAGAATTTGAATTTTTTTCGAAACAATTCATCATTTTTATAAGTAATAAAATTCTTCAGAGAAATTCAATTACTTATAATACAATTTTTAATAAAATTTATTCAAAGAATTCAATTATTTTTAAAAATTTCAATGAAATTGCTTATAAGAATTCAATACTTTTCAATACATTTTTAATTAAATTCCTCGAAAGAATTTTATTTTTTTCAAAATTAATAGCATTCTTCAGAGGAATTCGATTTTTTAATACAATTTCTATAAAATTTCTCCAAAGAATACAATTATTTTTAAAAATATTTATTACATTCGATTATTTTCAACAATTATGATAAAATTTTCTGGAGAAATTCAATTATTTACTTAAACAATAAAATTCTGCAGACGAATTCAATTATTTTTATAAATAATAAAATTCCATGGTTGAATTTAATTATTTTTAATATAATTTTAATAAAATTTCACGACAGAATACAATTATTTTTAAAAATATTAGTTGAATTGGATTATTTTCAATATTGTTGATAAAATTCTTTTAAATCAAACAATTTTTTTCAAAAATTCTGATTAAATTCTTTCAAAGAATTCAATTATTTGTATAATTAAAAAATTTCTTTAAAGGAATTCAATTATTTTGAATACAATTTTAATAAAATTTCTGAAAAGAATACAATTATGTTTTAAATATTAATTAAATTCAATTATTATCAAGTTTTGATAAAAGTCTTAAGAAAAACTAATTATTTTTAAACATTTTAATAAACTTTTTCGATTGAATCTTATTATTTTCAAAATTCTTAATAAAATTCTTCCAAAACATTAAATTATTTTTAGTATTTAATAATTTTAATAACATTCTTTGGAAGAATTCGATTATATTTAAACAATTTCAATAACATTCTTTGGTAGCATTCGATTCTTTTTATAAATAATATTCTTTACTAGAAGTAAATTATTTTCACCACAATTTTAATGAAAAATATTGATAGAATTCAATGATTCAAAATAATTCTGATGAAATCCTTCAAATGAATTCAATTAATTTCAAAATTTTTTTATAAATACTTTACAAGAATTCAATGTTATTCAGTACATAAGTTTTAAAATTGAAAATATTTGCAAAGAAAAATTATTTAAAAAGTTTAGAAACAAGGAAGTAAACAAAAACTAACAACGATTATTAATATAGATTAGAACAATTTTTCAAAATTAAAAGATTAAAACAAGTTAAAAAAAATAAAAACAATTTTTTTAAATGCTGACAAAGAAATATTAAACATTTCTTTTAAAGTGTAATAAATAGTTTAATTTTTTTCTCTCTAAGGAATAAAATCACTATTTCGTACCTTGCATATTGACGAAAACGTCTTTAACTTCTTCTCCTTGTCCATTGCTGACTTTTACTTGATAAATGCCAGTTTGATCATGCTGAGGTTTCTTGATCTTGAAAGTGATCTTGTCTTCTCCAACAACAATTTCGACGTCCTTAAGTGGCAGGGCTTTGCCGTCTTTCATCAGTTTCGCCTCCACCGGAGTTTGTTTCGTGCCCTCGACTATTCATCAGAAAAAGAGGAATAAATAAAAGAAAATCGTTCGTATCTGTCTACTAATTTTGTAATAAAAAAAAGTTAATTGGAAAAAATAGAACAATTCGTACTTTTGTATGGCACAGTGAAGAAGATGGGCGCACTGCAAGGACCTTCGACTTTGTCGGGAATTTCAGGAATTGGTTTACTCTCGCCCTTCTTCACAGTGAGTATACAACTGCTCTTGAGTTCCCCGCTTTCGCAGGTAATTTCACCATCGTCTCCCATTTCCAATTTATTGAAGACGAGTTGATGTTTTCCACCGCCCAAATTTTTAATTTCAACACGTTCGCTGGGCTCAATTTTCTTTCCATTGAAGAACCAATCGGCTGGTGCCGTCTGATCCTGAAGTTCCACGTCGAGAACAAGTTTTTCCCTCTCGATCGCCGTCGTGTCCTTTAGCTTCTTATTGAAGCGATTCAAGTCTAGAATTTAAAAATTAAATTTTTTTAATTAAAATCCTTACTGAAATTCAAATAATAATTTTTTTATTTCAAACTTTAATATTTTTATTTGTTTCCTTTTATTTATTTACTCATTTTTGTTTACTCTTTTTTCATAAATATTAAAATTCTTTTCAGGAATTCAATTTTTTTAAAATTCAATTTCTCGAAAGAATTCAATTATTTTCATAAATAATAAATTATAGATTTTTCTTATTTACTTACAATTAACAATGAGTTCAGCTTCAGTTTTGTCGGCATTGCTCACGCAAGAATACATTCCAGCGTCGGTGACTTTTGCGTCTTTGATGATCAATTTTCGTTTTCTTCCTTCCTCTTTTACTTGCACCCTCTTGTCGGACTGAATTTCTTGATCACCTTTGAACCATTTCACTTCACCCGCAGCATCGTCGAGCTCACAAAGAAGAGTTATGGTTTCTTTTTCAGTTGCCGTTTGATGTTTCAAGACCTTCACGAATTTGTACGGATATTCTAAAGTACAAAAAATAATTATTTATTTCATCAAATTCATCAGATTTTATTAATATTCATCTCAAAATTCAGTTCAAAAAATATTTTTTAGTTGTAAATTTGAATACAAACAAAAAATAATTTTTTTTAACAAAATATAATAAAATTTGTCAAGAATAAAATTTTTAAACTCACCAACAATGGTTAGAACTGTATCTGTTCTATCTGTTTGCTTGCAAATTCTACAGGAATAGTCGCCACTATCTTCTAGAGTTGCATTTTTAATTGCCAATCTACAGACACCTGACATATCTTTCGATATGCTGTAAATATCTCCATCCTTTAAACATTAAAATGAGATTTTTAAATTAATTATTCCATTTTTTAATTAATACCTTTATTATTATAATAATAAAATACTTTTATTACATTATTAATAACTAGCAAATGATACGCGCGGAACGCGGTATATTCCATTTTTTGTATTATTTTGTAAATAGAAAATTTTATATTTTCAAAAATAAACATCAATTTTTGAATGATTACCTACAGATTCAAAATTTAAAGAATTCACTCATTCAAGAATTTTAATATATAATTTGTCGCAAGAATTTCATTATTCTCAAAAATAATAAAAATCTTTAGAGCAATTCAATTGTTTTCAATACAATTTTAATATTCACGAAAAAATACAATTATTTCTTAAAATATTAATTAAATTTGCCTATTTTCAAGAATTTTAATATAAATTCAATTATTTTTAACAATTTTGATGAAATTCATTAAAAAACATCATTATTTTCAGAATTTTTAATAAAATTCCTTCAAAAAATTCAATTATTTTTATGAATTGTAAAAATCTCAGCAAGAATTCAAGTATTTTCGCATAAACAGAAAAATTCTTCGCAAGAATTTAAATATTTTCATAAATAATAAAACGTTTCAGAAAAAAATGAATTATTTTCAATACAATTTTTTTAAAATTTCTCGAAAGAATACAATTATTTAAAAAAAATATTATTTACATTCAATTATTTTCAAAAATTTCAGTAAAAATTATTTTTAAAAAATTCATTTATTTTCAAGAAAATTGCAATAAATTTGTCAAAACACTTCAATTATTTTAAAGAATTTTAATAAATATCTTTTCAAGAATTTAATTATTTTTAATACAATTTTAATTACATTTTCTCGAAAGAATTAAATTATTAAAAAAATGTTGATAAAATTCTTAAAATGAATTATAGAATTATAGAATTTTATTAAAACTTTTTTAAATAATTGAATCCCAGTGAAAAAAATTTATTATTTCTACAAATAATTGAATTTTTGAGAAGAATTTCATCAAAATTGTATTAAAAATAATTGAATTCCTATGAAAAATTTACTATTCATTGATATTATTGAATTTTTTCAAAGAATTTTAAAAAAATGTTTAAAAATAATTGAATTTTCCCTAGAATTCAATTAAAATTGTATTTAAAATAATTCAATTCCAGCAAACATTTAATTATTTTTAAAAATAATTGAATTTTTGAATTGGATTTTATTACAAGTTTTTTTTTAAAATTGAACTCCTGTAAAAAATTAAATTATCTTTAAAAATAATTAAATTTTCTCGGAGAATTTTTACAAGATTTTTAAAAATAATTGAAATTTTCGAAGAAATCAATTAAAATTGTATTTTTTTTTGTTGAAATTATTAAAAATTTTGTTTACCTCCAATTTCTTTTCTCCTTTGAACCACTCAACTTTGGCCATATTAGAATTGACAGTACATTCAATATAAGCCTCGTGCTTTGTGAATCCACTCGTCTTCTTCGCCAATGGTTTCACGAAATTGTAAGTAGGATCAGGTTCTAAACAATAAGAATTTGTTTTTATTAATTTGACAATAATTAAAGAACTTAAGTTCGATTTTATGTAATTTGCTTTATTGATTTCAGAATTTACTTTTAAATATTTAAAATTAGTTTAATTGAATTAAAATTCAATTTAATTCAATCTAGTTCAATTTAACTCAAATCAATTTAATTTAATTTAATTGAAATTTAATTTAATAATTCAGAAAAATAAATTAAACTAAAAAACAAATAAGAAATAAATAAAATAAATAATAATTAATAACTAATAAATAAGAAAAATAAACAAAAGTTAATTTAAAAACTGTTTTTTAATGTCAATTTTAAAAATTGTTAAATTAAAAATAAAAAATTTAAAATTTAAAATTCATTTTACCATCAACTGTAAGGAAAGCAGTCGAGGAAATTCCGCCAATTTCGATTGTGTATTTTCCAGTATCGTCGACTTTAGGACCCGAGATGATAAGTTGATAGAGATCTTCCTCGTTCTTGAATTTATATCTTGATGAAGGGAATAATTCCTGTAGGAAAAATTCGGTCGATTAGTTAAGAAATCAACACCTAATTATTTTCTTGTATTTTAATTCATAATCGATAATACTCTCTAAAATACTCACATCTTTACGGAAGAACCATTTGGGTTTGCAATTTGGTTTTGAGAAATTGGCCTCGAAAACGACCTTTTTGTCTTTTCCTTCCTTCGCATGTCTGTCCACAAGTGGTTTCAAGAAGGAATCTTGTTTCTAGATTTGCAATAAATAAAAATTTACTATTAGAAATTGAAAAACGTCTCCTAAATAATTTTAATAAAAAAAAATCAATAAAATGAAATTTTTTTTCGATTCTTCAGAATAATAAAAGTGGTCGCTTTTAAAGTGAATAAGAAACCTCTTTTTACCTTAAAAGAAGTGATTTTTTTATTTCTCCTGAGAGAAAAAAAACGATTATAGTAGACAACATTAAAAGTAAAATAAAAAATAAACTTTTCAAATTGTAATAAAAAAAATAAAATTCGATAAAAGGCGAAAAAAAAATAAACGATGATAAAAGGTAAATAAAATAAAATTCTATAAAGAAAAAAAAACTAGACATAAATAGAAAAAAAATTTTATACAATGAAAAAATAGGTAAATATAAATATTTATTTATAAGTATAAAAATAACTATAGTAAATTTTCTTATGTACAAAGGCACATAAAGCAATCTGTAGATCGAAGAGTAACAGCAGATTATTTTCGGAAATTTTCAGAAAGAAGATTATAAACGAGCATCGATAATAGATGATAGAGAAAGAAATTTCATTCAACAGCCAATCAGCCAAATTAATTTGCTGATGCAATACATCCATTTTTTTTTGCTGAGATCCCAGGGTGAGATTTTTTTTCGAAAAAAACCAGGATCTCTATTTTATGAAATATTATTATCATCATCACATGGGAATGAAGATTATTGAAATTAATGTTTACTGATTATTGAAATTATTAACGTGTGATATATGACAATTTAAACAGAAAATATTAGATAATGAAATGAAAAACTGAAGATTACCAAAAGAATTTGTTTTTCATTCAAATGATATGTGGTGGTGGTCCTTGAAAATGTTGTGAAACTTGAATAAGAGTTATTTTCTAAACGAGGGCATGAGCTGAAATTTATGAAGACGAAATAATAATATATGAATTAATTAATTCTTTAATTGAATGATAAACTTCGATAAGTTGAGAGATGCATAAAATGCATAAAATGCAATTAATTAGATAATTATCACATTCTCAGATAAATTTGACCGTTGTGTCCAACCTCCGTCTTGATGAAGTGGTGCAGAACGGGCCAGTCGGGAATTATTTCGGCCAATGATAGCCTACGATATCCACTATTCTAGAAAGAATAAACCCATTCATACTCGAATAAAAAAAAATCATTTTCATTTTTTTCTATACTTTAAAATTTTCTTGCAATATTTTCGTAACATTTTCTGGTCAAATCAGTTTTTTCTTCTAAACTCTAATTAATATTTCGTACCTGCATTAATATTACATTAAAAATTAAGTTTAAATGTATTTAACATAAAAAATTTGTATTTTAATTCTCAAAGTTTTAATTTAAAACAAATTAATTAAAATAAAAAAAAAATATTCAAAACGGAAGTTTTGAATTTGGAACTTATTTACAAATATAAAAAAATTATACAAAAATTAACTTAAAATTATTCATTTATATTAATTAAAAAATAAAAATATAAAAATAAGTTTTCGAAGAATGGGAGTAAGAAATATTTGAAACTTTTAATAGAGGTAAATATAAATTCTCGCTTGGTCCTTAAATTTTTTTTGTAGAATACCTACAAGCAAGGTGGTCTTTGTGCTTTATCTCATTTCTTCTTTCCTGTTTTTTTTTGTTTTATTTATAAGACATTTGACACTCAATTGAAATAAAAAATGGACAGGGGACAAAAAATTGTAACACATAGACATGAATTCGAGAAAAACTAACAAAACATTGTCAGAAAAAGAAATGCACAAAAAAATAACACGAAAATACAAAATACTTGCAACATGTGTACACTTGATAAAAAAATTAAATTCTAACGCATGCTTGTAACTTAATTCCTTAAAATTAATTATTCTCTGAGACCTAAATATTTTTCTATCACCTACAATAATATTTTGTACCTGTAAATTTATGCAACCTGTAATAATTTTTATTACAATAGTTGTTATTACAATTATTGTTATTTCAATTATTGTTATTAATTTGTATAACAATCATTGTTATTAATTGGTATGACAATAATTGTTATTTCAATAATCGTTATTAATTGTTATTAATCGTATATAACAATAACTGTCATTAAAATGATTGTCATTACAATTATTCAACCATTGAATAACATTAATTACAGAAAAAATAAAATTTGCATTGACTTTCTCTTACATAAAGTCCTATTATCTGAAAAAAAGAATTTTTTTTAAATGAGTTAGTAAAGGAGTCTTCAAAAAAAATTCAAATGCATAAAATTTCGTGCTACACGAAAATTTGAAAAATAAATAAACACTATAAAAATCCACTGGAAAAATCGAAGACTTCAAAAACAACGATAACAGGGACGCAATTATCACTCGGAAAAAATTTCTCTAAAATCTTTTTCTGCAGAATATTTATCTATTTTCTCTTCAAACTATTTTTCACTTACTTTAACTTCCTACCTGATTTAAAAGCAAATATTCAAAAACTACATTGGAATTTCACTGTTGAAGGGAGAAAATTAATATTCAGATACTTCAGATGAAAATTGAAACTCACCCTCTCAACTTTCTTGAGAGCAGGCAATGGTTTCTCGACTTCCTTGAGGTCAACTTGCTCCTTATCTGGATCTTGTATTCCCCACTTTTGGTATTTTCTCTTTTTGAGCATTGTTCGGAAGTCCATTCCACTGGAGTCTGGAAATGACAATAGTTTTTTAACAATAGTAATTGATTTTTTTTAACAAAACATGAAAATAAATTGATTTTTTAACAAAAAATAAAAAGAAATTTATTTTTTAACGAAAAATTGAAAGAAATAGGTAAATAAATTTAATTTTTATTAATTTTTTTAAAGAGGGAATTTTAACTTTTTCTCTGATCCCTATTAAAAAAAATGAGTTCATACCGGAGACGTAAAGTTGTAAATCTGCCGAATCCTCTCCGTGGATGTTGCTGATAACAATTTTGTAAGTGCCTTCATCGTTGGGCTTTGCTTTTTTAATGCAAAGAGAAATGGTATTGGTTTCAGTTTCGGTGAAGAATTTAAATCGACCTCCTTCGACAATTTCAGTGATTCCTTTGTAGAATTTGAATGTTGGTGCCGGTGATCCTTCAACTTCGACTGTGAGGACTGCCGTTTGATCTTAAAAAATTAATTCAACTCATTTTATTATTTTCTTCTTAAAAAAAAAAGTATTTTCTAAGAAAAGCATTTTATGTAATTTATTAACAAGAATATTTTTTATATTTAAAAAAGGGTATTTTATTAGAGAAAAAAAATTAAAAAAGTGTAAAAAAATACCTTCGGTGGCAGCATAAGACTCTTGATAGTCGACAATTTGAGGTGGTCCTGGTTTTCCAACATCTCGAAGGGGTGTGCTTGGCTTGTTGATTTTACTCTCAAGGTCCGCCACGCTTGGTCTTCTAACGTCCGCACTGGGACGACGTCGCTATTTTAATCACGAAAATGAATAATTAGTCAAATATTTTCCCCTTTTTTCCAAATAAAAGAAAAGCTTCTCTACAAGAAGCCTTAAGCAAGAAAACAAATGACTTTTGCGACCTGACAAAGAAAATCAAGACTTACCTGAATTTTTTTAACAAAAAATGTTTTTTTTACAAAATTAGCCAATTATTTAATTGACTAATCAATTCGCTAATTTGACTAATTAATTCACGAATCAATTAATCGATTAACTATCAAATTAACTAATTAGTTAATTTATCGATTAACTAGCCAATTAGCTAATCCGATAACTAATTAGTTAATTTATCGATTAACTAGCTAATTAACCAATCGGTTCACTAATTAGTTTAATTTATCGATTAACTAGCCAATTAACTAATCCATTAGCTAATCAATTAATCAATTGACTAATCAATTAATTAATTAATTATCTAATCAATTAATCGATTGACTAACAAATTAACTATTGAACTATTCAATTAAGTAACTATTGAACTATTTAATTAAATAATTAATTAACTAATCAATTGAATAATCAACTAACTAATTAATTGATTAAGTAATTAATCGACTAATTAATTAAACAATAAATTAAATAATTAACTAACAATAGTCGCATTAATTATTAAAATTAATAAGAAAAATTAAGTACAGAGTAAGAAAAAAAGCTTAGAGAATAAAATAGGCATAAGATTAAATTATTAGAGATCGGAAAATTTATTGTACAGTAGACGAGAGAAATTGTCGATATCGCAAAAGTCATTGTAAATAGAGTTTTTTTTTAAATAGATATAATACAATATAATTAGTTTTGTCTCAAGGACATTTTTTTTATTGATCGTCTCATCGATCGGGTTAATCACTCTCCCGGGTTAGGGTTGCCATTTTGTTAATTATTTTTAATAAATTTTGTCAGTTACTTTTTGTTAACCACTATGATGTAGCTGATAACGTTAGTTACAAATATTATCAAGGTGCTTCCGTTACCACAACAGGGGAGATCAGTATTTTTTTTTTTTTTTTTTTTTTGAAACTATTGAAACCACGAACAATATCAAGGATCAATTTTTCATTTTTCATTTTAATTATTCTCGTAATTTATAATTTTCTTTATAAAGTTTATAAAATTTCATTTTCATATAATTATAAATTTACATTTACGTATAATTATAAATTTACATTTACATATAATCATAAATTTACATTTACTTTATGAAGTTTATAAATTTTCAATGTAGTTTATAAAGTTCATAAATTTTTACAGACTGAAAAAAATTAAATGATTCAAATAACCGTCTGTTTATTACCAAATAAATTTTTATTCGTATCAAATAAATTTTTTTGACTCAAATGAATTTTTTTGTCTCAAATAAATTTTTTTTACTCGAATAAGTTTTATTTGAATCAATAATTTCTGTATTTGAAGCAAATACACAGAGAAAAATTTTATTTCAACCAAATAACATTTATTTGAACTAAATAAAAGTATATTTGTCTCAGAGGCTACTAAATTATTTATTCTGAATAAAAATTTTATTTAAACTAAATAAAATTTCATTTGAACCAAATAAAATTTTATTTGAATCAAAGAAAATTTAATTGAACCGAATAAAATTACGAATAAAAAATTCAGTTTGTTCTGAGTCAAATGTATCTTTTTTCTGGGTGTACCATTTCATTGACTTTAATAAAAATTATTTGCTACAAATTATTTAACAATTACAGTATTTGTCTCAATATTTATTTGACAATAGACAAGTAATTATTTATTTGAATCAATCAAATTTTTTTTCAGCGTACCATTAACTTTTCTAAAACATGAATTAAAATTAAAAAATGAAAATACAGAAACTTGAGAGATCGTGGCCAATAAAAAATGTTTTTTTTCTCTTTTTTTTGGACATTGTTAATTAACATATAATTGGAAATGGACACATATAATAATGAGGAATGCGTTGTACAGTCGTATTGTGGACGGTCGTGTACATGTGTACGCCATAGTGAAAATACATATAATAATATTACAATATCTACTTCTACATTATAACATAGATGATGGATGAATGGTACCTTGTGAAGATACATGTATTTATATTTATATGAAACATATAAATCACTTTCGTCTTACATAATAAAGTGAAAAAATGAATAAATGATATTATGAAGATGTATACATAAAGTGCAACATTTAGAGATATGACCATGGTAAACACAAAAATTTCTAACTAATTTTTAATATTCCATTTTTTTACCAATAGAGTAAATATTTAAAAAAGCACATATTTTAATACTGAAGCGTTTTTTAGTTACAAATATTTCCAATCCTCAAGAGCCGGGAAATTTTTTATTAACAAATTTTGATTTTTATTTCATTTTCATTTTTTATTTAGTTAATTCTAAATAATTATTTAGAATAATAAAATTACGATTCCAAATTTAAAATTATTTTTAATTTTTTTCAATTTTTCGACTCTTTTAAATTAGAAAATTTGAAAATAGATTAAAATATAGAAGTGAAATTTAATAAATTATTACGAATTAATTACATAGTGCGGTAAAACGAAATGCAGTGTGGGCGAACAAAAATTTATACAATAATTGTAAATACACTTTTCATATTACATACAAAATTCCATTTTATCATCGTTGAAATAATTTACAAAACTTTTTTTTTTTTTTTTTTTGCTTTCTACACAAAGAAGATAAATTATATTCAATTTATGAGAATATTCGTCGAGTCTATTCTCTTTTCTATTTTCGAGAATCAAGGATTTATTCTCAGCAATACGAATTAAATATAATTTATCCAATTTAAAATAATGAATCATCCTTTTTCTTTATAATTAAAATCGAATTGTTTGTTTTTTTCTAATTTGCGAATTTATACTAAAATTTATCTCTAAATTACGATGAGAATTTTTTTTTCTACCACAATTTTTTTTTTCACAAATTTTTTTTCCAGTGTTAAAATGACAATTTTTGAAAATTGAAATTTTACTAAAATCCGTGACTTGTGTAACAGAAAGGTGTATTAATTAATGTTTCCCATGCTCTGATTTTATGATCAGCTGCAAATTGGATTCTGGATCGAAGCCAGTCAGATGAAGTCTCTGTGATTAGTGGAATAATAATATTTTCTCTTCTAATGCCATATTACACCCACACCACACTGCAATTTTCCAATTAAAAAGAATTATAGTACAGGTATGAAAGAGAGAGAATAACTTTAAATTCGGGGTTTTTAAATAAAAACGATTTAGTAATTCAGGAAGGAGCAAAAATTAAATTATAGAAAAAAAAAAATAATAATAATAATAACGATTGGGCAGGAGGTGTAAAAATAGTTGATTCTAGTAATAATTTCACGTTTCAAGGCTAAATTACATAAAGGGCTCACGAATTACATTCTCGAGAAATAAGAAAAAAAATATCATAATTTTTATTTCAAATTTTAATCTTAACGAGAATAAAAAGAAGATTCAATAAAAATTAAATGAAAATTAAATGAAACACAAGTGAAATCAAAATAAAATCAAAATTAACTAAAATTTAAAGAAAAAAGAAATTAAATTAATTTAAAATGAAATAAAAATAAAATAAAAATAAAATCGAAATAAAATGTTAAATATGAAATTAAAAGTAAATTTTTGTAATTCTTAGATTTTTCTAAACCACAATTCTATAATTTCTTCGAACAGAAAAAATTAAATCGGTGAACTTCGATTTCAGAGAATAAAAAAAATAAAATTCTGAGATTATTTACAAAAGAGAAAAATGTACAAAGAAGGAGATTATATACAAGATAGAAAAAAATTGAACACATTAATAACTTGATATCAAAAGTTAAAACACAAATATGATTTTTCTAAAAAAAAAAAATACATATTTTTACATAAATCGAAAAAATAATTAGATTACAAGAGTCGTCTTATGTCCCATAAAAGCGGCGACATTCAATTCTAAAATACAAATATCAACACAAATTATAAAAACACGAAAGGTATCAATCTACACAAGAAAATATATACAGTAAATATTTTCGTCTCAGATGAAAAATATTAATCACGATATGCAAAAAACTTCAGTTTTCAATTTTTCATCAGTGAAATTCAATTTTTTTTCTTTTTTAATCAACACTGAATTTTATATTGAAATTCTGAATTTTAATACTGAATTAAATAGAATTTATTGAAATTAAATTTAAATTTAGGCAAATTTAACAAATTAAAATAAATAAAAAATAAATAAAATAAAAATTTGTCTAATTTTCAAGGATCGGAAAATATTTCGAATTTTCATGACAACAAATATTGAATCTAGACAAAAAATTATATTATTCTTGAATTATTTTTTACTATAATAAATCAACTATTATATTTAATTATATTAATAATATTTTAATAATTACTCCTCTTAACTCAAAAACATTTTTGAATAATTTTTTCAAAGCCAAATAGTTACAGAAAAATATCGAAATAGTTTCGATTTTAAAATCTGTTTTCGAAGTTTCGGAAAATGATAGAAACAAAATAATAAATTCTAAAAAAAAATAAATAACAAAAAACATAGAAAATTGTTTCAATAAATAATTTACTTCCAAACGAATATTAACTTTCCTTCTATTCGTAAAAATTGAATTTCAGTGTAAAAAATAAAAAAATTGTCCTTCACTGTTGGAATATATCAAAAAAAAGTTCAGCGCAAAAACAAGTGAATTCCAAAAAGTACATGAAGGTTCAAAATAAAAAAAAACAATGAAAAACCTCTGCTTAGGCTAACCTTATCTTGAAGCTCGCCAGGACGTCCGCGGGACTGTTTTCCGGAAAAAAGAAAAATTTAGTGATGAAAAAAATAAATGATGTTTTCAAAACAGAAAAAAAATGATAGGAAATTTGATAAAAAGAAACTGTTAGCTATTTTTTTTTTTTTTTGCTTATGTCGAAAAAAAATTAATATGTAGTAAATGTTACCGTTTCATTGAAACGTTTATAAATAGTTCCTGAGAAAAAAGGCGAATTAAGTAGCGAATTAGCGTTGATAGCAGCAATATTTCAGCATCAGCTTCGAAAGAAGGCTAAAATTATAATTTTTCAATTATTATTAATATGATTATTCGCAGCAGCGATTTTATTTTTATTCTGACCCTGTTTTCTTTAAATATAATATGTTGCATAAAATGTGATACTCAAAAATAATTAAATGAATAAATAAATAAATAAAATAATAAAATAAATGATGAATGTTTAATTAACTGCAAATAATGTTGACGGATGTTGATGATAATTATTGTGATTAGAATATTATTAAGAATAATGTTGTAAATAATAATTAATTGCTGACAAAAGTAAAACAAAAATCTAAAAAAACATTTAAAATTAAATTAGATAGTTATTTAAAATTTGAATTTTTTAAAATTAAAATCACTATTTTAAATAATGAAATTAAAATTAAAATTAAAATTAAAATATTAAAAGAAAATATTAAAAGAAAATTAAAAAGAAAAGAATTAAGATACTTTTTAGACTCTAAAAATTTTCTTGTAGCGGCAAAAAGAAAATCGATACAAAATGTGAGAATACTTTTTTTGTTCTAGTAAAATTTTTCTTCTCCTTTTTGCATAATGATAAAAAAAATTTGTTTTTTTTTATTAATATTTGCGAATATGATCAATTGGAAATAAATGACAATGAGTGGATGAGATAAAAAAAAATTGCAGGACATGATTTGGTAAGCTTTGTGTTATAGCGAACACAAATCTCACCTTTGTATCTAACACCTCGCCGGGACGTAACTTTCCCGCCTGTGGAAAATCACAGAGACGAGAATAAACAATTAGTGGATTTTTATCTAAATTTTTGTTTTCATCTAAAGAAAAAACCTTCCACAATTTTTTTAAAAAGGCCCTCAATCGCTAATTCAAAATCACGACGAGAAATAAAAAATATAATTTTTCACAATACAGACAATTTCTATTTTAATAAAAGAAAAAATTTATCAGCCAATAAATAAAAACATAGAAAATAATTAACAATTTTAAATAAATTTCTTACGATTTCTATTCTTCAATTTTGCTACAATTTACATACTTACAATTTTTTATTTTAAATTATTCAATTCTATTGTCAAAAATTTTTTCATTCAATATTTTGAATTATAAATTTTTTGCAATTGAAAATATTCAATTATAAATTTTTTACAATTGAAAATATCCAATAATAAATTTTTTACACTTGAAAATATTCAATTTAAAATTTTGTTTACAATTAGAAATATTCAATTATAAATTTTTTTGCAATTAAAAATATTCATACATAAATTTTTTGCAATGAAATTAATTAATTAAAAATATATAAGTAAAAAATTGAAAAATCTGCTCTCGATTTTGAATATAGCGATTTTGAAGATATCGATTGACATTACAAAAGAAAATAAAAGAAATGTCACAAACGACACCCAAAAGAATGATCCGATGATTCGCAGGAATTCGATGACGATGATCAAAGATAATAGTCAAATCTACGAAATGATTGATGATTACTATTATTATTACTAATAAAATTATTGCGCTAAATTTAAATCAATTTCTACAATGCGATTTCAGAACGTTACAATAAAAAATAAAAATTCTCTAATTAAGAAAAAATTATTATTGCATCTAATGCAAATATTTAAAAAAAATATGAAAAATACGATCGAAAAATTGCTTCTTCTTTCGAGAATTTTTATTTTCCATTGAAACGTTTTTTAATTAAAAAAAATACTTGTTTATGATTCAAGAAAAAAAAATATTTGTCTTGTGATGTAATTGTAATTTGTATGGTGGTAACTGTACATATATGCATTTAGTGGTCAAGATTGCACTTTTGTTTAACCCAATTCATTCTCATTCTTTATTAAAATGGAACCATTCCGATTAAATGATTATAAATGATTATTAGAATTAATTGTTTCTTTTTTAGTGATTAATTTTTTTGGTCATGAACTCGAAAAGTATCATCAGTCGAATTTGCGGAAAATAAAAAAATTTCACGACATTTCCCTTTTGTAAATTTATGAATTTTAATAACGAGTGATAAATTACTTCAACAAGAGTATCAACAAGAAAATTGTTATATATGTTCGATAAATTGTCTACACATTGTTAACTTTACTTTAATCACTTGTTAATGTCAACCAGCGACTCAAACAGCATTGTCCAACAAACAACGTTTGCCAAATCGCCCGTGAACATTAAAAACGATCCGTGTCATTGCCAATTTCAGATTGAATTTCTTGTTCAGTGATTCACTCGGCAAATTTCTTCCGAAAAATGAATTAAGAAAATTTTTCGCAAAACAAATTTTGCTCTTGAATAAAAAAAAAAAACGGTTTGAAAAATATTTTCGAATTACAAAAAAACTGCTTCAAAATTATTTTCTGTTTTGTTTTTAAATAAACAAAAATTCAATATTTTTCCCTGATTTTCATATAGAATTTTGACTTTTTCCTTGATCCCTATAAAATTTGTTTAATTTCAATGTCTGAATAATTCTTTTCCTATTTTTGACAATTTGAAACAAATTTACTGCAAATCTAGAAAATTTGATGATTTTACCTGAATGAGAGGAATAAAGAATAAAAAAAAAAAACAAAGAATAAAAAGACTTATAAATTGTTTTTTTTTGGCAAAAAGGAAAATATCAGCAAAATTGTGATGCAATTATATTTACATTTTGGATTTCAATGTGAAAAATGTGCCTTATTAAAAGCGAGATAAATTAAATCTAATTAGTTTGACAAATCAGACAGGCCAACATGCATTTCGGAAAACATAGCCGTACTCCAGATATTTTCTATACTATACGATTTGCGGGATAAACTTGGCCAACATTTTGCATTACGGCTTTATTTTCACGAAGCAATTTGCAGACACGACGATATATTATCATTTAACGCTGTGTATTGAATTTTCCAATCTAAGTCGTGTTTCGGTATTTTTTCTCCCTTAATTTTGAAAATAAACTCCAATTATCGCTAATATTCTCCTCTCCTTGAAAAATAAGAAAAAATCAATTACACAAGAATTAAATCAAAGGGTAAAAAATATATGAAAAAAATAATTTTCGATAATATTCTCCTTTCTTTAAAAAATAAAAAAAAAGTAGAATTAAAACCAACTGCAGAAGAATTAAATAGAAGGGAAAAAATAATAAAAAATTTTCGAAATATAATCAGAGATATTGAATAACCCACAGGTGCCAAATGAGAGTAAAAAATAACGACGAAAATAGTTTTCTATATTATAAAATTTAATAAATTGGTGACTATTTCTTATCCACGCATTGATTCTTGAATTTGTTCCAGTTTAACTGCAACGTTACTTATATATATTCGAGAATATACTTTTCGAGTTCAGATCAATTTTTATTTTTTCATTTTTATTTTTTTTTGTGGTGTTTTGATTAATAAATGAAATTAAAATCTAGTGACGAGCGTCTAATAAAAAATGTCGACATGCAGAGCCCGAATTGACTTTGAATTCCGTGCGCTAGTTGCGGGGGCACTGTTTGGCATTTCTCATTTTGAAACTAGTAAATTTGTGCTTGTCTTGTTTTGGTAAACAGAAATTGGATCTATAGTTACGAGCAATAAATACTGTTGAATCTCATCACTTAACGCCAATTTATTGCCATCCGGCAACACCAAAAATAATCACCGATTTTCTTCGATCTTAATTATAAAATTGTCGTGTAAAAAATATTCAAAGTAAATGTTCAAAAAAATTTTAAGTAAACTTAATCTTTGTAGTAAGTAATATTTCAATTTAAATCTTTTAAAAATATTAAGTAATTTTAATATTATAAATTAATGTGTAAAAAATTAAAGTAAAAAAATACAATACAAAATACAATACAATAAAAAAATAAAAAAATACAAATTCGATCAAGACTCCAATAAATTTTATTTCGTGAACTAATATTTCATTTTAAATCACTTTTTAACCAATTTTTTCCATCAAATACTGAACTAGAAATTAAAATAAATAAAATAAAACTTAGAAAAGCAATTTAAAATATTTTTTTTACAGAAACAAAAAAAATCCGAACAAGACCCGAATAAATTTTATTAAATGAACTAATATTACATTTTGAGTCACTTTTCAATTTATTTCCTCTGTCAAATATTAAACTAAATGAAAAAAAAATAAAATAAAAACAAGAAAAGAAATTAAAAATATTTTTTTTGTAATAATTTATCAAAATTGTCAGAGAAATCTTAAGAAGACGAATAAATTCAGAACTAAATGAAAAAAAATACAATAAAAAATTGTTCACAGATAAATTAGTGCTCGTAACTATAGTGAGAGATGTAACGGAGAAAAATGCTGATTTTTTTTTTTTTGATAAGTAAGGAAATTTTACACTTGATATTCACTTTTCCCGTGATGATATTGTATAATTAACGTGCGAGCTCGTGCATAAATTGTTAAAAATTGTTCGATGAATAATACTGGTAGTGGTAGTAACGAGCAGGCACAACCGAAGAGATCATTTATCTTTCCATAAATAATAATTTTGTTTTTTTAAAAATAAAACAAAATTTTTTATTCGAATTCAAAAATCAACATTAGTAAATTTTTTCTTTTCACAGAAAAAAAATTCTAATTAAATTTAAAAATTCTTTCTTACAAAAATACAAAATTTTCCCATAAACTCAGAAGTTAATTTTAATAAAAACTAAACGCAACACAAAATAAAAACGTAAAATTAAATTATTCCAAAAATCAATTTGAAAAAATCAAAACATGTTAAAATATCAGAAAATGAACAAAAAAAAAATTACTTTACAAAAATACAATTTTAATTGAATAAAATAATTAAACAAAATAATGAAATAATTTTAATTGAACAAAATAATTGAATACAATAATTTGAGTTGAATAAAATAATTGAACAAAATAATTTTAATTCAACAAAAAGTAATTGAACAAAATAATTTTAATTTGACAAAAAATAATTGAATAAAATAATTTTAATTGGACAAAATAATTCAATATAATAATTTCTGTTGAATAAAATAATTGAATAAAGAATTAAATTAAATAATTTGAATTAAATTAAATTGAATAATAAGAAAAAAAAATAAGTGGAAGAAGATTAAATAATCTCTTGGCATGAGTGAGTGTGAATGTGGAAGAGATAGAAAAGAAAAAAAAATTGTAAGTGTCTATGAGTGAGAAGGCAAGTAAGTGTCAAGAAAAAGTGCAATGCTCGATAAGTGGAGTAGTTTGAAGAAGGTTGCAGACGAGGCATCATCATTCTCTTCTTCTTCAAATTGAAGAAGTTTCTCACCTTCATGCGCTCATCGACCACCTCACCAGGGCGCAGCTTTCTATTCTCCTATGAACCAAATCGTTATGAGCAAACGCTGCGTGTTATGTGTACTTGTGTATAAAGAATATATTCATTTTATCAATTTTAAAAATTAATCAATTAATTAATGAAAATCAATCGCTCAATTTGCCAAAAAAAAAACAAAAAACAAAAAAATTCTGTAATATAAAAATTCACTATTTAAAGAAATAGAAAATAAATCAATCGACTAGGAAAAAAATTTCCTATTTACAAAAATTGAAAATAAAATAAAGTAGAGAAAAATTTACTATTTAGAAAAATAAAAAGATAGACTTGGAAAAATATTTTCTATTTAAAAAAATAAAAAGATTGACTAGGAAAAAAATTTAAATATCGATTTAAATATTTTTAAGAAAGCATTAATTTTTTTAACAATTAAATTTGCAAATTGAGCGATTAATTTCGTGATTGTCGAGAAAATAAGAAAAAAAAGATCTATCTTCATTTCTCCATTTATCCTCTTCTTTCCCGGTATCCTGCGTTGGGACCTGTTATAAAATTACCTGAGACCGCGAAATGTTTCTTTTTTTTTGCAAATTGGACAAAATTGGAATATTTATGTTTCTCTTTCTTTGGAATAACAATATTGCACAGAGGGATTAACGTTGAAGACGAAAAACAAATAAACAAGACAATAACGTATACAAAGAGGTAGTGTAAAATATACACAAACGTAAATTCTAATCTAAAATTTCTAGACACTTAGAGACATTGCTTAACGGGAATGTGACACATAAAAAGACAATTTTTCTTTGTTTTAGAGAAAAAAAAGGGACAATCTCTAAATTATTTATAATTATTAATTGCTGACTAATTGAGACTTGAACGAGAGTAGATCACTGAACTACGGAAAACCCCCTACGACTATCTCCACTTTCTACTTAGTATTACTTAATTTAATTAATAAATTAATTGTACTTGGCACTCGAAAGCATCACTCGATTTTACAAACAATTTTTTTTTTTTGTAAACAAATTTCTACTTTTTCAATAATGCATTGTCCATACGTTTAGTTTACTATCAGTATTTAATTTTACAATTAGTAATTAATAATTATTTATTAGTAAACTAGAGAAAAATTGTACTAAAGTAATGTAATAAAAAACTGCTAAATCTATTCAGTATCATTCAAAAATTCAGTGTCAAAAAATTCCTTCAAAAGACACGCTTTTGTTAAGCATTTCTAACTTGCATTTCTTTAAACTACTAATTCAACTTCAAACTACTATTTTTAAGTAAATAAAAAAATATTTTTTTAGTCTTAATTTTCTTAAATTAATTAAAATCATTTTTTATTTTAAATATGAGACTAATTAACTGAAATCGAGAATTTGAATTACAATCGAGTACCAAGTGCAAAATCAGTTGATTAATCTCCTTTTATTTGATTGTACGAAATTATTTTAAATATTTTCAGAATCTTTCAACGAGATCGATCATCTGACGGTTATTTTCGAACCAGAGGCTAAAGGACGAAATTTTGTTTCCGATAATAAGAAAATAGTAATTGAAATAAATAAAAAATAAACAAAAAATAAATATGGGCTACGATTAAAATAAATAAATAAATAAAAAATACAAAATAAATAAAAAGAAAATTGAAAACCAAATTAATAGAAAAAATTATGACCAAAGAATTTGGTTAGTAAATGACTTCAAAATTTCGGAATGTTTAGAAATAATTATAAAAATGAAAAAAATGTTAATAAAAATAAAAAAATATAAATTTTATGATAAGAAAGTAATTAATTGAAGAAAGAAATTGATAACTAAATTAACTAAAAAAATGATTGATGAATTTTTTCAAAATTTGACTTTAAAATTTCGAAATGTTCGGAAAAAAATCATAAAAATCAATAAAACAAATAGAAAACCAAAAACAATTTTATAATCAGAAAGTAAAGAATTGAAAGAAGAAATTGAAATTGAAATTACTAAAAAAATATGATTCAAGAATTTTGTCAAAATTTGTCTTTAAAATTTGGAAATGTTTAGAAAGAAATCATTAAAATGAACAAAACGAATAAAAAACAAAAATAAATAAATTTTATGATAAGAAAATAATTAATTGAAAGAAGAAATTGAAATTGAAATTACTAAAAAAAATATGATTAAAGAATTTTGTCAAAATTGGACTTTAAAATTTCGAAATGTTTGAAAAAAATCATAAAAATGAATAAAAAAAATAAAAAACCAAACAAAAAAACAAAAAACAATTTTATAATCAGAAAGGAAAGAATTAAAAGAAGAAATTAAAAATGAAATTACTAAGAAAAATATGATTTAGGAATTTTGACAAAATTTTACTTTAAAATTTCGAAATGATTAGAAAAAAATTATAAAAATGAACAAAACCGAATGAAAAACAAAAAAAAAATAAATTTTATAGTCAGAAAGTAAAGAATTGAATGAAAAAATTGAAAACTAAATTACTAAAAATTATGATCAAAAAATTTTGTAAAAATTTAGAAAGGTTTTAGAAATTTAGAAAGGTTTAGAAAAAAATTATAAAATCGAAGAAAAAAAACATAAAACTATAAAAAAAAATACTAAAAAAAAATTACTCATTAAAAAATAAAATTTATCCATAAAAATACTTCTGAAAATTTTTTTTCGAAAAAAACCATAAAAAAAGATAATTTTTATAGTATAAAATTAAATTGTTAAATAGGTATGTTAAAATCAATTAACATTAAAATTCACTGACTATAAAAAAATACTAAAGACTATAAAAGAATACTAAAATTAAAGTTCATTAAGAAATAAAATTTATCTACAAAAAATACCACTGAAAATTTTGTTTTTTCGGAAAAAAACCCTTGAGCCTCTGTGTTCGAATGATCCACACACTGTGAAATCTTGCTGAGATAAATTCCAAAAAATAAAAACATACCTCGTCACTGATGATAAGACTGGGTCTGCGTCCTAATTCTTCCGGAGGAATAAGAGATCCTCGCCGACTGCCAGAACCACTTCCCGGTGGAATAATAATCGAACCCCTTCGACTAGCGACAGGCGATACGTTTTTGCTGACCTCGATTTTAGGCGCTTCCGGTGTTTTAATCTCAGGTGCTTTAATTTCAGGTGTCTTGATTTCCGGTACTTTTGGCTACATTAAAAAAAAAAATACAAATTAAAAAAAAAATTTCCAGAAATTATCAAAACAAAAAAAAAAAATTTTTTTTTTTCTTTGGCAATAAAGAGCGACTCAAAAAGCTTGTTGTGTGGCGTGTGACCTCGAGAGAAAATCGATCGACGAACTCGAGGATTCGATGATTCGATGGCAATCGCGATGGAAATTAAACTGAGACCAATGAGACAGAACAGAAGAGAGGTACGATAAGTGACCTGCCAGTTTTCATGTCCCGACTAAAAGTGGTCGTAATATTTCCAAAAATAGCGAAGGCCATTTTCAACATTTTGTCCCTCTTCTCTTTTTGCAAACCTCTCGTATTAGATGATCATTCCCCACCGCGGGGGGGAAATTGCAATCAAAAGGGGGTAAAACGAGAGATATGGCGAGATATTTGCAAAAATAGTTTTCCACGCGAAGCATCATTTACACGTGTGCCAAATTATTCGAAAGATTTTGGGGCCGGCCAATCATTCTCGTTTCTGCGATCGTCCGGATAATTTTCTCGTGAAGATAACTTAATTGATGATTATTTTGGCTTTCACGAGAAAATTTATCTTGTTTGTGTATATGTAATTCTTATTTTCTCGAAAAATCTTTGTCGAAAAGAAAAGAAGACAAAATCGGACAGAATTCGAAAAGAGAAAAGAAGGAAAAAGAGAAAATAAATTAAAAAAGAGAAAAAGAAAAGAAAAAAAAGGAAAAAAAAGAAAATAAATTAAAAAAGAGAAAAAGAAAAGGAAATAAAAAAAGAGAAAAAAGAAAAGAAGAGAAGAAAGGAAAAAAAGAAACGAAAAAGAGAAATCGAAAATTAAAATTCTAAAACGAAGTGAAAAGATTGATTAACCAGAAAGGAATCAATGTTCAAAATAGTGAATCGTCATTGACACACGATCATTGAATGAAGCACCTCAAGAGAATTAGTTGCACTTCTAAGCAGCGATTGTGCCAAAAAAAAATCATCCTCTTTAAAGAAAAACTGGAAAAAAATTTTTCTTTCCTCGTCGATTTCTCTCATCGGTCACAGAAGCGACATTTATGGTTTTAATTTGATTCCAGCAATAAACGAACACTTCAACTCACCTTTGAATCGAATTTCTGTTCGTTGACATGTAAAAAGAAGAAAGTCTTCATTATAATGGTTTCTATTTCGAAAATATTCTGCCCGGAAAATATTCCCTACCATGACTTTTTTAAACTTGTAAATCAATCGAAAAATAAATTTCATTTTTTATTTTGAATTCGAAATAAAAAAGATAAAATTACTAATAACATAATTTTTCTAAAGACCTAAAAAATAAACTTTTGATTCCTTTAAAATATTATGTACCAATTTTAATTATTTTTCAATTTTTTATTTGAAAATTTGAAATAAAATATTAAAATTGCAAATAATTTATTTGTATTAATCATTATTCTCCGAAAATAAATTTTCAATGCCTTTAATTTTAATTCCGTATGAAATAAATCAATAAATTATGGATAAACTTTTGAAAAGAAAATTCTAAATCTTTCGCAAAAAAAAAAATTCTCAACGTACGATGAGAAAATGAGTGAAAAACAAATTTGTAAGAAACAAAAAACACTATTTCGGAAAAATAGCATTAAATTCACAATTATCACTTGCCAGTAAACATCTGACAATAAACAACAAAAATTTTTCTCATATTATCACAAATATCTATTACTAAATTACACACAATCGGACAAAAAAAAATGCTAATAATAAAACAAATTTTAAGTAAAGGACAAATTTCCACTATTTGGAAAAATCAACTTGAAAAAATAAAGAAAATATTCAAAAAATTGTCAATTAAACAGTAGTTAAAAAATAAAACAAAAAATTTAAATATCCAAAAATAGTAAAATACAAAGTGAAAAAAGTAAAAAAAATCAAAAAATCTCCTAAAATAGTAAAATGGAAATAAAAGAATACAGAAAAAATAAAAAATATCAAAAAACAGTAAAAATGAAAAGTAGAAAAATATCCAAAAATAGTAAAGCAAATAGTAAAAAAATAGTAAAATGAAAAGTAAGAAAAGTAAAACTAATACAAAATATTCAATAATAGTAAAATACAAAGTGAAAAAAGTAAAAATAATAAAAAATATCAAAAAATAGTAAAATTAAAAGTAAAAAATAAAGAAAAAATATCCAAAAAAAGTAAAATAAAAAGGAAAAAAAATAAAAATATTAAAAAATCTCCTAAAATGTTAAAAAAAGAAGTAAAAGAATACAGAAAAAATAGTAAAAATGAAAAGTAAGAAAAGTAAAACTAATAAAAAATATCTGAAAACAGTAAAATAAAAAGTGAAAAAAGTAAAATTAATAAAAAAATCAAAAAATAGTAAAATTTAAAGTAAAAAATACAGAAAATATACAAAAATAGTAAAATAAAAAGTGAAAATAGTAAAATTAATAAAAAATATCAAAAAATAGTAAAATTAAAAGTAAAAAATAAAGAAAAAATAAAAAATATCAAAAAATAGTAAAATAAAAAGTGAAAAAAGTAAAAATATTTAAAAAATATATAAAACTAGTGAAATTAAAAGTAAAATAAAAAATTACAAAAGTAAAAATAATAAAAAATACCCAAAAACAGCAAAGAAAAGTAAAAAAAAATAATAAATAAAATATATAAAAGTATATATATAGAAAGTATCATTAAAAATTTTCAATGACAATTTTTAATCCCTTGCAAAATGTAAAATTCATTTAATCAATCTTTTCAGTATTTGAAAATCTCAAAGTTGAATTTTTGAATCATATCCAAATAGTGGCAACCTTCCTTTATAAACTATACTCTTATTATGACTATTGTCTATACATTGGTGTCTAATTTTTCAGGTATCAGTTCATCATTTACCTTGAAAAAACATTCTAAACATTGAAAAGAACATTCTAAAAGAAGAAGAAGAAGAAAACTTCTAAAAATCACAATTCTATACAATAGGAAACTATTTTCCGTGCAAAAAGAATACAAAAAAAATAATTATTAATTGTCACCTGAGTCGTGGGTCTTTCAAGTTTCGTCTTATCTCTTCCAGCATAGTCAGCAAATTCAAATTCTTGCGGTTTTTCAAGAACAGGTCTCTCATAATCAGGTATCTCTGGAAGTTCATAATCCTTTTGTTTCGATGCTTTCGGCGCTTTCACCCTCTTAATCTCTTGTTTCTCCGGTTTTTCCACTTTCTGCGAAGAAAAATTAAATCGTTAATATAAAATATCAATTTTGAAAATCGAGAATTAATTTAATTATTAATTGGAAAAAATGGTTTGAATTAATTTTTGTAAAGATTATTTATCGTTATCATACTTAGAGTTTATCGAAAAGTTAATATTTCTTTATTATTAATTATTAATAATTAATAAGATTATTTTATTGTCAAATAGGGGAAAAGCTTGAAAATTATTTTCGAGTAGAATTTTATTGAGTCAGTGAGTTTTAAGTTTTTTATTTTAAGAAGTTCAGTGAGTATTTTTAATTAAGGATCAAGAAGATATTTTACAACTGAAAATAAAAAGATAATTCCTTTTTTTCTTTCCTTTTATCAACTATTTATTTTCCATACTATTTTGTATTTATTTTTGTTGCCAAAGTACTTGAATTAAATTAAAAAGGAAATAATTATTTACTTATTTATTTTTATTTTACAACTAATATTTAATTTACGATTTATATAAATAATAAAAATAGATAAATAAAATAAATAATAATAAAGTAAATAATACAAAAATTATCTTTTTATTTTTCTCGAAATTTATGAGTGACTAGTAAGTTTTTAATAAATATTATTTTTGCTGAGCTTATCACATATTTTATGAGTTAAAAATAGTGTAGAAATGTAGTATAATTATTAGTTCAAAATCGAAGTATCAATTTTATAATGAAAATATTAAACGCAGAAATGTTTTTTGTACAGTTTCAGATCGAGGATTTTTTTTACAGCTTTCGTGTTACTTTTTAGAACACGAAAATTAGTTTTTAAGTAAATTATGTACACTGTGTGTGGAAAGTAGTGTCCAGAGGGTGAAAATTAGAATGAAAAACCAGCTCCTGAAGAAAGTTTCGTAAAAAAAGTGAGCAGAATCCCAAATTACATTTTCCCAATGTACAACATTTTGTACATTACGCAAAAATGTTTTAAGTACAAGGAAAGAAGTTTTAAGTACAAGAAAAAAGTTTTAAGTACAAGAATGAAGTTTTAAGTACAAGAAGAAAGTTTTAAATACAAGAAAGAAATTAGAATTGAATCGAAAATTATTAAAAATCAGAAACAGAAAAAAGAGTCAAAGCACAGAAAGTTTTCCATTTTTTTTTTTTTTTTTAATTGTAAATTGATGCAATAGAGGAATTTTAAGGAAAAAATTAATATAATTAATTGTAAAATTAAAAATTAATAAAATTCTTGAAAGAAGAAATGTGGTAAAAGAAACAATTTAGAGAAAAAGAAAGAAAGGAGACATTGTTGATAAGAGTCTCTTGTAGAACAGAAAATGAGAGAAAAATCGCTTTAGTGACAGAAACGAAGAAATTGAGTTTATGAGAAAAGATGATCATCAAAAAAGGTCAGTAGAACAGAGAATTTTTTTTTCACAGAGAAGAAAGAAATTTTTAAAAAAATGTATTGCAACCCCAATTTTACAGGATACCTTCAGTTCAATAGTGCCATTTTCAACTTTTTCAGGTTCTTTCACAGATTTTTTAACAGGTTTCAGTTGAATTGCCTGAAAGCTTTCAACTTTTAATTCCTGTTTAGGTGGTCTGGCTGGCTTTCGTTTTTCTTCGGCGTTGTTTTCCTTCTGTATTTTAATTATATTCATAATTATTATGTGTATATTTGCAAAAAAAAGACCGAATTTTTTCTTTGTTTCTTTGTTTCTTTCTTGAATAGAACACAGGATATTTGAAGAGCAATTATTTTGAAACGATAAATTTGTTTGTGCGGTATTTTTCGAGTAAAAGTGTAATTATACTTAAAATTAAATAAAAGACGAGACAACATTGAGATAACTATCACAAAAAACTACTTTACAATACAAAGTGAAATTCAATGGATAATTGTCAAGATTTGAATTATTTTTGGAATAACGACTCACTTTCATTTCCACTTTGTTGAGGCCCTTCTTCTCCTCCTCGAGGGTCTGAAAAAGAAATTTTTTAATTAATATAAAGTATTTATAACTGGACGAAATAATTATTTTGCCTAATTAATAATTATTCTTAGTTTTAAGGAATGTATTAAAAATTAAATGTACTAAATGAATAAAATTTTTAAGTAAATAATAAATAGTAAAATAATAAAATAATAAAAAAAATAATAAATAATAAAATAATAATAAGAATAATAAGAATAATAATTAAAATAATAAAAATAAAGGTTAAAAATTACCTTTGTGGGTTTAAGACTAGTTCTTCTACTTTCGTCATCTTTCTGTAAAAAATAAAGAAAAAGTTCCGTTTAGTTATGAAAATATTTTTAGTTATTTTTTATCATGCCAAGTGGACCTAGTGATGAAAAGAAAAAATGATCAATATTAATACAATAAAAGAATGAGATGAAAAATATTAATAAAAATGATGTTTCTAGATGCCTGCAATTTGTGAATCGATTAATTTCAGCATATCTAGCATATAATTAAAAACTATTTTATTTTCTGATTTTTGCAAGAATTATTAACTATAGAAAAGATGTGGAAGTTGAAAATTAATTTGTCCAGTGCTGTTAATAGATCGAAATAAAAGAAAAAATTAGTTGCATTCTGCTACTGCTTGTGAATTATTTCAAAACTTTCCTGCAAATTAAATGAAGATTAAAATTGAAAATAAAAATTGAAAATTTAAATTAAAAAACGAAATTAAAAATTAGAGTTAAAAGTTGGAATTCAAAATTAACATTAAAAATTAAAATTGAAAATTAACATTAAAAATTAAAATTGAAAACTAAAATTAAAAAATAGAATTAAAAAATAAAAATTAAAAATTAAAATTAAAAATTAAAATTAAAAATAGAATTAAAAAGTAGAATTTAAAATTTAAAATTAAAATAAAAAATTAACATTAAAAAATAAACACTAGAAATAAAAATAAAAAATTTGAATTAAAAATGAAAAATACAAATTAATGCTGAAAATGAGTTTCTTAAATGAGTATTTTTAATAATCAGAAACAGAATATGTGAAAAGTGTTTATGTATCTAAAAAATAATGAGATTATTAGTTAGCATTGTTTATGAGAATTTTGTTTTGTGTTCATGTACCTTTGGTACTTCGGGTTTGCCGAGTGTAGCCTTTTGTTTTGGTACCGGTTCTGCCGTCTAAAAATTAATTAAATATTAAAAAAAAAAATCCCTGTGCATTTAAATAAAATTTCTAATTTTCTAAAGTATTGTTTCACAGAATAATAGCAAAAAAATTGTATTTTTAATTGTACGTAAAAACTTTTAACTACCTTGGGTTCTTCCGGTTTACCCAGAGTTGTTTTAGGTTTAGGTGTAGGTTCAACCTAAAATTATTCAGTGTCAAATATTAATTTAATTAAAATTTATATTTAATTTTAGTTTAAAATCAAAATTATCTAATGTTTTTTTTCTATGATATATTAGCAAATTTTCCTTAATGTACTTTTAATTTTAAAATTTCTTTTTGTAGATTTAAACTTTCTGTTTTATTAGATTTAAAGTTTTGTCAAATTTAATTTTTTTAGTTTTATTAAATTTATTATTTTCAGTTTTATTAAATTTAATATTTTTAGTTTTTACTAAATTTAACATTTTCAGTTTCATTAATTTTTTCAGTTTTCATTAATTTAATAATTCTGAGTTTTATTAAATTTAATATTTAGTTTTTATTAAATTTACTATTTTTAGTTTTACTACCTAAATTTACCATTTTTAGTTCTAGAAAATTTAATAAGTTTTGAAAATTCTTTTACTAGAATTTTTTTGTACCTTTAGCTCATCCTTTTTGGCAAGGTCTGTCTTTGGTTTAACTGGTTCATCTTTCTAAAATAGTAAGTTTTGTATGAACCATTGATATATTTTGTGAATAATTAAATAATTTATTATTTATTGATTATCTGATTAGTTTACTACATTACGGATTAATCGGATTATTTAATTTAATTTATACCTCTTATGTAATCATATATTAATTAAAAGACACCATAAAAATATTTGGTTCTTTCACTCTATTTTTATTACCCAGGGCCTACGATCTGACATTTCATATTTTCCTTTTCTCAAGTTACGAATCATTTACTCAATAATTTTTTGCGAAAATTAAAAAAATTCTTTACAATCGTTTCTTTTTTCTTATTAAAAAATTGAATACTATAAAAATATTTATGAAAAATATAGTAGAAAAAATATATGAAAAATACAATAGAAAAATAGTGTACCTCAATTTTTTCCGTAAGATTAAGAGAAGATTCTTGTGGTTTGTCATTTTCCTAAAAATTTAACCAATTTATTTTGTTTCCAAGTGTTTGCCAATTGTAATTGAAATTGAATTAATTTTTTAACTACCTTCTCATTTTCCGGTTGTAGAGGAGAAGAACCGTTTGTAATTTTATCTTTATCCTATGTAAAAATTTAATATTATTATTCATATCATTATTTTAATATAAATCTATTAAAAAAAAAGAAATAAATTTTTGTACCTCTTCCTTTTTCTTCTTGACGGACGTTCTCTTAACAACCTTTTTCTTTACCTATGTCAGCAAAGTACGTTTCTTATTAGTTAAAAAAAATACAAAATATAATAAATAAATAAAAATTACAAATAAATAAATTAATCATCGCTTTTATAATAATAAATAAATAAATATTAATAATAAATAAATAAAATATAAAAAATAATAAAATTAAAGAATTATAAAAATGAATTTACAAATCCCAAAAGTGTACCTTTTTATCATCCGAAGACGTAAGAGACGATTTCTTAGTTTTTGGTTTATCCTACAAAAAAATTAATTTCCAAACTTGAACCTTTCTCTTTTTATAATACGAATATTTTTTTTACTTAACGATTTAATGTAAAAAAATACAAATAGAAAATTTTTTACCTCTTCCTCTTTTGTTACTACTTCATTTGCAACAGAAGTTTTTCGCGAAGGTGTTTTCTAAAATTTCAAAAATTTTCCTTTAACTCAAAGAATTATTTAACTTTTGCCAATTTCAATTAATATTTCTCTAATAACATTGTCTACCTCTTTATCGTTCGGTTTCTCATCCTTTGCTAACGAATCTTTACGTGGCTTTAAAAGATTTTCCTATAAATGAGAAAAGAAAAAAAATTAATTATATACAAAATAAATTCTTAATTAAAAATGTGTAAAAATGTATATAAAAATGTGTAAAAAATGTATATGAAAATGAATATAAAAATGTGTATAAAAATATTTTTAAAAAATAATCTGCAATGTTATGTGTACCTCTTTGTGTTCAAGTTTTCGTGGTGGCACGTACACGTCCTATAAATATTAATATTCCATTTTTAAAAAACAGTCGAGAAAAATATTTCTAAAAAAAAATTCTTCTTTAAAACAAAAATTGTCTGTACCTCATTTTCTTCCGGCCAACTAAATGACGATTTTCGAGAAGAATCGCGAGTATCCTATAAACGTAAAAAAATACCCCATTATCTCTATCTCCGAATTAAAAACAAAAACTAGTTAAATAAAAATAAATCAGTAAATAAAATTGCTAAGAAAATATAATAAGTTGCCAAGAATAATTATTATTTAAAAAAAATATAATTTAATAATATTATCTACCTCTGTTATTGTTACTTGAGTAATCGACGATTTACGCGATACATCATTTACATCCTAAAATCAAAATTTTGTATATAAATAAAATAAATTAAAAATTACATAATTTTGAAAATTCAAATAAAAAAAAATAATAAAAACACAAAATATTTGTACCTCTATTATTCCACGTTTAGCTGTCGGTACGTAAATATCCTACAAAGAAAGTAATTTTGCATTTGTAATTTTCTATTTAAAAAAATGTTTTCGGAAAGAATTTTTACTGTAAAAGAAAAAAAAAATAAAATTAAAATACTTTAAAAAATGTAAAAAAAATTGAGTGTATACCTCTTCTTCAGGCCAATTGAATGAAGATTTACAAGAAGAAGCGCGTGATCCCTATAATAGAAATTCGATAATAATCCCAAATTCAAAAATAATATTAATAAAGAGAATTAAAAATTTTAGTTTTGTGTAAATGTAGATTAAGTACCTCAGTTTCTGTCACTAGAGTAATTGACGATTTACGGGACAGATCACAGTTTTCCTAAAAATTGTATTTGAAATTTACATCTTTCAAGTTTTGATAAATTAAGAAAAAAATATTTATAAATTAAGTTGAATTTACTAAAGAATAAAAAATAAATTACAATTTACATATTTCAAGTTTTGATAAATTAGGAAAAAATATTTATAAATTAAATTTAATTTACTAAAAAATAAATTAAAATTAAATTAAGATTGAATTAAAATTACATAATTGTAAAATGTAAAAAATATGTCGAAGAAAAGTAAAAATATTGAAAATATTCAACGATACCAAATATGGTAATTTAAATATTATAAATTGAATGTAAATTTAATTAACTAAATAATTAATTGTAAAACAGAAAAAAAATGTTGAAGAAAATTAAAAAGTACCTATTTAAGTTGTAAGTCAATCGAATTGACATATTTTTTACATTATACAATTAAATAATTTTAACAAAATTAATAAAAATAAAAAAAATTGAATTGAATTTGGAAAATTGAGTTTTTTGTAGGTACTTGCAATTGATTTGTAAATTTTGATACCTTATCGTCAGCAGAAGTGTGTGTTGATGTTCGTCGGGAAGGTGTAGGTGTATCCTAAAAGTACCAATTAGTGTGAGAATTTAATTTTTTTTCGAGAACAAAATAAAATAATTCCAGTACAGAAGAAGAAGAAGAAGAAGAGATTTCGAGAAAAGAGAAAGAGGCGACTGTAGAGAATCAAGTAGAGAAAGTATGAAATGTCAGACATAGAGACCACAAGTTTCAAGTAGAATAAAAGTACCTTGATCAGACGCAATCGAAAAGTAGTGTTGAAAAATTAAGAATTGAAAAAGAATTCGAAAGTCAGGCATAACCACCACCGTGTAGAAAAATTTATAAAGTTTCAAGTAGAATAGAAAATTTTTAGACAGAAATTCGAAATATATAATTATTCATGACGGTAAATTTAAGTAATTTGGTAGATTTACAAATGATTAATTAATATTATTGTAATTAATTATTAATATTACTGAATTATCACATTTTACCATTTAATATTTAGCAAATATTTTGCATAATAATTAGCAAATATTTAAAAAAATATTTTAGCTTATATTATAAAATATTATTATTACCTAATAGTTAATATTATTAAATTAAAATATTTTAGACAAATATATAGCAAATATTTAGCAAAATATTTAGAAAATATTTTGACAGAATATTTAGCAAAATATAAAGCAAATATTTTAACAGAATATTTAGCAAAATATTTTTGTACAAATATTTAGCAAATTATTTTAGACAAATATTTAGCAAAATATTTAGCGAAATATTTTAGCCTGTTAATATTAAATTTCAAAAGTTATTGAAAGATTCGAAATTAATTATTGTTAGTTCTCTGTTATATTTTTTCAAGTTAATCGAAAGTTTGTCGAGATTAGAAAAAGTTTTTAATTTGGAAAATTGGTAAGTACCTTGGCTTCAGTCGGTTTGCCAATAGATGTTTTTCGTTTAGTTGGTGCTTGGTCCTAAAAATGTCAAATATCTATAATATTCTTATTGTCAATTTTGAGAAAAAAAGTATAAAAAGTAAAAATAATTCCTCATTAATAATTAATTTTAAAATAAATAATAAACAAAATGTTTGTCTGTGTACCTCAATTACTCCGTTTGTACCATCAACCGTAAGTTTGTCTTTTGGCTTTACTTCGTCTTTCTAGAAGATTAATTTTAATATAGTATTTTCTTAACTCATTTGTGTAAATTATATTTGAAAAATAATTTAAAAATTTTTAAATAATTAAAATATTTTGAATATTTGATAATTTTTGAACAATTAAAATATTTTGAATATTTGATAATTTTTAAACAATTAAAATATTTTGAATTTGAAAATTTTAAACAATTAAAATACTTTAATTTGAAAATTTTAAGTAATTTGAATATTAATTAACGTTAATTTTTAAACTATAAAATTGAAAAGATTTTATATTATCGAAAACAATATTATAAAAAAATATTTGTTGTTAGTTTGATGCTGAAGAACAGCAACAAATATTAATCAAAATAATTATATCGAAACAATAAAATTAGTAAAATTTAAAATTAAAATGAATAAAATAAAATAAATATTTCAGAATGTACCTTCGTTTCTTCCGGTTTGGTCTTTTTGACAGAATCTCGTTTCTGCAAGACGAAAACGTATAAAAATATAAGTTAACATTAACGAAAAAAATTTTAATTTCGTGTACTACAAACTTTTACTGTTTGTGTTGTTTCTATTTTGTACCTTTTCATCTATAGATTCTCGTGTTGTTGTTGTTTTAGTCTTTACTGAAGTTTCCTCCTACAAAATAAGTAAAAAAAAACATTTAACACTAAATAAAAATAATACAAATAAAATAAATGAAATAAATAAATAGAAATAAATATAGATAAAAATTATTGAAGTAAATTTAAAGAAAAAAAAATATAAATAAATATGAATAAAATACAATAGAAATAAATATGAATAACAAAATAATATAAATAAATATAAATAAAAAACAATAGAAAATTGTGTCAATGTGTGAATGTTGAGTGTATAAAAAGTGTACCTTTTCTTCTTGTGGTTTCTGAAGACTTGGTTTACGTTTAGTGATTGGTTCATCCTGAAAGGAATCAAATATTTTTTTATTTGTGTTGCAATAAAAATTATTCGTTCATTATAATAAAATATATTAACAAAGTTTTAGAACGTAAAAAGAATGTAAATAGTCGGAGAATAAAGTTGTGAGTTTTCCTGAAAAGCTGAAAGACATTAAAGAGATAAGAGAAAATTTTCCTTAAAGAAATGGAAATTATTATTATTATAATTACTTGTTATGAATTAATAAAATAATAATATTTATATAACATAATATTATGATAATATTATATTATAATATTAATAACAATTGATTGTTAATAACTGTATAAAACAATTAAATAATTACATTAATAATTTCTTTTATAATTATTAATTTAAAGATTAAAAGAGAAATAGAAATTAAATAAAATAGAATCACTATTAAATAGTTATATAATAATTCATTATTATCAGATTAATAATTTCCCTTTTAATTATTAACATAAAAGATTGAAAGAGCAATAGAAATTAAATAAAACGAAATACATTGAGAGGAAATGTTATTTAGCTGAAAAAATTTATTTCCGATGCTTTGAAGAACTTTTTAAAAACGATTTTCACATTATGAAAATTATTATTATTATTAACAAAAGGAGAGTATAAAAGTAGAAAAGTGTGAGTTGAGTGTCGATGTAAAATGTTATTTGTAGTTTGTACCTTAATGAAATTATTTTTTTCCTTAGGAGTTTGAATTTTATCTATCGAAATTCTCCTTTCAGGTTTCATATCGTCCTGCAAAAGTTTATAATTAAAAAACAAAGTTTAAAAAAATAATAATGAGAATTTCGTCTAATAAATGTGCATTTTTAATGTTTATATTTGTACCTCATCGATAAGTGTGTCAATAGATGTGCGACGACTCAAAGTATCCTACGATAATTTTGAAAAAAAAACGAAATTTTAGTAAGAAAATTAATTTTATCCTCTAGAATTTTTTTTTTAACCATTTCTTATTGTGTACCTCTGAATCTTCGGCTATTGAGGTTTCAACAGATGTTTCGTGTCTTGTGTAAGCTTCCCACTAATTAAAAAAAAAGAAAATCCTTAATATTTCCACTCTAATTAAAAAATAAGAAAATAACCCAATTTTACAAAACAAAAAAAATTTTAATTTGAAAAATTTCAGTTATTTAAATTGTATTGAGTTCTTTTTTTTGTACCTGTGGTACTGGTCGTTTATCTAATGAGGTTTTTCTTTTCGGTTCTGATCGAATTGAATCATCAGCCTAAATTTGGGAAAAATTGAAAAATAATATTTAAATTTTGCCACTAAATAATTTGAACATTAATTTTAATTATTTCTTTTTCTCATTACTTTTAATTACTTATTACTTTTTATTAGTTTCTTTTTAGAGAAAATATTTCCCTTTCGAAGAAAGAGTAAATTTTGTACCTCATTTTCAGTGTCGGGATTCTCAATAACAATTATATATTCATTGGGTGACTCCTAGAAATATATTTGAATCAGAAAAATTTATAAAAACAATATTGAAAATAGAAATTTAAATTCTAAATCGTAATTTAAATTTAGTTATTAATTTAGTTATGTATTTAAATTCAAATTTAGTGGAAATGAAAAATAGATTTAAAAAAAGAGAACAAAAAAACTCTACCTCAATATCTCCATCTTCTACAGATTTTGTTTTTTTAATAAGTTGCACCTAAAAATTGATAGAAGATTTGAAAACAACAATTCTCTTTTTAATTAGAAAAACAATCGTAAATTAAAAATTTTTCTTTTCTACCTTTAATTCATCAGGTTCTATCTTCAAGGATTTATGATTTGGTTTTCCCTAAAAAATTTCGTAAATTAAAAAAAGCCAATTTTTCTATTAAAAAAAAATCTGAATTGCGTTAGTCATTTAATAAAGTGTAATTTTTGTGAATGTGAATGTAAATGTAATGCCAATTGTTGTGTGTACCTTAGTGTCACTGAGTCTCCTTGGAAGTTCCTTTTTCTATAAAAAAATATTTGCTTAGTGAAATACTAATTAAATTAAAGTTTTTTCAGTTCATTAAAAATTATGTTGAATTTTACATTTCTTTACACTTATAAAGTTCTTCAATGCATTTTTTTATCTCTATGACGTGAAAATAAAAAATAATCAAGTCATTTAAAAAAAAGATAAAAAAAACTTCAAAAAAGTATCAATTGAAACTTTGTGTAATAATTGTACAATAAAAAATTAAAATTCATAAATCATTAAATTTTAAATTGGAAAATAAAAAAATTTACCTTTTCAACTGTTTTTATTGAGGAACGTCTACTTTCGGTCTTGACTTCTTCTTCAACCTGTAGCAACATAAAAATTTCGTAATTGTAGGTAATTTATTATTTACTTAATAATTATTATTAATAAACTATTAATATTAATAATTATTTCCTTATTGAATTTATAACATTTATTATAAAAATTATTATTTCCGTATAAAATGAACTAATATTTATTATTAATAATTAATAAGTTAATAAATTGTTGATATTAATAATTATTATTTTCAAATCAAATGATAAAAATTGCATGCAAACAAAATTAGTAATTTCACGTTAATTCTAATACAAAGATCGATATTGTTAATAAAATTAGTAAAATATTTCCAAACGACAACAAGTTTTATAAATTTATAAAAATTACGATTTCTAATTAGTCTGAAAACAATGTTATTAGACAATAATAAAATTTGTATATGGAAAAAAGCGAACTAAAAGGAATAACGCGTTTACCTGTTGCATTGAAACGCGTCTCTCGGGTGTTTTTGAACCTTCTCGGGAGATCTATGCAGAAGGAAAGCGTGGAAAATGTGTTTTCTTTTAGTTTCATGTTAACACAACAATTATTTTCCAAAATGCAATGGAAAAATTAATTTTAAATTAGTGTCTCATACCGTTTCTTCAGATTTGGAAATAGAGCTTCGTCGACTTTCTGTGCGAAGTTCTTCCACCTGAAAGAGAACAAAGAAAAAGTTGTTTAAATTAATTATAAAAATTCCAAATATTTACAGATTTTATGAATTTAATTAAAATTAATAATTAAGATTTCGGCAAAAATTTGATTTTGTTTTTTCCTGATTTCTAGACAGAATTTTCACTTTTTCCCTGAACTTACAGAATATTTTCATTTGCTCTAAAAATGATTCATTATTTATTTTTATCGGTAAATATTTATTTATTTATTTATTTATTATTTCTCCATAAGAATAAAGTTTTTCAAATTTTTTAAATTTCAAACTTTTTCAGAATTCAATAATTTATTCAAAATTACTACAAAATTTGCCAATTTCTTCAAAATTATTTTTTTTAAGTGTTCAATTCAATTTTTTTCTACAATTTTTAACTAAAATTCTTATCTAAACCAATTATTTTTAATAATTTTTGGAGAAAATTAATTAAGTAATTATTTAAAAAATTAATTAAATTATTGAAGGAAAAAAAAGTTCACCTAAAATATTTCTGAAATCCACTTGTTTACAATTCAATTTTACAAAATTTCAATTATTCGAATTGAATTAAAACTATTAAAAATTTTCAAATTATTTTTAATAATTTTTGAGAATATTTATTTTTATAATTCAACAAATTACAAAAAAGTTTGAATCAAAATTTTTTAAAAGTCTAACTTCTATAAAAATTCTTTCTTATATTTAATTAAAATTATTTAAACTCGAATTTTCTAAAATTTCAATTTCAAACATTTTGAAATTCAGTTATTTGTCAAAATTGTAAACTTGTTGATTTTTGATTAATTTGATAGTGAAAAAAAATTCTTACCCTCGAAACTGATTGTTTTCGAGTGGTCGTCTTTTTCTCAGGCTTTGGTGTAGTTTCCCGAGAGACCTTTAATTAGAAAATTAATATTTGTTTAATTAATTAATTCATTCAATTTTTATTCTTATTTTATTTCATCATTTTTTTCGTAAATTTCTAAATTATTATTTTATACACAAAAGTGAAATACTCACATCTTTGGACTCTGGTTTGGAATCTGGTTCCTTTTTCTTCAAAGTCTTTTTCTGCAACATTCATAAAATATTATTAGCGAATAAAATATTTTTTCAAATGTTTTTTCAAATTTCATTCAAATATTTCGCAAATTTTTTTTTTTATAAAATAAAGTGATAAAAATTCTTACCTTTTCTTGGTCTTTTTCCTCGATTTTCTCTTCTACCTTTTTCTGAAACATTAAAAATTTTCCACATACAATAATATTAATTTTTATGTGAAATAATAATTAAAAGTCAAAAAAAATATTTAAGTTAATTTCTTTTTGTCTAAAATATTTCAATTTTTCCAAAATATGTTTTCAAAGAAAAATGTATTAGTACCTTGATAACTTTTTTCTCCTCGATCTTTTCTACATTGTTGAATGTTTCCTCCTTCTATACAGCGAACATAAAAGTAAAACAATTTTAGAGAAAGGAATATTTTCACTGGTGAACAAAAATAAGAAAATAAAAATATAAATTATCGAAAAAATATACAAATCATTCTGAAGCATGCAAAAAGCCATAAAAAAAACGTATCCAAAGCACAAAAGTCATGCACAATATTTTTTTCTAATTTTCTTAAGCGTCTATTTTGTTTGTTTTTTTCTGAAAGCTTGAAGCACTAGACCACCTTCTTCTCTTATATGTTAAATTTGCATACCAGCGATAAAAGCATTAAAGGTACTTTAAAATTCGCTGGCAGGAAGCTGAAACTAAAAATATACCCAAAACATTATTATTTATTAGAGAATATCTCGAGAGATTAATATACCTATTTTTTCCTATGGGATTAAAACGTATTATTACTCATCTATTGTTCAGAATATTATTATTTCTAATTCTAATGTCTAATTAAAAGCCTTCAATTGAAAGCCGTGACTTCAATTGAAAAACTATTCTATTTTAAAACCACGGGGAATTTACAAAGTGCGAATTATTAACCAAAAGCCACAGAAGGGGAATCCATTGATGAAGTATATTTTAAAACTGAAATTATTATTATTATTATTATCAGAAGCTGAAATAGAGAATCTAGCATTAATAACTATTAAGCAACTAAAGAAGCGACCAAATTTATTATCTGCTTTATTAAAAAAATTTTAATATATTAAAATTATTTGCTCTATTAATGTAATGATCTATTAATCTATTAATCGTTATTACGATTGAATAAATAATTTATTATCATTAATGATGAAGAATAGTAATGAATTATTCGCCTTATTAAGAAGCAATTTTTAAAAATTACATAATTATATTTACTAATTAAATTAATAAGTAAACAAATGTTTACTGTTTAATTATTAAACAGTAGAGAAGTAATTATTTAATTATTAATTTAACTATAAACTATATTCAATTATTAATTTAATTATTAATTAATAGTAAATTATAAGTAGCAAATGAATTAATAATTAATAATTCATAATTAATAATTAATAGAGAAAAAAAGTATGTCTACGGTAGTATTCAGTATCTATTTACAGAAAGATAAATATTTTTACGTTTTGCATACATTACCAAAAGCCTGGCATTAGGAATTTTTCACTCACCTGAAACAGAGAAATTGCAAAGTTTTCTTATTAAAAATTCTTAAGTGTAAATTAACTTTTCTAAATTCAGAGCAAATTTTGTTGTTCGTAAAATTACATTACAAAATTGGATTCATGCCAAGTAAAGTAAATGGAAATAAATGGAGAGCAAAATCACGAGCAAGACATCAATATATATAGAGGAAACATAAAATGGATCATAAAACGATATATAGGAATAGTATCACAAAATTTGATAACATTCTAATATATCTTCGAGATCGAGGTATATGTTTGAATTTTGAACAGTGTAACAAAAGTTGATGTTGATGTGTTTTTTTGAACAGAACGTAAAAAATTATTATAAATTTAAACAAACAATTTTTTTTTCAACGAAATTTATAGAGAAAAAATCTGTATAGAAAGAGAAGAAGAGAAAGAGACTTTAAATTAATAATTTTTTTTACCTTCTTTGTATCTGGTTTGTCGATACCGTTTGTTTTTGATTCCGGAATTTCCTTGAAATGAAAAAAAACAATGTGCTATGAGTACAAAATTGCGAAAAAAAAAAATAATTATCATGAGAATTTTTTATGAAAAACGAAATATATTCAAATGTTGCGAAAAAAAGCCAAAGCCGTTCCAATAGTTTCGAATTATAGTGCGACAAAATGTTTCCTAGAAAAAAAGTAAGTGTCGAAAGTTTTTTTTTTGTTTGTGAAAGAAGAATGTTACGAAAGGTGATCGAAAATGTTTAATGAAAAATAGTGAAAAGAATAAAACGAAGAAGAAAAAGAATTGAAAACAGAATTAAAAAATAAAGAACAAAATAAAAAAAATAAAAACTAATAAAAAAAACTAATGAAAAAGAATAAAAATAAATAAAAAAAGAATGAAAAAAGGAATGAAAAAGGAATTGAAAAAAGAATAAATGGAAAGTAATAAAAATTAAAAAAGTATTTCATATAAAAAAAACTAAAAGTTAATTAAACCCAGAAGTAGTGAAAAAAAGAGTAAGAAAATTTTGATAATAAAAAATAGATATTATTTAAAATAATAGAAATAATTTACAGGCCTCGAATCGACTTTACGCTCCAGAAAAGTCACTTTAGTTGTTCAAAAATACAAAAAAATCAGACTTTTTTTGTATTTTTTTCGATTTCTATACTAAATTGAATTATTTTCAATAATTTTCCAAAAGTTCTTCGAGAATTCTATTATTTAAAAATAAAAATTAAATTTATTACACAATAATAATAATTAAAATTTAATAAAAGTTTTTGAAAAACACCAAATTTTTTGGAAAACCCAAAAAAATAATCAAGGTTTTTAAAAAAATTTTTAGAGAATTTAAAAATCTAATCAATTTCTTTTTTTGAAGAATTTTGAAAATGTTCGATTTTTCAAAATTTTAATAACAATTCTAAAAAACTTATTTTTTTTATTTAATAGTAATAAATTTTTGCATATATTTGAACTTTCAAAGAAATACAATTGAAAAGAAGGGAAATATTTGAATTTTAAAAAATTGTAATGAAAAAATTCTAAGAATTACTTTTTTTTAAAAATATTTTAATATTATTCTTTTAAGTTAACTCTCATAAATTTTTATTTGAACATTTTTTATTCAAATTTTTTAAAATTAAATTATTTTCAAAATTTGCAAGTAAAATTCTTCAAAAATTTGATTTTTAAAAACTTTAATGAAATTTTTTCAAAAAATAAATTGAATCTTGAATTTCAGAAAGGACTCAAACTCTGAAAATCGTAAGTCATTTTCACATAGAAATTGATAGAGAAAATTTATTGGAAAATAGTCGAAAAAGTCGAAAGTATTCGAGGCCTGAATTTATAAGAATTGTAATCTATAAGCCAATTAGATCAATAAATGTTCAAATTTCCAAAAAGTTATCAATTAAACACTTTTAGTTTTTTAAAAAATGCAAGTAAAAGAAAAAATTAAAACAATTTAGTTTGAAGAATAAAAATATTATAAAGAATCAAAATGAGAGATTCCAAAATGTAGAAACGAAAGAAAGAGAAAAATTGTGTTTTTTTGAAGTGTGCGTGTACCTCGACCTGCGAAAAATCAGAATCAAATTCTTCGACGATTGGTTCTGCAATGCTCGACTCCATAATACTAACCGTTTCCTCTTCCTCCTCATATTCCTCCTCGGATTCATAACTCGTCACCTGACTTTGTACCTTTACGCGTTACGATATAAAGAGAAGCTTGTTGAGCGATAATTTTTGAAAAATCGATGTTAGTTAAAAATTTATGCAATTTTCTTTTAGATCCAAATTTTGTAAATTTTTGAAGCAGCATTTTTCTCGAGTTAAAAATAATAATTGGCTTTAGATTAATAGCTGAATTGAATCTCGAATCATTTTGAGTTAGTCCTTGGGCGAAGAAGTAATTTTTCATCTTCTCTACCTTCTTCTCAATCTCCTCCTTCTTTTCAATCTTTTTCTTCTCCTCAATTTTCTTCTCTTCAATTTTCTTCTCCTCGATTTTCTTCTCCTCGATCTTCTCCTCCTCTTTCTTCTCTTCCTTTTTCTCTACCTTCTTCTTTTTCTTCTCCTCCTCCTCTTCCTTCTTCTTTTCTTCCTTCTTTTTCTAAAAAAAAGGCCGACACAATGGATTGCATGCAACATTTCAGAGAGGGGCTCTTTTTTGGAAATTGAACGCAAGGGTTAAAAACGGGAGATTCGGTTTTTAAAAAGGAGAAAACGATCTTCTCATTGTGTTGAGAATTAAAATATTGAAAACTAGGGGGTGAAATTCGAAAAAAGGAACAGAAACAAGGGGTAATTACAAAAAAAAAAAGATCTTTTCATTATGTTGAGAATTAAATATTGAAAACTAGGGGCAAACATTAGAAAAAAAACAGAAACAAAGGGTAATTACAAGAAAAATATGAACAAATTCAGGGATTAAAAATAGATGCATTTGGACGAAATGGTTAAGTTAATAATAAAAACTCGGTATATAGAAGATTATTTTAAAATTTGAAGATACTTAACCATCGTCTGTTAAACTCTCTTTAAAAATTTGTTTCGAAATTTTAAACAATTAAGTTTATTTTTTTAATACTTAATTTTTCAAAGTTTATTATTGAATAAAATTACTTAATTTTTCGAAGTTTATTATTGAATAATATTCTGCTAAATAAATTTAGCAAATTTTCTTTACTCAAATTCAATTCAACAAGTGAACTTTGTTTAGAAAATAAAAATGAGAAATGAAATGTAAAACTTTTAATTTCGCGATTAATTTGTAAAAGAAATTGTAAATTATGTAAACAATGACTCACCTCAACCGTCAGTTGAGCAGATGACTCGTCCTTTCCTCCCTCATTACTGACAACCACTTTGATAGTGCCAGTGTATTCTAATTTTGTTGTTTTTATGACGAGCGTCATTGTCTTGCCATCGAATGTTGTATTAAATTCACTAGACGATGTGATTTCTGTCGAGTCTCTGAAAAAATAAAATTGATGAATAAAATTGACAATTTAAAAAATTATTGACAATTACAATTATTAAAAAAATAATTACTATTTGACGGTCATTAACAAAATGTATAAATTATGAATTATAATTATTAAATTATAATGAACAAAAAAGTTTATTAATTACAATAAATAATAATATTTTGTGGGAGAATTATTGAAAAACTAAAAGAAAATACTTACTTGTACCATTTGACAGTAACTTTTTTGTCCATTTGTACTAAAGTGGCTGAGAATTCTGCACTCTTTTCTTCCGTGACCGTCTGAGGAAGAAAAAGAAACGATTTAAAAATTGAAAAAGACACCAAAAAATTTTTTAAAAACAATTGAAAGTTTATAGTTTAGAAAAATAAGAACGAAGAAATTTAACTGAATCACGTACCGTTGATTTCAAACCAGAATTAATTCTTGGTCGTTCAATTTCTTCGGGAATTTCTGTTACTTCAACAACTTGAGAAGTAGCTTCACCCTTTTCATTACGAGCGACTAATTTGTAGGTGCCTTTGTCGGACGTTGATATTTGTTCGATCTCCAATTTGACGGCGAATTCTCCCTAAAAAGAAAAATATAATTACAATTCACAGAATTTAATTTGATTTATTTAATTTTATTAACTTATTTTATTTAATTTATTTAATTTTTTATTTAGTTTATTTAATTATAAAGAAATGAAAATTCTTTTTATCAGAAAACTTATGAACTTTAAAAGTAATTATAGAAGTAATTCAACATTACCTCCTTCACTTTCTCAACATGCAATTTGTGTCTATCATCTTCTTTTACTGCACTCGTTTCTTTGAACCATGTGCAATCTGGTGCGAATTTAGATAAAACGTGACATTCCACTATTACAGTCTTCTTCTTAACGATTTTGATTACCTTTGGTTTCTCCTTAATAACAGGTATAACTAAACAAGTCAAATATAATTCATTACAATTAATAGTAATTTTTAACTTAAAGTTAATTTTAAATTGTAAGTAAATTTTAAATTTTAACTTTAAATTTAAAGTAAATTTATTTATTCAACAATTATTGAGATCTCAAACTCAAAATAATAAAAAATTTATATAAAAAAATTGACTCCCTTTTCGAATTTTAATTTTAAATTAGTATGAAAAATTCTGATAAAAATGAAAACTCACTTTCAACGTTCAAAGTAAGATTGGCGTTGAGTTCTCCCAAAGCATTTTTGATGTTACATTTGTATAATCCAGAGTCGTCAGCTCCGGGATCGTTTAATATGAGTTTAATATAATAGACATCCTCCTTTTCTTTAACGACACTGAGATTGATTTTCGATGATTCTTGGACCACTTTGCCAGCATGGGTCCAAACAATATCGGGTTTCGGTGATGCTTTAACTTTACAATCCATAATGACCAATTTGCCTTGATTTTGTGATTGAATACGCGGTTTGTCGACGAATGTTGGACCATCACCCTCAGGCTCCTGTTCGGCTTCGATATTCAAATTAAGATTTGCATTACTTTCGCCAAATTCATTTTTCACGTGACACCTGTACGTCCCACCGTCAGGTGCTCCTGGATCCTGTTTAATGAAAAAGAAAAGCAAAAACTCAGTAAATTTTTAATCATTAAAACATTCAATTATTATTTTATGCAATTATTTCAAAGTAGGTTTACTACAAAAATTTGATTTTGTTTTTCCCTTATTTTCCAAACAGAATTTTGACTTTTTTTCTGACTCTAAAGAATATACTGATTCACTCTAAAAATGATTTAATTTCCACATGTTAATTCAATCATTTTCAATTATTTTCTAGAACTCTTAACCAGAATTCTTCTTTCAATCAGTTATCAATTATTTTGAATAATTTTAGATAAAGTTTTTTGAATTTTTTAATTTAAACAAAATTTTTCAAATGCTAACTTTTCAGAATTTTGAATGAAAAGTTTTCAAAAACTAACATTTTCAGAATTTTCAATTAAAATTATTTAATAATATACACAAATTTTATAAATCATAAATTTTAAACCTTTTGAAATTCAATAAATATTTTCAAACTCAACTCATAAAATTCTATAAATTTATATTAATTTTTAACTAATTATTTTTAGTAATTTTTGAAAAAGTTCTTTGAATATCCCATTATTTAAAGAAAGAAAAAAAGAAAGTTTACCTAAAATAAGTCCAAAATCAACCTTTTGAAATTTAATTCTACGAAATTTTGATTGTACGAAAATTTTTCAAATTTAAAAATTCAACTAATTACCAAAAAATTTAAATAAAAAGTTTTCAAAAACTAAATTTTTCAGAATTTTCAATTAAAATTATTTGAAATTCAAATTTTCTAAAATTTTAATTTGAAACATCCTGAAATTCTATTATTTATAAAAATTGTAAATGCAACTCATAAAATTAAATTATTTTTTTAATTTTTATCTAAAATTCATCATTAAATAAATTATTTTTTATAATTTTTGAGAAAGTTCTTTTTGATTATACGGAAATTTCTCAATTAAATTAAATTAAATTTTTAAAATTTTTAAATTCAACTAATTTCCAAAACATTAAAATAAAAATTTTTCAATACTAAAATTTTTCAGAATTTTCAATTAAAATCATTTAAAATTCGAATTCTCTAAAATTTCCATTCAAATCATTTTGAAATTCAATTAATTACAAAAATTGCAAACGTAACTCTCACAAAACTCAATTATTTTTGGAATTTTTAAGAAAATTTCAATTATTTCAAAAGATTTAAATTACTTGTTTATAAAAACTAAATTATTTTTAAAAAATAGAACTAAAATATTTTAAAATCCTAATTTTTCAGAATTTTAAATAAAATTTTTCTTTGATTTAAATATTTTAAAATTTAATTAATTAATGTAATTCATAATTTTAGAAGAATTTTGACTCTTTAATGATGATTTTTACACTAATTAATAATTATATTCGGATTGTAACTCTAAAATTGAATTATTTATTAATAATTAAATTAAAATTCTTTGAAAATTCAATTTTTGTAGATATTTTTAATGAAATTCTTTAACAAATTTAAGTTATTTACATTCAATTTCACAAATTTTCAGTTATTTATCTTTAAAAATTTGAATTAAAAATTTTTTGTAACACCTTATCCTTTTTTAGAATTTTAAATTAAAGTATATTTGATTATAATTAATTATCTCATAGCAATTGATATTTTGGAAAATTTTAATTTCAAATCTTCTGAAATTCAATTATTGTTTGGAAATTTCAACTGTTTTTAACGACTGTTATTTCTGAGATAATTACAGATAATTATAATTAAAAACTTTTAAGGAAATTATTCTACAATTTTTCAGACCAAATCCAATATTTTTGTAATTATATTTAAATAAATAAATAAATTCAGAAATATACTAATTTTACGAAAGGATTTGTTCTTTTATTTTTGTAAAAGTAAATAAATAGAATAATAAAAAAAATAGAAAAATAAAATAAATGTTCGAAAGGGTTTGTCGTCCCGTTATTTTTGTAAATGAAATAGATTAAAAAAATAGAAAAACGAAAGAGAAATAAACGAAAGAAACAAGACAAGGTAAAATTGACGAACCTTAATTTCAAGAATTAGTTCATAAACATCTTCCTCGGCATCCTTGGACTTAATTTTAATTTTCGATGATTCTTTGACGACGGTCGTGCCACGATACCAAGTGACTTCCGGTTTTGGTTTCGCTCGACATTTACATTTCATTGTAATGAGGGTGCCAGTTTCGTTCGGAATGATGCGGGGCTTTTCGATGAACGATGGGGCGAAACCTGCTGCATCTTCTGCACCTTGGAAAAATCCACGATTAATCATCAAAATTCGTTTTCAATCACACATTCGAAATTATATTCTTTTCCTTTTTTTTTGTTTCTTGTTATTAAAAATTTGTTTTTTTTTTGTTATTATAAATTCGTTTTCTTTTAAATAACAATTTTTAATTTAAACAAATTTTGTTTTTGTATTTTTAATACAAATTATTATTCGAAAAAAAAGTTAGTAAATGAGGCAGTGTAAAATTACGAAGCAGCGCGTTTAGCGATAAGAACTTACCCCGTATAGAAATATCGATGATTACGAAATGTTCAGAGAGATAGATAGAGAGAGAGAGAAGAAGGGTTCAGGACAGAAAGAAATTCTATTATATCATTTTGAAAAAAAAGAAATTCGTCGATTTGGAGAAAAATACGTTTCTTTCTTTATAGATAAGGGAAAAAATCAGAGTCAAATGTTGGGGATGTGAATAAATTCGAAAAGTTAAAAAAGGGAAAAAGTGGTAAAAAAGTAAAAGAGGAAAACAAATAAAAAATAAACAGGGAGAAATAAAAAACGGAAACAAAATTAAAAGGGAAAAATATAAAAAAGGGGAGAAATAAAAAATTGAAAAAAATAAAAGGGGAAAACAAATAAAAAACAGACAAAATAAACAGAGAGAAATAAAAACTTGAAAAGGGAGAAATAAAAAAATAGAAAAAAATAAAATAAAAAGGGATAAAAATTTGGACCAAAAATTAAAAGGGAAAAATAAAAAATTAGAAAGGGAGAAATAAAAAATAGAAAAAATAAAAAAGGAGAAATAAAAATCGGAAAACATTGGACCATAAGAGAGAGAGAAAGAGAGAGACCCACGAAGACTGTTGTTGACTTGCCTTGGAAGTTGAGTGAAATGTTGGCGTTACTCTCGCCGAAGTTGTTAAAAGCGTTGCAACGATAATTCCCACCGTCGGCCTTGGTTGGATTTGAAATTTCAAGTGTGAGAAGATATGTGTCCTTTCCAGTTGACCTGCGAAACATCTTTATTCGCGAACTGTCGGCAATTGTCTTTATACCTTGATACCAGGTAATATCAGGCACTGGATGAGCCTCCAGGATACACTCCATTATCAGGATGTCACCTTCTTGTCGAATCGTTGGTTTCTTTGGGAATCTCGGTGGCTTACCGTCGGGAATTCTGTAGTTTTTTTTTTATTTCATCGATAAAATTAGATAACGTGACTCCATTCCAAATCAAATCGATATTTTTTAAAAATCATATCCTTTTATTTATTATAAAAAAATTTCACTGCGATTTTATTTTCCTCTCAAAAATTTTTAATATTTAATCACTTTTTAATTGTCGAATTATTTATTTAACTGAATTATTCCATTCAATTTCGAAACAAAATTAAATAAAATTTATTTTGTCTATAAAATAAAAAATTAAATTAAATAAAATTTATTTACTTTATTTATTCTAAGGTAGAAAAATAAGATTTAGTTGTTTTTCTCCTTAGTTCTGAATTTTCTTAAATATAAATTGAGATAAATAAATAACTACGGATAAAGAAATAAATAAATAAAATATTTTAAAAAATAAAATAAACAAAATAAATAAATTGATAGATAAAGAAATAGAAAGAAGTAAATATATAAAATATTTTTAAAAAAAAAGTAAACAAAATAAATAAATTGATAGATAAAAAACAGAAAGAAGAAATAAATAAATAAAATATATAAAAAAAATAGAAAGAATAAAATAAACAAAATAAAGAAATAGTTTCGGATAAATAAAGAATCTCTTTCAATTAAAAAGTGAAAAAATCTTAACCTTTTTGAAATTATTTCCCCGTTTTGGAGAATATTTTTCTTTCAAGTTGATTTTTGTAAGTTTTTATCAAAAAAAAGAAAAATAAATAAACTGAAAAGAAAAGTTTTTAAGGATAAAAATAGAAAAAAAATTCGTACTTCAGTTTGTCACCACCCTCGAAGTTAAGATTAATTGTAGCAACACCTTGTCCGTGTTTGTTTTTGGCGACTGCTCTGTATTCGCCACCATCTGCTTTCATTACTTTGTTGATCTGTAATCTGGCAAGATGATAAAGCTTTTGATCGAGCTCTAGCGAAATCTTGTATCTTGCACTGTCTCTAATTTCTTCGTTTCCATGATACCTGCGTTCACAGTGGTCATTTTGGCATAAACATCATTTTATTTCTCATTATCCAAAATTATCATTAATTAATCCTAATATAATTACTCTTTTCTCATCAAATATTCTTTAATAACAATTGTATTTAAAATTATTTTTTACATTCATTTTTAAATTCAGATTTAAAATTCATTTATTAACTCATTTTTGAATTTAATTTAAAAATTCGTTTTTAAATTTAATCTTTACATTCAATTGAAAATTCATTTCGAAATTCATTTCTAAATTCAATATAAAATTCATTTCAAAATTAATTTTTTTATTTAATTTAAAATTCGGTTTTAAATTTAATTTAAACTTCTAAATTCAATTTAAAATTTATTTCAAAATTAATTTTTAAATTTAATTTAAATTTGGTTTTTAAATTCAGTTTAGAATTAGTCATTTTGAAATTTTATTTAAAATTCGTTTGTAAATTCAAATTCAAATTAATTTTATTGAAACTTCATTTAAAAATTCACTTATAAATTCAATTTTAAATTTATTTCAAAATTAACTTTTCAATTCAATTTTAAATTTATTTCAAAATTAACTTTTAAACTTTATTGAAACATTATTTTAAAAATTCACTTCTAAATTAAATTTAAAATTTAGTCAAAATAATTTTTAAATTTAATTTAAAATTCATTTCTAAATTCAATTTAAAATTATTTATTTTAAAGTTCATTAATAAATTCAATCTAAAATTTATTTCAAAATTAATTTTTTTATTTAATTTAAAATCAGTGATTTTAAAATTTTATTTAAAATTCGTTTTTAAATTCAAATTAATTTAAAATCAGTCATTTTTAAATTGTATTTGAAATTCCTTTCTAAATTCAAATTCAAATTAATTTTATTGAAACTTCATGTAAAAATTCACTTCTAAATTTAATTTCAAATTTATTTCAAAATTAATTTTTAAATTTAATTGAAAATTCGTTTTTAAATTCATTTTGAAATTCAATTAAAAATTATTCATTTCAAATTTAATTTTCAAATTTAATTTAAAATTCGTATTTTAATTAAATTTAAAATTAATTTTCTAATTTTATTGAAAATTCATTTAAAAATTCAGTTCTACCTATATTCAATTTAAAATTCGCTTAAAAATTTATTTTTAACTTTAACTTAAAATTCATTTCAAAATTCAACTTAGAAGTAACTTTTATTTAAATTCATTTTTAATTAAAATGATAAAACTAAATTTAAATAAATTTTAAATTAAATTAAAACTTAATTTTAAATTGAATCGTGAATTAGGAAAAGGGTTCAACTTGTAAAATCACGATTTAATTCATTTTGAAATTCATCTTGAAATTAATTTTAAATTCAATTTTGAAATTTAATTAAACCTTATTTTTCAATTAAATGTAAATTTAGTTTATAATTTATTTTTGATATTAATGTGCAACTTTTAAAAATGTAATTTTTTAGGAGTTTTTTTGCGCTTTATTGGCCTTACCATACGACATTCGGTTTTGGATCTCCAACTAATCGACACTCAAAATTAATTGTATTCCCATCGTCCGATTGTCTGATAACTGGTCGTTCGGTGAAAGTCGGCTTGATCCCGTCTTCCGGTACGGGTGCTTCGTCGCCTATTTTGCAAAAATTGGGTCCATTTCTTAACTTTTTTTCAATTCTCTATTGTTCGATTTTCCATGCATCGTTGTAGACATAATACTAATTAACTCCTCTTTTTCATACATAAATATCGATTACAAAAATTGCCCTTTTTTTGATTTTTAGTTTCGAAATTACTGAATAATAAATAATTAAGTAAAATTATTAAATAATTAAATAATAAATAATAAAGTACAATTTATTTTTGTTATTATTTTATTTTTTTAAATTATTTTTCAATTTCATTTAATTTCTATTTAATTAAAAATTATATTAGTTAAATAAATAATAAAGTAAAAGTACCTATTAAATAATTAAATGATAATTAATAAAGTACAATTATTAAATAATAAATAATGAAGTAAAATAATATTCTATAATTTCCCGTAAAAATCAAAAAAGGCGTTTTTCAATTTTTGTATCGTTGATAAAATAAATTTCCCTCTCTTCATCAAAATTTACCAAAATTCAATAATTCCATTTTGTAGAATTAGAAAATTTCGAAAATTTCGATTTAAAAAATCGACTGAGATGTAACGGAGCCACGTATCTGATGATCCGATCGATAAACCTTTTGCGACGATGAAATTGATAATATAGTTGAAAATCCAGAAGAGTAAATTCTTCTCATTGTACAATTTCTTATTAGAAATATGATAAAAAATTATTTTTTTTATCATAAAAGAAATATGGCTAAGACCGACATTTTGTCCCTTAGGTTGCTTGCATCCTTTTAGTTTACATTTATATACACATATTCGCATATCGTCCAATTATTTTTAAAAGGACTACTTATTTTATAAATTGAAAAATGGTGAGGGGGGATTTTATTATCACGCGATTGTTTCGTTTTTCTTGTAAATTTTTACCTTTTCCTATATAAAAATAAATTTTTTTCCTATAAAGATTTCTGACTTGTTTCCTTCCTCTCTTTTGAAATAGATGATTACTAATAAATGTTTACAATTAGAGAATAGTTAGAAATTGAAAACGAGAACACTGCACAATTATGCTGAAGCTCATCTATAGATTTTTTGTATAAAATATATGCTGTGTTTGCGTGTATTGTGTACTTCGTGATAATTGACAATCGTCATATGAGATTAGAATTTTTTTTTTTAGTCAAAAATGAAATTTGCGATGAGCGACAACTTACAGTTAGAAAGAAGCTTATCTATTAATATTTATTTTTAATTTCACAAAAATTACTTGATATAATTAATTGTCAATTAAAGTTCGATTCTGATTTGAATAACAAAAAAATAACAATAAAAGATTCAAATATTTTAAATTTTATACACTTTTATTTTTATAGTAAAATTTTGTCTTGAATTTAATTTTTTAATTTCTCATTTCGTCATTTCAGATTTATTTTGATTCTAATATTTTTTTAAACTTGATACTTTTCTTTTAAAATTTTTTTTAAATTTATATTTTTCCTTTTATTTTAAATTTAATATTTTTCTTTTAATTTAAAAAATTTGAAACTTGATATTTTTCTCTGAATTTTTTAAAATTTAATATTTTTCTTTTAATTTTAAAAATTTGAAACTTGATATTTTTCTTTTAAAAATTTAAAATAAGCGTAAAATAGAAAAATGAAATTGCCTAAATTATTCTACAATGAAGAATTATTTTGAACGAAACAATTTAATCGTTTTAAAAACAAAAAAACAATTAGTATGCATTGTTTAACAAGTTTGTGAAAAATGGGAAAATGATTATTATAATGAAAAGTGTTTGTGTAGTGCGTCGTTTGTATAAAAACGCGCTATTTCTTAAAGGAACCCCCAAAAGAAAAATGAAAAAAAAATGAGACACATTAACAAAAACACGTACGTTGAACAAGAACAGAGACAAAAAAAATGTAATTGCAGCAACCTAACGAAGCGTCAGCGTCAGACCAATATTATTGCTTCTCGTGCATCAATTTTTCAATTAATTAATTAAATAATAAATCATTTAAATAAATAATAAATTATTAATTTAATCAATTATTCATTAAATCAATTATATAAAGTAATAAATTATTTTTTAGTTCAATAACATTTTGGTAATAAAAAGAATTTTCTGTAGTTTGAAATAATTACAAAATAACTTGAAAATGTTTGATTAAAATTCGTTTTCATTACAAAAATGTTATTTTTTTATTTTTATGATGCACTCGAAGGGTTTAATTATATAATTAATACGTCATTTAAGCAGCATTACGATAAATTATATTATTAATCAAAGTGATTAATTTATTATTATTAATCTTGTTTGCAATCTACGACCTTATAATATGGACAACTTTTAATGTACAATTGTTCAAGCGGGCTGTTTATTGCACACATTGAACTCAGGTTTATCGAACCGATCGATTGATCGCTCGTCGAGAAGAGCTCACTTTAAAGAGAAAATTTTATTAAATGCACTCAACAATTTCTTTCAACAGATTCAAATTTCTTTTTAAATATTTAATATTAAAAATATTAAAATTAATACTGAATATTTAATATTAGAAATATTAAAATTAATACTGAATATTTAATATTAAAAATATTGAAATTAATACTGAATATCGAAATTTATATTCAATATTTAAAGTAATATTGAATTTTAAAATTAATATTAAACATTAAAATTAACAACAAAAAACACTCTACTATTAAAATTAATCTTAAAAATTAAAACTAATACTGAATTTTAATATTGAAATTATTAAAATCAACATTAAACATTAAAATTAATATTCAACATTAAAATTACTATGAAATATTCACATTAATTTTTAATATTAACGTTAATGTTAAATATCAATATAAGAAATATTAATAAAATAAATAATCAGTGACTTTCTTTTAAAAAATCAAGTGAAATTATTTTTAATCAATTTAATTTATTCTTAACTGAAACATAAAAGCAAATTATGATTTTGTTCTTTTCATTATGATTTGAATCGATTGAATAGTATTATATAATATTAAAATAGCTTATTGTTAAAAATTATTTACAGTGAATCTGATCTATAAATTTCTAGATTTTCTGAAATTAATTAAATTATATAATGTAAATTTATAGTTCAGAATCGCCGTCTAAAATTAAGTTTTGTCCCATTTATGAAAATGCGCTTAATTTAAATCTTTAGTTTTAAATTATTTGTTTAATAGTTTATACTGATTTTTACAAATATTATAATTTTATATATAAAAATAATATTTCTAAAAATATTAATTTAAAATTTACATTTATGTAAAAATTTAGAATTCTTTTTTTCACAAACATTATAATTACAAATATAAAAAATTTGTAAATCTAAATGTAATCTAATTTTTGCTTCCTGTCTACTATTAGAAAAAATTTGTATTTTTTTTATGTACAAAAATATGAATTTGTAAAATAGAAAAGAATTTTGTACTTCAAATAAATTATGTTTAATAAATTATATTTAAACAAAATTACCATTAAATTAAGGGCATTTATTGAAACAAAAATCTAGGAAACTAAAAGTAAATGAGCTCACTAAAAATATGCACTGAGAGTAAATGTTTGTTTAAAATGCTCGCTAAATTTGTTAAGAATTTAACTATTATCGTTATAATTAACTGCGTTACTGGCAAAAAATGTAACAATATTAAAAAACTATGTTATAAGCTTATTAAAATTTTTAATAATAATTAATGATTATCAATATTAATGGCTGTTAATCTACGATGTTGTTGTTTTTTTTCAATTCAAAATCGCAACAAACTTTTGTTCTCAGTGATGAGTTTTCTTTGTATGTTTAAAGATGATAAATCTGATTAATATTAAAAGTTAAATGATTAAATATTAAAGTTAAAAGTTATGTAATTAAAATTATTGTTAAAATTAATAATATAATTAAAATCATTGTTAAATTTATCATTAAAATCGTTGTTAAATGATATAATTAAAATCATTGTTAAATGATATAATTAAGATCATAATTAAATGATATAATCAAAATCATTGTTAAAAATGATATATAATTAAAATTAATTATCTATGAATGAGTAATAGTATTATAAAGAAATTCGATGTGATGCGAAAGCAAAAGATGATCGATGTACATCTCTTGATTAAGTTAATTATTATGTAGTGGAGCAAAAAGAGCACCATGGCTCCTACAAAAAAATTTTTTTGATTAGTCTACTCTTTTGAGAAAAAAGAAATCTCTTTAAAAACTTACTGTCAAAATTGAGAGAAATCGTGGCATTCGATTCGCCAAGCTCGTTCTTTGCGGTGACCTTGTATTTGCCAGCATCCTCCACGGTCACGTTTTTTATTTCCAATGTCGCAAAGTACGAATGTCCGTCTTTATCCACGGTCAGCTGAAAAATTTGTTTTTTTTTGTTATTTTTTTAAATGATCTTGACTATTTTTTTCTAAATTATAAAAAAATCGATAAAAACTATTTCTATCGATTTCTTATAATGTATTAAAAAAAAATTTCTCATTTAATTTTATTTACTTCGTATTTTTTCCTTCTTTGAAATATAAAATTTATTTTAATGATATTTGAGAAAATTTCTTACGTTTTCAATTTAAAATTATTTTCGGAGTTTTAACTATTTCAAAAAATGTTAATCAAGATTTTCTAAGAACCTCACTTTTTTCGAATTTTTAAATAAAATAATTATTTCTAAAAATTGAAACTGTAACTCTACTTATGGATTTTTTTTTAATTTAGTTTTTATTTAACTTTTTTAATTACCTTATGCCTTGGCGAATCTGTAACCAAATTTCCATTGTGAAACCATGTAACTTTCGGGCTAGGATCAGCGGTAATACGGCATTCGAAGAGTAATCTTTTGCCATCGTCCTCCTGTCTGATCGCTGGTTTCTTCGCAAAAGTCGGTGCGATTCCGTCGATTTGTCTGAAAATAATAAGAAGAAAATTATTATCAAAATTCTAAAAATCAACATTATTTGAAATTAATATTTTGTTAATTTCAATAAACACGGCAATCAATATTATTAATTTTAACAATTAACAAAATGTAATCACACTGAAAAATTAAACAAGTGAACAAAATTTAATTAATCCTAAATCAATAATTCCATTAAAATAAATAGTGTTAATTAATTAATAGAATTAATAGAACTGATTAATATAATTAATGGAATTAAGTAATAAATTTAATTATATAATTAAATTAATTAATTTATAGAATATGTAATAATTTTTAGAATTAGTAGACATGATTGTCTAATTAGAAATTTAAGAAAAATTAAAGAATTTTTCCCAATAATAAATTCAAATCTCAAAGGAATAAAATGAGAGAAAATTGAAGAATACGAGAATTCGGATAAATTTGAAGAATAAAGTAAATTATAATCGATTTACAACATATAAATTGTGTTTAGATAAACTAGACGGATTTAAATAGAATATCTATTTGGTTATTTTTAGGAAGTTCTGATTGAAATAGCCTATAAGAGAGAGGTCGATGTGCCAACGTGTAAACCTCATGAGTATTTGGCAGTGTTCGGGTGTCAGATTGTCATCCAAAGAAAACAATGATACTGATGAATCATTGTTTAATGCTTTTCATTTTCAAGCACTATGACTCAAAAATAATTAAAATTAACTCCTTTCACTTTCAAAAACGTTGCATAAAAATATTTTTCTTCTTCCTTTGCATCGTCAATTCAATTTTACAAAATTTTTGTTCAATTAACAAACAAAAATTTAGTTTTCGTTCAATTATTTAGCCAAAAATTCAATTTTAGTTCAAATATCAAAGGAAATTGATGAAATTTTAATTTTTCATTCATTACCAACAAAAAAATTTAGTTTTGATTTAATTATCAAACAAAAATTCAATTTTAGTTCAAGTATCGAAGGAGAATTGAATTCTCGTTTCATTACCAACAAAAAATTCAATTTTGGTTCAATTATCACAGGAAAATTTAATTTTCCTTTAATCATCAAACAAAAATTTAGTTTTAGTTTGATTATATCAAAGAAGAATTTAATTTTCGTTCAATCATCAAACAAAAATTCAATTTTAGTTCAATTATGAAACAAAAAGTCAATTTTAGTTGAATTATCAAACGAAAATTTAATTTTCATTCAATTATCAACTAAAAATTTAATTTTAGTTTAATTATCTCAACAAAATGTATATATACATTATACAAAGTTCCAGAAATTTTATTGCGTCGCGAGCCAATAAATCATAATATAATGTGAATATCAAAGTCTCGTCCCATATCATAAAGTACACACAATAATTCGCATCAAAAATTGACCAAGCAGAAGAAGGCATCATGAGTCTGCCGAAAACATATATTCCATCTAACTTTAGAGAAGTAGGCTGCAGCTGTTTTGCTTTCCTCTCGTTCATGGACCAGCCACAGTCCATCAACGAGAAAGTTTATTGCAAATAATTCTCTTCTTGATAGTTGAAATACTAAAAATAAAAAAAAGTTTCTTTTATACCTTCGTATAAAGATTTACAACGACTAACGACAAAAAATTGTGTATATTAAATAGTCATTTGAAAATTTTTGCACTTAATTTATAAATTACTTTTTTTCTATTCCCTATATTCGATTTATTGTTTATTCGAGAAACAAAAACGAAGACAAATTTTGACAAAAAAGATAATTGCAATATAATTTTTTTAATTCTAAATTAAAAATAAATAAATAAAAATAAATTTGAAATTGATTACTTCAAATATTTCAACAGAACTAGAATCTTTCTTTTTAAATAACGTAAAAAAATAAAATAAAATTGTAAATAAAAAAAAGTAAAAAATAAAAATTAATTTTTACAAAATAATTGTTTTAATAATTTTTTTAAACAAAAATTGATTAGTAAAAATATTTTTCCAGAATATTTCAGCAGAACCAGAATTTTCTTTTCCAACATTAAATAATACAAATCGACAATAAAAAAAGAAAATTTCTTTCTTTCCCTAAAACTACTTAATTTTAAAGTAAAATTATTAATAATAATTATTTTTTCAAACTCGAACAATTGTTTAAAGTGGAACAAATGAGCAAAAACAAAAATAAAAATAAAAAACGATAAAATATTGAAACTCAAATAATAAATATTTAAATTATAATTTTTCCTCGATTGATTTTTTATTTATAAAATCAGTTCCCACTGATTAATTAATTAGTGAAAAAATACGGGAAAAAAATAATTGTATAAAATAATAAATTGTAAAAATATTGTGATTTAATATTAATAATATTTACTAATAGCAAATTAATAATTAAATAATTAATAATTGATAATTAAACAAATATTCGTAAAATAATGAATAAATTAATATTGATAAAAAATTAATAACAAATATTTTTGCCGAAACCGAAACTAAAAGTTCATTAATAGAACAATTTGAAAGGTCCCTTAACGAAAACGGAATGAAATTAAAATAAACTCTCTAATCATTGAATCTGTTAATGTTACATGACCTGAAAAATCAGTTGCTGATGAGGTCAAGGTCACCGGGTAACTAATGCAAAAATAAATCGTACCATTACCGTCTCCACGGTCTTTCGTAATTAAACATGTTAATAAGGGAAATAAATATGAAAAATGGAGAATTTAATTTTCAAATTATAATGATGATGGCAATTAGAAGACGAGACTGCTAAAAAAACAATTTCCTTATCGCGATTCAAGAGTCAGAGACTCATTTATTACTCGGACCGAAGGTAAATTTTACAATTAAAAATAGACGAAAAATTCCGCGTGTTTTCTATTTTTGTTATAATGAGATATGAAAATTTACTTGTACCCAAAGTTTATTTTGTACCCGATGAATTATTTTTTTACTTTTTAAATAAAAAAATAGATTTTTTTCTTTTTAATTTCAAAAGAATTTTTTTCTTTATTTTCTACTTACAAAATAATTTTCTTTCTTTACTTTTTACAAAATAATTTTCATTCTTTCGTTTCTAATTACGAAATAATTTTGTTTTTACTTTTTACAAAAGAATTTTCATTCTTTCAATTTTAATTATGAAATAATTTTCTGTTTCTACTTTTAATTACAAAAGAATTTTCTTTTTTCACTGTTCAGATTTTCATTTTTCTTTTTTAAAAAATAATTTCCTTCTTTTCTTTCTAATTTCGAAATATTTTTCTTTTTTTTTTTCTCTTTAATTACAAAATAATTTCCCTTTTTACTTTTCAATCCCAAAATAATTTTCTTCCCTTCCTTTTTAATTACAAAATAATTTTCCTCTTTTACCTTTTCCTTACGAAACAATTTTTTTCTTTACTTTTAGTTACAAAATAATTTTCCTTCTCTTCTTCTATTTACAAAATAATTTTCTTTCTTTTCTTTTTAATCACAAAATAATTTTCCCCTTTTACTTTTTAATCACGAAATAATTCTTTTTTGTTTACTTTTGAATTACAAAATAAATTGTAATCAATCGAAAAAAAACAATTAAAATAGACTTTGTGAAATTAAACTGTAATTAGTTGAGCTACTCAAAAATAGAGACACTGCAATTTCTTTTTTTAAATGGAATGCATCTTGACGAAAAAAAAATTATAAATGCTCAATGATTTAATATTTTAAATCTGTAGGCCAAGAGCAAACTTTAAAACATTGGGTCAAGAATCTTCCTGTCGCGATGAGTAATACAACGTATTGTATTGTTACTAACAATGAATCAGCATTCGGAATTTAGTTCAAGTTGACACTGCAATTTGGCAATCCTGACACTTGTTTAACAAAGATGAAACTTTTCCATCACATTCATTGATGGCTTACAAATTGTCATTTGTCATCTAGAGTTTCTAAATTTTTATTACAAAAAAATTTTAAAATAGAAGATTATCATGATTTTTTTTTGGGGGGGAAACCACCAAAATAGTCCGATTGCTCGAAAATATTAACGAAACGTTACTTTTTTTTAACGAAAACAAAAATACTTTTCGAGGAAATTTTGTCCAAAATTGAAAAACATTCATTTTGAAAATTAGCGTTCAAAAAAGGGACATTTTTGTTAATGAGAAATTTTTCAAATATTATAATTAGAGAGACTGACAATTCAAAGGGAAATTGTTATTCAATCGAGTGATTAAATTACAAGAAAGCATTTTTTCTCTCTCCAAAATCACACTCACCGTCTCTGCATTTGTTCGGCAGCTAAAATAATAAATGCAAAAACATAGTAAGCGGTGCAAAAATAATAAATTAACTGAACTAAAATTTATAATGGCAGAAAAAGAGAAAAATTAAGAAAAAAATAGTCCTGCGATTGTAAATTAATTAAATTGAAAAAATAAGCGGCGAAAAATGTAAAAGTTAATTTTTAGAAAAAGAGCCTTGCGAGAAGCTGCACACATTTTTCTTAACACTCTCAACGGCAGTTTAAGACTTACTTCTCCCTAGGCTCATCCACGGCTGGAAAATATAATTTCAGTTACTAATTTTTTGCCAATTTTTGAAAAAATAAATTCTTATTTGACTTAATTTTTACGATTCTCTAATTTTTCGAGAGAATTTACAAGAGAATTTTACAAACAAAAATTACAAAATTATAGAAAAAATTTTAAAAAAGAAAGAAAAGTTCTAAACTGTCAAATGACAACGCAATTTATTCATTTCGTTTTTAATTTCAAATTTTATTGAAATTTTTTTAATTTTATTTAATAGTAAAAAAATAAATAAATAAATATTGCGTAACGAATGGAAAAATAAATTTTAAAATCCCTAAATGTTCAAATTAAATTATTACCTTTTCTCGCACTGAGTAATTTTAGAAAATATTTATATCGACAAGAGATTTTGTTCATTCGAACGTTCAGAAATTATGGATCACTGTCTCGGACAATTATTTTGAAAAATATGTCTAAAAACATAAATTCCAGTTGATGAAGTTTAAAAACTTTATAATCAACGCAATTTAGAAGAAAAAATATTTCTTCTATTAAAAATTTCAAATTTTTTTGTTTATAAAATTTTGTTTCACCCAGAAAAAAGATATATTTGACTCAGAGTCTAATAAACTTTTTATTTGTTTCAAATAAATTTTATTTGATTTAATTAAAAACTCTTTGTGTAATAAATATAATTTTCCACTGTTTCAAATAAATTTTATTTGATTTAATTAAAAATTCTCTTTGTGCTAAATGTAATTTTTATTTGAAACAAATAATTTTAATTTGATTTAATTTAAAATTCTGTTTGTGCTTAAATGTAATTTTTATTTGTTTCAAATAAATTTTATTTGGTTCAATTAAAAATTTTCTTAATAAATTTTATTCTTTGGTATTTTTTGCTATCGTTTTACTATTTTTTGCTTACTAAATATAATTTTCATTTCTTTCAAATAAATATTATTCGGTTTAATTAAAAATTTTCTTGATAAATTTTATTCTTGCTATAATTTTGCTATATTCTTGCTAAATATAATTTTTATTTCTTTCAAATAAATTTTATTTGGTTTAATTCAGAATTTTCTTTTTGATAAATATAATTTTTATTAAAAACAAATAATTTAGTAGACTCTGAGACAAATATACATTTATTTTACTCAAATAAATGATGCTTGAGTTAAAATAAAATTTTTCTCGGATTTTTTTTTCTTGATGAATAATTTAGAAAAGAAAAATTTAAACAAAAAATTTAGTTGTTTTCCTTGTGAAAAATATTTTTTTTCTTTCAATCGTTGATCATAAACGTTGTAAACTTCACTATCGAGAAATTTCCGCATTCTTTTATTCATCTTCTTCTTGTCCCGGACGATTTTTTGAAAAATACTTTTGAAAATATAAAAACTCCAATCTAACCATTTGAAAAATATGAAGAATAATTTATCCGCAGAAATTTCTGCATTCTTTTTTCATCTTCTTCTCGACTCGGAGGATTTTTTTGAAAAATCTTTTGAAAAAAAATCAAAACTCCAATTTAATCGTGTGAAGAATATGAAAAATAATTCACGCAGAAAATTCTGCATTCTTTTTTCATCTTCTTCTCGACCCGGACGAATTTTTTTTTTTAAAAATCTTTCGAAAAACATAAAAACTCCAATTTAATCGTGCGAAGAATATGAAAAATAATTTGTCCAGAAATTTCTCCATTCTGTCTGTTGTATCTTTTTCTCGACCCGGAGGATTTTTTTGAAAACTCTTTCTAAAAGAAATAAAATTGCCAAAAAATTTCAAAAAATAATAATACTTTTAACTAAAATGAAAATATTCTACACAAGAAATTAAAAAAAATAATAGTCAACTATAAAATAAATGAAAGAAAGTAAACTTACGGCTGAAATTAAGGTTAATCGATGCAGCAACCTCTCCCATTTTGTTCTTGGCCTTGACCTTATAAAGGCCAGCGTCCGTTTCGATGACATCGTCGAGTTCGAGTACCACGAGAAATTTATTTGTCTCGACACTTTGTATTTTAAAATTTGTTCTGCCATCCTCGCTTAATTGTGTCTCGCCACGAAACCACGATATTTCCGGTTTCGGTGAACTTATAAGTTGACACTCAAATATAAGCCGATTCCCCTCATCCTCCTGACGAAGTTGCGGCTTTTGAGTGAAACTTGGCGCGAAGTCATCGGCAACCCCCATTTCGACGGGGTGCTGCCTTTTCGCTCCTCTTCTCTCGTGGGTGGGTTTATATTAAAACCCCCTTTTTTTTTCTTTTTTTCCCCTGATTCTCTCCTCCCTGGACCACCAGAAAAATTTTGAAAAATAAATCCTCCCGTTTCCGCCACCTCAATTCCTTCCTTTAATTTCTCTCATCTAAATTCCCTTCTTGGTGCGAGTTTCCGGCAAAAATTAACCTTTGACTGCTTTCCTTTTTAATCTGCAAAAAAGAGAAAAAATTAGTATTTATTTTATTTTTATTAACAAAAAAAATCAATTTTTATATAAAATACAATTTCTCAGTTCGGTTAAATTTATTCACACTCATACTTCAAATTCTCCTAATTTTTCCTTTTTTTTCTCAAAATTTTCAGTTTTTCGAAATAAAAAAAAATCTCTATATAAAAATACCCATTTATGGAATATTCTTTGAGAAACGAAAATGTACAGAATTTTTCTCGTTAAGTGTTTTTTTTTTTTTGAGGATGAAAATGTAATTTATTTGACATAACCATTGAGGAGGGAGACTAAAAATATTCACACCCTCGGATCGCAGTCACAGAGACATTAAAACGAAAAAAGAAATCGAGAAAACTGTTGAATCCAACTTTTATAGGTATATCGTCGTCGTTGTAAGAGGAGAGAATCAAGTTTCACGTAGACATTTAAATTCGAAAATATTTTGAATTTTCGAAGACACTCAAGGCTGTTAAATGACGTAACGTCTCTATTATTAATGCGGTTCTTGGCTCGAAAATAGGTGACTTGGTTATCTTGGTAATCGGTTATTATGTTTGGCATGTTATAAACTTGTGCGAACGGAGACAAATGGACCATAAATTATAAAAAAACAAGTTGTCGACGTGAATTCTTTTTAAACATGTAAGTATTTTGCCTATTGTACTGTTTACAATACGGAAATTGTGGACTAATGTAAATAGTGCCTTTTGTTTTTAGCATAAACCTCTTCTTCTCATGGGTTATTTTTCGTAATTGTTCAAAAAGTAATCTCGAAAGAATTACGAGAAAAGAAAAATAAATTTTTTGGAAATATTTTTTTTCGAAGCCTCTTTTTTTCACTGCTGTTTTCTTGTATGACTGCAATTTTTTTTTTGTCAATAAATCTCAATCGTAATTTCTGAATTGATAGTTATGGAAAAAAATTGAAAGAAAATTGATGAAAATTGAATAAAATTTAAAATAAAAGAAAAAATAGATAAATTAAATCAAAAATAGAAGAAAAATTGAATGAAGAAAAATCCAATTAAAAATCGAGCAAAAATTGAATAAAAAATGAAAAAAAATAAGAAAATAAAACAATAGAAGAAAATTTGAAATCAGAAATCAAATAAAAATTTAATAAGAAATTGAAAAAAAATTCAATAATTTTTTTTTTTAAGAATTCAAACAGAAATTGAATAAAAAAACGGAAAGTTTAATGAAAAACACGGGAAAAATAACATAAAAAATAGAAAAATAAAATTGACTAAAGGGCAGAATAAAAATTTAATAAAAAATCGGAAATTAAAAAATTAAATAAAAAGCATCAAAAAAATTAATAGAAAATCAAAGAAAATTGGATTAAAAAAAAATTAAACGAAATTCAAACAAAAATTGAATAAAAAATCGAAGAAAAATTGAGTAAAAGACAATAAAAATTGGGTAAACAGTAAGAAAAAAACAGGCTTAAAATCGAAAAAGATTTAAATAAAAGATGAAATAAAAATTAAAATCAAATAAAAAATTGGAAAAAAAATTAACAAAAAACCGCAAAAAATTGAATAAAAAATCGAAGAAAAATTTAATTAAAAATGGGAGGAAAATTAATTAAAATATAAAGAAAAATTGAATAAATAAAGAAAAATTACAATAAAAAAACTGGAAATCGAAGAAAGTTGAATGAAAAATAGAGAAAAAAAATTTTTTTAAAAAATGAAATAAAAAAAATGTAAATCCAATAAAAAATCGAAGAAAAATTGTATTAAAAATAGGAGGAAAATTAATTAAAATGTAAAGAAAAATTGAATAAATACAGAAAAATTACAATAAAGAAACTGGAAATCGAAGAAAATTGAATGAAAAATAAATAAAAAAAAAAGGAAATCGAATAAAAAATTGAACAAAAAATCGAAGAAAAATTCAATTAAAAATATGAGGAAAATTAATTAAAATGTAAAGAAAAATTACAATAAAAAAAATAGAAATCGAACAGAAATTAAATAAAAATAAATTCAAAGAAAAAATGTAAGAAATGTAAATTGAACAGAAATTAAATAAAAATAAATTCAATGAAAAAATCTAAGAAAGTTGAATAAAAAATAGAAAAAGAAAATTAAATAAAAATTCGTACGAAAATTTGACTAAAAATCGAAAAATTAACTCTCGTAAAAGTTTTAAATTGTCAGTAATATAAAAATTCTCTCTTTCACAATGTTTTAACAATTTGATTAATAAATAAAATTTTCTTCATTCTAAATAAATCTTCTTTTCAAAAGAGAAAAAACATTAATTGAAAAAATTAGTCCTATCAACAAAAAAAGGCAGTGAATTAATTTCCAACTCTAAAAAAAAATTCCAAAACTATTTTTGCGAAAAAAGTACAAAAATGCGGAAAATGCACAACGCAGACAAATTAATAATTTTGACAAAAAATTCGAGCAACTATGTATGATGAAAATTGATAAAAATTTATTATCCTCACATGACACACTCTAACAAGAAACAGATAAATTCCAATCTCAAATGCTTTTAATATACATATTTAAAATATTTGTGTCTAAATATCTGAAGGAGAAAAAAAATGAAGCAAATACTGAAAATTCACGGAAGTGAATTTTACACTGAATGTGATTAATGAACCGCGACACGTGAAAATATAATATTGTTGAGAAATAATAATAATAACAACAAGAAAAACACTGCAATGAACAATCTTGAAAAGGAATGGACATTAATGTGAAATTTAATATCCGCACAAAAACCATTTTCTAAATATCGTAGGTAGGTGGACTAATGGATTCTGTTTCAACGCTTTCGAAATTTTCAAGAAGAAGAAGATGAAGAAGAAGAAGCAAAGGCATTTATTCCGCGAGTCTTATAATATTTTCCGCAGCTTTTGAAATTTTCAGGTTAAATCCTTGAAAATTTTCATAATTCACACAAAGTTTAAAGAAACATTGGAAAAAAAAAGAAAAAGAAGCGAAGGCGAAGGCTTTTATGTGATTTATGTTATTTTGCGGACTGTATAAACACATTAAAAACGTTGGTTAAATATCATATAAAAGACGGACCGCAAAATTTATTATACAAATTTTTTAACTCGTTTTTTAATAGATGTATCTCTGCAAATATTAATAATTCGAGAGGGAATTTTTTATACAAAATTATTATTTTTAAAAATGTTTATTAAAAACGTTATTTATTAAAAATAATAAATTTATTAAAAACATTATTTATTAAAAAAAATGTTAACTAATCGAAAAAATGGAAAATGATAATTAAAAATAATTTACAAAAATAACCAAATTTATCGAATAAAAAAAATGTGAAATAAAATATTTTTACCGGAAAATATAATAAGGATCACTGAAAAAAAATTGATTTGATTCAAACAACTTGTTTTAATCAAATAAATATTTACTTGAATCAAATAATTTTTATTTAAATCAAATTAATTGTATTTGCATCAAATACTGAGATTATTCGTTCAAATACTGAAACTATTGATTCAAATTCAATTTATTACAAATAAAATTTGATTTAATCAAAAAATTTCTGATTCAAGTTAACAATTATTTGATAATAGAAAAGTAATTCGGTATTTGAATCAAATAAATTCTTTTTCGGTAAAAAATATATAAGTAAAAAAATATTAAATAAAAATATGTAAAGAACAAACAAATAAATTTTTTTTTTTAAGTGAAAAACATTTAAGTAAAAAAATAATAAATAAAAATATGTGAAAAACAAACGACAGGAAAATAAGCAAAGTTAAGAAATTTTATCCAAAGTATTAAAAAAATATCAAATTATTGAAAATCTTAAAGTCTATGAATTTTTTTTGCCAAATTAAAAAAAAAATTCAAAAATTCAAATTTTTTTTGAAGATAATTTAATTAATTATTAAATTAAATTAAATATTAAATAATTATAAAATTTAATTACCTAAATATTAAATAATTATTACATTTAATTAAACATTAAATAATTATTACATTTAATTAAACATTAAATAATTATTAAATTTAATTAAATATTAAATAAAATTGAATAAAATTAATTATTAAACGAACAATGAAATAATAAACTGAAATAAAATTCAAGAAACTTTTCATCGTTCGTAAAATAGAAACAATTATCCAAATATTGTCAATTTGTATTAATATCTAAGGAAGCTGGTGGAGGAAAAAATTCCAAACTGCATATATAAATATAAGAAAATCGGTCAATGACATTTTAACCAACGTGAGTGAATTTTCATTTTCTCTAACACGTCACTTAATCAAGGATATCCGGCAGAATGTATTTAGGGTTCTGAAGACAAGATCCAACAGTCCAACAGTTGAGTGGAATTACTGATGGACCAGCGAAAGACATTTTGGATAGATCATATGGGACGTTCGAGTTTTCTCAGACAAAACGACACACACACTCACACACAGTAAAACTTGGCAAGGAGCCTTGATATAACATTCTTGAGATTGCTGACACTTCGTAATTGCTGCTCTCGCATTCCTTTAATTGCTGTTTTTCTAGAATTTTTTTTCTCAAATTTTCTTTTCTCCACTTTCTTTCATATCACTTTCCTCTTCCTTTCCTTTCCTTTTTTCCATTTTCTTTACCCTTTTCCTCTTTCTCTCAATTTTCTTTCCTTTTTTCTATTTTCTTTCCTTTTTTTCCTCTTTCTCTCAATTTTCTTTCTTTTTTTCCTTTTTCTTTCATTTTTCCTTCTTTTTTTTTGTTTTTTATTTCATTATCCTTTTCTTTTCCTTTCCTTTTTCTTACAGTTTCTTTTTCAAATTTTATTCTCCTGTTTATCTCTATTTTTATTGTTCTCTGTAAATCTTAAAAAAATCGATTTTCCTCAGCTTTTATATCATTTTTTGTTTTTTATAGATTTTTTATGCTCTTCCCAATTTTCACAGTTTTTATGATTATGCTCTATTTTTGTTTTAATTCTCTTATGACATCTTTTTTTTATTTTTAACACTTTTCTGTTATTTTTCTCTCTTTTTTATAGATACTTATAATTTTTATTCTCTATTTTCTTAATCTCTTCGTATTATTTTATTTCTATTAATAAAGTGCGAGACTTAGGTGACTGTAAAAGGGCAGCAATTTCATATACTTTATTATTTTATTCAAATAATTTAAATAATTAGTAAAATTATTATTTTTTCCAAGTTATCACTTAATTTAAAATTAAATATATATATATATATATATATATATATATATATATATATATATATTAATTAATTAAAATATTAAGTGTTAATAAAATCATTTAATAGTTATCTCCGCTTTGAAATTTTTTTGCTATTTCCGAACAAGTAAATTTTATACTATTTCCAAAGAAGTAAATTTTAGTAAAAATTTGCCAAAGCAGAAACTCAGATTTCTTTATTAAAAAAATATTTTCTTTAAATAAAAAAAATTTTTTTGAAATATTCCACTATTTATTAATCAAGAACCATTAATTATTTATTCTGATGAATTTAATTAACATAAATTAATAAATTTTGTCGAATAAATTCTTAACAATTAATTAAAGTTCAATAATGAATATTTATTAACAAAAAAAAAAAAAAAAAAACTTGTCTCACTGACAAAAAATAAAGCAACGTCTTCCACTCGAAGTGCAATTCGGTCAATCCAATAAAAGTTAATAGCTTGTGTAATGGTCATGTAAGAAATACATTTCAAGCTTAAAGACGTTAAATTGTTGACCCGGAGCCAAGGTTGCTGCCCTTTCTTACCCTCGACAAATAACGAACAGTCTTCTTCAAAATAAATTATTTATTTTTAAACCACTTTTTTTACAATTTAATAGAAAAAGAAAAAAAAATAAATTAAATTTTAAGTTAAAATTCACTTTTTACAAGAAAGTAATTTTTTATTCACCAGTAAAGTTAATAAACAATAGGTAAATATTAATAATAATAATAATAATAATAATACTAATAACTGTAAGAAATTTTGGTTTCCCTTTTTGAAAATTCAATGTAAAATAATTCAAGGTCCAATTTTTATGAATGATTCCTATTCCTGTCAAGCTCATTCGCAATAATTATATGCCACCACTAAAAGTAAAGTAGTATGAGTCAACGTCACGTGCGACACTATATAAACAGGCGGCAATTGAGAAACTGCAGTTTCCTCGATTGAATAATAAAAATAATAATTATTTTCATAATTATTACTATATAAATACTTAAATATATAAAAAATTTAAAAAGAAAACAATATAAATTATAATTAATAAAATAAAATTAGAATAATACTAATAATCATTTGTCGTACGTGACGTTGACTTGTACTACTTCTTACTTCATTTTCAGTGGCAGCATAATTATAATTATAATAATGAATATTATTATAATTATAATATACGGCAGCAATAATAATAATAATTATTATTATTATATTATTGTTTATAACTGTTATATTATTAAAATATAATTATAATAGTATTATTTATAATTACTATAATATTTTAACAAAAATTAAAATTATAATAATTACGACAGCGACAGAAATAATAATCTTTATTATTACAATAATAACTATAATAATAATAATAATAATAATAATAATAAATAAAATTTTGTGGTTAACAATCACTCCAAGTTAAAATATTATTATATTAATATATTATTATATTATAATTATAATATTATATTATTATAATTACATAATTATTAATTATGTAACATAATTAAAGGCCTTGGACTGAATTTAGAAATAAAACAATGATATCAAAAGTGTCTTAAAATTTATTTAAATTTATATTTGTATTCATTAATATTTAATTTCTAGTCATTATTATTTGATTAATATTTATTTGCTTAATTTACATTTTTTGTTAGGACACTAAAAAAATGGTTGCTTTGTATTTGTTTTAAATAGTTGCATATTTCCGAAGTTATTTGTATTTTAAGTTTAAATGTGAATTCTCGATTCGGCAAAGAAGAAAGGGAGGGGGATGTCCCCCTCCCTTTCTTCCTTGCCGAATCGAGAATTCACATTTAAACTTAAAATACAAATAAAAAGTCCACAATCAAAATTACATTTTTAAAAAATATATATATTTCAGTAAATTATAATTTATAATAATTTAATTATTTATAATTTACTTTCTGGTTCGCGACGCGATTTTATTAGAATAAAATTGGAATTTGGAGAAGTAAATAAATTTTGTTCCTAAGAACTTTTAAAATTTAAGAAAAAAGCCACAAGAGGTAAATTAAAATTGAATTACGATTTCTCTAATAATAATAATAATTTTAATATTATAATAATTGGAGAAATCGTCATTCAATTTTAATTTACCTCTTGTGAATTTTTTTCTTAAAGTTTAAAAATTCGTAGGGACAAAATTTATTTATTTCTTCTGTAAATTCCAATTTTATTCTAATAAAATTGCGTTGCAAACCAGAAAGTAAATTATAAATAAATAAATTATTATAAATTATAATTTACTAAAATATATTACATTTTTTAAAATTATAATTTTGATTGTAAACTTTCAGTTATTTGTATTTTAAGTTTTAAAGAGAAATTCACAATTCGGCAGAGGAGAAAAAGAGAGGGAACTGCCCCCTCCTTTTCTCCTCTGCCGAATCGAGAATTCACATTTAAACTTAAAATACAAATTACTCTGAAAGTTTGCAAACAAAATTATAATATTTTTGTTTATGATAATATTCAAATATTATAATTATGATAATAACAACATCGACAAAAATAATAATAATAATAATAATAATATTTACTATTAACGTAATAAGTTTCATTATTAATTTATTAGTAAATAAAAATATTAAAGAATAATGTAAATAAATAGTATTAGCTAAATTCTCCCCTGAATCTAAGGCCTGATAATTATAATATATTTTCAATAAAAAAAAAAATTCAACTATTTAAGTCAAATAGATTTTTCGCTTCAATTTGTTGAGAACAGCGTCTCGAGAGAGACTTTGGGGACTTGTCAGCGAAAAATGTACGAAAATTTATACACCAAATTGCAAATTCGAGTGAAGAAAATCGCGCGAGGTAAATTCATGAGAATTTGCGGTAATTCGTTTTATTCAAAACGACGCGTAATTGACTTTGGCAACAAGTTGAGTCTGGACGCGTCGAGTTTAAACTCCTTTACAGCGAGATTCCCGCGCAGCTGTCATGATGTTTTGCATCGACAATTTTCTGACTATTTCACGACAGATGCAACACAAAAAAGTTTCTCATTTGATTGAGTTTATGGAACATAACAATTATTCCTCTGTTTTAAACCCCAGCGAATAAATTCGTTAAATCAAAAGCATCGTTCATTGATATTTTTGTTCAAAAAAAGAAAAAATGTCCTATTACTCCATTTTTTTGAAAAAAGTGTGCCAATGTCAAAGTTAAAAATTAATAATAATAAAATAAAATTTAATTAAAATGAATAAGTAAATTTAATTAAAGTAAATGTGACGTGCTTTGAAGAAGGGTGCTTCAAAAAATCATTTTAAGGTTATGTTTGTTTCATTTTTACTTAATTAGAAAGTTTTTGTGTTTAAATTAAATCCGAATTCAATTTTTATTCATTATTTTAGATATAATAAAGAATTAATTTATTAATTATAATTATTTATTAATTAATTAATTTTCATTCGTGGTTTATTTCAAAAGTTGATCCCCTTTGTGTATTTTCATTAAAAAAATTACAAACATAACCTAAAATTCTTTGCTTCTTAGGTACCTTTCCCGAAGCGCGTTACAAAAATATTTAATTTAATTAAAATACAAACAAATTTAGGTATATTTTATTTAAATTAACTATAAATTCAAAAAATTAAAATGAAAATAACTCGAAGCTAAAAAAAAGCCACGAGGCAAAAAAGGGACAATAAAAAAATTAATTCTAATTTAAATTAATTTCATACGAAAACCAATTAACCAAAAAATGTAGAAAACAGAAAAATAAACAAGAACTGAAAATAAAAAAGGAAAATAATTAAAAATTAAAAGAAGGAAAAAAAAATAATTGAAAATTAAGCAAACGAAAAAAGAAAATGAGAAGTAAACCGAAAAACTGTTTTGAAAAAAAAAATTAAAAAACAAAAAAATAATATTTGAAAGAAGAGAAATCTTAATGAAAGAAAGAAATCGAAAGATTGATTGAATGATTGATTTAAAAGAAGAAAAAAAAAGAAGTCTTCGAATTGCAATAATAATCAAAGGTTTGTCTTTGACCTTTTCTCGCATTTGAAAGAGAAAGGTGAATCAATTCCAAGTTCAAAGGCAGGAACTCTGGGGAAACAAATAGATGACGAGCTATTGGAGTCATTAGAGCACGCAAGCTCTTTCAAGTGTTTTCGAGGATATAGAACTGAGATGATGATTCATGGTCAAGCTGACAATTCTTATTCACCCAAAACCCACCCACCTAAAATAGTGCAATAAGGAATGATATCGCCAAAAACCCCGCGAGTAAAATTATCGTTATATATAAACTCTGTACAACGTACTACCTGACCTAGAAGTTATAATTACTAAGCAAAGTGATACATTTAGGCGCACTCTTCTTGCGTGTATTTCTATTTTTGTTCACTGACTCAAAATCACTGTCGCAAAGAAAGTTGATAATTTTATTTTCTTCTTTTCCTTTATCAAACAATTTTATTTTATTTATTTTTTTTATTTATATTTATTATTAATTTATTTTCATTATTATTTTATTTATATTTGGTTTGTTTATTTTTTGTTAGGACTCTAATAAAATTAATTTGCTTTGTATTTGTTTTAAATAGTTGCATATTTTCAGAGTTATTTGTATTTTAAGTTTAAATGTGAATTCTCGATTCGGCAGAGAAGAAAGGGAGGGGGAAGTCCCCCTCCCTTTCTCCTCTGCCGAATCGGGAATTCACATTTAAACTTAAAATACCAATTACACTGAAAATGTGCAATCAAATGTTAAAATAATATCGGAATTTAAAGAAGAAATAAATTTTGTTCCTACGACTTTAATAATTTTTTTAGTGCTTGATACATTTTCCCGACGTACTCTCACTTTTGTTAGGATTCTGAGAAAAAAGTCCCTTTTAATTTTTTTTAAACGATTAAAAACTTTCTGAGTTATTTAAGTTTAAATACCAATTCTCGATTCGGCAGATGGAAAGAGTGGGGGGATTTCTGTTCGGCTTCTCCCAAAAAATTCGCCTTTTATTTTTTTTAAATGCTTGCATACTTTCGCAGTAATTTTGATTTTAAGTTTTAAAAAGAAATTCACAATTCGGCAGAGTGGAAGAGAGGGGGAACTCCCTCCCTCTTCTTCTCTGCCGAATCGAGAATTTACATTTAAACTTAAAATCGAAGTTTCTAGAGAAAATTGGCATTATTTCGAAAAAGGAAAAATGCATTTCTGTTCAGAATTTTACCAGGAACGAAATTCAATTATCGGTTCCAATTTTTACTTGCAATTAACCATAATTTTAATACCTAAATCCGTGAATCAATCAAAACCGATCAAAATCAATAAATTAGAATCAATTAAATAATAAATTTCAATAAAAAGAGTAAAGTAAGTAAAATTTATTAAATTTCGGTAAATGAATAGTCTAACTCCGAAAGGCTTGAAAAGAAATGAGCAAGTTCGCTAGTACTTCCGCAATCTATTTTTGCCACTTGATCCTTGACTTCGTGTCCTTTAGCAAGAACAGACGATCTTTGAATTTACGCAGTCAGTAGATTTTTCGATGGAATTCGGCTTAAAAAATAAACTTCCTACGAAAGAAAATAAAGCTCTCGAGAATAACAATTTTATCGACGACTGAAACATATTCCAACAATTTCTACTGAGGAGAAAAAAAATTTTACCAAGGAAATAAAAATTTCTAGTAAGGAAACAAGAATTTTTATTAAGAAAAGAACCATTTTTACTAAGGAAACAACAATTTCTGCTCACGAAAAAATAATTTCTGCTAAGGGAAGAGGAATCTTTTACCAAGGAATAATTTCTACTTAGGAAGCAACAATTTCTACTAAGGAAACAATCATTTTTGTTAAGGAAACCACAATTTCTGCTAAGAAAATAATTTCTATTTAGGAAACAAGAACTTTTGTTGAGGACAAAGTAATTTCTATTTAGAAACCAAGAATTTATGCTAAGAAAACAATTTTTATTTAGGAAACAAGAATTTCTGTTAAGAAAACAACAATTTTTAATAAGAAAGCAATAACTTCTGCTAACGTAACAATTTCTGCTTAGGTAACAGGAATTTTTGCTATGGAAATAACAAATTTTATTAAAGAAAAACTAAATTCTACTTAGGAAACAATAATTCCTGATAAGAAAACAAAAGTTTCTGCAAAAGAAACAACCATTTCTGCTAAGGAAACAATTTCTACTAAAGAAACAAAAATTTCTGCTAAGAAAACAACAGTCTCTAGTAAAAAAAAAAATAATTGCTACTAAGGATACAACAATTTTTGCTAAGGGAAAAATTATTTCTACTAAGGACATAATTTCTACTCAGGAATCAAGAATTACTGCAAGGGAAACAACAAATTTTACTAAGGAAACAACATTTTCTGCTAAGGAAACAATTTCTACTCAAGTATCAAGATTTTGTGCTAAGGAAACAATAAATTTTACTAAGAAAAAAATTATTTCTACTAAGGAAACAGCAATTTCTGTTAAGGAAACAATTTCTACTTAGGAAACAAGAATTTCCACTAAAGAAACAGCAATTTCTATTAAAGAAATAATAATTTCTACAAAGGAAACAACAAATTCTGTTAAGAAAACAATTTTGACTAAAAAAATAACAAATTCTACTAAGGAAACAATGATTTTTGCTATGAAATAACAATTTCTGCCAAGAAAAAAATTTCTACTTATGAAACAAGAATTTCTACAGAGGAAACAACAATTTCTGCTAAGGAAACAATTTTTACTTAGAAAACAAGTATTTATGCTAAGGAAACATTAAATTTTACTAAGAAAAAAATAAGTTCTACTAACGGAACAACAATTTCTACTAAGCAGAGAAAAGTTTTTGCTAAGGAAACAATTCCTAGTTATGGGACAAGAATTTCTACTAAGGATAGAACAATTTCTACTAAGGAAAAATTAATTTTTACTAAGGAAACAACCATTTTTGTTAAGGAAACAATTTATACTATAAGAAAACAACAATTTCCACTAAGTAAACAACAATTTTTGTTAAGAAAAAAATAGTATCTACTAAAGAAACAACATTCTTTGCTAAGGAAATAATTTCCACTAAGAAAACAACAATTTTTCCTAAGGAATCAACAATTTCTACTAAGGAATCAACAATTTTTAATATTGAAAAAACAATTTCTGCTAAATCAATTTCCACAAAAGAAAACAACATTTTTTTCCACAGAAAAACCAATTTCCAACTCTTCAAAAAGATAATAAAAACTCCATTAAATATAGTAACAGTTTTGTGAAACTTTGTCGCCTCTTTTTAAGGAGGGCAAAGAGGGGAATCTACAGAATCCATGGCATTTATTGGATATTTTTAAAATCGTGGGCAAATGTCTCTTTGGGTGCTCTTATATGCGTTTGAAGAGTGAAAAGATCATCCTCCCACGCATCAACGACAGAATGAAATGAGGAACGAAGAAACGACGAAACAAACTAACATGACGGACTCTGACGGAATGACCAACGGTTCCTCCTCACGTTACGTTCCTCTAAAAATACGCGGACACCGAGCCTAGATACCTAGATAGTGTCTCTACGAATAGTTTAGCAGTCCACCGCTCCGACGGTTCGAAAATCTCGTGGCCATTACTCAGACTCATATCATTTGCATCTTTAACGAATCACTAACAATCTTCATAACTATCTTTTAGAAGATTCGTGTCTCCCTATATGATACTTTTATTTTACAAAATTTCAAAATTTAGGTAGTAGGCCACAAAATTGCAAAAAAAAATAAGTTCACTTCTCTTTGAAAAAAAATTAAGTTTATAATTTATTTATTTAATCTAAAATTGTTAAGTTTTCTTTAAGGGAGTGTAAAAGTCGTTGCGATTTTTCCATTGAAGCTCTGAGTAAAAATTCCATCGAGCTTGACATTCCCTTAAGGGGATCTCAAAGTAAAAAAAATTGCAAAGACTTTGACGCTCCCTAAAGAAAAAAATTTAGGTAAAATTTTAATTTCTACAAAGAAAACGTGAAGAAGCTAAAAAATTATTATTTGTTCGACTAAGGGCCAGTTTCAAAAGTTAATAAAAAGTTAATCAATTATTAAAGTCATTTTAACCGCCCATGATTGGTCGGTTAAGGATTTAATCTTTGATTAACTTTTAATCGGAGTTGGTGAAACTGGCCCTAAATTTAAGTATTGTGTTGAATTAACAAGTGATTTTCTCTACAGAGAAGTTTTTCTTTTTTTATAGGTGTGTTTCTTTTTACTAAAATTATTATTAAAATTATTACAAATAATTTTTCATTTGCTAATTATAATGAATATTTTTTTATTTCCCTATTATATGCATTTAAAAGTTCACCATTTTTTATTTTATTTTTATTATTTTAATTTAGAATCAGTTTTTTTTTAGTTTAGAACGAAACTGTTAAACATTAATTACTGCTTTAAAAAAAGAATCAGCGCCAATTCTAGAAAATATTTTTAAATTCGTTACTTTTATTTATTTTCTATTTTATACTAAACAATTGTATAATTATTATATTAAATTTTCGAAAAATAATAATAATTAAAATAAATATTAATTAAATAATTAATTAATTTTATTAATTTTATTAATTAAATTATAATTATAATTTCATTAAGGGCATTTGAAACTTGATGACGTCACACATGCTTTGCACAAACTGAAACGTCATCAAGGTTCAAATGCCCTTAAAGTATTAAAAATTTATTGGATTTATTATGTAAATAAAAAAAAAATTAATAAAACCAAAATATTGAAACAAAGACTAATAAATTCTATTGTTTTCCAACAAAAAAATTACGATAAATAATAATAATTAACAATAATAAAATTATAATATAATTCATAATTACAATTAAATTAATAATTGCGAGGCCTCATAATTGCAAAATGTAGAAAAATTCACTTTTCTCAAAAATTTCACAAGCAATTTTATTGCAAATTTTTTACAATTGCAATTAAATTATTGCAAAGTAAAGATTTCAATTTTTTTCAAAAATTAAATTTAATAATAATTTAACAGTAATTTTATTTTAATTATTATCATAGTAATTGATAATTCACAACAATTTATGGCAGATTTGTTTTTAAATTTTAAGGTTTATAATAAATAGAAAAATTCTTAAAATTTTATCTATATTGAATTTTTTCCATAAAAATTGCAATTACTTTTTTCCTTCTATCAAAAAATTTTACTAATTTATAATAGTTTGCAAAAAGAGAATAACATTCTTCAAACGTATTTTGTCAACAAAATTAAATTTCATAATCAATCAAAAGTCAAAATATATTATAAATTTATTAACTAATTATTTATCAAATAAAATAATTAATTCACTAAAAATATTACATTATAAATTCGAATATTTTCAATAGTGAATTATAATAAAAATCATTTAATTATTATAATTAGCAATTAATTATTATAATTGACATTTAATTATTGTAACTATTAATTAATTACTACAATTGGCAGATAATTATTATAATTACCAAATTATTATTATAATTGACATTTAATTATTGTAATTATTAATTAATTACTACAGTTGGCAGATAATTATTATATTTATTATCAGATAATTGTTATAAATATCAATTGGTACAAATATCAATTGCTATGAATATCAATTGGTATAAATATCAATTGCTATGAATATCAATTGGTATAAATATCAATTGTTATAAATATAAATTGGTATAAATATCATTAGTTATAAATATCAATTGGTATAATTATCAATTGGTATAAATATCAATTGTTATAAATATAAATTGTTATAAATATCATTTGTTAAAGAAATCAATTGTTATAAATATCAATTATTATAACTGTCAATGAATTATTATTTTATTATAATTCAATTTAATTATTATGATTATGGTTTAATTACTTTAATTTTCAATATTGATTGATATATATTCTCATCTATTGTTTTACTTCAATTTTCATTTAACTATTACAATTAGCAATTAATTATTATTTATCAATTAATTATAAATATTTCCAAATTATTATATCTCTCCTTCCCTTCTCCTCCAATTTTATAAACCCAAAGTAAAATATTTTCAAATATTATACAGTTAAGTAATTATTGTATTAACAAGAATAAACTTACAAAGAAAGCTCTGAGTGGAGGCAAAAACAAGAAATTCAGATTGTTAGCTAACCGAAAATAAGATACCACCATCCACCTACTTAAGACTGTTACAAATGACTTGACTCATGTTCACAAGGATAGTTATACATCTTTCAAATCTAATAATCATAATTACTATATAGTCAAAAAATCGAAAATTTCAAAAAAATTTTTAAAAAATTACCTACACTAACTCTTTCTCTCTAAATTATTCAATAAAAAGAAGAAATAATGTAAAAAAATTCCGTCTCGTTCACGCTATATAATAATGTGAGAATACAAAAATAAAACTTGAAAAAGAAAATGATATCAAATTTTTGTGTCTTTGAGTCAGAAAAATCTAAAAATAAGGCGATTCGAATTTATTATTTCTACACACTTGGAGAGCTACCACGTCTGACTCATGCTTATTTACTTTGAGTCCAATCGGCAGCTTTTCTCGAAAATGCAGCAAAAACTCTAAAATCTTAAAGATCAATTCGATTCGTTTTATACGAAATTGACGGCATTATTTTTTTTTTTTTATTAGAAAAGCATTTTACAAAAAATAGCATTCGCAAAAATTAAAGGAAAATTGTTTTGTATCTACGTTTCTGGATTATCGATTTTAAAATTTTTTAATTGTAATAGAAAATTTAATTTGTTAATTAATTAATTAATTTTAAACCAAATTCTTTTCTATAGGTTGAAGTTTTGATTCATTAATCAATTAATTTTAAAACAACTTTTCTTCTGAACCATTAGGCTGAAATTATGATTTATTAATTGGAAATCAAGACTATTTTTGGGCCATTAGGTTAAAATAAAATTTGTTTAATTAAATAATTAATTGTAAACAAAGTTCTTTTCTGGGACATTAGGCTAAAATTTCGATTAATTAATTAATTAATTGTAAACCAAGTCTAGTTTTGGGACATTAGGTTAAAATTAAATTTGTTTAATTAAATAATTAATTAATTGTAAAGTAAGTTCTTTTTTAGTCCATTAGGCTGAAATTACGTTCAATTTTAATTAATTAATTATAAATGAATGATTAATAATTAATTAATTGTAAATCAAATCTAGTTTTGGGCCATCAGGCTGATATAAAATTTGTTTAATTAATTAATTAAATTAAATAAACATTAATTAAATAAAGATTAAATAAATAATTTCGAATGATATTCCAAAATTACTAATGAAATGTTATACTCGAATTGCAACAGAGATTATTGTTTGAAAATTTCTAAAAATCGTGAAGAAAAATATTAAATTTGAACACTGAAAAAATTTATTTCCTTTAAATAACCCATTAGTTGACTATTATCTATTAATTACTTGAATCTAATAATTATTTTTTTAAATCAAGTAAATTTTGTTTGAACCAATAATTTTATTAATTGAACTAATAATTTAATATTGAACCAATTATTTCTGTACTTAAACCAATAATTTCAGTTTTTTAATAGAAAATACCATTTAATTAACCGAAAAATAAAAAATATTTGTTGCAAAATAAATATTCATTAAATAATAGACAAATAATGTTTTATTTGAAGCCAATAATTTTAGTATTTGAACCAATAATTTCTGTACTTTAACCAATAATTTCAATTCATAAATTTATTTATTGTAAATTTTTGGAATTACCTTCAAAATTTAGAATCATTCTGTTTGTATTTTCTTGACAATATAAAAGAGTAAAGTAAAAAAAAACTTTTTAAAAATAGAAAAAACAATTTTTTTCCTTTTTAATTTCAGTATTTTAGTGTTAAAGATTTGATTTACTAAAAACTTTACCAGAAAATCGTTTGTAAAAATATTTGTTTAAAACATTAATTGAATACAATGGAAAATTGAATGTAATAAAAAACTGAATGTATTGAAAAATTGAATCTAATAGAAAATTTAATGTAATAAAAAATCGAGTCTATTAAAAAATTGAATATAAAAAAAATTGAATCTAATGGAAAATTTAATCTAATAAAAAATTGAATCTAATAGAAAATCTAATAGAAAATTCAATCTGATAAAAAATTGAATCCAATAGAAAATTGAATGCAAAGAAAATCAAAAATTGAAATATAATTTGAAAAATTGAATAATAAACAACATACGAAAAATCGTCCTTTTGTTATATCCATTAACGGGGCATTATTTTTCAATCCGTCAATAAGAAAAATTCACTGTCAAAATAAAAGCAAAAAAAAAAAAAAAGAAAAGAAAACTGAAAACTCTTTAAATATTTGAATCACTTGACACACTTTTCATATACTTTTTCAAGTATATCTTATTTATATACAAGACTTTGCGCACACTTTTCTTGAGATGAAATTTTTGGGCTCGACGAACGATTATGTAACCGAGAAACTTGGAACAGTCTTTTCTGGCAGAAACAGAAGACAGGAAAGACAACGTATGTACACGAAACTCGTTACCCGATAGGTCAGTGCCTTCAAAAAGAAACTTCGTCTTCCTCAATCCTCCTTTTATCATCAAATCTTCCAATAAAATTTCTATTTCCAAAAAAATTTCTATTTCTATTTTAAGTTTCCAAAATATGTTCTATTTCTATTTAAATTTTCCAAAAAATGTTCTACTTCTATTTCAAGTTTCCAAAAAATATTCTACTTCTATTTACAGTTTCCAAAAAATATTCTACTTCTATTTAAAGTTTACAAAAAAATGTTCTACTTCTATTTAAAGTTTCCAAAATATTTAGTAATTACTAAAGAAAAAAATTCGTTTCAATTAAAAAAAATATATCCCAAGATTATTGCTTAATTTTCCAAATAGTTTTGATAATTTTGAAATCGAAATTCTTTCCAAATTCGAAATTTAAAAATTCAAAAATTGATGGAGAAGAAGAAGATGAAGATAGTGATGGAGATGATGACGATGATGATAATGTTGATGATAATGATGATGATGATGATAATAAGGATGTTGGTGAAGATGATGATGATAATAATAATGATGATGTTGGTGATGATGATGATGATGATAATGATGATGATGTTGGTGAAGATGACGACGATGATGTTGTTGATAAATCGACGATATCTTGATTAATTTCTCAACTTCTGATAAATCCTCCAGAAAAATTGTTCATTTTCTGATTATTTTCACATGAAAGAAGCACACAAAGTTCATCACACTTAAATGAAAGTGTCGCACTTGGCATAAGACGAGACAATATTCACTTAACTTCCTGTTGGTAGCAATTAATCTCCAATTAAAATTTTGTATCCCGAATTAGCTTCAGTGTGGAAATTAGTGAACTATCGCAAAAGGAAAATTGAAAAGACGATCACGATTCTCAACAAAAATGATTATTTCATTTTTCACTTCATTCAAACATTCAAACTGCACAATTTTTAACACACTTTGAAAAAAGAAAAAAATAACCCGTTCTTCGCACGACCACAAGTGGCATAACAATTATTTTTCTCCTTAAAAAGAAACAAATTTTATCATTAAAAACAATTTTCCAATCAAGAATAAAATTCAATTTTCAGTTACGCCACTCGAAGTACATGTTCCTATTTTTCAAAAAAAAAAATTATCAAACTTACTTGAAACGGTTTTTAAAAAAAAAGAACTCGAAAGTGTGCGATTTTTCTGGCGGTAAGGATTACGCACTTTTTTTGGTTGAGAAAGAATTTTTGTCGTAATCCCTGAGAAATTTTTTCTTTCTTTTTCAAAAAATTGATGCTCGTTTCTCTGTCAAAAAAAAAAAAAAAAACCAAATGCTGATCACACAAAATTCGAACTCGCCGAGAGTGTCGTATTTCGGTCCTCGTCGTGACACAAACTGTGAGTTAGAGAAGATGTCTTCTCCGTTAATCTCGCGCACACTTTCCGTCGTCTATTTTTTAGTCGTTCGTCCCAGTCGTCGGGGGCCCCGCGCACGAACTAACCAAACTAAAATCTCTTTCTTCAAACTGAAGAGGTGCTTCTATTTTGCTTGTTCCACCACCACCACTACCACCTTCGTCGACTTGGTACTAAATACATCCCCCCCTCTCTCTTTCTCTCTTTCGGAAAAATTACGTCGTCTCATCAAATGTATATATACATATACATTTTCCCCATTCGACGAGTGACATCAACATCTTCACCGTCGGCATCACCATCACAGCATCATTCGAAAACAAGCGCCGCCTCCACCTTCACACATAACGCGCGCGCCCTCTTCTATCAACGAGTTCGACGTTAAGGTTGACAGTGGAGGTGGAAAGGTCTCAAAGGAAATTCTCCGTCTATATACAGACGAGGAAGAGAGCAGAAGATGTCCTTATCTTTTTCTAAATTCTGAAGGACAGGAATATTGTTTTTCGCGTCGACAAAATCAAAATTCATCATTTCTTTCATAGTTTCGATTTCTACCTTTTGTATTAATTTCCATTCCTTATTTTTTTAAGTTTTTTTTACTAATTATCACAATTTATTTTTACAAAATTCTTACTTAAGATTTTTCTCTCCGATGGTAATTCGTTTTTAACTTTCGAATTCAAAACTTTCCACACACTATGCAGAAAAGTATAATTTTCCATACTGCTGTCACTGCAGTAAAGCTATTAGAAAACATTGTTGAATGGTAAAACGATAAATAGTAAAGCTATTGAAAAATAGTGCGAAAAAGTAATAAAGAAGTACAGAAAAGTGTACTTTCCATGCAGTATACAGTAATAGAATTAAAAAACGGCAAAAAAAGTAATAAAACAGTGCAGAAAAATATACGATTCTGTATAAAATTAAGAAGATTCAAAGCAAATAGTGTCGAAAAGTATAAAAATAGTTATTTTCCTAAGCAAGTGTTACGAAAAGTACAGTTATTAACGCAACTTTACATTTATTCATCAATCAGTATGAAAATCTTTGTTTTTACTAAACAGAAGTTACAAGCACAGTTTACTGAAAAGTAGAGTAATCAACATAAAATTACATTTATTCATCAATCAGTATGAAAATCTTTGTTTTTACTAAACAGAAGTTACAAGCACAGTTTACTGAAAAGAAGAGTAATCAACATAAAATTACATTTATTCATTAGTCAGTATGAAAATCTTTGTTTTTACTAAACAGAAGTTACAAAAAACACAGTTTGCACACCAAGTGCGGAAAGAAGCTATTTTTCGATGAGTTTGTAAGTGGCTGCTTGAGCGAAGCGAGAGCAGCAACTTACAAACTTATCGGAAAACATCTTCTTTCCACTCTTGGTCAATACTTTTCCATTTCTGCAATACAGTGTAAAAAACAATCCTTTTCTGCACAGAATACAACAGTGTAGAAAAGTATACTTTTCCTCACTAATTCGCAAAAAAAAAAGAAAAAGAGAATGTCACGAGGAATGTCCCAAATACATACATACACTAAACTATATATTAAATAATAAATGATGCCGTGAGAAAATGAAGTGTGATGTTCTACTTGTAGAAAATTATGACGACCAAGACGATAACCCGTTAACGTAAGTTGGAAACGAGCCGTTTAAATGCAGAATGCATGACGGAAATAGAAATCATTACAATCGCGCCTACCCACGTTGGCGCTCTTTGAAAAACGTTTTTCTCTATAAAGAAATCAGTGCAAAAAAATAAATCCACGAGGCATTTTCATTTTTGTGTATTAAAAATCATTTCTCGTCTAAAATATGTGTACGAAATCTATGTGGCTGAGAATTTGAAAATAAATTCCATCCTCTTGTTGCACTAATTTATATACTTATTGGAGCAGGTTTAACAAGTATTGGAAAATTTGTTAACTTCAATATTGGCAAACAATGTCAGTGATCCGACCAACAGTCGCAAAGAGAGGCAGAAATTTATTCTCCTTTTCTTAATGTCATACCGGAAACCGTTAAATTCAATGATGCTAATATACTTTGGCACTTCCTCTATCAAATTATTTCCTTTCTCTACTTATTTATCCTTTTTTTTTTACCGCGTATTTGCTCTTTGATTAAAAATAATTATTCACTCTCTACTCTTTACTTTTTGCTGCTGTAATCCTTACCGAAAAAATATCACTAATATGAGAAAGAAAAATTTATTCATTTTTAAACAAGACCTCATTTTTTACGAGAATGTAAAAATGAAATATTAACGATTCTAATACTATGCAGAAAACTATATTTTTCTTTACTGTTTTATATACTTTTCCGCACTGTCTTTCAATAACTTTACTATTCACCATGCAAAATTACAGCTATAATCCTTTCCTCAAAAATGTTCCTGATACCAAACGGAAAATTCTATTTTTCCAAAAATCTTAACAATTAATCTTTCACTTAAATCAGCAAATATTATATTATATTTCGAATGGAGAATATTGTCAAGCAGAATGAAATATAAATGATTCTAATGCATTTTGAGGATTTTCAGCTGTAGCGAAATCGGAGCTGTGATAATATTTTTTTGGCAAACGATTCATTCGATCTCACAATATATCGTTTTTGTGTCGTCCACTGTGTATTCGGAACGTCTTGTGTAATCAATAGCGCATTATTAAGATTATTACACGTTTTATGCGTTTATAAGAATTCATGATGCAAGAGTTAGAAACTGGAATCCCTCTAAAAATAGTGACACCAAAATATTTATTTTCATATCGTACAATATGCATTTTCTATGTTTCTTTCTTTTTCGCATAAAAAATATTTTCTGTTTCTTTGTAATTATATTTCATTTTTTGTTTCTTTCTTTCAATATTAATATAATGTTCTTCAATAAAAAAATAAATATTTATCTTTTTATTATATTTCTACTTATTATATTTTTACTTGAATATATTTTTACTCAATTATTTTTTACTCGATTTAATTTTTACTCGATTATATTTTTACTCCAATATATTTTGCTCGATTCAATTATTACTTAATTATATTTTTACTTGAATATATTTTTACTCAATTATATTTTACTCGATTCAATTTTTACCTAATTATATTTTTACTGAATTTCATTTCCACTCGATTATATTAATAAATCAAAAAACTATTCTCAAAAATTATAACCAAATTCCTTAAAACGATTCAATTATTTAAAAAAACATAACAAGTTCAATTTTTTTTCAATATCTACAGATTTTCATAAAATTTTGCAAAAGAATTCAATTAGTTAAAAAAAATTAATAAAGTTCATCAAAAATTCAATTATTTTCATAAATAATAAAATTTCCAAATATATTCAATTAATTTAGAATAGCATTTTTAACAAAATTTCGAAAAAAACAATAATTTAACAAAATTTTTATACAATTCGTCACAATAATTCAATTACTTTCACCAATAAAAACATTTTTCATGGAAATTCAATTTTTAAAAATAATTTATGATAAAATTCTAAGCAAGAATTCAATTATTTTCATAGGTATAATAAAACTCATTGAAGAATTTCAATTATTAAATACTATTTTAAATTAATTAATCGAAAAATTCAATTATTTTCACAAATAAAGTTTTTCACTAGAATTTAATTATTTAAAATGAAATTCCCATAATATTTATTATATTTCGAAAACATTAATTATTTAAAACAATGTTTATAAAATTCTTATAAAGAATTCAATTATTTAAAAAAAAAAAAATTCCACAGAAATTCAATTTCTTTTAAACATTTTAATAAAATTTTTCGCAATAATTCAATTATTTTCATAAATAATCAAATTCTTCTCAGGAATTCAATTCTTTTTGAAACAATTAATAAAATAATTCTTATCAACTATTCAATTATTTTCATAAATAATAAAATTCATCGCAAGATTTCAATTATTTTTAATACAATTTTGTAGGAATTGCTCAAAAAATGTAATTATTCTTAGAAAATAAATTTTAATTCCTCGAAAAAATCAATTATTTAAAAAAACGTTTTTTTAAACTTCTTTGTAAGAATTTAATTATTTACAAAAATATTAAAATTTTTCACAGGAATTCAATTATTTTCAAATATTTTAATAAAACTGTTGGAAAGAAGTCAATTGTTTTAAATACATTTTTAATTGAATTTTTTTGAAATAATTCAATTATTCTTTTAATTTTTAATAAAATTCTTTCCAAGAATTCAATTATTTACATAAATAATTCTTAGAAAGAATTCAATTGTTAAAGATAATTAACAAAATTATTCCCGAAAATTCAATTATTTTGAGGCATTTTAATAAAATTCTTTGGAAAATTCAATTATTTTTATAAATAACAATATTCATCACAAAATTTCAATTATTTTTATACCTAATAAATTTCTTCTTGGAAATTCAATTATTTTAAAAAAATTCTAATAAAATCGTTTGCTAGAATTCAATTATTTTCATAAATGATAGAATTAATGCTTTTTAAGAATTCAATTATTTTCAAAAAAAAATGTAATATAATACCACACAATCAATTATTCTCCAAAATTTTAATATAATTCTTTGTAAAATTTAATTATTTTTAAAAACTTTTCACAATTCAATTATTTTCAATATCTAATATTTTTATAAAATCTCCAAACAGAATTCAATATTATTTAAAAAATTGTTTGTAAAAATCTTCGCTAGAATTCAATTTTTTTCATGAATAATAAAAATTTCTCAGGAATTCAATTATTTAAATTAGAATTTGCATAAAATTAGTCGAAAGAAATCAATTACTTAAAAATTTTTAGAACAATTTTTGCGAGAATTAAATTAATTTTATAAATATTTAAATTCTTTCATGAATAGTAAAATTCGTTGCAGGAATTAAATTTTTTAGCATCAGGATAAGAAAGAAGTAAATATTTTTGATGAAAATTAGGAAAAAGTTAGGAAAAATAAAATGTAGAATGGAATTTCTGTCAGTTTTGTGAATAAGTGTCTAAAACGAGTTTTTTTGGTCGTCAAGTTTAATTTTTCGATAACTATACTCTTTCACTACTTTCTTTAGTTTGAAAGCTACTTTTTGCTACTTTTTTAAAATTAATTATCGAGTGCGAAGTCTTTAATTAATTATATTTTTTCTCAATTACATTTTTTACTCGAGAAATCAGTCAAAACCTATATCTTTCCCAATATTTTTGTTTTTTGAATTTAATTTTTCATTTTTGAAAATTGTCCCCAATGTTTTTTCTAGTGACAGATTCTTTCACTCTCTCTAGCTGGCCACTTAAATGTTTTAATTGGATTAAAAAAATATTCTTTCTCGTTGGTCCTATTCTCGAAATATTGGAGCAAAGCTGCATCCAGTGAGTCTGACCTTGCAGTATTTCTCGAATGAAATGGTGTAGCGCGACATATAAAAGATATTCTTGGGAAACTTGAATTTCGCATGTAATTTCACAAATGGTGTCACATAGCGAGGCGATAAACACCATCGGAAATATAAATGGCCCCCTTTTCTTATTTATGAAAGCACAAATTTATATTTCCCACATCGTTAAAAAAAATTTTTTTCTACTTTCATTTTCATTGCTCCAAATATACTTTTGCAATTTAAATTATAAATAAGTTGAAAAATACGAATATGTACAAAAATACAATTAAGAAATAGAAACAAAAAAAAAATACAACGAACAAATAGAAACAAAAAAAAAATACAACTAACAAATAAAATACTAACAAATAGAAATGAAAAAAAACTAACAAATAAAAACAAACAAAAAAATACTAACAAATAGAAACGACAAAAAAATACAACTAACACATAAAAACAAAAAAATATATAATTAACAAAAAGAAACAAAAAAATACAATTGATTGGAAAAAGTGTTTTTCGTTTAACTGCAATAATTTTCTGAGTACATGAAATTGAGGGAAAAATTCGAAATTTTCTAAATTTTAGAGAAGAGTTTTTGTATAGTTAATTTTTTTCCCCCTCGGAATTTTCATCGATTCCAGTGATCGACACAAGAACAGAGAAACGAAAAGTCTTTGCGATTCTAATACGTAAAGATAGATCCAGTGATGAGGGGCGGGTATATTTAGAAAAGTACTAAGCTTGCCAGATCCAATCCTATACTGCTACCTCACACACGAGACAAACTTCTCCCACTAATTCTCATCTCATTTTGATCTTGTGGATATGCAACAAAAAAAAGTAAAAAAAAAAAAAAAATGCCGCTTCGCCCTCTCAAAAAAAGTGAAGTAAACAACAATTTTCTATACCTCCTACATCGATTCACTTTTTTTCTATTTTTTCCCTAAATGAAGAAATAATTCTCGACTATTTCTATTTTTTTTTTATTTTTTAATTATCAAATTTTTCTTAAAGTTTCGAATGTTCAAATATGAAAAAATTTTTTTTGTTACACTTTTTAATTTCTATTTTATAGCAAAAAATTAATTTTTATATAATAGAATTTAATTTTTGTAAGTAAATGTTTAATTTATATTTTTTCCATTTCATACAAAAATAATTTAATAATAAATAAAAAAAATTTCATTGTGCAGAAAAATAATTTTTTTCGATAACTTTCATTTGATATTAATATTAATATTGTAAAATAAAATTTAAAATAAAATAAAAAATATTAATAATATTAGTAACAAAATATTATTTTATTCTTATAAATGTTAATATTATTATTAATTTATTAATTATTTATTATTATAAATATTATTTATTAATAATAATAATTGTATGAATAGCTAATTAATAATTATAATAGGTATTAATAATAACAATAATAATAATAAATTATTAATATTGTTAGTATTAATATTAATCTATTTATTTTATAATTAATTAGTATTATAATTAATACAATTAGTATTAATATAAATAATATTATTATTAATTACAATCGCAAGGAACATTTAGATTCTAATTAGTGTCCAACTATTTTTGTTGCAATTAATTTACAATTGGCTTCTTGTGATTGTGGCCCCAAAAAAACAATTAATTATGTCTTAAAATTTAAACTTGTATCAACAAAAACCAATTTTAAAGGTTTATTTCAAAATTACAAAGCTCTTTTTAACCGATAAATTAAAATAACAAAAGAATGATGAATTATTGTATAGAAAATATTAGAAAAATAAAAAGAATATCAAAAGAAAATTTGAACAGTGTTTTTTAGTTTTTTCTTTCTAAAGATGTTTATGATCAAATAAACATAAAATAGTAAATTTTAACATTAAATGTTAAACATAAATAATATTAACATTTCTTATTTTTATATTTACTTTTTTTTTGTTTTTACTTTTTTTATTTTTATTTTTACTTTTTTTATTGATAGGTATTTTTACTTTTTTTTATTTTTACTTTTTCTTATTTTTTTCACATTTTTTATAATTACCTTTTTTCGATATTAATTATTTTTTACTTTTAAAATAGTATTTTTTTTCACAGGAATAATTGTATTCCACAGTTGAATTTTTTTCAATGACACACCTTATGTTTAAAATAGAAGCCAAGATAATATTATGAAGTCAAGTGACAAGTAATATAACTTCTTTCAAAAATGTTTCAGAAATGAGGAGGACCGTGGAATTTTAAAGCTGTGACAGTTTAATAAAATACGAGCAAAGGATAACAACTTTTTTTTTAAGCCACGCTATAAAAAACCACGAACTTAAAATAAAGTACGAGAAACTCGCGAATTTTCTTTTGAAAATCGAAAAAATTTATTTCTATTTCAATGAAAGAGGCGAAACTTTTTGAAGTAGAAAAAACTGTATGTAATTAAGTATTTAAGTTGATGTACAATTAATTAAATATAATAATAATAATAATAATAATAATAATAATAATAATAATAATAATAATAATAATAATAAAAATATTAATAAAAACAATTATAATAATAATAATAATAATAATAAAAATATTAATAAAAACAATTATAATATTAATAATTCTAATTAATATAAAAAATATTTACTTATTTATTTACTATTATTGTTTCAAATACAATTTAATTGACTTAAATAAAAATTATTTAATTCAAAGAAATATTTATTTTATAATAGACAAGTAATTGCTTTATTTGAATCAAATAAATTTTTTATTAAAAATAAATAAATAAAAAACTTTAATAAAATTTTGTTCGAGTGTAATATTAATATTATTGTCTATTGATATTAATATTAATACTAATTAAAAATGTAATAATAACCTTATAATGCTTCTAAAACCCCTAAAACTAAATTATTTAATTTCGTTAATAACTTTTTTTTAACTTGTTATTTTATAATTTTAGTTATGTTTTACATATTAAAAAAAGTGATTTTGTAATTTTGGAAAATAGGAAAAAAGTAAAGTACCATAAAAACGAAGTTTAATGATTATTTAATTTCTGTTCAAGAGGGCAAAGAATTTTTTCCACTTTTTCTTTTTTCTGTTTTGAAAATGATGAAAGTAGAAAATCTAAATTTGACAGGAAAAGCACTCAAGTGTTGGAATCGGTGAACTATATATATATGAAAGGCACTACTAATTAATTGAATCAGTAGAATTTTGGCTCATTCTATTGGAAATTGTAAAAATTCAATGTCTACAAGTTTCAAGTGTTACAGGTATATAGTATATACGCGATTTAAAATACACTCAATTTGCTTTCAGATCAAATAAAATTCACTGATTCATCGGAAAACAATTTTTTTCCACTGATTCATCAGTAAACAATTTTCTTCTACTGATTCAGCAGTAAACAATTTTTATCTACTCGTAAATCTGCCAAATAATTTTTTTTTTATACTTAAAAAGTTAATAAATTTTAACTAATTAGAAAGCAAAAAGTAGTACTAGCAAAAAATTAGTTTTTAATTCAAATAGGTGAAAATTTTGACTGATTCAAATATATAGAGGGTGTTTTTTTGTAAATTAAAATTTAATTTTTTAAATTGTTTACTTATAGTTGAAGAATTTAGTAACAATTCATTCTTTTATTTATTAAAATAAATTAAACAATTATTTAATAATTAAACAATAACTGCACTGAAAACAAGTTGGATTCAAATATCCGATTATACTTGTCTATTATCAAATAAATATTTACTTGAATCAAATAATTTTTATTTAAATGGTATAAAGCTTCAAATACTGAAATTATTGGTTCAAATAATTATTCGTTTAAATTTATTTGATTTAAATAAAAATTATTTGATTCAAGTAAATATTTAGTTGAAACGAACAATTTTCAAATCCATTTGTTTACAATATTCAATTTTACGGATTTCAATAATTATTCGTGAATTCTTTAATTAAATATATATTAGAAAATAAAAACTTCAAATAATATAAAAAAATTAATTTCAAAATTCAATTATTTCTAAAAATTCACGCTACATTGCTTTTAATATTCAATTATTATCTAAAATTTTACCTGAAATTAATTTTGAAATCAATTGTTATTAAAAAATTCTACTAGAATTCAATTATTTAAATAAAAAAAAAATTAATGAATATTTGATTGTTTCTTAAAATTGAATTCTCATATAGAATTTTATAAACAAATTTTTAAATAATTAAATTCTTTCGACGATTCATAATAAAATTTTTAAAAATAATTACATTTTCTGAAAAATTCTATTAAAATTGTATTAAAAATAATTGAAATTCTGCTATGAGTTTTATTATTTATGAAAATCATTGAATTACTAAGAAGGATTTTATTACTTTTGAACAAAATTAAATTTCTGCGAAGGATTTTATTACTCTTGAAAACAATTGAATTTCTGAAATAATTTGTTACTTCTCCAAAATTAATTTTCTCTTGGTGTTTTTAACAAAAAATTTTCTATAAATCCATATTATTTTTAATAATTTTTTTATAAAAGTTTTTTTAAGAATTTTCAAATTCATTTGTTTAAACAGAAATTCATTTTTAAATCAATTTTTATTAGAAAATTCTACTAAAATTCAATTATTTAAATACAAAAAAAAATATTTTATTGAATATTTGAATATTTCTAAAAATTGAATTATCATGAGGAAATTATCAACAAATTTTTTAATAATTCAATTCTTTTGACAAATTTTCATAAAATTTTTAAGAATAATTACATTTTTCGTGGAATTTGATTATAAATATTATTAAAAATAATTTAATTTCTGCGATGCGTTTTATTATTTATGAAAATAATTGAATTCCTAAAAAGAATTTTATTATGTACGAAAATAATTGAATCCCTCTAAAAATTTTATTATTTATATGAAAGTAATTGAATTATTGTGAAGAAATTTATAAAAAATTTGTAAATAATTGAATTCCTGTGAAATTTTTATAATTTTATGAAAATAATTAAATGTTTGCGAAGAATTTCATTAAAATTTTTTTTAAGAATTGAATTCTTTTGGAAAATTTTATTAAAATAGTAGATATCATTGAATAGAGGAAAATAATTGAAATTTCGTCAATAATTTTATTAAAATTTTATTCAAATGTTTCAAAGGAATTGAATTTTTGTGTTACATTTTGTTATTTTTAAAAATAATTGAATTCTTCATAAGAATTTTATAAACATTGCTATAAATAATTCATTTTTTCGAAATATAATAAATTTTATGTAAATTTTATTTTAAAAAATAATTGAATTCTTCTGGAAAACTTTATTTTGTGAAAATAATAATTGAATTTTTCGATTAATTAATTTAAAATAGTATTAAAAATAATTAAAATTCTTCGATGAGTGTTTTGTATTTCTAAAAATAATTAAAATTTTGACAAGAATTTAAAAAAATTTTTGAGCATTCTTTTCTGCAATTATTTGTAATTTCTCTTAAATTCTCCAAATTATATCAATTTACAAACTTTTCGTCCTTTTACAATCAAATTACGGATTTTGAGACGTTCTTTCAAATAAACTGACTTTTACGGACTTGAAGCAAATTTACGGACCTTTATACGGGATTTACGGACCTAATTCGAGCCCTGCAATTAGTGAAATTCTGCTATTTGGGAGGAAATTTTTCTAATTTAACTTTAGAGAGAATAAATTTTTCTTTCAATGAAATAAATTATTTTCTGAGTGCACTAGCACTTTGTAAAAATGGATATTTACCCGTCTACTCATCTGATTAAATAATTAAACAAAACAAACAAAATAGGAAAAAACTTGCTTAATAAAGAAAATCCTTAATAAAAAATACTTCTCAATAAAAAAAAAGCTTCTGAATAAAAAAAGTTGTGAATAAAAAATTATTATTTTTTTTTCAGATACAACACAGGGTGGTAACCAAGTGGCATAAACAAGCGTGCGACCTGTATTTCAACGAAGGTAGGCCGCACATTTGTTCGTTTATCACATTTTGTCGGAGCTGCTCGAGTGGGCGAATGGCTCGAGTATATGGAACAGCATCTAAATTTAAACGTTGGGTCGTTCTGGAAATAGATGTTATGAGTGCGAGGACAGGATAAGACACCGGCCTATTATGTTGCCCCGGCGAGACTCTTGTTCGAAGAGAGTGTCGAAGATTCCAGGCTAGTAATGTGCCGAGACGAGAGATGCAACCATTCGTTTAGTTTGATCGACGAGGAACAAATAATTCCCTATATCAATTCAAAATCACAAGGGGGAACAAAAAAAAAAAAAAAAAAAATCAGTCAATCACTATATACGCGAGAATTCCATCACTGTTTTCCTGCAGATATCAAATTCAGACCAAAAAAAAAAATAAAACGTTTCAAAACGTTGAATCATAACAATTTTGATGCATTTTTAAATTGGGACAAAAAAACGCATCAAAACGTTGCATCGCAACAATTTTTATCCATTTTGAAATTAGGACAAAAAACATATCAAAACGTTGAATCGCAACAATTTTTATACATTTTGAAATTGGGACAAAAAAACGTATCAATTTGATATCCTTAGAAAAACTTTGGTATATTAAAAATCAAAAGAGGAAAATCTCAAGAGGGAAAAACTAGAAAAAACCGCTGCCAAGTTGTACATTTTTATAATTTTGGTGTTCATTTCATGAACACTTTGCTTCCTCATAGAAATAATAATAATTGAAATATAAGAATTACTTTTTATTAAAGGGTTAAAAATCTTTAAATCTTGGTCTAAAAAATGTGTTTTTATATATTCTATAAGATGGTAATAATAGTTTAATAATTACACATAAATTAATAAACAAGAATGTTGAAAAAATGATATTTTCCACAATTTTTGATTTTTCAAATACCAATAATTTCATAATTTCTGCCCGAATCAGATTCAAAAATAGGTCAATCGAAGCGTTTTTTAATGCTCTTCAAGTTGGTAATAATTTTTTGAAGTTACTTTTACATAATTTAAAAAAATTTTTATAAAAGTCTTATTTTTCAAAATTTTAGATTTTTAAAAGTTTAATATCTTCGGTTAATATGGACGAAAAATGTTCAATTGGGGCTCAAAAGATGCGTCTGAAAAAACTCTACAAAACTAAATACAAAACAAAACTAAACTTCTACATTTTTTAACAAAATTTTTAAAAAAGTCTTATTTTCTAAAATTTTTGATTTTTAAAAGTTTAATATCTCCGGTTAATATGGACGAAAAATGTTCAATTAGGGCTCAAAAGATGCGTGTGAAAAAACTCTACAAAACTAAAGAAAAAGATTTATAAGTGTCCTAACATTTTTTTAAGTTATGTCCAAAAAACGTTTTTTTACTAAATGAAAAATGCAAAAAAAAAATAGTTAAACTTCATGAATCGGGCTGAAAATACTCTCATTCTATGTCCCCCGGGGAGACCTACAATTTAAAAAAAAATTGAGTCCTTTAGCTCTTTCTCGTTCTGAAATATTGAGACAAATGTAATGTTAGTACACACACACACACACACACACACACATCGGGACAAATTTTTAAAATCCGTTTTTTGGACTTCGGAGGTCAAAATATGTCAAAATTTTTTTTTATTTATTTAGAACATTTATACGGGGAGTTCCTGTGCATATATAAAGTACTAAAGTATTAGGCATAATAAAAAAAAAATTTATAAATATGTCAAAAAATGACAATCCAAAATTTTGCTAATACAAAGCTTCCTTTATGAGGAAGCAATTGGAAAAAAAACTTGGAAACTTTACTCAAAAAAACTACAAATTTGCATTATAATCACAAATTTAATTCAACATAAATTCAAATTAAAGAATCTGTGCAATTTAAACTACAAAAGACAAAAAATTTACCTGTTTCAAATAAACGATTAATTGTCTACTATTAAGTTAATATTTGTGGTTATAGCAAATAATTTTTTTTTTAAGTTAATTAAATGATAATTTTAAGAAATAACATTTATGCTTTAAATACTGAAATTATTGATTGATATATAAAATTTATTTGATTGAAGTAAAAATTATTTGATTCAAGTAAATATTCATTATTTGATAATAGAAAAGCATACTTCGCAATAGATAATTAATTTTAAAAAAGTAGCAAAAAGTATCTATCAAAAATTAAAATTGACGACCAAAAAGAAAAACTCATTTTAGATACTTGAAAAAACTGACAAAAATTTCATTCTATATTTTATTTTCCTGACTTTTTCCTATTTTTCATCAAAAATATTTACTTCTTTCTTTCCTTTTTAAAAATAATTTAATTCTTGCTAAGAATTTTATAAAATATTTTAAATAATTAATTTCTTTCGACTAATTTTATGCAAATCCTAATTTAAATACATAATTGAATTCCTGTCATAAAGTTTATTATTTATGAAAAGAATTGAATTCTTACAAAGAATTTAACAAAAAATGTTTTAAATAATATTGAATGTCTGTGTGGCATTTTATTAAATTTTGATAAAAATAATTGAATTCTTAAAAAGCATTTTATCATTCATGAAAATAATTGAACTCTTGCAAATGATTTTATAAGAATTTTTTAAAATAATTGAATTTCCAAGAAGAAATTTATTATTTATAAAAATAATTTAATTGTTGTGATGAATATTGTTATTTATGTAAATAATTCAATTTCGCAAAGAATTTTATTAAAATACCTCAATATAATTGAATTTTCGGGAATAATTTTGTTAATTATCTTTAATAATTGAATTCTTTCTAAGAATTATTTATGTAAATAATTGCATTCTTAGAAATAATTTTATTAAAATCTAAAAGAATAATTGAATTGAAGATTTTTATAAATATTTTTTTAAATAATTGAATTCTGTTTGGAAATTTTATGAAAATAGTAGATATTAAAAATCATTGAATTGCGAAAAGTTTTTTAAAATAATTAAATTTTACAAAGAATTCTATTAAAATTTTTGACAATAATTAAATGTCTGTGTGGTATTATGTTAAATTTTTTTTTAAAATAATTGAATTCTTGCGAACGATTTTATTAGAATTTTGAAAAATAATTGAATTTCCATGAAGAAATGTATTACTTTTAAAAATAATTGAATTGTCGTGATGAATATTGTTATTTTAGAAAATAATTGAATTTTGCAAAGAATTGTACTAAAATGTCTCAAAATAATTGAATTTTCGAGAATAATTTTGTTAATTATCTTTAAAAATTGAATTTATTTTAAGAATTAGTTATGTAAATAATTGAATTCTTGGGAAGAATTTAAAAAAAACATTTTTTTTAAATAATTGATTTTTTCAAGGAATTGAAATTAAATTCTTAAGAATAATTGTGTTTTTTGAGCAATTTCTGTAAGATTGTATTAAAAATAATTGAAATCCTGCGATAAATTTAATTATTTATAAAAATAATTGAATTTTGCAAAGAATTTTATTAAAAATTAAAAGAATAATTGAATTATTTCAAAAAAATTCAATTAAAAATGTATTTAAAACAATTTACTTCTTTCCAACAGTTTTATTAAAATATTTGAAAATAATTGAATTCCTGTGAAAAATTTTAATATTTTTGTAAATAATTGAATTCTTACAAAGAAGTTTAAAAAAACGTTTTTTTAAATAATTGATTTTTTCGGGGAATTAAAATTTATTCTTTAAGAATAATTACATTTTTTGAGCAATTCCTACAAAATTGTATTAAAAATAATTGAAATCTTGCGATGAATTTTATTATTTATGAAAATAATTGAATAGTTGCTAAGAATTTTATTAATTGTTTCAAAAAGAATTGAATTCCTGAGAAGAATTTTATTATTTATGAAAATAATTGAATTATTGCGAAAAATTTTATTAAAAAGGTTAAAAGAAATTGAATTTCTGTGGAAATTTTTTTTTTTTAAATAATTGAATTCTTTAGAAGAATTTTATAAACATTTACGCTAATTTACGCTAATTCTTGTGAAATACTTTATTTGTGAAAATAATTGAATTATTCGATTAATTAATTTAAAATAGTATTAAAAATAATTGAAATTCTTTAATAAGTTTTATTATTTATGAAAGTAATTAAATATTCTTACTTAGAATTTTATCAAAATTTTTTTTTAAAAATTCAATTTCCATGAAAAATATTTTTATTGGTGAAAGTAATTGAATTATTGTGACGAATTGTATAAAAATTTTGTTAAATTGTTGATTTTTTTGAAATTTTTTTAAAAATGCTATTCTAAATTAATTGAATATATTTGGAAATTTTATTATTTATGAAAATAATTGAATTTTTGATGAATTTTATTAATTTTTTTTAACTAATTGAATTCTTTTGCAAAATTTTATGCAAAAATACTAAATATTGAAAAAAAAATTGAATTTTGAATATTTTTTGAAAGTAATTGAATTGTTTCTTTGAGTCAAATAATAAATTTTTTAAGTTTTCTCTACAAACAGAAAAAAATACCGCATTATACTGTAAAAAATTGTAGGAAAATAAATTTATACTCTTATTCACCGTTCAGGAATGACTTTGCAAAAAAATAAATTTCTAAATAAAAATTTTAGTCAAAAAATAATATACGAGAATAAATTCTATACCCATTAGATACTTGGAATATATTTTAAGAATGAAATACTTGTTGCAGTTTAGCGAATACATAACATGAATAGAAGAAGCGATGAAGAAGAAAACGGAATTCGAAGAAATGTTCGTTTTATAATAAATATTTGGACAATCAAGACTCCTAACGAGGAAGAGTAAACACTTGAAGTGTAAAATTGCAATGTGATTTGCTCGCGATGAAGGAAATGATAAGAATTTCGAATTTCAATCTGGAGCATGTCAAAATTTTCCGATTGCACATATCCGTTTTCTTGAAATTTCACACATTTAGTGCGTTTGAGTATATTGAAAAGAAAAGTGTATACAGAGATGTTGAATTCACTGAACCAGAAAATGTAGGACGAACTTCTTTTTTTTTAGAAACAGAATTCGACATCATATAGGTTTTTTTTCTTTCGAAATAAAACATACGCTCCCATCAATTATATCTCTTTAGTCAATAATATTTTTAATTTCTTTTTCTTACTATTTTTGGTTGATGAATATAATTAGTATCAATTGAGAATGATTAGTAGTAACAGTTGGAGTTAAAGCAAAGGGAGTGAAATTTAGAAAATAAAAAAATTATACTCTCTTTAATTTTATATTTTACTTTTCGGTCAGATGTCATTTTGAAATTAATTCAGGGTGTCTAACAAGGATTAAGAAAATAATTCCCTGACTTTTTACTAATTTTATTTTTGCTTTCTTGGGAGAAAAATATGGTAACTGACATATTTAACAATAAATTAATATTTAATGATAGCAACAAACGATAATAAAAATCTTCTAAGTTTTGATTGATTAAGAAAATTTTTTATTCACAAAAATTTTCATTTTTGTATAAATTTTTAAAAATTTCCCTGGCTTTCAATGAAATTCTCTGACATTCCCTGACCGTTAAACGCCCTTTGGTAAAAAATCTAAAATTATTAAAAATTATCAAAAATTCGAAAAACCGAATTTCTTTAAAATTCAACATTTTTTCTTCTCTTTTATGGCATTTAGCTTCAATATTTTTGGGCTCCTCAAAAATACTTTACTTATTTAATAGTCTCCACCCTTTGGTAAAAAATCTAAAATTATAGAAAATTAGCAAAAATTCAAAAAACCGAATTTCTTAAAATTCAACATTTTTCCCTCTTTTTTGTGGCATTTAGCTTCAGTATTTTTGTGCTCTTTAAAAATACTTTACTTATTTAATAGTCTCCACCTTTTGGTAAAAAACCAAAAATTATTGAAAAAAATCAAAAATTCGAAAAACCGAATTTCTTAAAATTCAACATTTTTTCCTTTCTTTTGTGGCATTTAGTTTCAATGTTTTTAGGCTCTTAAAAAATACTTTACTGTTTTAAAAGTCTCCACCCTTTGGTAAAAAATTTAAAATTTTTCCTCGAATTTTTCAAAATTATCAAAAATTCGAAAAACCGAATTTTTTAAAATACAACATTTTTTCTTTTCTTTTGTGGCATTTAGCTTCAATATTTTTGGGCTCTTAAAAAATACTTTACTGTTTTAAAAGTCTCCACCCTTTGGTAAAAAAATTTAAAATTTTTCAAAATTATCAAAAATTCGAAAAACCGAATTTTTTAAAATACAACATTTTTTCTTTTCTTTTGTGGCATTTAGCTTCAATATTTTTGGGCTCTTAAAAAATACTTTACTTATTTAATAGTCTCCACCCTTTGGTAAAAAATCAAAAATTATTGAAAAATATCAAAAATTCAAAAAACCGAATTTCTTAAAAAGTTTGAAAGGTTCAAATTTTCAAAGATTTTAATTTGATACATTTTCAAAATTCAATTATTTCTATAAATTCATGCTATACTACTTTTATAATATTCAATTATTATCTAAAATTTTAACTGAGATTCATTTTTAAATTAATTTTTATATTACGAAGTTCTACCAGAATTCAATTATTTAAATTCAATTATTCAATTAGAATTATTAGAATTCAATAATTTAAATAATATTTAAATTATTGAAATACATTCAAAATTAAATAATTTATTGAATAATTGAATATTTCTTAAAATTGAATTTTCATAAAGAATTTTATCAACAAATTTTTTAAAAACTTGAATTCTTTCGACGAAATCTAAAAAATTTTTTAAGAATAATTGCATTTTTCGGTGGAATTCGATTGAAATTGAATAAAAATAATTGAAATTCCCCAATGAGTTTTATTATTTATGAAAATTATTAAATTATTGAGAAGAAATTTATACAAAATTTGTAAATAATTGAATTTCTGGAAAATTTTTGTTATTTATGAAAGTAATAAAATGTTTGTGTATAGAATTTCATCCAAATTTTTTTTTAAATAATTGAATTCTTTTCGAAAATTCTTGAAAATAATTGAAATTTTGCCAAGAATTTTATTTAAAAAATTTTTGAAAATAATTAAATTTCGGAAAAGAGTTTTATTATTTATGAAAATAGTTGAATCTCTGTAAAAAAAATAGTTTATTATTTACGAAAACAATGAAATTCTTGCTAAGAAATTTATAAAAAAATTCGTAAACATGTAATTGAATTCCTGTGAAATTTTTATTATTTATGAAAATAATTAAATATTTCCGCAGAATTTTATTAAAATTTAATTTAAATAATTGAAATGTTAACAAGAATTTTATTAAAATTTTTGAAAATAAATTATTTTTACTCTCTTTCTATACGGTATTTATCAAAATTTCCTGTTTTTCCCCTAATTTGGTGTCTATTTTTGACAAAAAAAAAAAAAGAAAAGAAAAGGGGTTAATGTGAGAGAAAAGTGTAAACAATTGTTTACCATATTTTTTTACACAGTTAAAATGTGCAGTAAGGAGAAGAAAAAAAAAAGGGGGGGGGGGAATTGGAGAGAACGCGTCAATATCAAGTCACAGTGAGCAGTGCTATAAAATATCGGCACGATTCCAGAAAGCAGGCAATCCCCGATAATCTCGAAATACTCCTGCCCCCCCCCCCTCTCTCTCTCTCTCTCTCTCTCGTTATTCCTCCTTTTCGCCCTCCTCTTTATCACTCTCCTCCTCCGTCTCTCTTATATATTTCGCATCCCTAATCAGTTCGACTCACTTCTTTTTCTCCTTCACTCCATCTCACCGATTCCTCTCTCATTTTCTCCTTCATCTCTTTCTCTCTTTTGACCACCGATATTTTTGGTAGCAACGACGGTGGCGCGACAAGAGTTCAGAAAAGGAGGGAAATACAGAATGGAAAATGTTGAAGAAGGAGGGAAATTGAGAATAAGAAATAGGAGGACCGAGAGAGAGAGAGAGAGAGAGAAAGAAAGATAATGAGAGAGAGAGAAAGAGAAAGAAAAGAGAGAGAGAGAAATAGAAAGAGAGAAAGAAGAAGAAAATGAGAGGGAGAAAAAAGAGAAAAGTAGAAAGAGAGAGAGAGAGAGAAATAGAGAAAGAGGGTAAAATAGAAGGAGAGGGAAAGATAGAAATAAAGAAAAATAGAAAGAGAGGGTAAAATGGAAACAGAAAAGTAGAAAGAGAGGGTAAAATAGAAACAGAGAAGAATAGAAAGAGAGGGAAAAATAGAAAAAGGGAAAAATAGAAAGAGAGTAAAATAGAAAGAGAGAAAACTAGAAAGAGAGGAAAAATAGAAGGGAGAGGGAAAAAGAGGAGAGAGACAAATAGAAAGAGAGAAAACTAGAAAGAGAGGAAAAATAGAAGAGAGAGATAACTAGAAAGAGAGGAAAAATAGAAAGAGAGAGAAAACTAGAAAGAGAGGTAAAATAGAAAGAGAGAGAAAAATAGAAAGAGAGAGAGAGAATGAAAAAGAGAGAGAAGAAGAGTGTGTAAAGGAATAGAGAGAGAGAGAAAGAAGGAGTAAGAGAGACAAACTTAAACCGAACATCAGTAACTTGAGAGCTTCTCGGACCTCCGACCATATATGTCCGCCTCTCCCTCTCCTTTTCACTCGCTCTCGCTTCCGTTTCTCTATACTCTTATCTCCTTCTCTCTCTCTCCCTCTCTTTTTCACCAACACACATACACCAATCATTAACTTTTCCTCTCCTCAATTTTTTTTTTCCCTTTTTTTTTACCCAATCTTTTATAACCACTTTTTTCCCCTCCCACTCTCTCTCTCTCTCACTCCTAGAAGTCTAAAAATGATTTGGTACATTGCAATCATCGATTGACAAACTATTATTATTATTATTCATATTTATTATTACTATTCTAATAATTACACTCGCGCATCTTAAAATAAACGATTGGCAATTGTTCCGAAAGTATTATTCATAAGATTGTTCTCTCGGATTCTCTTGGCTTGTTACACAAACATTTTTCCAATGAATCATATTTAAAAAAGATGATTGGAGGTCAATAATAATTTAATTAGAAATAAATTGATTGGATTAAAAATAAATGTTTGGTTTTTAATGTGGTTTGAATTCGAAAAAAAAAGTGATTGAAGGATAAAATTTTTGGTGTTTCATTGAAGAATATGATTTTTAAATTTAAAGAAGGTAGTGTTGGTTTACGTGAGACGGAGCCACTTGACGATGGAATGTATTTACTTTGGTTTACCGACTGGGGAAAAGGAAAGTTACCTGTTTGGATAAATTTATTTTTTTTTTTTTTTGAAGCCTCGCGTGTAATTTGTTAAGCGAACAAAAATGGTCTTTACGATTGCATATTATCGTCAGTCAAGCACGTCACGAGTTTTGCTAACGCAAGCGAATTGGGATATAAACAATTTCATTTATTTTTAATCGGTCATTAAAATTAAGAAGTATAATTTATTTCTTTTTTTGTTTCATTTAAAATTATTTTTAATTTCAAATAATTAGTTAAATTAAAAAATAATAAACTATTTTATTCTTCAAATGAGGATTGGCACAAAAAATTAATTTTCTTTCCCTGATTTCCAGGTGGAAATTTTTTCCTTGGATTCGAATAACAACTTTGCACTCGATAATTAATTTTAAAAAAGTAGAAAAAGTAGTTTTCAAACTAAAAAAGTAGTAAAAGGTAGCCATCGAAAAATTAAACTGTACGACCAAAAAAACTCGTTTTAGATACTTCACCAAACTGACAAAAATCCCATTTTCAATTTTAACTTCCTGACTTTTTCCTAATTTTCATCAAAAATATTTACTTCTTTCTTATCCTGCTAATAAATTGAATTCCTGCAACGAATTTTACCATTCATAAAAGAATTTAAAAATTTATAAAAATAATTTAATTCTTGCGAAGAGTTTTATAAAAATTGTTAAATACAAATTAATTTCTTTCGACTAATTTTATGCAAATCCTAATTTAAATACATAATTGAATTCCTGAGAAATTTTTATTATTCATGAAATGAATTGAATTCTTGCGAAGATTTTCACAAACAATTTTTTAAATAATATTGAATTCTGTTTGGAGATTTTATAAAAATAATAGATATTGAAAATCATTGAATTATGAAAAGTTTTTAAAAATAATTAAATTTTACAAAAAATTATATTAACATTTTTGAGAATAATTGAATGTGTGGTATTTTATAAAATTTTCTTTTGAAAATAATTAAGTTCTTAAAAAACATTTTATCATTTATGAAAATAATTGAATTCTTGCAAATGATTTTATTAGAATCTTTTTAAATAATTGATTTTCCAAGAAGAAATTTATTATTTATAAAAATAATTTAATTTTGCAAAGAATTTTTATTAAAATATGTACCTCAAAATAATTAAAGTTTTTGAAAATAATTTTTTTATTTATCGACATAATTGAATTGTTTTAAAGAATCATTTATGTAAATAATTGAATTCTTGGAAATAATTTTATTAAAATCTAAAAGAATAATTGAATTATTTCAAAAAAATTTAATTAATATTGTATTTAAAATAATTGAATTCTTGTGAAAAATTCTAATATTTTTGAAAATAATTGAATTCCTGTGAAAAATTTTAATATTTTTGTAAATAATTGAATTCATCCAAAAAATTTTAAAAAACATTTTTTTAAATAATTGATTTTCTTGACGAATTTTAATAAAAAAATTTAGGAATAATTGCATTTTTTGAGAAATTCCTATAAATTTGTATTAAAAATAATTATAATCCTGCGATGAATTTTATTATTTATGAAAATTTTGGTGCAAAGCACGTGTTCTAAAATTGTGACGTCATAATGGTTCAAATACCCTTAAGAATTTTATTAATTGTTTCAAAAAGAATTGAATTCCTGAGAAGAATTTTATTATTTATGAAAATAATTGAATTATAGCGAAAAATTTTATTAAAATGTTTAAAAAGAATTGAATTTCTGTGGAAATTTTTTTTTAATACTTAAATTCTTCATAAGAATTTTATAAACATTGTTTTAAATAATTAATTTTTTCGAAATATAATAAATATCATGAAAATTTTATTTTAAATAATTGAATTCTCGTGGAAAACTTGATTTCCGTGAAAATAATTGAATTTTTCGATTAATTAATTTAAAATAATATTAAAAATACTTGAAATTATTCGATATTTAATTTATTTATTAATTTAAATTAATTAATTCTAAATTAATTGAATTCCGGTGGAAATTTTATTATTTTTGAAAATAATTGAAATTCGAATATTTTTTGAAAATAATTGAATTGTTTTAAGAATTTGATTATAATTATAATTTATTATATTAATAACAGAATATAAATTGATTACTAATAATTGTTTTTAATTAATTTCAATTTTTAATTAATAACTTCTAATTAATTATTAATTTACTTTTAGTAAAATTCAATTTCGTATTTTGTACTCAGAAAAATTTTAATTGAACCAAATATATTTTATTTGAATTAAATAAACGTATATTTGTCTCTTAACCAATTAAACTTTTTATTTGTTTTAAATAAAAATTTTATTCGACGTAAATAAAATTTTTTTTTGAACCAAATAAAATTTTATTTAAACCTAATAACAATTTATTTAAGCCAAAGAAAATTTATTTAAAACAAATAAAAAGTCTCCTTGACTCAGACAAATAAAATATATCTTTTCTCTGGATGTATTTGTATTTTCAAAATTTTCAATTAAAATTCGCCAAAAACTCAATTATTTTAAAAGATAATAAATTAAAAGAAAAAATATTAAATTCTTTTTCAATAAGATTTCACGATATTTTAATTAATTTGTAATTATTCAATTAATTGAAATATTTTCAAAAATTCAATTATCTTAAAAAAATTGAATTAAATTTTTTTTGAAATCTTAATTTATATCAGAATTTTGAACAAAATTTTCTAAAATTTCAATTATTTAATTTTAAATATAAAACAAAATTAAAAAATTAAAAAAAGTCATTTTGTTGTTTTAAAACTTTAAAAATTTAATTATTTCTAACAATTGCAACTTCAAAATTTAATTTTAGTTTCGAATTGTTAATTTAAAAAAAGTTGCTAAATTAATTATTTTTAAAAAAATAATAAAGTAAAAAAAATAGGACCAAAATAATTGTTCGAGGTGAAAAAAGTAAACAATGTTTACCAAAGAAAAATTAATCTCAATAAGTAATTAGTTTCAATTTGTTTAAATTTGTTATTTTTTCTCAATATTATGTCCCAACTGTAAACACTTGATTTTTGGTCAGACATGTAGTGTTATATATTTTCTGAGCAGTTGCACACAGAAATAGTTCTAAAACTGTGTTAATTATAAATAAACAGTTATTTAATAGACTACTGCACTTGTAACGAAAAAAAAATGAAGTATTACGTTTTTGTTTGCAAGCCAATTATTGTTAACTGGTTATATATAATGTCCTCGGTTCACTTTTATACAATTTTTTCTTTCCGGGACAAGGAAAAAAAGATGAAAGGAGCAATAAAACAACCGGATATACATAAAGGAGGATGCACGTCACACACATTCATATTGCCAGAGAGACAGAATTTACTTAATATTCATCTTTTCAATATATTGTTTGAAAATTGTTTTTCCAGTTTTTCCATTCTTTTATTTCTTTGCCATTCTTCTCTAATTTTAACTCTAGTATTTTTTTTAATTTATACTTAGATAACTTTTCCTATCTGTTGAATTTTATAATTTAATTTAATTTAATTTAATTTAATTTAATTTAATTTAATTTGATTTAATTTTATTTTAATTTTATTTAAATACATTTTTTTCATAATAAATTTAACATTTTCTCAGGGCATTTAATTTTTTCTCTAAAATCTTCTTCTCTAAACAAACATTTTCCTCTTTTATTAAAAATTATTCCAAATAGTTACAACAATAATACCCAAAAAATATATTTTACTCAGACCTACACTAAATTATTTAATTGTTTCAAATTAATTAATATTATTTTAATTAATTTAATTAATAGTTGTTTGTTTAGTTTTATATAAAAATTTTATTTGTGCTAAATACCATTTTTATTTGAAACAAATAATTTAAAAAACTCTGTGACAAATATACTTTTATTTGACTCACATAAATTGTATATATTTGGTTTAATTAATATAATTAATTTTAATTTAAAAACGAATTTAATAACTATTTAATTATTATAAACCCTAAAAAATTTAATTTAATTTACTATTTAATTATTTTAAACACTAAAAACTTTAATTTATTTTTTATTTCGTTCAAAGAAAAATATTATATTATTATATTAATATTAAACATATTATTATTTAGTTAATTTATTTGTTTGTCAATAATTTTTAATTTTTTTTCCATCTTTTTTTCCATCAAATTTTTTTTTGTTTCCAATAAAAAACATTATACTTAAAATCAGCTAAATTGAATTTTTTTCCATGATCAAAAATGGTTATAAAAATAATAATTCTAATTTACCTAAGATATAATACTTGATTGAAAAAAACGAACAATTGATAAAGTAAGACATCAATGACCTCGAAACCCGCATGATTGTCCTTCTTTCTCATTCAACTGTAAAGATACATAATAATGCTATAAATATTCTATTTTTTTTTTTTTTTAAAGAAAATTGCATTTTTCTATTAAAATTTCTATTAGCAGTAAAATTTTTAATATTTTAATAAAAAAAAATTTTAATTCGCATGCACTAACCCAAAACTAACGATCGAGTTAATTTTTCAATTAGCAATTTTAATTTCCTATGCATTTTTTATTCATTAATAATACTAATTATTAATTATCAATTATAATAAACAATCAAATAAAATAATAATAACAATAATAATAATTAATAGATACCTTAGCTATTAATTATTATTATTTATTATACTTTTTCCCTGACCCTAAAGATTATTCTGATTTACTCTAACAATTATTAGATACTCAAAAAAATGTTTTAAATTAGCATAAATTTTTTTAAAAAAAAGTTAATTATTTACAAAAAAACTAATAAAATCCTTCACAAGAATTTAATTATTTTTACAAGTAGTAAAATTTTTCAAAAAAAAATTCAATTATTAAAAAAAAAATTTAATAAATTTCGTTGCAATAATTCAATTATTTTCATAAATAATAATTCGATTATTCGGTAATTCATTTGTAAATCAATTTTTTATTAGAAAATTCTACGATAATTCAATTTTTTAAATACAAAAAAAAATAATTTATTAAATAATTAAATGTTTCTGAAAATTCAATTCTCATAAAGAATTTTATCAACAAATATTTAAAATTTAAATAATTGAATTCTTTTGACGAATTTTAATAAATTTTTTAAGAATAATTACATTTTTCGAGGGATTCGATTAAAATATTGTATCAAAAATAATTAAAATCCTGCGATGAGTTTTATTATTTATGAAAATAATTAAAATTTTCCCAAGAATTTTTTTTTAATTTTTTCTAAAATAATTGAATTTTGGAGAAGAATTTCAATTATTTATAAAGATACTTGAAATTGGCAAATTTTTTTTTTAATTTTTGAACATAATTGAATTCTTGCAACGAATTTTATTCAAGTTTATAAAAATAATTGAATTTCGGTAAAGAATTTTATTATTTATAAAACTAATTGAATTCTTGAAAAGAACTTTGTTAAATTTTTTTAAATAATTGAATTCTTGCGATGAATTTTATAAAAATCTTTTTAAATACCTAATTGATATTTTTCGAAAAATTTTATGAAATTTTGTATTTTAAATAATTGAATTCCTGAGAAGAATTATATTACTTATGAAAATAATTGAATTATTTCGAAGAAATTTATTCCGGAATTATTCACGAAACAATTGTCAATCATCAGCAAGCAATGTTTAAATTAATTATTGTTTAAATTTTATTTAAATAATTAGGTGCATAATATTTAAATAATATTTGAATAATAATCAATTACAATAAATAATCAAATTAAATAACAATAAATAAATAAAAATACAAAGAATCGTTAAAATATATTAATTGCTGTTTTTATTATTAAATAGGTAAACTTCAAATTATTATTAATTAAAATTGCAAGAATATCAACCAATATAAATTTCACCAAATTAAATATTAAAATTTACTAATTAATATGAATAATTAATAATTAAACAATAACATTCAGTAATTATTATTAAGTTTTAAATAGTGAAATTTAATTATTTTGTAATAAAAAAAGCAAACAGTTAATAATAATAGTTAAAGTTATTAATATTAGTAAACAGCAAATAATAAAATTTAATTATTACACTGAAAAAAAATTTATATTGTTTACCTAACCGATTTTATTTGTCTATTATCAAATAAATAGTTACTTGAATCAAAGAATTTTTTTTTGAACCAATAATTTCAGTTTTTGAAGCAAATACCATTTAATTGATATAAATAAACTTTTATTTGAAAAAAAATAATTTTTATTTATAACAAATGAATTTGATAAATTATTGGTTCACATTTATATTTAAATTATTTGTTCAAGTATTGGAATTATAGATTCTAATACTGAAATAATTATTAGTTCAAGTACTGAAATTATTGGTTCTAATACTGAAATAATTATTGGTTCAAGTACTCAAATTATTGTTTCAAATACTGAAATTATTATTAGTTCAAATTTTCAAATTCAAATAAAATTTATTTATTATTTTATTTATTTATTATTTATCTATTTTTTCGATTTAAATGAAAATTCTTTGATTCAAGTAAATCTTTATTTGATAATAAACAAGTAATTGTTTATTTGAATGAGAAAAATTTGTTTCCAGTCCAATATTAATAATTAAATTAATATCAATTAAATTTGAAAAAAAAGTTTGAATTAAAATAACAATATGAAAAATATTAATTTAAATTTTCAATAAACCTATTTTCACTTTTCTCTATTTTTTCATTAAGGTAAACGTCCCTATTATGGAACACTTCAAAATTTTGTTCCTATTATGGAACAGTATTACAAAAATTAAAATAAATGCAATTAAAAGTGGTGATAAGAAATTTCTACTTATTTCAGAAAATTGTATACGTTATAAGAATGATTATTTCTGTATAGTATTTAGTTTAATAAGAAATGTTTAATTGCATTTTAACTTTGAATTTAAGGTAAGCCAGAATTTTCGTCAGACGACTGTTCCATATTAGGCACACTTGTTATTTACATGTCCCTATTTATGGAACACACAAGAAATATACAGCAAACATAACCTCAAATCTTTTCAGTATTTTCGCGTTAATTTTCTACCTGAAGAATTGGTTTTATAATTATCTATTAAATTAGAATTTGTTAATTGTATTTTATTCTGTATAATTAATATTCAAATTATTGAGATAAGTCAATAGAATTCTAAATACTTATTAAATTAAATAAGTGTTCCATAAATAGGGGCATTCAATATGGAACACCCGTACATACAGGGAATCATCGTTCCATAATGGGTGCAGTGTAGAGTTTCAAAATTTAATTAATATTATTTTTATTTCATGGAAAATAACCATTTTAGAGAATAAATATTGTTTATAAAATATCAATCTTTCAATCTATACCCTAATTCATCAAATTAACACTCCTGATTTCAGTAATTTTATCATAGAAGTTTAGTTAGCTGAAAAAGTGTTCCATAATAGGGACGTTTACCTTACCCACACTTATCGTGTACACCTTCATAAATTTTTATCACTCTGCTAAGAAAGTTTTCTATTCATTTCTTTTTTTCTCCTCTTTTTTTTTTGCATTTACAAGATTTTATGAGGAAGTACTGAAACTTTCAACTACGAATATAACTTTTCCTAGAATAATTACGCACATTATTTTCCATACAATATTTTACTTCCTGAAACTTAAATGTTGATCTTAAAAGACTACAGTGGAACCTTCAATAAAAAATATTAACAATCGCGATTCGATCGTATCACTTAAGAAGTAAGAAAGATAAGAATTTTTTTTCCATTTTCACTACAAGTAAAAAAAGAAGAAGAAAACGATTCCTTGGATTAGGTGCCAGTAAAAGTCGAGGTCAAATATTTCTAGGAGTAAATCCTTAACGAAAAAAAAAAAAAATTGACTCTCAGGGTTCACGACTCTACGTTATATTCTATCTCATAACAATCAATCAATCAATGACGTTTGATTCATGTTGCAAAATCACTAATAAAAGAACTTTTATCTCTCACATACCGTATAAAGATTGTCTTATCCAATCATATTATTACAAATCGGTTATAATAGTTCTAACCGATAATTAAAAACAAGTACCACTTTTATTTGCCTACAAAATTCCAAATCTACAACGAGAAAAAAAACAGTCAATGTTTGATTTAATCATTAAATCATAACTTACAACAAGAGTCAATTGTGATATACAAATTGAAAAAATTTTATTCATATCGGAGAAACGATAATAATTTTTTCCAATTGACTTTTTGCTTTTAAAACAGTTAAAATTTACTATACTCCAACAGTACAAATTTTTTTTTCTCTTAAATTAGTAAATTTTAACTGCGATTTGAAAAGCAAAATGTTTTATTCGTTCAAATTACTCGTCAATGACTTAAAGCAGTTATAATTTTAATTTTTAACTGATTCAAATTTAGAGAATACAGCGAAAAAAAATTTATTTTTTTAAAATAACCGATTGTCTATTTATCAAATAAATATTTACTTGAATCAAATAATTTTTTCTCAAATCAAATATAAATTTGATTTGTACCAATAATTTCAGTATTTGAAGCAAATACAATTTAATTGACTAAAGTGAAAATTTATTTGATTGAAATAACTTATTACTTGTCTATTATTAAATAAATATTTACTTTAACCAAATAATTTTTATTTAAATCAAATAAATTTTAACGAATAATTATTTGAACCAATAACTGCAGTATTTGAAACAAATACAATTTAGTTGATTCAAATAAAAATAATTTGATTCAAGAAAATATTTATTTTATAACAAACAAATAATCAGTTATTTGAATAAAATAAATTTTTATTTTAATCAATTAAGTGGTATTTGCTTAAAACACTGAAATTATTGGTTCAAATTAAATTTAGTTGATTTAAGTAAAAATTATTTGATTCAAGTAAATATTTAGTTGATTTAAGTAAAAATTATTTGATTCAAGTAAATATTTATTTTATAACAGACAAATAATTAACTATTTGAATAAAATAAATTTTTATTTTAGTCAATAAAATGATATTTTCTTAAAACACTGAAATTATTGGTTCAAATTAAATTTATTTGATTTAAGTAAAAATTATTTGATTCAAGTAAATATTTATTTCATAAATAGACAAGTAATCAGTTATTTGAATCAAATAATTTTTATTTAAATGAAATAAATTTTTACGAATTATTATTTGAAATTATTAAATTTATTAAATTAAATGAAATTTATTTGATTTAAGTAAAAATTATTTGATTCAGGTAAATATTTATTAGACAATAGACAAGTAATTAATTATTGGAATCAAATAATTTTTTTTTCAGCGTAAAAACAAAATCTTAACGTTCTAATAATTTTTTTTAATATAAAAAACAAATTAAAAATATCTTGAATTATATTTTTTAAAAAAAGAATTTAATTTTTTGCAATTATTTTTCTTCTTTTTACGAAAACGAGAAAAAACTTTTCTCAGGAATTGTCTGATGTGTGAAAAAGCTATCATTGAAATCTGCAGTGAAATAATAATCTCATTAAATGAGATAAGTACACGCGAGTCCTTCGTTAGCGTTAAAGTGCGATAATCAACAAAGCGTAACAATCGTTAATCGGCTCGCTGCTTAGAATAAAAGTACTCGTAAAAATAGTGGTGGGGGGAGTAACTTTAAAACGATAAACAATCTAGAAATTATTTCAAAATTCATATTGAGTTGCAAATCTCAGAAAAAAAATTTTTTTTACTATCAATTAATTCTTTTATATAGATCTTTTGTATTTATATTTTGGTATTTTTTGTTAATTTACATATTGAAATAATAAAATAATTTTTTTAATTTTGCAATTTTTTTCTTTTTAATTTTTACTAATCATTTATTTGAATCAAGTAAATTTTTTCTCAGTATAATGAAAAAATATGAAAAATACAATAAATTTATAAATAAAAAAATAATAAAAATACTAATAATACTATAAATAATAATATTAACAATAATATTAATAATAATATTAATAAAAGCAATAATAAAAAAAATATTAAAATATAATTCAAAAAAAAAATATTAATAACAGTAAAAATAATAAGAAAATAATAACAGTAATAATTAACGGATTATAAAATATAAATATAATAATTTTCTAAATATGCAAATAATACAATTAAAAAATAATTTAATTATATTAAATGGTAATATTCAATAAACGATATCGATAATTATTCTAATAATTTCAAATCCTATTAGTAATGATTTAAACTAATTCACTTTCAACAGCAGCTAATTAAAACAAGAATTCAAGGATAAAATATCTATCAATGGAATGCTATTTACATTTATTTATTTCGTACATTTACACTAAACAAAATTCTTATATACAATACTGATACTTAAATGATAACTGTCTCACTTTTTTACTTATAAAACTTTTCCTAATTTGAATACACATAGATTTTTTAATGCGAATTTTTTTACTATGTGTATTTTTTAAAGTGAATCTTTCTTTAACTCGCATAAATTTTCTATTTTGAATATGAGTTTGAAGAAATTTTCAAAATGTAATTCTTAATTTGAAACTCAAATGTGAATTTCAAGTCTGAAAATTCTTAATGTACAAATTCAACTACGACAAGATGAATAAAAATTCTTTACACAAATCAATGAACGAATTATTTAAAACAAACTGTTTTTAGAAAACATTTCTTAAATAGAATTTTTTTTTATCTCTTTTTGTATTTTTCAATTAATTTTTCCTCTAATCTAAATAAAAATTGTTAGATTTTTAAACAAAAATGGATTTTTCGAAACAAACATTTTTGAGAATTTGTCGTCGTGTCAATTTTGTAAATAATAGTAAACAATTTTTCCGTGTACTTTCAAATATGAAAAATTATCGAATATTAACGATACTAATAAATAAACTTGTGAATCAAATCATTAATATTGAAATTAAGAGTCAATTTAGATTAATTTTCGAATTCGTATCAAATTAATTCGTAAATTCTATTTAATCATTAAATTCATTTTCCTCAACTAGTTTACTCTCTTCTCTTTATTATTTGTAATTACTTTAATTAATTTCTATTTCTTTTTTATAATTGCGAAGTTAATTAGAAATTCTTTAATGATTTATACGTCTTGATAATATCAAATGATAATTTTAAACAAGAAACTCGATTTCAAAAAGATCCAATTTTAAATTATAACTTGAAAAAATTAACAAATTTTCCAAACAATTTCTCATTTTTACATTAAGAAAATATTTTTAATTTAACTTCTTTTTCTTTTTTCTTTAATTTCCTTTTTTTCTTAATTACCTTTATTTAATTTCTTTCTTTTCTTTCATTTCTTATTTTATTTAATTTCCTTTTTCTTTAATTTTCCTTTTTTCTTAAATTTTCCTTCTTTTCTTAATTTTGTTTTAATTTTTAATTTCTATTAAAATCCCAGTTATCCTCATGCTTAATGTACAATTTCTCAAAGATTTCGTAAGTTCACTTTTACTCAAGCGTAAATGTTGACAAATCGCACTTTTGAAATTCGGATAAAAAAAATTTCACTTTCAGAAAACTACCTTTTTGTAGTATTCATTTTTTTAAATGAATTAACAACGGTTGTTGTAATAGAAATTAGCAAAGATAAAAAATTGTTTGGAGAGAAAAAAAAGAAAACAAATAATTTTTTTAAAAGTTAAGTCAATCAACTGATATTTTAAGATCGCAAGTTATATTTTCCTTTTCTTTTTTTGACGATTGCATCAAAAAATTTGTGAGGACGATAATAAGTATTACGGCACGTCATCGTGACTTTGAAATCACACACACTCGCTACATATACATGATGTATTCACAAAATCGCACTTTAAAAATCACAATTACATTGTAAATCTATATTCAACATTTTTCTCCTCTTCACATAATCTTTAATTCTATCATTCGAAAACTATATCAAATAATTTCAAATTCGTTTCAATTCAAGTCGATTTTTTAAAAAAAAATTATAATCTCCAATCGTAGATTATAAATTATCAGTTTTAGATATTTTTCCTAATCGTTCGAATATTTTCAGAAATTTTTATTCTATTGCTTTTTATTAAAATAAATACTTTTATTATTCTATTATTTATTTTTATCTTATTATGCGAATTAAGCGGAAATAATAATTTTTTACGAAACAATTCCCTCTCTTTAGAGGGAAAAACTTAGTAAAAAGATTTCAAAATTTTCCTGTAGGAAATAATTTGAAACTGATTTTTTTTTCCAAAAAATAACAATACCAAAAATTTTTTCTTTTTCTCGAGAAGAAATTTTAACGAAAGATTTTCCATAATCAAAATTTGTAGCGTGAAATTTCTTTCGGTGAGACAAAATATGCAGGAAAAAATTTACTTCTATTAGTTATTCAAAAATATTCGCTTCTGATAATTTTACTTTCCACACTTTAAATCTGAATAAGCGTAAAAATATTTATTTAAATTTTCCTCAAGTATTTTACAATTTTTCAGAAAGGAAAAAAGAAGACTAAATTTTGTACGAATGGAAGATTTACTTAATTAGCAAAGTTGTATTTAAATTAAACAAAAAAACTATTGAAATTGGAAACAAATTTATAGTAAAAATTAATTAGTTCAATTATGACAAAATAGTCATATCTTTTCTCCTTTTTTCCTCACTAAAAAATAAAATATTCGAGGTAAAAATTCTACAAATTTTCTCCAATAATGTGAAATTAAATTTTACTTGTTCTGAATTTCAAGAGTGAAAATTGAATGATTGACAAAATTCGCACTTTAATCATTCATCATCGACAGTGACTAAAATATGTAGCATTTCTGTAGCATAATGTAATTAATAATTGTACAAGCATTAATTATTTTATCAAGAGATCATTCCTTGTAATACATAATAAATGAGCCAAAAAAAAAAACATCTTTAGGATCGTTATTCTTTTTTCTTTTGTTTTCTTTTCTTGATCCTCTATTCTTAAAGTATATGATAAATGAGGTAAAATTTTTTCTCTCTTCACTTTTCAATAATTTCTATAATTGTATTTTATTCATTGAAGAATGATCCGTTATCTATTGATAATATTTATATAAGAAATATGTGATCCTGATGGAAAAAATGGGCACTTATCACGGTCCAATGATCATTGGAGGTATCATTTTGTCGAGCGTACAATGAGCAAGTGGATCAAAATAATCTCTGTGTACGCTCTAGAAAGACTATTGTCTCCCTCTCTCTGTCACTTATTTATAATTGGGACAAAAAAAAATTGACATTTGAATGGATTATAATTTTTGTACAATATCAAATTTGTCTTTGAAGCCTAATGATTCTTTTTTTGGGTCATATTTTTTCTTCATTGCTAATTTTGCTCGTAATTCCTTCACGGTTAAATTTAAATTTAATTCTTCTTTCTCGTTATCCATTTTGCCATTTCTTGTTCCATTTGACGATTGTTCGTTATTCATATTTCCACTTCCGTTTTTGTGATTCTCCTCCGAATTTTCATTTGTTAATGTTGCAGTGGGCGCTGTTGATAAGCCGCTGTGCGATGTGTCATTCGAGTCGATTGACTTCTGCATATTCTAAAAAAGGAAAAATCATTTTATTAATACAAGAAAAATTTTATTCATAAATAAACGAAAATAAACGAAACTAAATGAAAATAAACGAAAATAAACAAAAATAAATGATAAAAGTAAACGAAAATAAAAAGAGTAATTGTAAAATTAATAACAAAAAATGTCGTGTGTATTTTTTGTCACACATCCTTCAATTTAATCTGATTAACTGACATTTCTTAATTTTTATTACTGGTTTCATTGCTGTTTGAATTTTCGAGAAATTAAAAGCCTCGGTTAATGACCCGTGACAAATGTCCATGAGTTAAAACGATCGAATTGAATCATTGATAATTTCCACGTGACCCACATTGAAGAGTATCAACCATTCCGGAGATGCACGTTGTGTACATTCAAGGACTGTCACACCTATTCACATTACACTTTTTTTTATCAAGTAATAATTTATCTCTCAATGATTTCTTTTTTTCTCTCTTTTATTTTTCTTATTATAATTTTTTTTAATCACCTTTCTAATATATTGATCTCGTTTTATCTGTCGACTATTTAACAGAGTTCTTGTATTTCGATTACATCACAATAAATGCGGAAAAATCGCAAATATACTTTTACTTACAACTTTAATTATTGAGAAGATTTTAAGAGAAAGAAAAAAAAAGATTTTCCTTTTCCATTCTCTACAATTTGTTATTCAACAGTTGACAAGATAGTGTTTCAATAAAAATTGTTTTTTACTTCAATAAATGAAGATTAATTTTCCGTCACAGGTGAAATATGAATAAAACGTAAATAATATAGAAAAGTTTTGCAATAAACGCGCTAATAATCATTTGCTATTTTACGACTGATTTCATAATCATCTCATTTAATCTAACCCCGTATAATTTTTCCCCATTGTAGGAAAAAATATTTTCTTTATCTTAATTGAAAAATTAATTTTTTCTTTTTCTTTTGATGCTTTTAGATTGAAATAAATATAATATTCAGCATATCGTGAAATAAAAAAAAAAAAATTGTAAATGACAAAAATTCTGGAAAAAAGTGTCGAGTAAATTAAAATTAAAAGAAAAACATTCGAGGTTCGTAAAAAAAATAATTAAAAACTGAGTAACCAATTGGAACGCACAAACACATTTTATGACCAAGATTAACCAGTTACCGACCTACAAAACTAACTCATTCACCTTCGAAATAAATGTCAGGTGCTTATCGATAGAAACAGAGATTTGTTATACCGAGAAAAATTAACAAACTTTGGATTAAAAATATCTGTTTGCTACGTGCTTTCCTTGAAAGACAATAGTAAATAGTAAATAGAAAATAATAAAAAGGAGAAAAAATGAAAAGGAGAAAAAAATAAAAAGGAGAAAAAATAAAAATAGTAAAAAACAGTAAAAATAAATAAAAAATATTTTTAAAAAAGTTAAAAAATAAATATTGAAAAACAGAAAAAAATAACAGCTAATAAAAAAAGCTGAAAGAAAAAAAATAATTTATTTTCTTAAAAAAATTAACCAAAATTTGACTACATTTTCTATATTTATTAATTTATTAAAGAAAAATTTATTTTCAAGGAAAATTTATTCTTTATTAATAGTGGAATTCCCCGCATGACAAAACAATCATCAAAAGACAGGAAATACCGCAGCATATTGTTGAGATTTAAGCAAAGAGAATAATTATTAATGATCAAAATCAGTGACTCATTTTTATCAAATATACATAAATGTATATATGAATTATGTAATTTTAATAATTATTACACAAGCATCTAATTATAGGTACATAAAATTTAAAATCAATTTTGCCTTTTTAATTAAAATTTTAATAATTCTACTAATAAAAGAAAAACGTTAAAATAATTTCATTTTTTATGGAAAATTTCAAAACAAAACTAAATAAATAAAAAAAAAATTAACTACGAGAATAATAAACTGTATAGGTATATGTAAGAAAACGCTTTCGAAATTCATCAAGAAGTTTCTGCACGTTTTTCTTGTCACCACAAATGCAATGCTCTACTTGGATAATGATGAGAATTGTATATATATATATATATATATATATATATATATATATATATATAATACGTTTATAGCCGTGAAAAATTTTACTCGCGTAAGTATACCATCAACTATTTTCAGTAGAAAATAATTCATTGTTGGTTTCGTTTAATTTATTCTTGCGGTGCGAAGTTTTAAGTTTAATAAAAATGGGGAAACAAAGAAAGAAAATAAACCGGAAAAAAACAAAAAAAACTTTTGAAAAATATATCAATAATAAAAGTATAAGAAAAGTACAATAAACGTACAAAAAATTACCAAAAAATTTAACAGAAATTAAAAAAAAAATACAGTAAAAATGTCAAAAAAAATTCGAAAAATACAATAAAAATACAAAAAAATACGAAACAAAACCAACAATTTTTCCCCATAAAATTATCTGCGTCAGGAAAAGAAAAATTCCATTGAAAGAATTTCAGTGAAAGAAAAACAAACTATAAATATTGTTTCTAAAACGCGTCATCTTCGAAAGATGAATTTACGATGATTCCATAACTATTTAAACTTTACTATCATCGCAGCGGTAGTAGTATGATAAATTAAAGGTTACGTAAAATTAAGTAAAAAAAATACAATTTACTTGTCACTGTGATTCACAGAAGTCATGCGAGAATAAATTTACTTATTTTTAGCCTTTAAAATATACATAAACTGGTCAACGCTTCCACAATATTTATAAATTGAGAAATTTTCTAATTTTCTTACTTTAATTTCTAAATTCTAATCGAATATTATAAATAATAAATCAACGAATAATTGTAACAAATTTTACACTGGAAAAAATTTGATTTTGATTTAAATAAACGATTATACTTTATCAAATAAATATTTTTTACAGGAAAATTGTTTTTCTTTATTTTCTTCATTTTCCTTATTTTCCTTCTTTTTCAATAGAATTTATTAATTTTTCTTTAAATTAATTTTTTAGTCAATTATATGTTATTTGCTTCAAATACTAAAATTATTGGTTCAAATAATTATTCGTTGAAATTTATTTGATTTAAATAAAAATTATTTGATTCAAGTAAAAATATTTATTTGACCATAGAAAAGCAATTATTTAAATTAATTAAGTTTTTTTCAGTGTAACATTAAATAGAAAAAATTATTTGTAATATAGATAAAATTTAAACGAATTCTATTATTCTACCCGTGAAACTTGACTAAAATGATCTGTTACAAAAATTAACAAAAATACTGATTTACCAAAATTCCTAAAAAAAAAAGTTTTTCTAAAAAATATTTTCTAATTTTTCTATTTATATTTTCTAATAAATTTCAAATTCACAATTTTTTGAATTAAATTCCCAATTATTCTTTTGCTGCAATAAAGTTTTATTTTCTAATTTTTCGTCTTCAAATGTCAAATTTTAAATAATTTCTCAACAAATTATTGATTTTTCTATAAGGAAAGTCATTTGATAAATTACTTCTGACTCATTTTTGAATCTTTAATTTCTAATTTAATTTACATAGTATTTAAATTTTTATCTTTTTATGTTTTTATTAATTTTATGCTTAAAAAATTTTGAACTTTTAAACGAACCAAATATTTTTTTCCAATATAAATTTTTTATAAATTGGTCACTGAAGTAGGAATCAAAAACATAAATTATTTTTTAATTATATACGTAACCCAAAATTATTATTTAACAATATTTGAATTTTAAAAAGTTAAAAAAATTAATTTTGTTCTACTTGAACATTCTGAACTTTAGGGACATAATTTTCATTCGACAAGTTAAATTATGTAAATTAGATTAATTAAATGTGAAAAATTATGTATTTTCGAATGTTTAATCATTTAATTTTTTTCAAAAAAGAAATATTTCATTCTTTTGCAAAGAAGAAATAATTAATTAATTTTCAAAGAAAAAATATTTAATACTTTAGCAAAGAAGAAATATTTTATTCTTTAGCAAAGAAGAAATAATTAATTAATTTTCAAAGAAGAAATATTTAATTCTTTTGCAAAAAAGAAATATTATTCAATATTTTTTTTTTTTTGCATAAGAAAAATATTTAATTTTTCCACGAAAAATTAATTTAAGAAATTAATATTTTTGTAAATTTTGTATGAATGAGATTTCTTCGCATAAAAGAAATATTTATTCAATTTTTCTTTCGCATAAAAGAAATATTATTTAATTTTCTTTTGCATTGAAAAAATAATTTAATTTTTCTTTCGCATATAAAAATTATTTGATTTTTCTTTGGCATAAAAAAATTATTTAATTTTTCTTTCGTATACAAAAAATCATTTAATTCTTTTTCAAAAAAGAAATATTACATTCTTTTGCAAAGAAGAAATAATTAATTTCCAAAGAAGAAATAATTAATTAATTTTCAATGAAGAAATATTTAATTCTTTTGCAAAAATGAAATATTATTCAATATTTTTTTTTTACATAAGAGAAATATTTGTTTAATACTCTTTTTTTGCATAAGAGAAATATTTGTTTCAATTCTTCTCTTTTGCATAAAAAGAAGTATTTAAAAAAAAAAATAACTAGTGTCTCCTCCGAGTAAATTATGCTATTTCCGGAATAATTGGAATATAATATGAAAAGGACGAGGTCGCATAAGTCCCCGGAAAAAAAAGAAAAACGAAACGAGACGAGATTCAATCGTCCGTGTAGACTCTTTTGAAAAAGCATTACGCAGTTCACATGGGCACCCAACTGTTGTTTATATGTACATCTGCAAATGCGGATTTTATGCATTTTATGTAAGTGGCGGAAGTCTAGTGCGCATGTGCCTTTATAGATGTTCGGATAAAATAGATACGTAATTGGTCACGAGGTAAACAATAATGATGAGCCATATGGCCATTATTTAAGATTTTATTTAAGACCCATATTCTCATTTTTCATTCAAGCGCACCTCATATCCGGAATTCAACTTCCGCAAATTAATACAACCGTTCATGATAAAAAAAAAAAAAAAAAAATTACAAGACAATTTCTCACTTCTTATTAACAAAATGTTTTTAAAAAAATTTGATTCATTATTAAAATTATTAAATTTAATACCTGCAGATTTATTTCAAAAAAATTATAATCAGTCTAAATATTCATCGAATTGCAAAAAAAAACTGTCAGGAATAAAATTTCATACTTTCACGAATCTACAAAAAAAACTACAATGAAAAATTGCAGCAGAAAAAAATTACTAATGAAAAAAAATTGTTTGTTATGCTTCAGTTAGTTATTATTTTTTATGGAAAATTTTTGACGTACTCTACTTGAATATTTCACTGCTTTAAATTTTATTTTCGAAAATAAAATTTTTAACAAAATTTAACAAAATAAAAACTAAATAAAATCTCAAGTAAAATTTAATAAAATAAAAATTCTGTTTTTATAAAATAAAACTTAAATAAAAATCTAATAAAATAAGATTTAAATTTTATTTAAATAAAAAATCTAAAGAAAATATAATATAAAATAAAAATTTATTAACAAATATTTACAGAAAATTGATTTGAAAATTTGCCAAAAAGCACAAAACGAAAAATGAAAAATTAAATTGAATTATAAATTTGTCAAAAAGAATAAATCCGCTAAAAATAAAATGAAAATCAATGTCAGGGGGAACATAAAATCACTAAAATCAAAATTGCTCTTCGCCTCGTAGCGCAACCAATAATTTACGATTCTACAATCCGACACGTCTAGAAAGTAATTGAAGATAAGTACTTCATCAGAGCGTTATCGAGATCGCTAATAATATTGTCCACAACTCAAATATAAATTGACTTTTCAAATCAAATACTATTGTTTACTATTATTTTGCTAAATTTATTGCAATTATTTTTGCTATTTTACTTATTATTTTACATTTAATTTAATTTTTTATTTTGTTTTTAATCATATTTTAATATTTTTTTTTCGTAAACTATTTTATTTTTTTGAATTATCTACTCACATCGTAATCTTAATTTCTCAGTTATTTTCTATTATACGATTAATAATTTACTTAAAATAATTTATTTATTTTTAAATTTTTAATTAATTATTAGTAAATAAATATTTAATTACATTTGCTTTTGAAACGTGTATTTATAATCGCAAAGTAAGTAAATAAATAAATAATAATAAATAAATAAGATGTATAAAATAAAATATAAATAAATAAAAATTGTCGTAACCGTGTGAAGATGTTTAAATAAATAAATAAATAAATAAAATTGTTGTGACCGCGGGGAAGTGTTTAAAAAATAAATAAAGTAAAAAGTACAAATATAAAAAATAAAAAGTAAAGAAAAGTAAAAGTAAATAAAATAAAATAAAAATAATACAATAAAATATAAATAAATAAATAATTTAATAAAATAAAAAATATTTAAGATAATAAAAAAGTTAATCAATAATTTAATGACGATAAATGACAAAAAAAACGACTTCGATTTGAATTTGTTACTACAGATATTAACTAAAAAAGTCTAATTATTTTCAAAAAAGAGAAAATTTTCCTCCATACACATTTTACAATTCTAATCGATAAAAAATTGTTGATATCATTATAAAGATTGAAGATTAGATAGTATATGCAAAGATAGGAGTTTAAAATACACTAAAAATAAAGCTAATGATGTTTTTGCATAAATAAAGAAATTTCTATTAAAATCTAGAAATTACTTTAAAGTTCATAAATAACATGTTCCAGAATTACATGAAACAAAGATTTACAGAATTATATATTATATACTGTGTAAACAATATAACAAACTATATTCTTTTTTTAAATACTATATTATATTATATTTGATTTATTGATTTTTTTTTTATTTATTTTTTTATTAAACTCCTATATATTTAAAAAAAAATACTCAAAGTGAATTCACAACCATAAAGTGTACACAATTTTTATCAACATTTTTGTTGTCACACATCTTAATGTAACTATTTGGAGAACAATAAAAAATCTTTCATAATATATGAGAAAAATGATAAAAGACGTCGCCAGAAATATTTGCGTTTATTTAACTATTTTTTTTATATGTGAGGAAAAAAAATAATCTGAGAATGTACTCGAAGAGACGCAGGTAAATAGACTACTTGCGTCACTTATGGACCAGTCAGCGCTAATTACTAATTAGAAAATAATTATTTATTACTATTTTATTATTTTTCTATTTTTTAAATATTTTACTATCTTTTTAATACTTTTTTAAGTATTATTTTTAGTATTTTTAAATATCTTTTTTAGTATTTTTCAGTAATTTTTGGAATCTTTTAGTATTCTTTTAATATTTAGTATTTTACAGTATTCTTTTGATTTTTTTTAGTATTTTAGTATTTTTCAGTATTCTTTTAGTTATTTTAAATATTTGTTATTATTTTTAACATTCCTTTAGTATTTCAAGTTTTTTTTGTGTTGTTTTAATATTTAGTATTTCTTAGTATTTTTTGAATTTTTTTGTAGTATTGTAGGTAGTATTCTTTTGGTATTGTTTAGAATTCTTTTAGTAGTTTTAATTATTTTCTATCATTTTTAGCATTCCTTTAGTATATTTTAGTATTCTTTAGGTATTTTTTAGTATTCCTTTAATTTTTTGTAGTATTTTAGTATTCTTATAGTATTTTCAAATATTTTTATTTATTTTTAACATTCATTTAGTATTTTAATTTTTTTCGTATTCTTTTAATATTTTTAATCAATAATAATAATTTTTTAGTTAATATTTAGTATTTCTCAGTATCTTTTGAATTTTTTTGTAGTATGGTAGTATTCTTTTGGTATTTTTTAGAATTCTTTTAGTAGTTTTAATTATTTTTAGCATTCCTTCAGTATATTTTAGTACTCTTTAGGTATTTTTTAGTATCCTTTTAATTTTTTGTAGTATTTTAGTATTTTTTTAGTATTTTTAAATATTTTGTAGTATTTTTCAGTATTCTTTTGATTTTTTGTAGTAATTTAGTTTTTTTTATTTTTCAGTGTTTTTAAAATTTTGTTGTAGCATTGTTGTATTCTTTTGGTATTTTCTAGAATTCTTTTAGTAGTTTTTAATTTTTAATTTTATTTAATTTAATCATTTAATTTTTTTTATTATTTTTATTATTCCTCTAGTATGTTAGTATTATTTTGATATTTTTTAGTATTCTCATAACTTTTTTGTAATTATTTCAGTATTTTTTTGGCATTTTAAAAATATTTTTTATTATTTTCAGTATATTCTTTTAGTAATTTAAATATTTTTTAGTATTCTTTTAGTATTTTTAAATATTTATTTCAGTATATTTTTGTGAAAATTTTTTTGCCTAAATTATCGTACAAGAATCTATTTTACATCGTTTCAAAAAATTTTCCCCTCAATAATGCTTCTTCAGAAAATGTTAGACAAATACAAGTGTTATTTTTTTCCAGAAACTGAAAGTTGACATGAACTGCTTGCCACGTAACTCTCGCATTCTCGAGAGAACGAAACAATATTCAATCTACTTCCATAAGAAGTATGACAATCTTATCTGATGATTCTCATTCTCACGTGAAAAAAATATTATTGTATTTATATCAAAAATAGTTCATTTAATTATACAACTGTTTTTCTTTCCTTTTTACGCATTCTCAATGTTTCTTGTTTTCATCTACAGTGTACTTATATTTATAGTAATTAATTTTAATCTTCTATTAATTTTCTTCTATTAAAAAAAATATTTCACAAAATTTAGACTAAATACCCGGGGATGGGGAGGTATTTTGTAATCTATTTCGTTATCGATACCTATAAATAAATTATGAACAAGTAAATTTATTATAAACTATACTATTTTCCCCCCTTTTTTTTAATTAATTATAAATCATATTTTTTTAGCAATTAATTATGAAATAACAACATTTATTGTAAATAAATTATGAAAATAGAAATTTATTGCAAATTATATAATATAAATTAATTATTATATTCACTGAGAGAAATTATTTGTTGTGATAATTATTCAGTTATTAAAAATTTTCGCTGCTAATTTTTATAAAGTGTATTTTTAATAAATTAATTTATTTAAATAATTTATATTTTTATAGTATTTACAATTATTATACAAAAATGCAACTTATTTGTTTTTCTACGTTAATTTTATAAAATTTATAAATGTAATTCTTGGAATATAAATATGTTAATTATAATTATTATAAAAATATAAATTATTGAATAAACAAATTATGAATGAAAATATAGATTATGAAAATTTATGAATATTAAATGAAATTTTCTAAAATAAAAAAAAATTGAGCGTAATGGAAGAGTTTGAATCTTATTACACGATAATTGACAATTGAAAATAGTTTGGACCTAATTTCTTGTGCAATTATCACCTGTGAGTAATGAGAAGTTTAACTACATTGTTTTAGTGCTAATCACGACGGTTGCAGGTTTCTCTGAACGATTTGTCCTCGTGTTTTACGTGCAAGTATGCGTGACAAAATCGTGTATAGAGAGAGCGAAGAAGAAGGCGAATGTGAACACGAAAATGAAAAATAAGAAGAAAATTAAGAAGGAAAAGAAGAAAATTAAAAGAAAGAGAAGAAGAATAAGAGGAAGAAGAAGAAGATGATTAAGAGGAAAAAGAAGAAGAATAAGAGGAAGAAAAATAATAAGAGAAAGAAAAAGAATAAAAAGAGGAAGAAAAAGAATAAGAGGAAGAAGAATAATACGAGAGAGAAAAATAAGAGGACGAAGAAATAGGAAGAACAATAATAAGAGGGAGAAAACGAAGAAGAAAAAAAATGAGAGGGAAAAGAATAATAAGAGTAAGAAAGCAAAGAAAAAGAAAATAAGAAAGAAGAAGTAAGAAGTAAGAAGAAGAAAGAAAATAAGAGGAAGAAGAATAATAAGAGAGAGAGAAAAAGAAAAGAGAAAAAAAATAAGAGGGAGAAAAATAATAAGAAGGAAAAAAAGAAGAGGGAGAAGAAGAAGAAGAAGAAGAAGAAGAAGAAGAAGAAGAAGAAGAAGAAGAAGAAGAAGAAGAAGAAGAAGAAGAAGAAGAAGAAGAAGAGGAAGAAGAAGATGAGTAAGAGGAAAGAAAGAAAAATAAGAAGAATAAGAGGAAAAAGAATAATTAGAGGGAGAAGAAGTAGAAGAAGAGGAAAAGAATAATAAGAGGAAGAAGAAGACTAATAAGAGTGAGATGAAGAAGAAGATTCTTCGTAGATGCTGGATGTAGCATGATGAGAATGACCTTCCCTCTTACTTTTAGCCTTTTAGCTAAGTGGAAGCCGGTTTTTCATTCTCCAATCTGCCGTAATGTGCGCTCAAATCGAATCCCTAATATTTCTTTTACATTTATATCGATCAACTTCGATTTTCAAACTGCATATTTATTATTACAAAACATCAGAGTGAAACTGACAACTAAATAAAATTCTACTGCATTTCCTATTAGCCTACATCCACAACCGCCATGGAGAATGAAAGTAAACAGTAGCATTTTATGCGACTGCATGCCACCGTCAACACCTGGTCCAAGGATATCGTTCAAGAAATTACACTCCTAGAAATCAAATACAAATTTATAAGAAGAATAATATTCCTTAAAACAATATAATTTTAATTTCCAAAAATTCAAAGGGCGAAGGAGAAAAAAAAACTAAAGATTCACTGAAAGAAAAATTTATTTAGTTCAAATAAACAATTACTTCTCTATTATCAAATAAATATTTACTTGAATCAGATAATTTTTATCTCGCTTTATATTTAAATAATCAAATAAATTGTATTTGAAACCTACGATATCAGTATTTGAAACTTCATTTAATTGATTTAAAAAATAAAAATTATTTGATTCAAGCAAATAAAATAATTTTAAAAAATTAATTTATAATTAAAAAAAAAGTAATTGGTTATTTGAATCAAATCAATTTTTTTAGTGTAGAGAACAAAATAACAGGGAAAATCAGAGGAGAAGAAAAAGAAGAAAATGTTTCAATTCGATATCCTAAAAAAATTATTAGTTACAATAATTTTATTTAAAAAAATTCCAATTAGTTGAATGTAACAATTTTGATTTTTAATTAAAGCTAATTTTTTACCATTAATCGCGAATTACTATTTACCAAACATTTCATTTGAGAAAATTTTCAATTATTCTACTTTTTAGTTAAAAGAAATCTAATCTAATTGAAATTTAATTTAGTGGATAATTGGAAATGTACTTATTTATTAATTACTTCCATAAAACTTGATTTTCTTAAAGGAAACAATAATTAATTTAAAAATTCTTCTATTCGCTAAATAAAATATTGTTATTAAATATGTATTACTAAATATAATAACAATATTAAATATTATTATTGTAGATAATAAAGAAAAAATTCAGTGACTGAATTCTGTTAACTAAAATTTTTGCAAACTAAAAATTTCGATAAATTAAAAAGCAAAAAATGATTTCTACAAATTTAAAACTCCATTAAATGAGACTTCTTTTAAACAAAAAAAATTTTAATTAACAAAAAGTTGTTAATTAAAAATTTTGTCAATTGAAAATTCTCTTAAATGAAAAATTAAATTTCCTAAAATTCTAATACATAAGTAAAAATTTTGAAAAGTAAAAATTTGCAGATTAATTTTAAAAAGAAGATTTCTGCTAATTTAAAATTCTATCAGAATACAAATTTTATTTAAAGAAAAAATTATTAATTAAAAATCCAGCCAATTAAAAATTCTGTTTAATAAAAAATTGCCTAAAATTCTGTTATGTAAAATTTTTGCAAACTAAAAATTCGGATTAATTTCAAAAAAAAAATTCTGCTAATTTAAAATTCTATTAGATTAGATTTATTTTAAAGAAAACAATTATTATTTTTGAATATTGTCAATCGAAAATTCTGTTAAATAGAAAATATTTCTGTTATAATTTCAAAGAATTGTTAATTAAAAATTAAATTCATAAAATAAAATGGTAATTTAAAAGAATTTGTTAAGTAAAAATTAAATTCATAAAATCAATTGGTAATTTTAAAAGAATTGTTAATTAAAAATTAAATTCATAAAATCAATTGTTAATTGCTAATTACAAATTAAATTAATTACAACAAATGTTAATAAAAAATCCAGCCAATTGAAAATTCTGCTAAATAAAAAATCTAATCACCTAATATTCTGTAAAATGAAATTTTTCCAAAGTAGTAATTTAGATTAATTTAAATTCAAATATTTGAAATATGTTTCTCTAGAATAGCGAAATTCTTGACTAAAACCATTCAAAATTTCCCTAATATAGTCAAATCTATCTGTTCAAGGCACAATTTTTTTTTGCGTATACAAAAAAAAAATAGAAGGCGAATAAAAAAAATTTTTTGAGGAAAAATTGTATGAAGAAAAATTGAGCAGATAAAAAGCACTGAGCAGAAAATCCCAGACGAAATCTGATTCATTCAAATCGAAAGCATGACTTTTGATTTTAAGAAAATAGCGTCATTATAAAATGTAATATGCATTCAATAATTGAAAAGGTTATGTCCACTCATTGCAACTCGTGTCATAATAATAAAAAAGTGAATGAAATGAATACAAGCGTTTAGTGTCCGACTGCACGCATTTGAAAGGGTGAAAAGATGACATCATTGTACTCAAACTGTAAATAGGGAATGAGATGCAATATATAAGCATACATAATAATATAATAATAACACGTGTATATTACCCTATTATTCAAATATTTTCTCATATTAATGAATGTAATGAATTAATTTACTAAGCAATCACTATATAAAAGACGCACGCTTCCAAGATTTCCCTGCTAATAATTATTCCAGTTTCGCAAAAAAAAAAAAAAAATTCTTACACATTTAAATATATATTCCATAATATATATAAATTATTACCAACAATAAATAATGTACGATTTAAAGCGAATTGTAGAAAATTCATATATGAATTATAAAATTATAAAATCAAATTTCGCGCTACTTCCTTCTTAAATACACATTTTTTTTTTAATTAAGTCATCTAAAGAATAATTTATATAAAATTCACCCATCAGATTATTACTTGAATCCAGTATAATAAATTCTAATTATTGAATGTGCAGTTTAATTTAAAAAAAACTGTAATAATAAACTGTAAAAAACAACTAATAATAATAATAAAGACGATAGGAATTCGAAAAATGCGTTCATTGTTCAAATTGAATATTTTTCTTAGCAGAAATTCTCAAATATTGTTTTTTTTTTCTTATTTTTCTACCAAAGTTGCGTAATTGTTTCCTTATTTCCTTATTATTTACTACTATTTATTGTCTTCTTCTTAATTATGTTTATTATTTTTTTATTATTTTTTATTACGATAATTGTACTTAGTAATTACGAAAATTGATAATACAAAATAAAATTATGATAATTACTATAATTAATATTTTTCTACATTATATATTATAATTTATAATTAATTTAATCTATATTTAATAATTGTTTAAATGAAAGTGTCAGCTAAATATATATATTTCAAAAAGAGAAAATTTTAAGAATTTTTTTGTCTTTATTAATAACGCAATATTATAGTAGAGGAAGAATTATTTTTTGAATCGAAGAAGTATTATTATTTTTAATATTATTTTCACTATTATTAATAATATTACTATTAGTTATAGTATTTTACTAAAAAAAATATATTTGACTCAAATGATCTATTAGTAGACTATTGTTATTTAAATATTTACTTGAATCAAAAATTTTTTATTTGATTCAAGTAAACATAATTATTTATTTGATAATTGACAAATAATCGAAAATCGTATAAATAAATAATAATGAACAATAAAATTTATAACAATAAATTTTACAATTTATAACAATAAAATAATAAAAATGCAAAAAAATACAAAGAATTTTAAAAAGAAAGAATTTCAAAAAAAAATAAGAAAGAAGAAAAAAAGAAAATAAAAGAGCAAAATAAAAATATGGTTCGAAATAAATGACGCATTCTATGCCTTCAAAGTGACAGTAGCTCATAACCATTTTTGATAAAAATGGTAATGAACACGTGTTTTGTAGTGTTTTGTATGTTAACTAATGGCCGCATATCGAATGACTTTTTCGTAATTAGCCTTATCTTTAAAAATCCTTACAAAAATAACACTGTTCTCTTCAAATGAAACATATTTTTCGAAATCTTTTTTTCATTAAAAAAAAAATTGTAAATTTAGCCTGTCAATAATTAACCACGATGTACGTAATCGCTAAGTTGTTATGATTATTACCTAATGGCACTTTTTTCAATTGAAAAAGTGAATCATCCTCTACTATAATATTGCACTACACTAATAAAGACAAAAACAAATACAAAAAGAAAAATTTCTCTATGAAAATAATTATAGTATCATAAAAAAATAAATAAAAATAGTTTTTATTATTTATTTTTTTAGACAAAAAACAAACCCAAAAGATTGTAAACAAAATTTGTCACTAAAAAAGAAAAAAAAATCACTTCAAGAAGTTGAAAACTGATCTCAATTTTCTAAGAATAAAAAAATACTGATAATAGCGCCGAAGTAGTTTAATCAACGTTTTCCATCAATGGACTTTTTACTACACTGAAAACAACACATTTTCTATTTCAATACTTAAATAATTTCTTTGAAACTCTTAAAAAGCTTACACTGAAAAAAAATTTGAATCAATTAACCAATTACTTGTCTATTCTCAAATTAATATTCACTTGAATCAAATAATTTTTATTTTGAATTATTAATTAATAAATATTTTATTACCTATTTGATTCAAATAACCAATTATTTGTTTATTCTCAAATAAATATTCACTTGAATCACATAATTTTCATTTTGAATTAATTAATATTTAAATATTTTATTAAATACTATTTGCTTCAAATACCGAAGTTATTGGTTCAAATAATTTAATATAAGATTTAAATAAAAATTATTTGATTCAAGTAAATATTTATTTTATTATAGACAAGTAACCACTTATTTGAATCAAATATAATTTTTTTTAAAATTCATTTATTCAAAATGTTTTGAAGAAAAGAAAATTCATTACATTTTTAAACTGTAATTTAACTAATTCAACTAATTTTACATAATTTCATATACTTAATAAAAACTCAAATTTAACGACTTTTTTAAACGGATTTAACGACCTCTTTAATAAACAATTTCGTCAAATCAAAATTATTAAAAAGTCATAGAAACTAAAAAAAAAAAAAGAAACTAACTAGCAATCAAATCAGTTAAAAATTACGTGAAAAACTAATCTAAATTTCAAAGAAGAAAACAAAACAACTTTTACGACAAATCGTAAAATTGATATTAAAACATTTTAACCACGAGTGTAACAATTTCCATCGAACATTAACCGGAATTGTGTGTATAGATTAAATCAACCGGAATTATGTATATAGATAAGGCCATGCGGAATTTCCAAAGAATTTCAACCGGAATTTCTAGAAAGTGGATATTAAAATTTTTCTTTTTTCTAATTACAATTTAAGTAAGAGTCATTTCAAGTTAATTTTGTATTTCATATATACAAAAATAAAATACTATATGAGTAATATGTTATTTAATTAACAACATAATTCCATAAAAAATTTGATTATATCGAAAATAATTATATCATATCGTAATAAAAATAATTCATTCTCTGCAATCTTTGTATTCAATTCTTATTCATTTATTTTATTACACGTTCGATTAAAGTTTAATTAAATTTAAGCAATTTTTGCGTTAATTAATTTGTTTACTGTACAGATGTCTCTTAAATAACTTATTACTTTCCTCCTATAAGTTCGTATTTTTTTCTCTCCTCTGATTTAATTTAATAGTTTAATTCCTAATTATTACGTTAAATACTAATACTAATTAATTATTAATTATTTAATATTATCAGATTTTGAATATTAGTTTAGTATTAATAAATTTTTATGATTTAAAATTAACAAATGCTTAATTACGAAACTATTTATCAGTATTTATTTATTTGTATTTATAGTATAATTTATCTGTATGTTTTCATTACATGTATGATTTTAATTAAAAAAAAATAAAAAAATAAAACGGACTTTAATTGACTTTAAATCATTTGCTGGAAAATAATTAATTATTTATAAAAATAATAACTAATTATTAATATTTTCTAAATCTGAATACGTAAAAAGGAGTTCACTAATTAAAATTACTAAAAATTTATAATAATAAATAGAAACTGAACAATAAAATAAATAATAAAATAATTTTTCGACGAAAAAGGAAAATTATTCGAGAGAATAATTATTATTTTGAAAAAGAAAAATTATTTGAGAAAATAATTATTTTGAAAAGTAAATTGTCAATAAAAAAAGTAACTATAACTGGTCAGAAATAATTAATTACGTTTATAAAAATTATTGGTATTAAAAATTATTATTTAACACACTGTCTGACATTTTGACGTCGGTATTTATTGACTAATCCACATGTAGAAATTATTAATTTACTTTGAATTTTAAATTATTCAATGTTGACTAAATCAAACGTATCATTTATTTCTTCAGCGAATTAGTAATGATTATAACAGTTTTTAGTTAAAAAATATGTAAAACTAGTAATTGGTCACTACTAATTCACTTAGTAAAAAATTTAATTGGTAACCTGATTAAATTGATTAAATTTTGATTAATGGTAGTCTAATTAAATTGGATTCAATTCAATTAAGCAGATTTAATTTCAGTTAAGCGATTAATTCAATTTTAACTTTTTTAATTTTGTTTACTTAATTATTAATTGTTGTTAATTTAATTCAAATTAATTTACAAATTTAATGAGAAAAATTCACTAGATCAGTAAATTTATTTTACTAATTTAGTGAAAAAACTATAATTATTTAATTAATTGTCAATTTAATTTTATAAATAATATAATGAATAAACTTTACTAAATTAGTGAGTTAATTTTACTAATTTAGTGAGTAAACTTTACTAACTTTATAAGTAACTTTTCTAAATTTATGAGTAAATTTTACTAATTTAATAAGTTAATTTTAATAATTTAGTGAGGGATTTTATGTTCCTAAAATTCTGAACAAAATTAAATTTTTTCTTCTCTAAATAAAAATTTTATTGTAATGATTTTGCGCCAAGTGTTAAAAAAATGAATTACTAAGTTTCTAAATAAAATATTAAATTTAAGTTTTTAATTCTTACTGCAATCAGTAAATTTTGAAAATATTTTTTATGGAAAATATATTTCATTGATTTGAATGTTCCACACTTTTGTGGATCATGTAAACTAGTGAATAAATTTTACTTATTTAGTAGGTAAACATTACTAAACTAGTGAGCAAATTTACTAATTGAATTAATTAATTTAATAATTTAGTGAGTGAACTTTACTAATTTCATCAAATAATTTAATTTAGTACTTCATTGAGTAAATTTTACTAATTTAATGAGTAAATTTTTCCAAACTAGTGAGCAAATTTTATTAATTTAATGAGTAAACTTTTCCAAACTAGTAAATAAATTTTACTAATTGAATCAATTAATTTAATAATTTAGAGAGAAAACTTTACCAATTTAATGCGTAATCTTTACTAAACTATTGAGTAAAATTTACTGAACTAGTTAGTAAACTTTACTAAACTAGTGACCAAATTCTATAAATTTAATGAGTAAACTTTTCCAAACTAGTAAATAAATTTTACTAATTGAATCAATTAATTTAATAATTTAAGAGATAAATTTAATTAATTTAATAATTTAGAGAGTAAACTCTACTAATTAAATAAGTTAATTTTACTAATTTTGTGAGTCAACTTTTCTAAACTAGTGAATAAATTTTACTAATTTAGTGAGTAAATATATTTACTGTAAGTAAATAAATTCACTAAAAAATTTGTTCCAGTAAATCAGTAAAACTAGTATAAACCAGAACTAACTAGTACAAACTAATTTACACTAATCAACTAATTTTGCTAATTTTCAATTCAAAAATTAGCAAAACTAATAATTTGTTTAATTCCACATATCAAAACAGCGTAATTCCCGAAATTTCGTCTAAATTAAAACTATATGCTTATCAAACATTCGAGATCAGATTAAATTGAAGAATTCCTTCTAAAAAAAAAAGACACGCGATTTATACACACACGAGAAAATTTGTTACATTACATAATAATAATAAAAAAGAAGAAAAAAATTGTTGGAATTCGTACCTCATCGATGGAGCCGTTACTGCCATCACATCGGGCATCATCGTCAACGGTGGCAGGATTTCTCTCCGGTGTCTTGATCACCTTGACGTTCGCCATGGTGCCCTTGATGATGATGTTATTGCCCCTGAAATAATCGTCCGCCTCCTGGTCCACAACAAGAAGTTTCGTCTCACTTGGAAATGCTTTGATGCGATCGACCACCTGTTTGTGCGTCTCATTCGCAATGTTGATTTCGTTAACTTCAATAATTCGATCGCCTTGACGAAGACCGGCCGCTTCACTTGGTGAACCGTCATCAACTTTCCCAATGAATTGACCGGTTTTACCTTTCTCGGCATGAAGATTAAATCCATAGCCATCGAAATCATCCCATTTTACAATATGACATAGTCGAGCACTCGGCACTTTTTGATCGCCTTTTAATAACGACATGATTAAGATTACACTAGAAAAACAAAAACTTTTTTAATTCACAAAAACAAATTTTTCTTCACTAAATTTTTTTTTCTCTTTTCTTATTGGTGAATTTCTCTCCTCTCTTGTTTTTTTTTTTTTTGTTTTTGTTTTCTCTAGAAACAAAACCACCAGTACCGCATGCACACGACACGCGCGAACGACTGATGCTGATAATCGTCAACCTCGTGTTCCCTACCTGCTGCCTTCTTTTCCTTTCCCTCACTCGTTTCCACGTCAGGTTGCACGATTTGCTTTATCTATTCTCCAACCCGGCACGAAACAAACAATGGAAAAATCTTTGTATAAACTAATTTTTATTACCCTCAATGAAGTCTTTCAAACTATTTTTTTTCTTTTTTTGTTTCTTGCTTGTTAGAAACTTTTTTTTAATTTTTTTTGGACTATATTATATTCGGCGAGAGATGATGAGGTTTCTTGAAAATTTAGACGCAAACAAAAATAGATTTTGCGGAAGTTTTGTACTGATATGAGAGAGAGAACACAAGGTATAAATTGTCGGAGACAGAAAACACGACGAAATAAAAACTTGCGTGTAAATAGTGCTGACTTGAGTACTTTGAAAAGGACGGAGAGTCAATTTTTTTTCGTTTTCGTTCTAAAGAAAATAATAATTGGGAGGAGAAGACCTCTGGCGCCTTCGTACGGCAGGTGTTTGAAACCGACGCAGGTATCAAAAAGTGCAATACCTGCGATCGATTGACGGATTTATTTTGGCAAACTTTTCACAACACTGAACGAAATTTTAATTTTAGGATTAAAATTTCGGTGCTAAAACTGTCGAATTTTAACGTGTTTGAAATGTTTAATTGGGGAATATTTAAACATGTAATTTTATTAATTAAATAATTCATTAGCCTAATTATTAATTTAACTATTAATTGTCCTAACTATTAATTTAATCATTAAGTATTCTGACTATTAATTTAATAATTAAGTATCTTAACTATTAATTTAATAATTAAAAATCTTAACTATTAATTTAATAATTCAATATCCTAACTATTAATTTAATTTAATAATTAATTATCTAAATTATTTAGTTAATAATAAATTATCCTAAGTATTAATTTAATAATTAAGTATCCTCATTATTAATTTAATAACAATTAAATACGTAATTATTAATTTAATAACAATTAAATACGTAATTATTAATTTAATAAAAATTAAGTGGAGAGTTTAACGATATTCTTCCTATCAAGAAATTATTTTAAATATTCAATAAAATTATTTTTATGGTAATTTTTTATCAAGAATTCAATGTTCGTAAAATAAAATAGGTCAGATAATATTTTTCCCCCTTTGAATTTTTATTCTCCCTAAAAATTTATAAATTTTCAGAATACACGCATAGTTTTGTAGAAAATATGTTTTTGTATCGACAAAGAAATTGGCGAATGAGCATTTTTTTTTTGTTAAATTGTTAAAGGCTAAAAAAATCCTATTGTTATTCAATTTTTTAATTTGAAAATTCATTTGATTATTTTTCGAACTAATCTCAAATCATAATTTTTTAATATAAGAAATAAAAATTTGAATCATTTTTTCTAAAATTATTTTTCGGATAAAAGTTTTAAAAAATACTGTTGTTATTCAATATTTTATTTTGAAAATCTATTTCTTTATTTGTCTAAATATTTTAAGCTATAATTTTTTATTTTTTATGTAAAAAAAATTATCACTTGAAATTAGTTAGAAAAATAATGAAATGAATTTTCAAATAAAAAAGTTAAATAACAATAGAGATTTCAACATTTTTAGTCGAAAACCAATATTTTAGAAAAAAATGATTCAAAAATAGTAAAAGTCAAATTTCTCATTCGGTAATTTTTTTGTGGGCACAAAAACATATTTTCTACAAAATTACATATGAATTTCAAAATTTCTGAATTTTGCAAAAAAAAAATAAAAATTCGAAAGAGGTAAAAATATTTTACGACCACTGAATTCTTGATAAAAAAAATTCCAAAAAAAATAATTTTATGGAGTATTTAAAATATTTTCTTAATATAGTAATTATTAATGTAATGACAATTAAATATGCAGGCAGAAAAAGTTTTTGTTTGTTTAAAGAAATCATTTACTTCGACTTGTTTCTTCGATTGAAAATTAATTCTTCTTTGATTTAAAAAAAATTTACTTGATTCAAAAACAATTTATTTGATGCAAAGAAATTTTCCTTTTTAAATTAAAGAATTATTTTCTGTACCAATAATAAAATTTTGATTTAAATAATAAATTTCTTGGATTCAAATGAAATTCAAAGAATCAAAAATTCAATGAAAAGTTGATTGAATCAAAGAAATTTTTTTTAAATCAAAAATCCATTTTTATTTGAAAGAAAAATTTGTTTTCAATGAAAAAAAGAAGTCTATAAAACATTTTTTTTAAATTAATAATAATTTAATGTTATTAATAATTTAATAATAATTAAATACGTAATAATTAATTTAATAATAATTAAATACTATCTAAATTTGAATTAGTAAAAATGTTTACTAATTTTAAATAGCGACCGACATTTTGCTTTTGAATTAGTAAATTTTACTAATAAATAGTGATTTCTATTAATTTATTAGTAAAATTTACTAATTCAAAAGCAAAAAGACAGATTCAAATTAGTTAACATTTTTAGTAATTCAAATTTAGAGAGTAAGCAATTATTAATTAATTAATAATTAACACCTACGAATGTTGATATTAAAATAAATTTTCTCATGTTGAAAACTTCCTTGTAAATTAACACCTGAAATTTTCACAAAAACTCAAATCGGAAATTCCGCAGAAATTCCATAATATTTTTTTGAATTTCCCATAAATTTTCCATGAGAAACTTCAATCTATATTAAAATCATACAGTTTGAAAAGTAAAAATTTAATTTCAGAAATATCAAACACATTTTTTTCATGTCGTAATATTTTTGAATTAAAATTTGGCTTAAAAAAATTAAAAGTTCTTCCATAAGGAAGCAAAATGGCTTAAAATTTATAATTTATTTATTACTTTTAGGATTATTAATTTAATATTTTTGGGCTTAAAACAAAAATTCATTTTTAAACCTGACAACTATAATATAGTTACAATGTATTTTATTCTTATTTTCATTATTATTATTATTTTCATTATTATTATTATTTTCATTATTATTATTATTATTATTATTATTTTTATCCCTGATTGAGTGATATAAGGAAAAATGGAAAATTGATACATATAATAATTTAATCCACATAAGTAAAAAAAACGCAATGAATGAATCATGCAAAACAGACGTTGAATAGACGCGTGATACATAAGTGTTATGTTATATATACGTACGAGGGTCAAAGTGAAATGACCGCAAATCTTTTTTATAATGAAATTCAGCATCTTTTGCAAGATATCATAAAATATATATTACAAGAATGTAAAAATTAATACATTTATTTTATATATATATATATATATATATATATATATATATATATATGTTGTTGGAAAAAATATATATACCCTACATTATTTCTGGAATTTGTGCAAAAAAAAAAGAACTGATTTATAATTTAACGATAACAGTTTTTTCTGTTACTCATATATAAAACAGTGCATTACATTATACAGATTTAATTTATCATCTGATAATAAAGACTAACATAAGGTACTTGATAATGTCTGCTAATGATAAACTGAGAAAAGTGTGCTAATTTCATTCCATCATTATAAAGAGAGAATTAAAAGAAATATATTTCAAAAATTTTGCACTTTCTTGGAAATTCTTTTTATTTTAAATTTTCAATTATAATTTTATTTTAAAAATTGTTTTAAAAATTAATTTTATTTTAGGTAAACTTGGATAAAATTGTAATTATAATTATAATTAAGATAATTGAAACTTTTGTTAAAAAGGAATGATTTAAATTTTGGATAAAATTGAATAAATACAAATGTTTGATAAAAAGATCTCCTTTTAAAAATAAAAATTCATAAAAGCGAAAGAATAAAAAATATTTTTGTCATAATGTCAAAATTTTATGTATTGTTCTACACGACAATATTTAGTTAATTGACTCCTTCGTACTTTCTACTTTTCTAAAATGGTTAGTATAATTGCTGACTATAAAAAGTGAAAGCTAAAGCTTGACTATTTACGCAGGCAATTTTTCAGAAATTTAAATTCACTACACTAAATTTTAAAGTACGCACTTTAGCTTCAGTTGGAAAATTATTTTCCAGAATAAGCAAACAGAATTGTATTTAAAAGTTGGAAATGATTTTTCAACAAAAATTTTAATAGATTTTTAAACAGAAATTTCAATGGATTTTTAAATAGATTTTTAAATAAATTTTCAAACAGATTTTTAAAAACATTTTTAAGTTGACTTTTGAACAGATTTTTAAATAGATTTTTGAACAGATTTTTAAAAGTATTTTTTAAAGGCCATTTAAAATTTTAAAGAGACTTTTAAAAATATTTTGTAAAAAGATTTTTTTATGCATTATTTGAAATTATCTTTATAAAATAACAAACGTAATTTTGCTTAATTAAAAAAAATAACTATTTTCACTATGAAACTCTCCCACTTGACTACCGAGTTTTCCAAGAATTTTCGAATAAATAACAAACTTCCTAGCAATAATTATTTTTCAAAAATGATTTCCAGATAGTCATTAATAACAATAATAATTTAATTATACTGTTGCGAATTATTTTAGAAAACTCAGAATTTATAATCATTTATATATATCTATTCACAGCGACCTCGGGACATAATTTTACACGCACTGATAACATAATCACGACAAACTGCGTACGAGATTTTATTGTTTATAATAAAATAAGTAGAAAAATTTTAATTGACACAAAAAAATCATTACATTCTTACAAAAAAAAATTTTAATAGAAAGTTCTTAAAAGTAATCAAAAGATTTTCAATTTAGTAACCAACTAACTAACCCAATTATAATTATAATCTTAACAATAATATTATTAATTATTATTAAGTAATAATAATATTATTATTAATTATTATTAATTAATAATGTTATTATTTTTAAAACATTATCACTGCTACGATTATTGTCAAAAATATTGTAATTATTTAGTTTCGATTGGAATTTTTTTTCTTACTTCTACATTGCATATAATTTAAACAAAATATGCAGGTAAAGCAGTTTGCATACATATGAGTCAATATTAACGAGATTATAATTGCAAGATGATTTACAATTACCGGTTATTCAATCACAACGATGACGAATCGTTTGAAGTTTCTTTTATATTTTCTTTATGCATAAGTAGGTTAAAAATTGAAAAAAAAAATAATAAAATAACTTTCATCAGGTACATTTGTACAATTAATTTTTAAAAATTAAATCAATCAACTCAAATGAATTTTGTAAATTAAGAACTTAAACAAAATTTTCTTTAAAAGATTAGAAATTATCATTTAAACAATAGTAAATAATAATTATTTAAATAAAAGTAAATAATAATTATTTAAATAATAGTAAATAAAAATGTTCAAATAACAGTAAATAATTATTATTTAAACAAATAAATATTTCTTTTTATCTTCGATCACGTGCTTTTCAAAGATCTTTGAATTAGTGACGCAACAGGTGAACACTCTTTTTATAAATTAAATTATAGACACGATAATTTATTCAAATGTATTAGTGAATTTTTTTTAAAATTATTTTCTATTGTTGATTATCATTGCAACTTATTATTGTCACTGTCACATTTTAAATTATAAAAAAAATTAAATTATGAAATAAAATCAGAAAAAATACTAAAAAAAAATGAACACAGGATAAAAAAATTCCTGAAAATTCTAATAATAGTAATAATAATAATAATATAATAATAATTTTTAAAAAATCTTGATACAGCACTGTTAATTGTTAGTATTAGTGGCACATTCAATACAAGTGCTGATGAAAAAGAGCGTGATGGTATGTAACGTTTCCGACAATACTTTACCACAGTTATTTATCATCTAAAGTGAATCTATAGTATTATTTCAGTTTTTTCTACTTTCATTTCTTCTAAATTGTCTATAATCAAGATAGATTTTTAACTAAATAACAATTCGCCTCAACTATTTATTTATTAGGATAATTTTAATCTACTACAAAACTACGAAAAAAATATAGAGTAACTTTTACTATTTACGAAGTAAAACCAAAAAAAAAGTCCGGAACCTCTTCACACTTTTTACTATTTTCGAAGTAAATTTTCTTGGAATAGATTTTACTATAATTTTAAAAAAATGATTAAAAAAGAATTCTTGTTATAAGCCCAATATTAATTAAAATCTTATCTATGTTACTTTTTAAATTTAGACCTAATTTCAAATACGAGATATTTATAGCCGAATTTTTCAGCATTAAAAATAGAAAATTAAAAAAAAGTTATAAATAATATTAGAAGAGTTGCGATATTTTATCATACTTTTCTTCTCTTGGTGAATTCTCGAATTATGAATTATGGTTAAAGATAATTATTTCTGAAATAATTAAGTTAAACGAAATTAAGTTACGTCAAAGTAACTAAATACTGTTAATTACAGGGCCAAAAAATATTTAAACCTTTTGTCCATTATCGTCTTTTCCGAAAGTTTAGTGAAAACTAAACAAAATAAGCACTGGGGAGGGACGATATGTCAACGTAGACAAGGTTTAATAAAAACTCAAAATTTGTAAATCAGAATAAATAAAAGGACTCACAGGCCGATGAATCCCTCATTGCTGCAATGTTTTTGTGTCTCGACGAAATTCGACGGTGTTACCAAATTCCTTGCAAAAGTAATCTCGTAATTGAAGGGAAGGCTTCCTGCTAAATGAATAATAGAATTAATTATTTTTAAAAACTAATAACTAATATTTTAAAAAAGTAATAATATTAGTACTAATGCAGAGTTGTCACAAAAAAAATTTGTTCTTTTCAAATTTCCTGACTTTTCCAAGTTTTTAAAACGAAAATCATTCGAAAACATCAATAACTTCATTTTGAAATAAATATTTAATCATTACTTATTTTTTTTTATAGAAATTAAGATTTTCAAACATTTGAAATTCAATAACATTTATAATAATTAAAACTTGCTACTTTGTTACTGTAACTTCTTCAAAAATTATTTTCATTATTACGATTATTCATTTCAAGAATTTTCAACTAAAATTCTTCTTCAAGTCAATTTTTTAAAAATAATTTTTGAAAAAGTTCTTTGTGAATTTTCAAATTCTTTTATTTGCAAATAAATTTTACGAAATTTTCGATTATTCTGCCATTTTTCAGAATTAGAAATTAAAAACTTTAAATAATTAAAAAAAATTCCATTCAATTTTTTAAAAAAAATTAATTCTACAGAATTCTTAATTGAAATTATGAAAAGTTCAAATTTTAAAAGATTTTAATTTGAAATTCATTTTTAAATCCATATTTATTAGAAAATTCTACTTCTACGAGAATTCCATTTTTTAACTACAAAAATGAATTTTTCATTAAACAATTGAATGTTTATTCAAATTGAATTTTCATTGAGAATTTTATCAACAAACTTTTAAATAATTGAATTCTCTTGACAAATTTTAATACAATTTTTAAGAATAATTTCATTTTTTGAGAAAGATGAAAATTGTATTAAAAATAATTAAAAATTTTTCCAAGAATTTTATTAAAATTTTTTTAAATAATTGAATTTCAGAGAAGAATTTTATTATTTATAAAGATAATTTAAATTTTGACGAGAATTTTTGTAAGAATTTTATTAAAATTATGTAACAAAAAAATTGAATTGTTACGCAAAGAATTTCATTAAAATTTTTGAATATAATTTAATTCTTTAAAGAACTTAAATTAAAAATGTATTGGAAATAATACTTAAATTCGAATAAATAAATTGTAGCAAAGGTTTTTAAAATAATTCAATTTCTTTGATAAATTTTAATAAAATTGTTAAGAATAATTATTATATTTTTCTATGAATTTATAAAAATAAAGAAACGTTTACGTAAAATTTTATTAAAATTTGTGTTAACTAATTGAATTCTTTTAGAAATTTCTATAAAAGTAGCAGATATTAAAAATCATTGAATTGAGGAAAGTTTTTGAAAATAATTAAAATTTTGCCAAGAATTTTACTAAAATTTTTGAAAATAATTGAATTTCTGCAATCATTTGTAGGTAATTGCTTCAAAATTCAATTTGTTTTAGTGTTTTTAACAAAACTTCTTCTATAAATCCATTATTTTTCATAGTCAATTAAATATATATTAAAAAATTTAACTAATTTCAGAAGAATTTTAGTTTCAAAATTTTTTTTTTTAATATTTCTAATTAAATTAATTTAAAATTGAAATTTTACAAAATTTCTAATCAAAATCTTTTGAAGTTTATTTATTTATGAAATTCGTAAACGTAACACTTCTAAAATTGAATTAATTTTGAAATATTTAAGTGAAATTAGATTTCAAGAATAAACACAATAACTTTAGAAAACAACAATTTTCCAGGATTTCGACCAAAATTCCCTAACTTTTACAGGTTTTTTTTAAGGTTTATAAAATTTCCTGACTTTTTCCTGATTCCCCTGACCAACTTTACTTTTCCTTATTTCTCCCTGAACTTACTGATTTCCCTGACTTGTGACAACCCTACAATATTAATAATCCTGCAAAAATATCTTAAAAAACGAATAATAGTACTAATAATACTAATAGTAGCAAAATAGTAAAATTATTAAATAGAACTCTAATATTTTTAGACTAATAATTTTATACCAGTCGCAGATTATCTCCGTTGACGTGATTTTCTGGTCCTTCTGATCGTTTCTAATCCTTTCGAAACAGTTTCGACAAACGAAGAAATTTACACTCAGTTGGAAATTGAAAATGGCGAAATTTTCCCCATTAGTCCAAAATAGTATTGAAATTAAGATGAATTCGTCAGTAGAAAAATGCTGCCAGCTCCAAGTATATGAACCTTTAAATCTGCAAATAAAAATTAATTATTAAAAATACAAATACAACAATAAAATATCTGAAAAGGAAAAACTATTTTATTACTTAGAAACGGACTTTGATTATAAATAATGTTAAGTCATCGCAAACGAAAGTATTTAGCTCCTAAAGAACATCTATTCTCACAACGTACATGCAAGTTTGTAATATAATCCGAGCATATTGAAGAAAACTACTTTACTACAAGTTTTTGTTACGTATTTGAATATCTAAATTTAATTTAATAATTTAATTTATTATTTATCGTTATTTTAATAATTTATTTAATTTAATAATAAAAACACAAATAAACAAAATACGAAACGAAATTCATAAAAACGAATTTTTAAATTACTTTTCAAAATTAATTTTAAATTGTAAAATAAATAATTTTGTCTAACATTTAATATTTTTTTTTTTAAATAACGAATTAATATTGAAATTAAATAGTTTTAATTGTTTTAATATTTTATATCCAGTCAAAAAATGAAGCTACCTGTTTAACTACTATTAACAAATTTCTAAAAAAAATTTCCAGATCTTTCGAGAAAAAAATATAGAATATTAAAAGAATGAAAAATTTATTAATTTAATTTAATAATTATAAAATTAAAAAATATCATAATAAAACGGGGTTATAATTATTTTCACTACATTCCTGAACACCTCAATATTTCCTGCGCACGTAAAATGCGCACAAGGTAAATTTAATGTTATGCTGTCGTGATACGGAGTAGCGGTGTTTCCGAACGTTCTGACAGCTAGTGGCAGCTATACTCTCCACATCAATTCAAGTGTTTTGTGTATCAAAGAAATATTCACATTTATATTCCCCCCAAAAAAAGAAAAAAAGAAAATTTATCAAAATTCCTACTATTTTCATTAATTGCCAAATATTTCATTCATCAAGTGCATTATGTTACGAATTCACACAAAGACATTACTACCAGTGTTTACCTAAGAATTTTATATACAGTTATTACACATTTTCTCCGTAAAATACGTGTGTGTGTGTGTGACTCAATGATTTTGAGATTCTAAATAGTGGATTTTAGCATTTCTTTGTCGAAATGTGGAGTCCAACTCACGTTCAAGTTACAGGTAAGCAAATAAATAATTGACAAACATTAAACAGATTTTTCAAAAATTCAGTGAGAAAAGAATGACAAAAAAACAACAGAGCCAGGTAAGATAATAGGTCAGATCGTACACTCTGCCTTTACCGTAAGCCAATACACGTACAAGTGAAAACGAATACTAAACTTTTGACAAATTTAGAAGAAAAAAAATGTCAATTTTTTTTAATTTAAAGAGAAGATTAGATTTAAAGAGAGAACGTTCGAAAAAAAGGAACATGTGGGTCTTTAAAGAGCGATGGAGCATTAATTAAATGTTGACATTACTACACCATCAGGTGGTTCATTCGCGTAAACATGCAGTGACGTTATGGAATGCAGTAAATGATATTGTAGTGTGCCTGTAAATGATACAATGAAGGAATCAGTTGCAACAATGAAATACACACTAATACAAAGGCAGATATCAAACATATATTTTCACTATCAGAAATTTAAAAAAATATATATTGGAAATAAGAGAAAAAAAATAACAATAAAGTAATAGCAACAAACAAACAGAAAAAATAATAATAATAAAAAATTACAAGTAACTTTCTCGGTACAGTTTCTTTACTGACAATGGTTTGTACCAATTAAAATCTAAATTGTATCGTTCACAAACTTTATTACCAGCAATTTGAATTACATCCTCATTCATTCATTACAATTCAAATTCTAAATGATAGAAACCAATATTTTTGCTTGTTTTTAAACGTAAGAATAATTTTCTTTTATTTTTTTTAAACAATTCGTATCAAAAAATATGTAGTCTTTACATTTCTTTTTTCAAAAAGGATTCCAAATTTGTATTCCCCTAAAGTTCTGAACATTCAAATTTAAACGAGATTTATTTTTTCCAAATTCAAATTTAATTTTAAAAAATATAATATTTTACTTATGATATTATTCAAAATATAATACTTTAATTTAATAAAATAAATATTAATTTATAATTTATATTTATAAATAAATATAAATAAAATAAAAATTCCGTCACGCATGAAAAAATGTTTCATAAAGTTTCAAAGATAATTCACAAGTTTTAAACGTTCAGATAAACAAAATATTTTCCTTTAAAAATATTTTCATAAATTACTAATTGCAATAGAAATTAAAAACTAAAATTTTACATTTAGAAACTAGAATTAATATTTTGTGAGAGGAAGACAAAACTTTCCTAAAGTTTTCAACATTCAAATGAACGAATTCTTTTTGTTTAAATATTTTTTAAAACTACTATACAAGTAAAAAAGGAGTAATATTTAAAATTAAACATTTAGTCAAGTATTAATTTTTAACATAAAAAATAATTTTTTCAATAACAAAGTACAAATTAAAAGAAGTAAAAATATGTCGTTCATTTGAACTTTCGAAACTTTCGGGACATAACTCAAAATTAATTAATTAATTAATTAATTAAAATTTATTTCGAAAAGGAAACAATTAAATTTCGTTCATTTGAATTTTTGTAATTTTTAGAACACGTTTCAAAGTGTTTAATTTAAATTTTTTATTTCTATTGCAGTCAATAAACTTTGAAATCATTTTTATTGTGAAAAAATATTTCGTTCATCGGAAATATATTTACGATACCATAAATCAAAACTAGTGGTTCAAAAAAAGAATTCCTAATTATCCCCTTAATTAAAAATGCGGTAATTTAAACGAAAAGAATTTAACATTTAAACTTGAAGTATTTGCAGTGAACACTTAAAAAATTACAATGTTTTCTTTTTACTCTGAACGCATTATAGTTATGAATTTTCATGAGATTGAAATTTTTTCCAATTCCACAAAAGTAAAATTATTGCAATTAAAAATTGAAATGTACAATTAAAAATTTACATTTGTAATTAAAAATTGCAATAATTTCAACTAAAGGGAACTTTTAAAAGAACTTGGAATGCAAAAAGCGTTACATAAAGAATTGTGGCAATTCGTAAGGTTTTAAATACAACCCCAAATGTTCTTACATAATACAAAGACTTACATGAACAATAATAGAGAAAATCAATCGACAAAAACAAAAACAAAAAAAAACAAGAGGTAATTAAATCGATAATTAGAAAAAATCTCAAAGAACTCTACGAAAAAATAAAAAGATATTATTGGTAATCTCGAGTGAAAATTACCGTTCCTCTACTAATTTAAATTCGTAAATATTTTCACTAATTTTCAGATTTTCTGAAAGTTCTGAACTTTTTGAATAAATATTTTTTGTTTTAATATTATTTATAAATGTAAAAAAAAGGGGAAAGAAAATCTTCGTTCCGCATTGAAAATAAATTCTAATTAATCTGCATAAATAAGATAAATGCTGAAAAACAATTTTTCCTTCATTTTCAATACAAGTTTCTCGGTTACCCAACTTATAATAAAGAGTATGACAAATCTTGCAAAGTTCTTTATGACTAACGACTGATATGATAAGGTAAAAAAATGTAAAAGAAAATTTTTTAAATATATCAATTAGCTTATATGTACTTATATTGGGTGTTCTATGAAAGATTAAGATATAAAATCAGATAAAATTAAAATTTTAAATTAAATCTGAAAAAGTACAATCACTTGCTTTCAGTGCTTTAAAATAATCTTATCGTTCAATTATAATGATTTTAATATTAATAAATTTAATAATAAAAATAATTAAATATAATAAAAAAGAAAAAAATAATTTAAAAAAATATAAAGAAATTATAAAAAAATTTAAAAAATCTATAGCTTTGCATATAAATACAATTTCTCAGTGTGAAATAAATAATAAATTTTTATCCTCCAATTTCAAAAATTAATTCAGATAATTAATTGCCTTTCATCACAAATAAAATTTAAAAAACAAAAGAAAATGTTCTTCTAATTAAAAAACTACAATATTATGCAGAAAAAAATCAAGATATAATATAAAAAGTATATTTTAAATGCAATTTTTCAATAAAAAATACCAACAATTTTCTAGAAAGTTCCATTGGACATTTTAATTGAATTCTAATCCATTAGAAATTATAAATGCAAATGACACAAATGCAACAGCAGGTTTTCAACTTTAATGAAAAAAAATAAGTGAAATCGAAGTGCTTCGTTCAATTTTATCATAACATAAAAAAAGAATAAACACTTTTTCGTACATTTTAAAATCAAATTTAGTTCGTTTAATATTAGAAAAAAAATATCCAAAAGTGAAAAAATTCTCAACAATCGTGAAATGTGGCAAAATAAAATAAGCACTTTTGTAAAGCTTGTAAATTGTTAGCAATATATGCACGCGCTGGCCGAGAAAGCTGTTTTCTTTCAAAGCAAAAGCAGAACTCCAAAAATAAAATGTAGTCTTTACGCATCAGTGTTTGTGGCACAAAATAAGTGCATTAGAATTAGAGCAAAGTAAGTGTAGCCAAAAAAGTAGGCATTTCCTTTTTTTAAGTCTAAAATTAAAAAATTACTTCAAATTAAATAATTAGAATTAATTAACTCATTTGTTAATTATGTGCTAAAATTAATTAATTTGAAATAATTAAAATTTTTCAAATTAATTACTATTAATTAAAATTTTCAATTTTCAAATAATTAAATAATTCAATTTATTTTATTTATTTAGTTAAATAATTTTATAAGCAAATGATTTTCAGTATAATATGAATTCTAAATAATAATTAATTAACAATAAATCTTTATTGTTAATTAATTATTATTAATTAATGAAATTACTATAAAATTGCAGTGATTAATTTATAATATAATTAATGAAATTAATTTAATTCACCTTAATATAATTGGTAAAGTAATTTAATTGTCATCAATGTAATTGAAGCAATTTAATTCTGCACAAAAAATTTTTTAAAAGAAAAACAAAATGTGGGTAATTGTTTGTAAACACTTGCCTTGCTCATAAATTTTGATACTGATCTACTTTCACTCAATTAACGAAAAAATGTATCAACTGTACAATCATTTTTTTTTAATTTTCAGTTATTTTATATTTATTATTAATTTTGTTATTAAATTTACCATTAAAAATAATTTGCTATTAATAATATTATTCGATTGTTGAAAAAATTCTGAACGTTCAAAAGAAACGGAAATATTTTCAAAAATTACCCGATGAAATAAAAATAAAAAACAATTAAACATTTTAAAACTTTATAAATTAATTTTTCAATAGGTGAATAAAAATTATTATAATAAAATTTATGAAAAATTTTAATTTAATTTTTTAAGTAAAAATTTCGTTCATTTAAACGACCAAAACTAGTAACTTTTAAAAAAATTTCTATCTTTACTCATGGTGATGGAGAAAGAGAAATATAAAAAAATGAACACATGTGAAACAATATATCCAGAAGCAAACTTATCAAACAGCCTTCTGGTAAGGTAATATGATGATTAATTACAAACAGCGAAATTTGAATGCAGTTTTATCAATTTACTGTCGATAAAGGCCGTGCCAATCTAGTCTAATCATTATTTAAATTGCGCTTTCATTACTGACATTAAACAGAGAACATCAACGCCTTTTTAAAATTATGCAATGAAAAACAAGCCTCAAAGTTACACAATATATTTTTGAAAAATGACAAAAGTCACTTTAAATATATTACAAAATCTTTACGAATTCTTCAAATAATAAAAATTACGTTTTGGGTCCTCTAAATCTAAATTCTTGAAAATTGAGCCACTTAGTAAGAATTTTTACTAATTTTTAATCATTTTCCACTAAAACTTCAGTAAAAAAAAATCTACTTACTAAAATTGTAAAATTCTTTGACTAATTTTGGTCAAAATTCAAAAAAATAATTTAATGAATTTTTTACTAAAACTGCAGTAAGAAAATGGTAATTATTTTATTCTAATTTTAATTACAAAAAGAAGAAAGAATATTCGACTAAAAATTAGTGAATATCTTTACTATTGAGAATCATTGGCTCGATTTTCACTAATTTGGATTCAAAGAGACAAAAATGGCACTCAATTGGAAAAAACTTCCATCTTTTAGAAAACTATATTCACTTTTGAAAAAGAAAACAATTTAAACACCTAATGTAAATCAAACACCATGTAACATATCCGATTAAAAATAAACCTTGACACTGATTTGAGATTGAAAAAAAACAATACCCCTGGATAATGTGAAGAAACAGTAATAATAATAATAATTAATTGTGAAATATTAATTGCAAATTTTGTAACAATTCATGTGAATAAGCAACAATGAAACTGCATAGCGCAAGATTAATTCATTCAATTTCAATAAATAAATACCCATAACATATGATTTATTTCTTTTCCCCATTTTTTATTATTTTATTTATAATTTAAATTTATTATAATTTATAATTTTACCCGTTTCTCTACTTTTCATCAATTGGAATCTCTATTGTTATTCTAACAGCTATTTATTGTAATTTTATTGGAAGTCTTCAAGGTCACTCTAAAATTAATTCTATTTCTATTATAGAATCGTGTGTTATTAGTTAGTTGAATAAAATTGAGAGAAATATTCTACAGATTCAAGAAGAAAAAAAATTGCCATGAAAAAAATTTCGAATACCGTAAAGTGTTAACGGATCATGTTGTATATATATAGTTTGAGAACTCCTTTAAATCTCAAAAGAATAGAATACATAAACTTCATATATTAGAGAAAGGAATATTAAACTACACCGTACCAATGAGAATTTGCGTTGCATAATAATAAATAATGGATGATTTTCTATTGTGTCATAAACATTTTTTTTAGATTCAGTATTTTACTATTCAATTTAGTTATAATTCTAATTTATATTCGTGAAATATTTAATTGTTAGTTTATTTTTTTGTACCGCATTTTAGTTATTACTATAATTATTATTCAGATAATAACAATAACAATAACAATAACATAACAATAATAATATTTAATATTATTATTACTTATTACTATTAGAATAGAATTTTATTTCTTGAAATTCAAGTTTTATTTTACTTGTAGTCTTAATTTATTACTATTATTTTTATTATTCTTATCATTAATATTATTATCATTATGAATTATTATTATACTTTTATAATTTTATTATTATTTACTTATTTATTTATAATATTAGCTGCAGTGAAAAATTATTGACGCAGCTTTATGTTAGAAAAATTGTCATTGTAGCAATTTTAGTCTCTATTTTTTTTTATTTGGAGTGCAAAACATAGAAACTGTGTCAAGTGTATTTTTAAGCCGACAAGAATTACTTATTATAGGATAAGTAGTTCTTGTACTTCATTTGTTAAGCTAATAAAAATTTATAAGTTGCGCTTTTTTCAATATTTTAAAACAAGTGCAATGTAAATACAAGTTTTTTCTTTAATTTCAAAAAAATCCTACAAGTTTTGAACGTTCAAATGAACGAAATACTTTTTTATTACAAATATTTTTCATATATTACTATGATTGTAAGTAAAAAATTTATAACTTGAATTTTGCTTTTAGAAATTTTAGATATAAATTTTTTTTATTGACACAAAATTATTGTAATAAAAATTTAATTTGAGGGAGAAATAAATAAATTTCATCCACTTTAACGTCCAAAACTTTAGAATCATAATTGCAATTACGTTTTTATTTTATTATTAAAAAAAAAAAATGTCACTGAAATTGGCGTCGACGCTCAGCGTCGAAAAATATTATTTAGGATTTTTAAAGACAGAAAATGTTACTAATTTTACTTTTTTTCACCTAGGAAGTTAAAAAAAAGTTTAGGATAATTTTTTTAACTAAAAAACTTTGAAATATATTTGTTTGATTCTTTTCGATTTCGCGAAAAAAATTTATTTTCGACGCTCAGCGTTGTCACCGCCTTCAGGGATCTGAAAAAACGATAAAAATAATTAAATATTTTATTTACTATTTATAAACAATTATTAAATACTAATATGTCATAAAAATAATTACACAATATAAATTTATTTGCTCCAAACTTTTTAAATAATTTTTCTTTTTAGATGTTCTGAATTTTAAAATTAATGCATTGAAAAGAATTGAATTCTTTTGAAGAATTTCTTTGACTTTTTTGAAAATAGCGGACTTTTTCTTAAATCCAAATTGAAAATTTTGAAAATAATATAGAATTTTCTAAAGAATTGAATTGCATTTTTTTAAATTATCCTGTTTGTTAATAATTGTGATTAAGCTTTTAATTATTAAATTTTATTACTAGTTTTAGAAAATAATTCAATTCTTTCTAGATATTTTTTGAAAATAATTAAAATACCTGAGAAGAATTTTATTATTTATGAAAATAATTGATTTTCTGCAAAGAACTTTATTATTTATCAAAATAATTGAATTCGAGTAAAAATTTTATTAAAATTTCGAAAAATAATTTAATTTCTGCGAAGAATTTCATTTACTCTAGTTTGATATTATTAGATTTTATTATTGATTTAGATTTTTCTATTTTATTTTTCTATTTTATTTTTCTATTTTATTTTTCTTATATAAAATTCAGATATTAAAATAATATCTTTTAAACATTAGCTAATTAAATTATTTAAATAATAGAAAATTTAAATTAAGAATAAATATAAAATGTAGATGCATCATTAGAAAATACGTAAAGGGAATCATTAAGAACTGAATGACACTTGAATGAAAATATAGTGAATCCTCATGAAAATCATGACAATTTAAATGCATTGCAATTAAAAAAAATGCCATTACAATAATTATATAGCTGATGAACTATATTATAAAAAGTAACTTTCTCAAAGTTCCCGTCGTCTCTCTATATATATACATATATACAAATTCCGTGAAGCATGAAAAATACCAACTTCCGCCAAAACGGTATTTCTGCATATGGCAGGGGGATATATAGATAATCCCTATACACTCGACTTTTTTAAGAATGTAGCGAAAGAAGTAATTTTCTCATTCGCTAGACTATTATATTTTACAAATGCTGACATATGAAGTTATAATTTTGTACAGTATACTACAACTTAACCGCTTATAATGTGCGCATCCAACTTTAAAAAGGCCTTGTCAATTTGATACACTGTTTAAAGGCATAAAAACTTAAAATAATACCCAGTTATCTCTAATGTATATAGCTAAATAGAAAAAAACTGATTTACAATGAATGTTTCTCTCGTTAAACTCGTGGGAAAGAAGTTATTGTAAATCAGTTCATTTTTACGGATTTCGTTGTTTTCAGTAGTTATTATTTTCGGAATTTTATACCAATTCAAAAATATACAGATAAATAAACCAAATTATATTTTTATTTCAATTTATTCTGTAATTTAAAATTATATTTTTTGAAATTATATTTTGTAATTTTAAATAATATTTTTTGAAATCATATTTTGTAATTTAAAATTATATTTTAATTTGAAATTATATTTTAATTTCAAATTATATTTCAATTTGAATTTATATTTGTAATTTGAAATTATATTTTAAATTGAAATTATATTTTCAATTACACTGAAAAAATTACTATTCCACCTTGAGCAATTAAAATTAATGCAATTCTGTTTTGTTTCAGTTCAAAGAGCCAAAGGATTGCTCACCAAAGGAAAACACAGTGAGTACAAGTTCAAAACTTCACACGATTTATAAATTATTAATTATGCCCAACAAAAGTATTCATTTACATATAATAATTACTTATTATGATAATATTTTTTAACGTTTAATTACTTATTTGTCCCATTTTTAAAATATAATTTCATTGATAATTAGAACAACAAGAATTCAAGTTCGAGAATAAAACAATTTACAAATTTCTTTAAAAACTATTAAAAAAATTGTCAACGTTTTCAATTTTTTGATAATAATTTCGATCAAAGGCATCAAACGAATTTAATTATGAGAAATTTATTATCTTGAACTAAAGAATAAAGTGAAATAATTGACGGGGCAATTTTTAAAAAAGATCTCAAAATCAGATTACAAAAAGAAAATTGCAATTAGACACTTGAAGAACATGTGACATAATTAGTGCAGTGTCAGTGGCATTAGAGCACGAAGTAATTATCTTTTATATGTGACAATAATGAACTATGATTTTAAAATAGACCAAGTGACATAATTTTCAGAAAAATACTTTTTCGATTCATAAATTCTATTTTTACGACTCTTGTTCGGATTCACGTCATAAAAATTTTAATATTTGACAGATTTCCAAAATTAGCTTTCGTTATTTAAATTCGGTTTTAATTTTTTAAATTCAAAATTGATTTATTTTTTTAAACAAAAATTCGATTTAAACTTTTAAACTAAAATCAGATTTGATTTTTTAAAACTAAAATTCGATTTAATTTTCTAAAGTAAAATCCGAATAGATTTTTTAAACCAAAATTTAATTCTTTAAATTAATTAAATTCGTAAAGTAATTTTAATAAATTATTTTAATTTAATTTAAGGATAAAAATTTCCTATTTTTTTTTTGTGGTCGAAAAATAAAATGGTACCAGATGCCATTGGGTGTCATAAATAATAATGACTTTTAATATTCAAAAGGTGACTTAATCGGATAAATTCTGATAAATCTCAATAATGACAGTGACCTCAGAAATTGACCGCCTCAAAACCCACACACGTCCCTTGGAATGATATTTATATTAATGTTAAATGATTTGATCGCAGAAACCAACGATTGTTTCGTGACGATATCGCTTGGCAAAGAAAAATATCAAACTTCAGTGAAAGAAAAGGCAAGTGAAAATGTCGAATGGCACGAGGAATGCGAACTACAAATTCCACAACAAGGAAACACTGCCGAAATTGTCCTAACAGCACTTCATCGCAATTTTCTAGGAGTCGACGAATTTCTCGGAGCAATTAGCATACCCCTTTCCACATTCGACGTCTACGAGAGACCCAAAAACAGATGGTAATTAAAATTTTCCATTTCTCTCTCAGCAGAAAATTTTTCTATTTCTCGAGGAAATCTAAACAAAGTTCAAAAATTAAATTTTCCATTATTGCATTTATATTATTTATTATTTAGATAAAAATCTTCTTCTATATTAATAATCGTTGTATTCCGGTAATCTGTTCGCAGTTTGAAGTTAGTTGCTGTTTATTGATAAAAAAAATTTGAAAATAATTAAATTTTATAAAGAATTCAATTATTTTCAATAATTGTAATAAAATTTTTTAATCAATTTAAAAATAATAAAAATCTTCGTAAAAAATTCAATTATTTTTCTATAAATAATAAAATTCTTATCAGGATTTCACTTATTTTCAATACAATTTTAATAATTTTTTCGAAAATTTCAATTATTTTTGAAAATCTTGTCCTCAGAGAAAATTCAATTATTTAAAAAAGGTTTATTAAAATCAAATTCAAGAATTCAATTATTTTTAAAAATAATTAAATTTTAGCTGGAATTCAATTATTTTAAATAGAATTTTAATTGAATTCCAGGGAAAATTAAATTGTTTTTAAACATTTTTTAAAAATTTTTCAAAAGAATTCAATAATATCAGTAAATAGTAAATTTTCCACAGGAATTCAATTATTTTAAATACAATTTTAATAACATTTTTCTCAAAAATTCACTTATTTTTGAAAATTTTGCTAAAATTCAATTATTTGTGGATATAATAAATTTTTTGCAAGGATTCAATTATTTAAAAAAGGTTTATTAGAATCAAATTCAAGAATCTAATTATTTCCAGAAATAATTAAATTGTCGATTTACTGAAAATCATTGAATTCATTTCAAGAATTTTATTCTATTAAAACGCTTGACAATAATTGAATTTAAATAATATTTTTATAAAAATAATTGAATCGTTTCAAAGAATTTTATTTGTATTTTTTGAAAATAATTGAATTTTTTAAAGGAATTTTATTAAAAGTTTTGAAAATAATGATTTTCTTAAAAGAATTTTATCAAAATTGTTGAGAATAATTGAATTTATATTAAAATTCTTGAAAATAATCCAATTTAATTAATATTTTTTTAAAAATAATTGTACTCTTTCGAGAAATTTTATTAAAATTGCATTGAAAACGATTGAATTTTTGCGAAAAATTTATTAAAATTTTTTGAATAATAATAAACAAGAATATTTAATATTATGTACTTAATGAGTGAATTCTTTAAATTTTTTAATCTGTAATAATTCGAAATTCTTAAAGAAAACTACACAAAGAAGTAAAAATATAAAAATAATATTTAGATAGAAATTATTATTAAAATATTAATTAATTAATTATTAAATTTATTATTTCTAATAATAAAATATAAAAATATTTAAATTATTAACAGGTACACATTGAGGAGCAAACCAGGTAAAGAGAACACTAAGGAAAGAGGTGAACTCGAGGTGAAAATTGGCTTCATCGTGAAAGCAGGAAGTCTAACAGATCTAACGAGGAAGGAACGTCACAAAAGCTCCCTGGGACAATTGTCGACAGCCGCACAATCAATCGGTGGCAGTTTATTAAGCATTGGCAGTCTCGAGAAGAGAAAGGGTTTGAAAAAACTCGCAAAATCGATAGGCAACAAAGTTAAAGGCAAAAGTAAAAATAAACTCGATCACGATGAATTGGACGAACGAGACGAACATCATTTTCGACCCACTAGACAGGAACCTGGTGAAGCTGATCCAGGCGTCATCAGTGAAGACGAGGACGAATTTACAGTAAGAATCAATTTTTATTTACTTCCTCCAAATTCTTTCGTAAAAAACAAAAGATAGAACGAAAAGTAGAAGATAGAACATAAAGTAAAACAAAAAGTAGAAAAAAAATAAAAGAATATAATATTAAGAATTAAAATTTTCCATATGCATTTTTTCTAAACGAAATTTTCCATTTCAAGTTCGATGACCTGTCTCACAAGAGTTCGGCGTCATCTCTAAATGCCCCGACAATAGCGAATCCAACTGGGAATTCTAATAATACCTTAAATACGACAAATTCAAGCAACACATCACAAAAAGTTCAAGCCATCAACGAAATAAATTCGTCGACTCCAATTTCAAATGTTGCACCAAATAAACCGCCACGAACGGCAATCAATAATTCGCCGCTGATTAAAGGAGAAAATCAAGAAGAAGACGAATGGGGACTTAAGCTTTATGGAAAGCAAGGTGGCAATGCTCTAAAAAGGTAAAAACCGCAATATCACGAAACTTTCCCTATTTTACGTTCGAGAAAGTTGATTCACTGAATTTGCACACACACACACAAACACATTTTATAATTAATTTAAGAATGCCTTAATGAAAAAAAAGGTCAATTATCTATTTATCTGCAATTAAATCCTCCCTGTCATCTTAATTAACACATTCGACCTTCAATTCAAAAACGATTGTTTTTATCCACAAAGCATGAAAACAAGGACAGTTTCTGCGTTCTGTATTATAAATTCAGTTGCGTGTCAGTTTCATATTAATATTTATAATTTATTGCTGATCTCAAATTCCACAGAGAGATGCACATTCTTTAAATTTTAAAAAAACAATTTCTATTAATTATTTAATTATATAATAAACGAGATATTCTACTCTCACGTGAAGTTATTGATTCCAAATTCTTTTACAGATCAAATTTTATCCAAAGTATTAAAAACAAATTCAAATTATTGAAAATCGTAAATAGTATAAGAATTTTCTTTTTCAAATTTAAAAAAAATCAATAAGTACATAGAGTTACAGTTGCAATTTTTAGAAATAATTAATTATTTTTGTATTTAAATCATTGAATTCTCGTACAATTTTTTGATAAGAATTCATTTAAAAAAGAATTTCAGTTAAAATTTTAGAAAATATTTTAAGAATTCGAAGAGCAGTTCTAATTTTTAAAATTAATTAAATTTCTAAAGGTTTTAAATTGAAATTTTAAATTAAATTTCTTGAACGATTTTCAAAACATTTTAATAAAATTCTTCGTGTAAATTTAATTTAAAGAATTTTTCGAAATTCAATTATTTCTAAAATCTACTATTTCAATAAAACTTCTGAAAAGAATTTAATTATTTAAAAAAAATTTTCAATAAAATTCGTCGCAAGAATTCAATATTTTTATAAGTTATAAATTTTTTTCGGAAAAATTCAATTAATTTCAAAAACTCTTATCAAATTCTTCGGAGAAATTTAATTAGTTTCAATAAAATTTGAATAAAATTTCTTGATAAAATTATTATTATTGAAAATTTTAACAAAATTTCTTAATAGAATTCAATTATTTTCAGAATAATTTTAATTAAATTCTTCGTACAAATTTAAATTTTGAATTTGTACCTATGTCTGCAAATGTTATTATTTTTACATATTATTATAAATAATAAAATTTTCAGATTTTCAATTGTTTAATTAATTTAATTTAATTTCAATTATTTTTATTATAATAATTAAATTAATTTTAACTATTTTTAATTTTATTTTTTGAATTCCTGAAAATGTTCTTAAAATTTTCGAAAGAATTCAATTATTGAATAAATTACTTATTTTTGTATTTTAATAATGTATTGAATTCTCGTAGAATTTTCTAATAAGAATCGATTTAAAATTGAATTACAAGATTTTTAAATTAAAATCATTAAAAATTTTAATTGTAAAATATATTAAAATTTTTATTTTGAAATAAAATGATTAAAGTTTTGAATAACTTTATTCAAAAATTATACAAAATAATCGACTTTTCGAAAAATTGCAGTTGTAATTTTCAGAAATAATTAAAGTTTAAAAAGTTTTACATTGAAATTATTTGGAATTTCAATTAAAATAAAGGAATTTTTGAATATTTGATTAACAAAAATTATTCAAGTATTGAATAATTTAATGTAGCAACTCTAAAAAAATTTTTAAAATAATTGCAATAAATAAAAATTTTGTCTTATTCTATAGAAATACATTTTATATTTGAAAGAATTTAATTTTATTACTTTTAAAAATTGTTTTGAAATATAATCAAATTTTTGAAGAATTTATTATATTTCGAAAAATATTTTTTAAATAGGAATAAATTTTTATTAAATTTCAAAAAGAAAGTTTTTGTAATTAACAATAGAACTCAAAGTTTCAATTATGCTATTAATTTTTTATTAGAATTTCTACATTAAATTATTCAAAACTTTAATAATTATTGCTATACAAATATTTAAAAACTTATAGTTATGCTGGTTATTATTAATTTAATAATGTAGAAGTAAAAATTTGTCTAATTTTCCATTCTATCAAAAATAATTCTTAAAAAGAAAATCTCTTCACTTATTGTAATTCACAGAAATAAAATAACAATTTTCCTTTCAGATGGGAGAATAAATCAAATCCTAGAATTGTAGTTGACGAGGCAAGAAATGAGAATCGTGAAATGTCACCAGTTTCCTCGCCGTTGCCAACTTCGAGATTTAGAGATACGCCAGAGCCGCCAAATCCGGCTCCTCGTGAGATTTCTCTTCCGAAAAATAATAAAGAGGATAAATCAAATAAAAGTCCAAAGGATGAGAAATCAATGACTCGAAGTCCAAAGGAGGAGAAAATTTTCAAGAAAGATAAGAAAAAGGAGAAAGAACATAAATTCAAGGAACATAATATTGAAGACGGACGTTCGTCGTCCGAGAGAATTATCATTGGCGGTGAGGACGCTACGAAAAATATTAATAACAAAAGTCGATTGCCACATGAAGTACTTGCCAAATTCGAAGGAAAATCGAGAGAAGTAAGAAATTTATTTTTGTTTTAATTACTTAATTATTGGTTCCTGTTTTATTCTATTCTATTCTAATTATTAGTTCGAAAAATTTTACCGCACCTAATTGATAAAATTGAGAGATTCATACTATTTTATTTATATTATTATAGTGATAAGAATTTCAAAAAAAATTTGTCCTAAATTACGTTAAATAACATTTTTTTTTCTTCAGGACTTAATAGAAATGACACTTCAACTACAGTCGGAGGCGGCAAACAACGAAAAACGTCTTCACGATTTAGAGAACTACATCGACGCCCTACTGCTTCGAGTAATTGAATGTTCTCCACGACTTTTGCAGAACCCTTTTCAAACTCAAAGACGTCTTTCGTCGCCAGGACATCAATAATTTTTATCTGGGAAATAAATTTCGAGTGTCTTCTATAACTAAAAAAAGGAAAAGATTCAAGAAACACGTCACAACAACTATTATCGAAAAAAAGATCTAGACTCAATTTTGATCCGAAAGTGAATTAAATTCGAGAAATAAATCCAAAAATATTATTCAGTGGATTTAAAAATATTTTTTGATTCATTATTCAATAATAATCAAATAATAGTTGAGGTAATTAATCCCCCTCCCTGTCCCCAGTGTGTAAACTAACTTGAAGTCTCTCTCTCGAATATCGTACCTCATTTTGCATTAACCCCTTAACAGTCCATGGCCCATATATGGCCACGAAAAGTCGTGCCACCTTCGCGTCTGTGGCCATATATGGCCATCTCAAAAAAAAAAATACTAAACATGATTTGATTTTAGTAGCGAAGTACATACTACTGTTTTTGGGGTCGCTGAATCCGAATCTGAAGTCAGATTTAAAAAATTCAAAATGGCGGACTCAAAATGTCGACTTCAAAAAATAAAAAAATTTCAAATTCGCTTTAAACTCGTTACTTGGGGGGTTTTCGGGGTCTCTGATTACAAATATCAGGTCAGATTTTCAAAATTCAAAATGGCGGATCCAATATGGCGGATAATTTCAAGATTGATGCGATTGGATTAAAATTCGTTTCTCAGGGGTTTTTGGGGTCGCTGAATTTGAATTTGATGTTCGTTTTACAAAATTCAAAATGTTAGATCCAATATGGCGGATAGTTTCAAAATTTATGCGTTTCGATCGAAATTCGGTTCCCGGGGTTTTTTGGGGTCACTGTATTCGAATTTGATGTTCGTTTTTCTAAATGCTAAATTGTGGATTCAATATGTCGATCAAATTTTTTGAATGTTGACAAATTTGTCTAAAATGTTTACTCAGGGGTTTTTGAGGTAACTTCATATTTTTTTCGCATCAATCTTGAAATCATCCGCCATATTGGATCCGCCATTTTGAATTTTGAAAATATGACATCATATTTGTAATCAGAGACCCCGAAAACCCCCGAGTAACGAGTTTTAAGAACATCTGAAAAAAAATTTTTTTTTGAAATCGCCATTTTGGGTCCGCCATTTTGAATTTTTTAAATCTGACTTCAGATTTGGATTCAGCGACCTCGAAAACCCCCGAGAAATGAATTTCCCTTAAAACTCTTTAATTTTAAAATTATCCACCATATTTGGTCGCCATATTGGATCCGCCATTTTGAATTTTCAAAAACTAACCTCAAATTCGAATTCAGCGACCCCAAAAACCTTATATATGATGAAATCATATTTTTTTGTAAACTTTTTTTTCGGACCGTTTTTGGACCACAAGCGATTTTCAACTAGACTGCGAAGGGGTTAACTGCGAAAATAGTTTTTAACATTTTTGGAAGTTCAAAATACAAGAATTATTATTAATCACTCCCAGATCCATTAAAGTGCCAACTAATTATTTAATATGCGCAAAAGACTCGTAGCTTCCTAATAGAACTTTGCATCTTCCAATAAATAAACAACACCCCAATTTTTCTGCGTTTATCAAAAACAAAATTGTTTTTTTTTTGCGAAAAACGACTTAAAATTCACTCCGTCCAAAAAATGTTTTAAGTTTTCTTTAAAGGCAGTTATAAAAAAAATATTAGTCTTTACTATGTGATCTTAAATATTTTAATCCCGAGGTGTTTATACAATTTACTTAAAGTAATTTAGTGTTCATTTTATTTAATTGTGAGATAATTGAATTGAAAAAATGAAAATTTGATAGTGAGCCTACGAATAAAAATTGAATAGAAAAAGAATTGTAAAGATTTATAGTGCCTTGAAAAAAGCGTTCATTAAAAATTGAAATTAGAAAAAAGAGTAATTTTTAAAAAATATTAGTATAAAATAGTTTAATCGATGTTTGTTATATTTAAAATTTATTACATTTTGTAATTCATCGTGAATAATGAATTGCAGTTTGAAATTTTTTTATTTTGGAAAAATAATTTGTTATATGTATATCTACGTTGTTACGGAAATTATTTAAAAAGTTGCATTTGCACTTGATAATATTTTATTGTAATTTTAATTGTAAGTTTTGCGTTTAATTGAAAAAAAAGATCAGCTAATAAGCAATTAGTGTCAATTGTAAAATGTAACTTGTTGTTAATTATTTTTGTAATTAAAACAAGATATTCTAATTTGTAATTATTATTATCATGTTCATAATTAAAGAAAAATACATTTTCATTTTAAATTTCTTTGATTTCTCGTTGCCATTATTTTTATGACACTTCTTATTTCATTTCTTATTTATTTATTATCTTTAGTTTAAGAAATTTTTTTTTAAATAAGTAATTGAATTTTGAATTTTAATTTAATTTCAATTTTTAATCTTCATTAATTTAATGAGAGTTAAAATGAATTATTGAAAATTAAGTAATTTATTACTTATTTATTATTAAAATGAATTATTGAAAATTTTAACTCTCATTAAATTAATGAAGATTAAAAATTGAATTAAATTAAAAATTCAAAATTCAATTACTTATTTAATATTTATTTATTATATACGTATATAATAAATTATATATTATAATAATTAAAATAATACAAAACTCACCAGGTTAAAGATCTCACGTGAAAGAGATGTTGGCAAATATTGATTTTTGGTCTCAATCCTTTATTTGGATGTGATTTTTTTTATCTCTGCAAAATCTGCTTCGTTTCTAATCAGAAATCCTACTAATTCGCAACTGGATTCGGATGCTGGAAATTGATGAGCTATGCAAAATCGTGACTCATGTTCGGCAAAATCTTCATTCCTAAAAAAAAATCTAAGTTAATTAAAGTTAAAATGGAAATAAAAATATAAAAACCATAAAATAACAATTACTTTCTTTAATAAATGAAAAATAACTTTACAATACTTTAAACAATAAGATAAGCAATAAAAATGAAATTCTAAATAATTAAAAATCATAATTGTTAGTATTATTCTTATATTATTACTAATTACTAATTTTAAATAATTGAAAATTATAAATTAGTCTAATAAGGATATGAAATATTTTTTGAATTAATTAATTAATCTAAATTAAATTAAAAATTAAATTAACATTAAATTTAAAAAAAACTTAAAAATTAAAATTGAAACTAAATTAATTAATTATATTAATAAAATTGTAATTAATTAGGTATAATTCAACTTTTAATTTCCTTTGTTAAGAAATGAATGTACCAAATTTTTTTATCGAAAGGTTTAAAAAAAGAATTGTTACATTTTAGCAACAAAGAAAAATTTTACTATTTCTATTTTTAGCAATTAGTTTTCATATTTTTGTTTTTAAAAAGAGAAAATTAGGATAGTTGAAGATCGTTTTTGATTTATTTAATAGATTAAATAGAATAAACGTTAAATTTAAAGTACTTTATAGTAAATAATCCTTATAAAATGTTGATTAAATTTCGATAAACCCTTTTTTAGGTTAGAAAAAATGTTCATTCTTGAAAGTAAAAAATTCGAAACTTAAACTCAAAAAAGGCTAAATGTAAAGAAAATTAGGTTACATTATAATTCGATCTTCAATTTCTACTGTTAAATTAATCATTGATGAATAAAAAAATAAAATATGCAACAATAAAGACAAAAAATTCTAAGAATAAAAAACTATAATTATATACATATATATATTTAATTACATATTACGCTATATTTATGTAAAATTTTTAATGTTTGAATCGAAAAGACTAGATAATTTTCTCAAAATGTGAGAATTACCTATAAAAAGCACCGAAAATGTAGACTTGGTAAAAGTTTACCTGGAATAAACGCCATAAATAATTCCTTTCTTGGTTGCGGAAAAAATTTTTGCACTGTTTTGCCAAAACTTTACCTTCCTATCTTTTATGTCAGGATATTCACCTACTTTCACCAAAAAAACGAGATAGATTAATTTAAACTTAATAATTTCCCTTCCGATTTCACAAAAATCCACTAAACGATGAAAATTTATCAAAAATTGTCTGTAACTTTCTACACCGGGAGCACACGTTGTCTAAATATTAGACATGCCGCCATCTTGAAAAATTGTTAACAAAAAATATACTTTTTTCTCCAAACAATTTTTCCACAAAAATACCAAAATCATGAACTAATACTTTAATATAATCGAGAATCAAGTAAAAAACCGACACTTTATAAATTTATTACGATTTATTGCCATTTACAAGACAACAAGGTATTGAACAATGGCCCACGCGCGCACAATAATTATTCTACATATTCCCCGTTATTTGTTGTTTATTTACAGCATCTTTATAATATGTGGTGCCCCTTGACCTGAGCAACAAGTAAAATGTACCAATTTTGTAAATATTAAAGTAAATATACCTTATTTTTGAAGAAAAATCAGTAGCTAACGAACTCCGCCGCCATTACAGATGACTTTTTCGACAGGAATAAACTTGTCTACAACAGTAGTAACCTAAGTAGATTCCTATTGGTTGAAGATATTACTGGCGGCAACATGACAAACACTGATTGGTGGACAAACTTTTTCTTACTAAAATATAAACGAAATATTACTTTTCAGCCATTAGTTAACTAAATTATAAAGAAAATAATAAAATAAAAATAAATTCTAAACTTTAATTTAGCTACTACTTGTTATTTTCAATCTTTTCAATTAATCTTCTTTATTAATTATGAAATAAAGAATTTTCTCTACTAGTTATCGACAGACGATAAAAATTAATTCTTTTAAGTTGGCTATCATCCTGTTACTAACTTCACTTTTCTCCTTGTAATTCGCATCGTTTCGCGGAAAATGTTCACAGCGTGCTGATTTACCTTTCATAATTTTCGTTTTATTTGAATAAAATTCATATATTTTATAAAATTATTGTTTCGGTGTGGAAAAATGGCAAAGACCACAGTTTCCGACGAGCATATTATTTCTAATGCAGCATTTAGTAAGATATTAATTTTATTTAATTTTCTCTACCGGCCATTGGAGGTTAACATAACATTTTTACCAATTAATGAACTAATTAAGCCTTATTTGACAATTTCCAAAAAAAAAATGTTCATAAATACAACTATTTTATTGATTTTAAAGTATTCTTTATTTCTGTTATGTTTTCCTTGAATTTTGAAATTTTTTTTGAAGGTTACTTTTTTCTTGGAGCAAATTAAATGGTATTTTTTTGAGGGCAAATGTTGCATGAAGTTCTCTAAATAAAAATGTTTAATTCATATGTATGTAAAATAGTTCTCTATTGTAGTGTTAAGATTTCTTTTTATTTATTTATTATGTTGTCTCTAAGTCGATTGATTAGGGGTTCTTTTTTGCTAATGTCTGACATTCATTTGGCATTCAATTAAAGCAGTATGTATAGTTTGAAGAATTAGTGTAATATTTATATTATATTTTTAGCTCCACGTAAGACTGAGTCAACAACGGCAGGCGCTGTAGTTTTGTATGTATCGCAAGAAACTTGGTTAAAGTCAATTTTGGATCGTAACGCACCTCGTAATTCAAATGTCGAATCTTCCGATGAAGAGGATATTACTGATTTTCAATTTGAGGACGATCTCGATTATCTTCGTTCGCTGAATCCAAAGGAATGGAAAGATCAGGATCATTATGCAGTGCTGGGAATTTCGAGTCTTAGGCATAGGGCGACTGAGGATATTATTAAACGAGCTTGTAATTTTCTATTTAATATTTGTTTTCTTCCTTTTTTTTTGTTCGTTTACAGGCCTTGGATTATTTTATATTTTTCAAAAATTCAATTGAAATAAATAAACGACTTTTTCGACTTTTTTTGTGTCTTAAAGTTGATCCGAGGCCTGCGTTTACTATTTGTGTAAAATTTCTATTTCCACAAATTTTGATTTTCGAGTTGACATTTTTTCTTTTTGTAAAATTGCAGACAAACACAAAATTCTGAAACACCATCCTGACAAGCGTAAGGCAATGGGAGAAGATGTTCGTGCGGACGACGATTATTTCACGTGTATAACTCGTGCTTGGGAAACATTAGGAAACACTACCAAAAGAAGAAGTTACGACAGTATCGATCCATATTTTAATGATGATCTGCCGGACGAAAAGGAGGCAAAGGACAATTTTTACCAAATTATGGGCAAAGCTTTTAAAATAAATTCAAGATGGTCGGTGAAAAAAATTGTACCCCGTCTTGGAAATCCCTGCACATCAAGGGAGGCAGTGGAAAAATTTTATTCTTTCTGGTACGATTTTGAATCATGGAGAGAATATTCATATCTCGACGAAGAGGATAAAGAATCCGGACAGGAGTGAGTAGTAACAACAACTATATTATTAGAAATTTATTTTTACAATTTTTCATATTTCGCTTTTGATTTCAGTCGCGATATGCGTAAATGGATCGAAAAGAAGAACAAAGCAGCGAGAGCAAAACGAAAGAAGGAGGAAATGACCAGAATACGCTCAATGGTTGACATGGCGTACAATTTAGATCCGCGGATAAAAATGTTCCAACAACAAGACAAGGATCGAAAGAATGCAGTAAAACGAGCGAAGCAAGAAGCCATAAAAGCCAAACAAATGGAGGAGGAACGTATTGCGCGAGAAATGGCCGAGAAGGAAAAACAAGAGAAAGAAAAACGCGATTTAGAAGAAAAAGCAAGACAAGATGCCCTCAAACAGGAGCGAGAAGCCCAAAAGAAAGCCTTACGTAAAGAACGAAAAGCCCTAAGAGATTTATGCAAATCGAAAAATTATTTCGCCGAAAACACCGAGGAAAGTATTCGACATATGGAGAGTGTCGAAAAAATGTGCGAACTCTTCAAATTAGTTCAATTAGAAGAAACAATGAAAAAATTGCAAGCCAACGGTAAGAGTGCATTTTTAACAATAATTGCCGAAACTGAGCAAAAAATTGCAGCCGAAAGAAGAATTGGTACAGTGCCTGATTCCAAGAATACACTTGAAAAACAGGTCAAGACAACATGTGCACCATGGTCCGAAAGTGATTTACAACTTTTAATAAAAGCCGTGAATTTATTTCCCGCCGGTACAAATCAACGTTGGGAAGTTGTGGCAAATTTTATTAATCAACATAGTAATAATGCCAATAATGTGAAACGTGATGCCAAGGAAGTTCTGGCAAAAGCCAAGGATTTACAGTCGACTGACTTTAGTAAATCGAGCCTCAAAGAGCAGGCAAATAAAAAGGCATTCGACAATTTTATTGCCGATAAAAAAGTCAAAGATAATATCGAGGAAAAAATGCCAGCAGTAACCGAGAGATTGGATCCAATTTCAAATGGTATCACGACGAACGATGATAAGGAGTCCAAAAAGGAAATGCAACCGTGGACCATTGCTGAACAAAAACTACTCGAGCAAGCACTGAAAACTTTTCCTACCACTGTGCCCGATAGATGGGATCAAATTGCCAGTTGTATACCTTCAAGAACAAAGAAAGAGTGTATGAAAAGATGCAAGGTAAATATTAGTTTTCAAAAAAATTAATTGTTTGAAAATTTATTTCAATAATTGCTTTGGAAAGTCATTTCCGAAGGCAAATAAAAAACAAAATATACTAAAAAAACTCGTCAAACTCTGACGAGTTTTTAGATTTTTTCCGACTATTTTCAAAATGACGACTTTTTTCGATTTATTTCAATAAACTGCGAGTATTTCGTTTTTTCTTTCTCAAATTACAACAAAATACCATATTTTTGGTATAAAATGCTACTTATTTTCATTTTTAAAAGGTGAAAAATAATTATAGTCAAATCTTTTCTTCTAAATTTTTTTTTAATTTTTGCAAGTCTTTAGTCCATAAAAAATTGAATTTTTGAATTTAAAAATTGAATTCTCTAAACAACTGGCTCAAAATTATTCAAAGTAATTGATTTACAGAATTATAGAAAAATTATAATTAAAAATTATAGAAAATAATTGAAAGTTGAAAAAAGTTATAATAACAATTTTTAGAAGCAATAAAATTGAAAAATTCTGAACAATTCAGTTTTTGAAAAATTTCAATTAATGTTTCTGTTTGAAATTTATTTAATTTTCAAATATTCACTTGAAAAATTTTCAAATAATCGAAATTTCGTAAAATTGAATTGAAAACAATATTGGATTTTAGACAAATTTTAAGTGAACATTATTTTTCTTGAATAATTAAATTTGTAAAGAATTTTTACAAAATTATAAAAAAATAATTGATTTAGAGACGAATTTTATTGTTAAAAATTCTAGAAAATAATTATTAAATTTTGGAGAAGTGAAAATAGCAATTTTTAGAAATAATTAAATTTTAGAAGGTTTTTATTGAAAAAGTGTTGAAAATTTTAGTTGATACAAATTATTAAACTTTTAAATGATTTTCATTAGAAATTCTAGAAAATAATTAAAATTTAAAAGAATTGCAATTGTATTTTTTAAAAGTAATGAAATAATAAAAATTCCAGAAAGTTTGGAATTTTTTAAACGTATTTTTGGATAATATAAGAAACTAGTTAATTTTTTGAAGAATTTTAATTAAAAATTTTGAAGATGATTGTTTTCTCCAAAATTTTAATAATAATTCTAAAAAAAAAACTTTGATGTATTTTTTGAAGCTATTTAAATTTTTGGAAATATGTAATTAAAAATATTGAAAATAATTGAATTTTAAAAAATAGTTCCTTGAATTACTTTTTTTAAAAATATTTTAATATAATTTTCTGAAGCTAATTTTTATTAATTTCTACTTTTATAATTTTTTTTTGAAGATTATTCATTAAAAATTTTGACAATTCAATTATTTTCAAAATTTTGTGATGAAAATTCTTCAAAATTTGATTTTTAAAATTTTTAATGAAATAGAGAAAAAGACAATTATTTTCAATAAAATTTTACAAAATTTCAATTATTTAAAAATTTTTAAATTGCATCAGTCAAAAATTTAATTGTTTTAAAAAAAAATATTTCAGAATAATTTTTGAAAAAATTTTACTACAATTATTTTTCACACAATAAGCAAATCGAAATAATTTTTATTTTATACCAAAAAAGTGAAAAAAGACATTTTTTGAAAATAAGTCGAAAAAGGCGGATTTCTTGAGAATAGTAAAAAAATATTATCTGAGGCTTGTGATTATTTTAATTAGTTTAATTACTTGAAAATTTATCAAATTCTTTAATTCATTTAATTGAAAACTCATTAATTTTTTATTTGCAGGAATTGGTAGAACTTGTTAAAGCAAAGAAGGCCGCTCAAGATTTAAAATAATGTTAACTTTTATTTAAAATTAGAATTGTCCTATAATTTATTAAATGACAAAGAAAAAAGCATTACCGGTGGATGTCGTTTCCTCCTAGGGAGTAATAGAATTTATTCTCAATTGCAAACACTGCGAATGAATCGCAATTATTTAATTCAAATGACATTTAAAATGAAAAGTGTTATATATGCGATCATTGTCCACGAGACCGCAGATGCTTTATACAAAAAAAAATGAAATTTTCCCGCGAGTAAGAAAATTTCAATAATAACGCGACATTGCTTATTTCGATACTTTAAATAGTAAAAAGAAAAAAGTGTTGATATGGAATTTTTTTTTAACATCAGAAGTCTAAAGCGCTTGGAAACAATTCTTTTTTTAAATTAAAAAACATAATTTTGCTTTCTCACCTGAAAGCTTTGATTTTAAAATTTTTTTTTTCAAATGAAATTAGAATGTGATAATCAATTTATTTTTTTGTAACAAAAATTTCCAGCTAAAAAGACTATTTTGACAAAGTGATAAATTTCTTACTATGGAAATCTACGAATTATTTTCAATTTATGACAATTATTTCAAGTGTTGACAAAAAATTAATTAATTACCTTAAAAAAAATATTGAAATTGACGAGAAAAGAAAAATAGGGAAATTGTTACATTGAACAATTGAAAATGTTTTCAGAAAAAAGAGGAACTTTCTTTTAATGGATTCATAATATAATATGTTTTTTATACAAAATAATACACAGTTATATAAGATAGTTGAAATCCTTATATTTTAATTTGACACATTTTCGACAACAACATCAACAACAACAAGTTTTGTGTTAGTTTTTTTTTTCGTATTCGACAAAATGCTATTCACAGTTCCTTCAGCGTAATCCCCTCGAAAATTTGTTTGTTTTTTCTTTTAAATAATAAAATGTAAATTTAATAACAAGAAAAATATAGTGAACTAAAATTATTGTTTAAATTTTATATTGATCGATTGTTTATTTGAGTTCCCTAATTTTTTTTTTTTAAATCTAGGGAGATAAAAAAAAGAACTCAATCTATTGTCAATTGAAAAGAAAAATAGAAGATAAACGTCGGCAGTTTACGATTTTCGAATATGTGCGTGACATTGTAGGTACATTTTTTTTATGTGCGCTTCTCTTTTTTTCACGCACCCGCACGTAAAAACATTCAGTTATTTCATTCTTTTAATCGTATTTTTTCATTTCTTTTCACTTTCGTTTTTTTATACATTAACTGAATGGGTAACGTTCACTGCTCTTTACAATTTCTACCAAATATATACAAGAGAAAGTCTAAATTTGATAGCGACACAGAGATTAAAGATAATTATTTATTGTATTCAGAAAATGTTTTCAAATTTATTTATATTTTTTTACATTTTCTTATAGTTAAAAATAAATTAATTTACACTTTTCTCTTTATTCAAAAATCGTTCTTAGTAAAATAAAAATTTTATTTAAGAAAAAATTAATTTATTAAAAAATAATTATTTATTTATTATGTATAATAATAGAGATATTCTGTCTTTCTTATCTAAAAATTTTTAAAAATCCAGAGTGAAAGTTACAATTTTTGAAAAACATAATCAATTATTTTCTTTTCATATATTTGTATTTAAATAATTGAATTCTCGTACAATTTTTTGATAAGAATTAATTTGAAAAGGAATTTCAGTTAAAATTTTAGAAAATAATAATTGAATTTTTGCGAAGAATTTCAATAAAATTTTAAAAATCATTCAATTGTTTAAAAAAATTTTATTAATATTCTATTGGAAATAATTGAATTCTATTCAATTTGAAAAATTGAATTAAAAAATATTGATAAATAATTGAAATTTTTCGAATTTTATTAAAAATTCAAAAAATAATTGAATTATTTCAAGAAAAATAATTGAATTCTATTTAAAATTTCTATTTAAATTTTTGAAAATAATTGAATTTTTATAACAAAATTTTAATAAAAATTCAAAAAATAATTGAATTCTATTTAAAATTTCTATTTAAATTTTTGAAAATAATTAAATTTTTATAACAAAATTTTATTAAAATTGTCTTGAAAATAATTCAATTCTTGTGATTAATTTTTAAGGGTTTTGCATTGAAAGTATTTTGAAATTTTAATTCCAGATGGACAAATAAATAACAATAAGTATTTAAATATTTATTAACCAAAAATTAATGAAATTTAAAACATTTTATTTAGAAATTCTGAGAGAATAAGGTTTTTAAAAAGTCGTAATTAAAATTTTTTGAAAATTAAATTTGCGAAAACATTTTTAAAAAATTGAATAAATAGTTTTTCTCAAATGTTATTAAAATAAATAAATAAATTTTATATCTCAAAGAATTTTATTTCCTCACTTTCAAAAATTATTTTTAATTATTATTATATTTTTTGAAAAATTGTGACTAAAAATTTCGAAAATAATTAATTTTCCAAAAAATGTTGTATTTTTTTTTTATTTAAATAATTCAATTATCGATGAATTTTAATTAAAATTGATTTTATTAAATTTCAAAAGGCTTTACATTAAAATTATTTAAAATTCAATTAAAATAAATAACAATAAGTTTTTAAATATTTGTTTAAAAAAATGATTGAAGTTTTGAATAAATTAATGTAGACATTCTAAAAAAAATTAAGTTTTTGGAAAATTGTAATTAAAATTTCTTTATTGATGATTTCATTGAAATAAATGTAATATTTGACAGAATTTAATTTAATTCCTTTTAAAAATTACTTTGAAATTGTATTCGTATTTTTGAAGACTTACATTTCGAAAAATATTTTCAAATAATAAATTTTTATTAAATTTCAAACAGAAAGTTTTTGTATCTAACAATGGACATTAAAATTTATTCTATTTTATTTATAATAAACAAATTATTATTATTATCTAAATTATTTAATTTCAGTTTCTACATTTTGAGCAAATTCGAAATAATGAAAAATTTGTGTCGCTATCAAAAATTTGAGACTCAAGATGAATTTATAATGATTTGAATCTCATTAATGGACTGGCTTTTAATCAACAATGGTTCTTACGAAAATATCTCAATGTCGTTTCGTGTGCCACATTGTTTCCATGGGACGCACAACTTGTTGCGGTCAAAGAGAATCTAGAGAATTGAATTATTTTGAAATTATTATGAGAAGCTTCTTACACACACTTTGTACATGTGCCTTAAGTGGTAGAGCAATTTTCCTTTCTTTTTTTTTCATTAGAATTATTATTATTTTTTACAAATTTCAAATATGAGTCTTTCTTAGAAATGTATATTTGTTTTTACAAGTTAAATTTTCTTTTTATTTTTTTTTTTAGTTTTATTGTACAAAAATTTTGGAATGTTAATAAGTGCGTGCCGTAAGAAACTTTGCAGCTCATTTTAAAGTGATCGTTGATATTTAATTATTGAATTTCTCAATTATGGGATAAAAGCTGTTTGGAGTTTTATAATAAATGGTTTTTCTTCTCGAGTGCTAAAATATTAACAATGTTAAATGTACTCTGTTTGAAAAGAAAAAAACTGGACGGAGATAAATAATGAATTTTGAAATTAAATTATTGGAATTAATAATTTCATTTTCAATTTATCGTAATTAAAAATTAGTTTCTTGTAAATTTAAATCTGTCCAATTTTTTTAACAGAACTCTTTGGTCGTCACCTTATTTTTTTAAAAAACGTTTTGTGCTATTTTTTGCGACATGTAATTATCGCGTTAGAATTTTTTTTTAAGGTACAGAATTACAAAATTGACGGCAGAATATAAAGAAGAGTCTCTCGAATGAGATTTTGTTTTGAAAATTAAAAAATTGGATAAACTTTCGCTATATAGAAAATTTTGTGGTAGATATAAAAATTCATTGTTTTTCAAAAAAAAAAAAAAAATACAATGAATCGCTGCGATTAAATTTTATTTTTAAATAAATAATTCTATTTTATCTATATGTATATAAAAATTTGTATTTAAATACATTTTCTATTTCATGAATATCACTGCCATTAAAATTGAAATCAAATTTTTATTATTTTTATACAATTTAACAAAATCTCGTTCAATGAAACACTTTTGTAAAAATAAATTAGTCTTAATTTTGTGATTTTCGTCAGAAGAAGTGGCAAAATCTATATTTTCTGTTCTAATTATTATTACATATATATAAAATAGAAAAATGTTTGCTAATCAATTTTTCGATTTATCCAAATGTTAAATTGTCATTAAAAGTATTTTGTGCTTTTAAAATTGGTCATTAATTATATTATGTTTCATTGGAAAATAACAGCGAAATAAAATGCAAGAAATATAATTTATAGATAATTATTTAAAAATCGTAAAGAGCGAAAATTGAGACTTCTGATAAACACGTATTTTGAATATACAATAATAATAATAATAATAATAATAATAATAATAATAATAATAATAATAATAATAATAATAATAATAATAATAATAATTAGTAATAATAATAATGTGACAAAAAGTGCGCATTAAAACGTAGAGCAATTTGTATAATGTATATTTTTTAAAAATCAGACTTATAAGTTTGAAATATATAATCAATTTTAAAATGGGAGTTCAATTTCATTCCAGAATTATATTACTTTTTTTGTTTTGTGTAGAGAAAATAATTATAAAAAGATAAAAGACAAGTAAAAAGAGGAGTAAAAATACTATAAATAATTGTGCTCTATTTTAAACTTTATAATATTTTGTTATTATTTTTTATTTTAGTGAAAAATTCGAAATGTTTTCTACTTTGCGGTTAGATGAAAGCTGAAAAATCACGCACTGAATTTCCATAAAAATACTGGACATTTTATCGATTATTAAAAAACTTTTTAATTTGCACCTCTTCGTTGAAATTCACTGTTTTTTTTCAGAGAAAATAAATTTGCAGCATTTGAATAAAAAATTAACTTTTATTTTTTTTCTAAATTGATTTTCGCTGCTTTGTGAAAGAGCCAATTATTATACCAGAGCGATCTCTAGATTTTTGTTTAATATCTTTTTCTCTATGAATAAATAAATTATGTAAAAACGATTCCTAGATATCCTGGTAAGAAAGACGTGTTAAAAAAAAAATGAATTACGAAACTCACAGTCTATATTTAATATAGGAATAAGATTGTTTTCGAACAATAATGTACAATTTTTTTTTTAACGAAGTCTATTTGTTTTTCATTCTCGATTTCGTGTTTGAAATCTTTTATTAACTTAATTATTTATTAGAGTCAAAAAATTTGAAATTGAATAGAGACACAAATGTCCATCGATAATGTATACTCTTATTCAATTTTCATGGATGTTTTACGGTATTCATTACAACTTCTTTCATTATATTTTCATTTCTTCGATGATCAAAAAACAGAATCAATCGTGAATAAAAATAAAAAAAATGTTATATTATTAAAATTAAATTAGACAAATCAAATTCAATCATTTAGCAAAATTATTGCCTTTGCTGCGATTAAAATACTCTTCGGAATTTTTTTTCAAATTATTTTTTTCCACTTTTAATCTATAAAATACAAAATTAATTAACTTTATGGAAAAATTAGAAATATTATACTGGAGAAAATAAAATGAAAACAATTTTTATATTTTGTGAAAACAATTTTGTACAAAAGTTTTTTTTTCATTTTTTTTTTACATTGAAAAAATTAATAGAAAATAATTTTCATTGTTAATAAATATATTAAAAATTAGCGAACAAACAGCAAATAAGAATTATTTATTTTAGTTAATTAATTAAAATAAATAATTATTTATTAAAATATGGCAAAATTATTTATGAAAATATTTTTCTTTGTTTATTGAAAATTGTTTGATCATCAAAGTTATTGGAGAAGTTTTTGCTTATTACAATAATATTACGAATTGCACTGGAATTATTATTATTATTTCTTTTTTTTGGGTTTTTTGAAATTATTTGAATTAGAATGTTTCTTGTCATATTGACATTGAGTCATTCACTTCTTTGGAATAGTACGCGTGATGTACACAATATACAATAGTACTTAACAAATCGAGTCGCGCACCCGAATAATCATACTTTGACTAGGTTGATAAAAGTCTTCGCTGGTCCGAAAGAAGTTATATTAGATACTTAGGCACTTGTTATCTCATCTATGATCCGTCTTACAAAACAGCAAATAATAAGAGACAATGAGCTTGTTCACTGATTTAACGTTTTTTTTTCTCAATTTTTACACATTTCATTAATTTAATTTTTTTCCAAGTCTAATATTAATATGATTAATTTGGCTAATTAATAAAATTCAAAAAAATAATTAAATTGAATTATTAAAGATTTAAACTAATAAAAACAAAAGTGATACGAACTTTCTAAAAATTAATTTTTAAATTCTACAAAGAAGAAGTCATTAAAATAATTAAAATTCGGATTCAAATCAATTTTGTTTTATTAATTTTAATTATTGTTTAATCTTGAAATAAAATCAAATTTTTGTGGCAACCCTGTTAAAAACAAACTTGATCAATTTTTTCTTTGACTAATTGTTGACAGATTAGTGTAATTAAATTAATGAAAAAAAAATTAAATTAATTATTCAATTAATTATATAATTAATTTGAAATAATTCTTATTAATGAATATAATTTGAATATTTATAACAATTTATAACAATAAAATTGTATTTTTTAACGAAAGAAAAAATTGGTTAATATTCTATTTGCAAAATCCGTGAAGAAGCTTCCATTGGGACCATTTTTTTACATACAAAAATCAAGAATAACAATGTTTAAAAAATTGAGGAAATTTCATAAATTCTTTCCATTAACAAGTTTTGTAAAAACAATTTGTCTATACAATACTGCTTTTTATTTAATATATTATGCATTTAATTACGAAGTTTGTAAAGTTTAAAAAACAACTATTTTTTAAAATAAAATTTACAAACACAATATTATTCCTTCCTTACTATTAGGTACTATTTTATTTATATTTTTATTTATGCCTTTTATGACAGTATAATTGAAATGAAATCATAAAAATTGAATTTTAAGTAAGAAAATTTTTTGAAGTAACAATAAAAAATTTTACTTGCGTTAAATTGTTAAATTGAAATTTAATTATTAAAATTAAAAAAAATATTAAACCATTTCTTTTTAATAATTGTAAATAATTGCTTTCTAAACAGTAGGGGAACATAGTCTAGGTCGGCCACCTTTTTGACTTTTGTTTATAACTTTTTTTTAAAAATGAATTTGGACAATTGAAGTATATGGTTGGAAAGTCCTGTTTAATAGGAACATTTTTTCTGTACAAAGTAAATTGACAGGTTTAAAAATGAAAAAGTTATAAAGATTTAAAAAAAAAAAAATTTGTAGTCCAGGTTGGCCATTACAGTCAAGGTCGGCCATGTTTAAAATTCAAAGGGCATTAATCTTTAAAAATAAAATAACATGTTTGGAGTTACGGAAAATTGATTCTTTATTGTTTACAGTTTGTAACTTAATGAAATAACAAAATAATAAAAATAAACAATATAAAAAAATAAATATAAATAAAAAAAAATTTTGCACTGAAATATTAATAAAATTAAATAAAAATATTAATAAGATGATCAATTATATTATGAGTTATACAGAATTGCAGTTTTTGCAAATGAAGTAGCTCGTCCTCATCTTTGCGCATTTTAAACACATAGTGGCCGACCTTGACAGTAAGTAACATTACCGAATTGTTGTAACCATAAAGAAATACGTTTTGGGATTCGATTTCCTTTCAACCATGAGTCCCACAAATTTTCTGCATACTTGCCTTGACGATTCAATTTGTTTTTTATCTTTTATTATTGGTTTTTCACATTATGCACAAAACTTTTTTTCAGCTTTTTTTGTACCGACGTCACAGAAAACACAATTTTCGATCCTCCGAAAATGTAATTGAACAAAAAGTTAGGTTTTACTAAGACAAGCTTCGACAAGCAAGCGCGTAGGTGGCGCTAGTGAACTTGTCCAAAAAATCGCGATGGCCTACCTAGACAATAGACCAACCTTGACTACATTCCCCTACAAACTTCAAATATTTTCACTCTCAAATATTTGCAAATTTTTATTTTTAAAAATTAGTAATAAAATTCAATATCGTAATAAGCATTGAAGTTTTAATTCTCGATCTCTGAGAAAATGTCTTGATTTACTTGTGACATAAAATTTTCAAACATATCAAGAGATCGAGTACTTTTAATTCTGTATTACGAATTTTATTTTATAAAGTATCTGATTTGTCGCTTAATTTATAGTCTTGACGATTCGTTTATGTTGATTATGAATAAATTTACCCGGGGAATAAAAGCGCATTACTCTTTCTTTATTATTACTATAAATTATTATTTTTTATTATAAATAAGATCACTTCGATTCTTATTATAAAATTTTAATCAACTCATCAAATTATTTAAACAATATTAATATTACTATATATTTTAACATAATGATTAACATATAATTAACACATAAAATAAAGAACTTCAATATATGTTTGTGTACATGTTAACGTAAATATACTTTATTTTTTCTACAAAAATTTTTCTATTTGTCACATATTGTAACAATTTGTTTATCATAAAACATTTTTACAGTTTTTAATTTACTAATTATTATTATATTACGCGCGAAACGTGATATTCAATTCATTATTATGCAAATTACAAATTTTTTTTTCAAAAATAAATTTTTTAATAATTTTATATGCAAACTGTAAAAAATTCAATTATTCACTAATTTACTAATTAATTTTTCTTGTTTATTAATTTCAAAAATTTTAATAACATTCTTCGCAAAAATTCAATTATTTTCATAAATAATAACGTTCTTCGTAAAAATTCAATTATTTTTAATTGCAAAAATTCAATTATTTTCTAAACTTTTAATAAATCCTTCAAAACAATTCAATTATATTATATTATCCTTGCAAAAAATCAATTATTTTCAAAAAAAAATTCACGAAAGAATTTAATTTTTTTCTTAATTTGTGATAAAATTTTTCAAAAGAGTTCAATTATTTTCTAAAATTTCAATAAATTCAATAATTAAATGTTTAATTTCAATTAATAACAAAGAAGATTATTTTAAAAACTTAAAATTGAATTCTCATAAAGAATTTTATCAACAAATTTTTAAATAATTAAATTCTTTCGAAAAATTTTAATAAATGTTTTGAAAATAATTACATTTAAAAATTTTAAATTGTATTAAAAATAATTGAATTCCTGCGAAGAATTTTTTTATTTATAAAAATAATTGAATTCCAAAAAAGATTTTTATTATTTATGAAAACAATTGAATCTCTGCAAAAAAAAATTTGAAAATTTTCAAATTCACTTGTTTACAATTCAATTTTAGGAAATTTCGATTTTATGAAAATTCTTCAATTAAATATATATTCAAAAATAAAAACTTTAAATAATTGCAAAAAAATTCAACTAAACTTTTAAAAAAAGAAATAATTATACAGAATTGTTTGTTAAAAGTATTAAAAATTCAGATTTTTATAAAGATTTTAATTTGAAAAATTTTCAAAATTCAATTATTTTACTAAAAATTTATTATTATTAATGTAGAAGAAGATTCGGTTATAATTATTTTAGAAAAGAAGACCAAATTCGATTTATCAACATTTTAATTAATAACTCAATATTTTACACCTAAGTTTGATAAATTAATTTTTTTTATAATTTCTTTGATTAATTTCTAATTTGATTTTTCCTGATTTAATTCGTTTCTAATAGTCAATTTTTTTAATAGTCTTCTATTTACATGGATAAAATTTTGTTTATAGAATTTAATTGTGTATTATCAACAAACGTATGTTAATTCATTTTTTTTTCAATTTTTGTAATGCGTTTTCATTCAGCCCGTTGGTAAATAGCGTGCAGTGTAGAAAAAAGAAAGCGGAAAAAGTTGAAAAATTTTCTTCTTTGGGAAAATTAATTTTATATATCGTATTTAAAATTGACGTTTTTTGTTTGATGATGAGGAGAAAATTGAATATTTTACACAACACCCTATGGCGATGGGTGTATTATTTTTTTTTTTTATATTACATGGTGAAATAATTTTTCTTTTGTACCTTTTGGAGCAATACGAGACTATATTGGAGAGGGTGTTGAATGATATTAGAAACGTTATTTAGAAAATGTAAATCTACTGACGTCGAAGTTTTAATGTTGAAAGAACCAGCAAAGTCCGTGAATCAATTATTATTACTTTTTTTTTTCTTTAATACGAACATTAACACGCAACTTGGCGAGTTAATAACGATTTAACAGTCCTATTTTTTAACTACGCTCTTGGTCGAATTATGATTTTAAAAAACGGTACAAAATACGTTGCTGTTAGAAAGCTCGGTCCGTTCGTCAAATTCTCTAAAAAGGGTTATTTTTTTTTGCAAATATTTTATGTACCACTTTAAAAAGAATACCTGATCTTTTCGATGATCCATGGAACAGGGTACCTTTCCTTGACATCTTGACAAAACGAGCTTGTTGTTGACGAACTTAGAAATTTAAATCCCTTTCAACAATTTTTAATGTCCTTGTTCTTTTTTTTCAGGCAATTAAACGTTCTTATCTCGTTCTCCATAACAACCACAATAAAAGTTCGATATCCAAAATCGAACACTTCACAGTAAAAAAAAGTTACTTCATGTAACTTTTTCGGTTCCTTTTTTTTTTTAAATAAATTATCGTCAATTTCGATAGACGATTTTGAAAAAACAAAAATATCACTCGATCATCAAATATCAATTTACCATTTTTTTTTCTGGAATTGAGAGTGTATGATGAACACGAATGACGATCTTTTTTTTCCTCTTGGGTTACACTGTAACGAAAAGAGTAGCCCAAAAAATCCGGATTCATTTCTTATCCGGCTCCATCAAAGAGATAGGTTTGAAGAAACACGCTTCGCGCGTTTTCACTAGTGCTAAGACGGAGGTTGCTGCTGATGCTGCTGTTGTTGCTGATAGGTTTGATACTGCTGTTGAACTTGAGGCGGAGCCGATTGCTCCTGAAGCGGCTCATAACCAATTGCTGGTTGTTGACCCTGATGAAACGACGAGTTCCAATGTTGATCCATTCCCTGTTGAAGTTGAAACGTCAACGGTTGTCCTCGTCGCTCTTGAAGTAACAATTGATGAGCCGCTCGGTCCATTTCCTCTCGTGTCATATCCATCGCCTCCTGCATCTCCTTTGACGTGTATCTTACAAAATCGGGATCACAATATTTCCCTAAACCTTGTTCTACGAGCACCTAAAATAAATCCAATAATCAATCTCAAGAACATATTCTTTTAATTAATTTTACATTCTTAGCAAAATGTATTTTTTTTTTCTTTAAAAAATATTGTTTGACAAACTTATAAAAGTATTTTAATAAAAAAAAAACTGTTTATAAAAAAGTATATATAAAAAAAGAATAGAATAGAAGTATTGTTATAAAACATGAAGAAACCGATCACTCCGAGTCTTCGACTCGGAGCAATCGATGTCTTCATGTTTTATAATAATTAAAGATGACCGATTGATAAAATCATTATTTTTTATTATAAGAACTAGTAAATGATATGGAACGTGGTGTTCAATTTATTATTGTTATGCAAATTACAAAATTTTTTATTTTCAAATATCAATTTCAAAATAATTTCATTAACCAAAATTATAAAAATTCACATATTGAGTACAAAATGAATTATTATTGTTTATATTTTCAAAAATTTTAATATACTTCTTCGCAAGAATTCAATTATTTTCAAAAATAATATTATTCTTCGGAAGAATTCAATTATTTTTAAAAATAGAAAAGTTTTTTGCAAAACTTCAATTATTTTTAACAAAATTTTAATAAAATTTCACAAAAGAATTCAATTATTTTCTAAAATTTTAATAATTCTTTCTAAACTAATTATTATTGTTTATATTGTCAAAAATTTTAACACAATTCTTCGCAAGAATTCAATTATTTTTATAAATAATAACATTATTCTTCGAAAGAATTAAATTATTTTCAAATATTTCTATAAAATTCTTCAAAACAATTCAATTATTTTCTAAAATTTTAATAAATCCTTCTAATCAATTCAATTATTTTCTAAATAGTAAAATCTTGGCAAAAATTTAATTATTTTCAATTTAAAATTTCATGAAAGAATTTAATTTTTTTCTTAAAATTCGTTATAAAATTTTTCAAAAGAATTCAATTATTTTCTAAAATTGTAATAAATCCTTCGAAACAATTCAATTATTTTTATGAATAAGTAAAACTCTTTGCAAGAATTCAATTATTTTCAAAACCATTTTAATTGAATTTCTCGGCAAAATTCAAATATTTTCAAATTTTTCAATAAAATTCAATTATTTTCTCAAAATTTTAATAAATTCTTCGAAACAATTCAACTATTTTTATAAATATACTAAAATTCTTTGCAGGAATTATATGAGTTTTAATTTTAAATAAAATTACACCAAAGAATATTTTAATATTTTCAAAAATTTTCATAAAATTCAATTTCAACAAGAATTTAAAATTCTCTAAAAATAATTCAATTATTCTCAAAATATTAAAAAAAAATTCTACATGAAAATTAAATTACTTTCAATGCAATTTTTAAATATATTTGTAAAAAAAAATTTGAAAGAATTCAATTATTTTAAAAAAATAAGGAAATTCATCTGATGAATACAATTATTTTGCTTAATTTTAATAAAATTCTTTACAGAAATTCAATTATTTTCGAAAGAACTTTAATTGAATTTCTGGAAAGAATTTAATTATTTTCAATTATTTCTATAAAATTCTTCAAAACAATTCAATTTTTCCTAAAATTTTAATAAATTCTTCGATCATTTCAATTATTTTTATAAATAGTAAAATTCTTTGAAGAAATTCAATTATTTAAATACAAAAAATTTGTTTTTAATTTTTTTGTTAAAATTGAATTCTCATAATGAATTTTATCAACAAATTTTTAAATAATTGAATTCTTTCGAAGAAATTTAATAAAATTTCTAAGAACAAATACGTTTTTCGAGAAATTCAATTAAAATTGTATCAAAAATAATTTAAATTCTGTGATGAGTTTTATTATTGCTGAAAATAATTAAATTCCTAAAAAAAGATTTTAATATATTTATATAAATAATTGAATTATTGCTAAGAAATTTACGAAAAATTTGTAAATAATTGAATTCCTCTGAAATTTTTATTATTTTTGAAAATAATTAAATGTTTGCGTAGAATTTTATTAAATTTTTTCTTAAATAATTGAATTCTTTTGGAAAATTTTATTAACATAGTAGATATTAAAAATCATTGAATTGAGGAAATTTTTTGAAAATAATTTAATTTTATAGAAGAATTTTATTATTTATAAAGATGATAATTGAAATTTGACGAGAATTTTTAAAAAATTTTGAACATAATTGAATTTCTGTTATGAATTTTCTTCCTTTTTAAAAAAATTGAATTTCTGCAATCAAACTTCTAGAAAATTCAATTTTTTTAGTGTTTTTAATTAAAATTCTTCTATAAATTCATTATTTTAAATAATTAGGTAATTAAATATATATATATATATCTATATTAAAAAATTTAACTATAATATCAGAAGAATTTGAATTATTAAAATTTTTCAAAAAGCTGAATTCTTTAAAATTTCTAATTAAATTCATTCAAAATTGAAATTTTATAAAATTTTAAATTGAAACCTTTTGAAGTTAATTTATTTGTGAAAATTGTAAGCGCAACTCTTTTAAAATTCAATTAAGTTTTCAATATTTAAGTAAAATTATTCATTAAATTATTTATGAATAATAATGTTATGATAGTTCTTAAAAAATGAATTTATTAAGAGAATTTTTTGTCAAAAATAGAAAAATTTGAACGTTTTGTATTAGAGTTCGTGGTAATTTCATAGTTTATGCGTCGAACAAAAAAAGACATCAAAATTCAAAATTTTCTTATGAATTCTAAAAATTAAATTTTTTCCAATGCTTTTAATAAAAAATCCCTGACTTTGCCTTGAATTTCCTGATAATTCAATTCATTGTCCTGCGGTCGTCAATTAAAAACGTACCCGACCAACGAGACTCTCGGCACTTCCAATAACTTCAAAATTCGGTTTCCGATCAGCGGGACTTCCGGGCAAGCTGTGCGACAATCGCTCTGTACCAACACTGCCATTACTTTCTCCAGCCCAAGAAACTAATGAACGAAAAATTCAATTAAAATACATTTCTAAATTATTTTCATACACTATTTCTCATTATAAGTTCAGCCTCTTACCATTCTTAGTATTAATTTCTCTTAAACACAATTTGCAATTAAAGAAATTTTAATTAACATATATATATTATTAAAAATACACATTCGGTTTAATTTTCATCTATTAATAAATTAAATTGCAATAATAAATAAATGTGTAGTATAGTATAAATAAATGTTAATTATTAATAAATATTTTTAATACAATTTTCTCTTTCAAAAAGCTAATGAGAGAGCGAATAGTAGGAGATTAATCTTATTTAAGAAAACGAACAAGTTGGTTATTTGTTAATTCCACAAAGCTGCAAAGCCAGCTCAAAAAAGCACATGCAAAAATAGTAATACACGGAACAAAAACGAACTGAAAGCAAAAAAGAAAACAAAAAATAGGAAGAAAATGATAAAGGGAAATTTGAGCAGGGTATGAATACTACTCCCGTGAATATCTTCAAATTATAAATATTCAATTTTTTCAATACTATCCTGAAAACAAATAAAAATCATAAATTTATCAATTATAAATATTTTTTTCACTAATCCTGAAAACAGACAAAATAAACTGAAATCAAATTTTACAAAATACAAAATACAGATTTCTTTTCATAATCCTGCAAATAAACAAAGTTTAACTTCTGCGGAATTTATAAAAATATCTAAAAATCTTTAAAATTTCTAAAAATTATTATAGTTTTAGGCTTCGCACTCATCTACTAAAACCTAAAATTTACTATACTTTTTTTTAATTTGTGCCACTAAAAGCTGCCTACTTTTTTCAAAAATCTGCTAAAATAAAATTAATATTTATTTTCTTCAAAATGTATAGAAATACAGAGGAAATTTTTGAAAATTGAAAAATAATCGTATTTTTGCACAATTCTAACTAAAAATTTGGAACAAATTTAATTTGAGAAAAATTTAGAATTAGCCGGATAAGGAAAGAAGTTAATATTCTTCCTGGAAATCACGAAAATATTTTAATAAAATTTTGTGATAACCCTGAATAAAATATTTTTTTTTGCAGATTGAATTGACTAAAAGAAGATTTTTAGACGTCAAATTTAATTTTTTGATAATTACTTTTTTGCTGTATGTACTTCTTTTCAGTCTTAATTCTACTTTTTGCTACTTCAGAGTTGCCACAGGTCAGTGAAATCAGGAAAAAGTCAGGAATTTTTATTAATGTACTGGAAAAAATTAAATTTGTAGGATTCATAATTTTTTACAGGAATTAAATTATTTTTAATCCAATTTAAATAAAATTACACGAAAGAAATTAAATATTTTCAAAAATTTCCATAAAATTCAATTTCAACAATAATTTAAAATACTTGAAAAATAATTCAATTAATCTCAAAATATTTTTAAAAATTCTATTTGAAAATTAAATTACTTTCAATGCAATTTTTAAATATATTCATAAAAAAAATTTAAAGAATTCAATTGCTTCCAAATAATAAAAAAATTCTTCTGATGAATACAATTATTTTGAATATGCTTAATTTTAATAAAATTCTTTACAGAAATTCAATTATTTTCGAAAGAACTTTAATTGAATTTCTGGAAAGAATTTAATTATTTTCAATTATTTCTATAAAATTCTTCAAAACAATTCAATTTTTCCTAAAATTTTAATAAATTCTTCGATCATTTCAATTATTTTTATAAATAGTAAAATTCTTTGCAGAAATTCAATTCTTTTCAAAACAATTTTAATTGAATTTCTCGGCAAAATTCAAATATTTTCAAATTTTTCAATAAAATTCAATTATTTTCTCAAAATTTTAATAAATTCTTCGAAACAATTCAACTATTTTTATAAATATACTAAAATTCTTTGCAGGAATTATATGAGTTTTATTTTAAATAAAATTACACCAAAGAATATTTTATTATTTTCAAAAATTTTCATAAAATTCAATTTCAACAAGAATTTAAAATTCTCTAAAAATAATTCAATTATTCTCAAAATATTAAAAAAAAATTCTACATGAAAATTAAATTACTTTCAATGCAATTTTTAAATATATTTGTAAAAAAAAATTTGAAAGAATTCAATTATTTTAAAAAAATAAGGAAATTCTTCTGATGAATACAATTATTTTGAATATGCTTAGTTTTAATAAAATTTCTTACAGAAAATCAATTATTTTCAAAATAACTTTAATTGAATTTCTCGAAAGAATTTAATTATTTTCAAATATTTCTATAAAATTATTCAAAACAATTCAATTTTTCCTAAAATTTTAATAAATTCTTCGATCATTTCAATTATTTTTATAAATAGTAAAATTCTTTGCAGAAATTCAATTCTTTTCAAAACAATTTTAATAGAATTTCTCAAAAGAATTAAATTATTTTTAAATATTTACATAAAATTCATTTATTTCCTAAAATTTTAATAAATTCTTCGGAAAAATTCAATTATTTTTATAAATAGTAAAATTCTTCGCAATAATTCAATTATTTTCATAAATAATAAAATTTTTTACAAAAATTCAATTATTTTTATGAATATTCACAAAAATAATTGTTTAAATAATTGATTAAATGAATTTTATTATTTAATAAAACTCATCATAGAATTTCAATTATTTTTAATACAATTTTAAACAAATTCTTCGAAAAATGTAATTATTCTTGAAAATTTTATTAAAATGTCGTCGAAAAAATTCATTTATTTAAAAATTTGTTGATAAAATTCTTTATGAGAATTAAATTTTGAAAAACATTTATTTATTCAATAATTTTTTTATTTTTGTATTTAAATAATTGAATTCTAGTAGAATTGGCGCTAATAAAAATTGTTTTAAAAATTAATTTCAGTTAAAAATTTTAGATAATAATTGAATAATAAAAGCATTGTAGCATGAATTTTTAGAAATAATTGTATTTTGAAAAAGTTTAATTGAATTTTTTTTTTGAAATTATTTCAAGTTTTTATTTTCTAAATATTTAATTGAAGAATTTCCGAATAGTCAAAATTTCGTAAAATTGAATTATAAACAAATAGATTTAAAGAATTCTCTAGGAACTTTTGCAAAAATTATTAAAAACAATTGAATTCTTACAACGAATTTTATTACATTTTTTTTAAATAATTGAAATTCTGTGAAGAATTTTATTATTTATAAAAATAATTGAATTCTTGCAACGAATTTTATTACATAGTTCTTTAAAATAATTGAAATTCTGTAAAGAATTTTATTTTATTTATGAAAATAATTGAATTCTTGCAACGAATTTTATTACATACTTTTTTTAAATAACTGAATTCTTTTGAGAAATTTTATTAAAATAGCAGATTTTGAAAATATTTGAATTTCGCGTAGAATTTCATTATTTGTGAAATGTAATTGAATTCTTCCAAAAAATTCTTGTAAATAATTACATTTTTCGAGGAATTCATTTAAGATTGTATTAAAAATAATTTAAATCCTAGGAAAATTTGTGTAAATAATTTATTTATTTTTTTTTAATTTTGTAGAAGTTTAAATTAATATAAAACATGAAGATAGCGATCACTTCGAGTCGAAGACTCTGAGTGCTCGATATCTTCATGTTTTATAATTATATTTAAAAAAGAAGTTATTGATGTTTTTGAATAATTTTAGAATTAAAGAAATTCGTAAATAAATAATAATGATTAAATTTTTTTGAATATCTAATAATTTTTAGAGTGAATCAGAATATTCTTTAGGATCAGGAAAAAAGTCAAAATTTCGTCTGGGAATTAGGGAAAAATAAAATTAATTTTTTGTGGCAACCCTGTACTTTTTTTCGATTGTCGAACGAGTACGAAGCCTTTGAATAATAGAAACAACTTTTTACAAAAAGAATTATTAAAAAAATTATTTTCAAAAAATTATTTAAAATCTACTTGAGAAAAAAAATCATGTTTTGTAAGAAAGAACAATAATTCTTTTTAAGACAAAGAAAATGAGATGAGTATATCTACAATAATGTTGTATATGAAAATGGAGAAAATTTTTGATAATTAGTCACCTCTGCCGTGATAGGAAGCTCGATGTGAAAAACAAGTATCACAGACCTTCCACTGTCGAGAATCGACATCTGCCAGGAATCCAGCAACGGCAATTGCCTGAGTTTGTGCCAATTTAAGACCATTTGCCACAGTACGACCGCTGGTGGCTTGATTTCCCGTTCCTGATTCAGCTTGTTGAGAAACATTACCGGTTTGGCGAAACGAAGAACTTTTTCCAGTAACCGCGTCTCGTTTTCGTTGTCGCGAGCGTCGTGACGATGATTTCCTTGGTGGTCGAACCCACCCTTCGCTATCGCCATTCCTTCTACCTGATCCACTGGACGCACTTTCAGCCGATGAATCGTCATCGCATTCAACTACGGCTATTCAATTATTATTAGTTTCATTTCCTATCGATTATTTAAAAATTTTATATTTTCTTTATAATAAAGAAGATAAAGAGAGAGAGAGAGAGACTTTTGAATAAAAAAATATCTTTCACTGAATTATCTTCATTATTAAAAACTAAATTAATTCAAAGTGAAATTTTTCTCTGCAGATACAAATATCTACGAAAAAAGAGCGAGAATATTCACAACAATAAAAGAACGATTTGAAGTTATGAATGAACACTTTGAAACGAAGAACAAATTATTTACTCTCTATTGGACAATATCAAAGGAGGAAATCAAAAAATATTTCTCTCCCATTCAAAAGACTCTCTTTTAATATCTCAATTTCTTCTAAGTGAATATTTTCAAATAGAAGAATATTATTCACAACAAGATTTCAATATAATTTCACAGTTGCTGCGATAGAGGAAGTTTCCCAGATTTTTTATAAAACATTTCTTTTATGGGAAAAAAATTGTTTTGTAAAATAATTTTTGTAAACCAATTTTTACAAACCTAATTTTACAAAATAAATTTTACAAAATAAATTTTACAAACTTAATTTTACAAAATTATTTCTACAAAAATTCCCAAATCTTTTTTCTTGTGAAAAAGAACCAATGGTACATAATTTCAGCAATTCTGAATTTTTTTCGACTGAAATTCTTTTAAAGAAAAAATTCAGGGGAAAAATTTATTTGTAAAATAATTTTTGTAAAATAAATTAAACAAACTAAATTTTACAAAATAATGTTTACAAAATTCCCAATTGTTTTTTCTTGTGAAAAAGAATCAGTGGTACATCATCGCAGCAACTGTGAATTTTTTTTCCGACTGATATAGAAACAATAGTCTGAAAAAGAATTAAAAAACTATATTAAAAGAAGAAAACAAAAGAAATTTGGAAATGAAAAGTATTTTTATTTAGGTAAAGTATTTTTTTTGTCATACCGTGATTGTTCCAGACTGCACAATCGACGCAGCATCCTCTTGTCGCATAAGCATAGTAACAAGCTGCAGGACCTCCATTCGTGGAGGATGCAGGGCTGGGACTTGTTGCGGTCGTTGACGATGAAGTCGTACTCGTTGCAGTCGTGACGCTCGTCGACACCGTTGTGACGGTCGTGACGGTCGTCGTGGCTGTGACGGTGACAATAATATTTGCGGGCGGGGGTGGGTTCCTTCTTGGAGGAGGTGTGGGTGGCGTCAACTGCCGCTCGATTCCGTCCTGAAGACTGTTCCGAGTAGCAAAACACCAGCATCCCTTAGTATGTTAGTACGAAAAAGAAAACAAAGCCAATCTCTCGCCTACCTCGAAAACTCCGAATCATTTCAAAATTGCTCATTTTCTTTTTCTCATCTAAAACTATTTTTTTTGTCATTTTATGTTAAAAATTTGTCTATACCTCAATCGACGAATTCAATTTAAATCGAATTTAAAAACAAAAAATATATACAAACAAAAAAAATATACAAACAAAAGGAAAATTTACAAACTAAAAGAAAATAAAATTCAAAGACAAAAAATTTCAATTCAACAACAAAAATAATTAAATTTACAATTTTTAAATTAGAAATTTATCCAAATAAAAAGTAATTTATTCAATAAAAAAATTCAATTAAAGAACAAAGAATTAAATTAACAAATTAAAAATTAGAAATTTATCCAAAAGAATAATAATCCAAGTAAAAAATAATTCACCGAACAAAAAAAAAAGGAAAATGTTAATCAAAAACGTACGAAAAGGTAAAATTTGGGAGATTTGTTTTAGAAAAGGAACACAACGAAAAAAATTAAATATTTAAGCTATTTGCCAATATAAACATTGCCTGTAAGCTTTGATATATATGCGAATAATGATAAAACGTTTTGCGCCAATTATTATTTTTGTCCATTGAATAATTTCTAATTAAAATAGCTGCAAATATTAGCAACAACGCTGTGATTTGCTCATTAATATACAAAATTATAAAATACAAAAAGAAAAAAAATTTCTTGACACAAACGAATATATGATAATAAGTGATTTTTTATATTGCATTGAAATTTGAAAATAGCAATTATTGTATTTACATTTTTACAACCACGAAAATTTTGTTGAACTTTCCATTTAAAGCACGAAAAAAAGGTGCAACGATCGGAGCGTTCGGCGGCGATTAGTTTTTTGAAAAATGTTACAGATTTTGAAGCATAGAAGAGAAAAAAACTATTTTTCTTTGATTCAGCATTCCTATAACGTGCATAAACATGCTTAATTTTTTTTTTTTTGAAAATGAATTTTCATTTCTAAATAAACCTACAATTTTTCTTTACGCGAAATAGAAAAAATGTTTTTATCAAAAAATTAACTACTTTTCAAATATAAAATGAATACAATAAAACGATTTTCAAAATAGTAACTTAGTAAAGTTTTCAACACTTTTGAAAAAAGAGAAAATCTTATCAACTTCAATATTGTGCCCAATAGGCATGCTTTATTCTAAAAATACTCTTCTGTGATTCAAAATTTTCTAAAATAGAAAAAAATTTTTCTAAGACAATAAACATTTAACTAAGAAACAGTAATACTTCTAAAACAAGAATGAAAACAAAAATACATTAGAAGATTAGTTTAAAAAAAAAAGAAACAAACCAAATAATCTCACAAGCATTTCACATGCAAAGCAAATAGCTGGCTGAAGCAAACTGGCAATTGAAAATTCGCTGGAAAAAAGTCATGAGTTCCCTAAAAAAAAAATTCTTACCATATTCGGTATTTGGATGAAGATAGTTACCGCTACCTGGTCCACTGAAACGTACGACAATGAGCAGACGCATAGAATAACGAAAAAATCAGAAAATATAAAAATTTTTATGAAAATCCTTGTTTTGAGGGAAATTTTCGTATTTTCAGTTCGTCTGACTGTAAATTTCCAGAAAAAAAAATTAGAGCGAGATGATATAGAGAAAAAGAAGGATAAATTTCATATGGGCAACAACATCAATATAAAATGTAAAATATACAATGAGGAGGATTTTCTTCAAAATTTCTAATCGATTAAAAAAAAAAAGAAAAAAAAACAAAATAGCCAGGGCAGTGTTTTAACATTAAAAAAAATGTCACACGTGTAAATCCTAAAAAGATTCATGCGAGACAAAATACATATTTAATGATTTATGTCATAAAATAGAAAAAAAAATCCTTTCGTAAAATTTGATAAAAAAAAAACTTTACATAACACTAGAAGCTCATAAAAACATTTATCGAAATTGATATACATATATATATAATTTACATTGTCAATTTTTCATAATCATTATTTATCTGGAAAATTAAATGAAAATAAAAATTCATCAGCAAGAACATTAACATTAACAAGTTCTGACATATCCACAATTAATTCTAGAGAAAAAATAAAATTTGTTGAGTGTTTTGTAAATAATATACAATCGTTGTTTTAAAATGTTTATCACAATGTACGTGGAGAGAAAATAAATATTAAATTTAAGGACAAAATGCGACAAAGCAAAATTTTTATTTAAAAAATTAAATTTAAATTTAATTAAAAAAATTTTTAAATTTAAATTTAAATTTAATTTTAAAAGAAATTAAATGCGCGCGTAAAATTTTACAGCCAATTGTTAGTTACAAAAAATTTCTTTTTGAAATTAACAAAGCTGTTAACTGCTTCAATTTTTATTATTCAAATTTTATTTGCTGAAAAAAATTTTCAAAAAAATTTTAATAACAAATTTTTAAAAACAATTTTTTTAGAATTTCTAAATTAAATTATTCAAAAATTCAAAACTAACTTGTTGTTAAACAAAAATTTATTATTTTTTTAAAAATATAATTTTAATGTAATAAAATTTAACTCTTTCAAAGATAAAATTTATTTCAATGAAATTTGACAAAACTTTTAACTGCTTCAATTTTTTTTAATATTTTCTGGAATTCAATTATCTTCAAAAAAGTTTGAATTACAATTTTTCAGAATTTTCTAAATTAAATTATTCATGAATTCAATAATTTTTGTTAAACAAATATTTAAAAACTTATTCTTATCTAATTTAATTGAAATTTCAAATAATTTAAATGTACGTTTTGAAATTAAATTATTTTTCAAAAATGAGAACTGAAATTCTTGAAATATTTTCTAAAATTTTAACTGAAATTCATTTTCAAATCAATTTTTATGAAAAAGTTGTCAGAAAATTCAATTATTTAAATACAAAACTAAATAAATGATTATTTCTAAAAATTGCAACTGTAAGTCTACTTATGGATTTTTTTTAAATTTTTAAAAGAAAGTTTATAGACTAAGATTTTGAATACATAATTTGATATTTTTTTCATACTTCGGATAAAATTTCCTCGCTTTACTTATTTCCCTGTCCTGTGAAAATCGTATTAATGTAAAAATTCCAGGGAAATTAATTTCACTAAAACACTAATCACTTTATTTACAAATTAATTGTCAAACTTTTAACATTAAAATTTGAGTAGTAAAACAATTTAGAATAAAAAAATACTCACTTCACGTGAGGAGGAAATTTAATTACCATTCTTGATATTTTATTCTACACTAAATTTTACTACTAAATTTTAAATTAAGTTTTTTTAAAGTTTAGTATTTTTGATATCAAAATTTCGCATTATCGTATTTTCTCTCCAAATTGTGAAATACTTTTACAAAATTTAACATTTATTTTCTCCCCGTGTTTGTTGATGTATAATGTATTCGAATTTAATTATTAAATTTAATTATCCGATTAGTTAAATTATCAGTTTACTATGTCTAATCAATTTTTTTCATACTCAACTGATTAATTGAACCGACAAATCGTAAAATTTAGTTACATTACCAATTTATGCCTTTCTGCAATCCTTCGGTTCAATTAAACACTCGACTGATTAATTAAACACTTGACTGCTTAATCAAGCAAATTAATCAAATTAATCAAATTAATGAAATTAATTAAATCAATTTACTGATCTATAAACTAGTCGGTAAATTAACAAAGAGAATAATCATTTAATTAATATTTAAATAAATTAATTGATTCTTCGTGGTGAAATATATTTGTTCTTGGTAAAAAGAAAAAGTGTTTGATATTTTTTTAGCTTTTGTGTAAAAAGCGGTTGTTTGTTTAAATATATATATATATATTTTTTAAATATCTGCGTTTATAGAAGTATGAAAGAATATGATAATGATAAACAGCGATAAGTACCGATGCTTCTTCGGCATGCACTACACATTACGTTACACGAAAAAAAAATGATCAAATTTACGCAAAGAACCGAGATTTGTGACACAATAACTATAACACGACTTTTATTTTATCTATATATTTATAGTGAAGGAATAATATTCTTTTTTTCACTTACTCGAGTACTTTATAAGTAGTTTGGTAATTTGTTTGCTGGCCAGGAATACCAAAAACTGCGAGTGGTCTCAGTGGAATATTTTCCTCAACTCCAGTCAGTCTTGGATCAGTTCCCATTTGATTCATTGTAGTGTCACTCATACCACTGGAAAATTTAGCGATATTTATTTATAATATTCATTATTTATTTAATTTAATTATTTAATTGATTGATTTAATCAATTAAATTTAATTGATTTAGAATTAATTTAATTCTATCGAATTTGTTTAAATTAAAAATATCTTTCTGCGGGAATTAATTTCATTGTTAATTAGTCTATCATTAATTTATTAATTCTTTAGCACCTGTTAAAATAATTAATGAAAATTTGAAATATTTAGTTATTCATTATTCGTGTACTAAAATTTAAAAATTGTTTAAAAAAACAATTTTTATATGTACGGGAAAAAAATTCTACCTTCCGATGTTGGGCACTACTTGATGGGATCTTGCAGTAACTTGATTTGTAGCATCGTGCTTTACTCTGCGTAAGGAAGCGTACGGCAAAAAGTCTATCGAACTAGTCGGTGAAGTCTGTGAGAGTAAAGAAAATCAATATTTTAAAAATTAAATTTTAATGAAAAACTAAATTAAATACAGCGTTACAATTTTGCTCGTAAAATACCTTAGGAATAGTGGAATTTGTTTTGAGCGACCTCGCTCTGTGAAAACTGTGATGACCTTTCTTCATACTCGACCACACGCTACCGAAAAGCGAGTGATTTCTCTGAAATATTACAATCGAATAAATAAAATCGAAGAAAATATAAAAAAAGAAGGAAAGCAATTTACAGTGAAGAAAAATTTCTAAATAATTAAATGAACTTTTTTTGTTTTTTCTTTTTTACCCTATGCGTTGGTTCAGGATTGTCATCGACTAGTTCTTCCAAATTTCCCGAAATTGCTCTCTTTAGCTCTGGACCAGCTTCGTGTAGAGTTCTCAAACCAGCCTGGAAAATTTTCAGTAAATTTTAATTTTATTACTATTACCATTAAAATAAAATTTTAAAATAATTTTTCTTTTTAAATATTTTTAATTTTAAAATTAATGTACTGTAAATCATTGAATTCTTGCAAAGTATATTTATCAAACAAAATTTAAAGAGAATAATCGAATTCCTTCGAATAATTTTTTTATTTATGAAAATTAAATTCTCGCAAAGAATTTTGTTAAAATTTTTTAAAATCCTAATTAAATTCTTTTGAAGGATTTCTTAAAATTTTTTTAAATTTATGGAGTTTTTTTTAAATAATTTTAATTGAAAATCTTAAAAGCAATTGAATTTTATTAAAATTGTATTAAAAATAATTAAATTCCTGAGAAAAATTTTATAATTCATAAAAATAATTTAATTACTGCGAAGAATTTTACTATTTATAAAAATAATTTAAATGTTTCGAAGAAATTATTAAAATTTTAGTAAATAATTGAATTATTGTTTTGGAGAATTTTATGGAAATATTTGAAAATAATTAAATTCTTTTGGAAAATTCAATTAAAGTTGTTTAAAAAATAATTGGATTTCTGTAAACAATTTTGTTAAAATTAAGTATATTCAAAATTATTGACTTCATCCAAAAAATGTTATTATTTTTTGAAAATAATTGAATTTTTTTCAATTTTTTTCACGAATATATTTAAAAATTGCATTGAAAGTAATTTAATTTTCATATAGAATTTCTTAAAAATATTTTAAGAATAATTGTTTTATTTTTAGAGAATTTTAAATTCTTGTTGAAATTAAGTTTCATGGAAATTTTTGAAAATATTTCAATTCTTTCGTGTAATTTTATTAAAATTGTATTAAAAACAATTTAATTTCTGCAAAGAATTTTAATATTTATAAAAATAATTGAATTATTTCGAAGAATTTATTAAAATTTTAGGAAATAATAGAATTTTATGGAAATATTTAAAAATATTTGAATTCTTCCGAGGAATTCAATTAAAATTGTTTTGAAAATAATTGAATTCTTGCAAAAAAATGTTACTATTTATAAAAATATATTATACTGTTTATTTATAAAAATAACTGAATTGTTTCGAAAGATTTATTAAAATTTTACAAAAATAATTGAATTATTTCGTGAAATTTTATAACGAATTAAGAGAAAAATTAAATTTTTCTTCGAAATTTAATTAAAAATAATTGAATTTTTGCAATGATTTTATTATTTAAAAAAATTATTGAATTGTTTAGAAAGATTTATTAAAATTTTAGAAAATAATTCAATTCTTTCGTGAAATTTTATTAAAATTTTGTTAAAAATAATTGAATTTTTACAAAAAAATTTACTATTTATAAAAATAATTGAATTCCTTCGAAGAATGTTATTATTTATATAAAAATAATTGAATGGAAATGAAAATTAAAATGAAAATTAAACTTAAATTAAAATTAAATTAGAATTAAACTTAAATTGAATAAAAATAAAAATTTATTTTACATATTATCATTTGGTTCCTAAATATATTTCTTCTTATCATTAATTTAATGTTTTTTATTAAAAATTTACCTGTAACGTAACGGCGTTATGACAATCTTTGTCCCCTTCCTTCATTTCAAGTTCCTTTCGTTTCTTAAATCGCCTAAAGTAGTCCTGAATTAGAAAAGTCGCGTAGAACTTTCCCACTGTGACTTCATCATCCACTGAAATTCATTTCATTTAAAGTAAATTCTCAAATTAATTATTAATCTTAAAAAAAAGAAGTAAACACATTTTTATTTATATATTTTCAACTCACCACCCGGCGGTGGAACGACTTGATCCAATAATTTTGGACTCGTCCTTTTCCAAATTTTTTTTATAACCGCTCGTAACTCTGCGTTACAATCGTCAATATTACCTTCGGTTTTTATTCGTAACGAGGTTCTAACTACAGCAAATAAAGTTGCATTAAAAAGAACAGTTCCGTCACTGTTCAATGGCATATTCATGGAAACTAATCTCTGTAAGAACGTTTTTTAATTAATTAAAATACTAAAGTAATTCATTAATTAAATTAATATTACTGTGAATGAATTTATATCGAAATTATAGTAAAATAACGGATTGGATACAAACTTTTTTGGAGAAATTTAAAAAGTGACTATTGAAATTTACCTTACAAGCTACTCTATGAGGGCACAATTTGCCAAAACCAAGTGGCGGGGAAATTTTTCTCAAGAGCGTGACAACGTCCAAATGTTTGATTCGTCCTTTTGCATCCGGATCGTATTCCGACCAGAGTCGAATAAATTCGTCTAAATGATGAGGTCCAAGAATTGACCAATCTCTAGTTAGATAATCGAAATTATCCATAATTACAGCCACGAAAAGATTGATAATCTAGAAAAATTAATAAAATTAATAACAAAATTAATAAATTTAGTAGAATTAATAATTATAAAATTATTTAAAGTAAAAATCTAAATTTCATCCTCTTTTTTCTTAATTTTAATGATTGAATACTTACGAGAAAGGAACAAAGAACATAGAAGGATATAAAATATGGAAACGCCATATCCGAACCGCAGGTATCCTTATCTTTATCCTCACTTTTCTTGTCACATTTCACTATATTGACTCGAGCTGAACAGTCCAGCATAATTTCTTGCCAAGCCTCGCCTGCAAATTTATTATTCATTAATAAACTCTAATTAAATTGACAAAAAGAACATCTCAATCCCTTCCTTCTTGCACTTCATTCCTTATAAATTAAAAATTAATTTTCTATTATTATTTCAATGAACTAATTTAAACAAATAATTTAATTACCCGTCGCTGATCGAAATAAAATAAGAACAGCTTGTGAGAATGTTTGAAAATTGTTGTTTCGATTAATGTGCGTCTCATCGTCGATGGCGATTCGTCCAAATATCTATTGGAGAAATAATAATCAAGAAAATATTTTAATTATTAATAATTATTTCATTATTCATATAAAAATATGAAAATTTATTTATACATATTTATTTATTTCTAATAAAAATAATTAGAATATAAAATTTAAATATTAAAATTTGAAAAAATTTTTAAAGAAAAGAAAAAAAGACTTTTTTTTACTTTTGACTCGATGTTTACTCTTTTCTTTTACTTTTTTTACTTCCTTACTCTAAAATTTTTCTGTCTTTTCTTTTTTCCCCAAAAAAACATAAAATGCAAAAAATAGTGGAAAAATTCAAAAATTGGAAAAATGAAGAAGCTTTTTTCTCACCTGCATTCCAATGACAGCGTAAATGAAGAACAGCATCACTATCAATAGAGCAACATAGGGAAGAGCTTGAAAAGATTTAATAAATGTCCAGAGTAAGGTTCTTATGCCCTCCCCACGACTGAGTAGCTTCACAAGTCGCATTACGCGAAAAAGTCGAAAAAAATTAATCGAAATGATACTCGAACCAGGCTGAAATTAAAAGCAAAATCTATTAATCGAAATTTATTTCTAAATGAAAATTAAATTAAATTTAAATTAGAAATTTATTAAAAATCCATATTATTTATTAATAAAAAGATAAAAATATTAAATATTAGGTACATTCTTATTTGAATTAAAAATTGAATTGAAATTTCCAAAAAATATTTCAAGGGAAAATTTGTAAAAATCTGCGTAGAAAAATATTTTTTCTTCTAAATTGTTTATAGTAAAATATTGTTGTGTTCTTCACGAAAATTTAATTTTTTGTTTTCAAATTTTCTACCATAAATTATTTTTATTAACATTAATATTTATTACTTTTGAAATTCAATTATATTCAAAAATTTTAATATAATTCAAGACAAAATTTCAATTATTTTCAAAAAATTTTCTTAGTTCAATGATTTTTAATATTCTACTATTTTAATTAAATTTTTCTAAAAGAATTCAATTATTAAACAAAAATTTTCATAAAATTATACACGAACATTCAATTATTTTTCAAAAAAAAAAAAAAATAATAATTCCACAGGAATTAAATTATTTAAAATAGAATTTTCATAAATTTTTTCAAAAAAATCAAATGTTTTAAAATTTATCATTAAATTCTTCCCAGTAATTCAATTATTTTCATAAATTTTAAACTTCTTTTCAGGGATTTAATTATTTTCATAAATAATAAAATCATTCGGAGGAAGTCAATTATTTTCATATATAGCAATATTCATTACAAGAATTCAATTATTTTTAAAAGTAATAAAATTGAAATATTATCAAAAATTTTAATAATATTCATTGCAAAATTTCAATTATTTTCAAAAATTTTTCTTAATTCAATAATTTCTATATCAATTATTTTAATAAAATTTCCTAAAAGAATTCAATTATTTAGAAACAATTGTGACAAAATTCTACATGAATATTCAATTATTTTCTAAAATAATGGAAATTTCACAGGAATTCAATTATTAAAAATAGAATTTGCATACATTTTTTCGAAAAAAATCAATTGTCTGAAACTTTTTTATAAAATTTTTCGCAATAATTCAATTATTTCCATAAATAATAAAATTCATTGTAAAATTTCAATCACTTTTAATACAATTTTAATCGAATTCCTCGAAAAATGTAATTGTTCTTAAAAATTTTATTAATACTCGTCAAAACAATTCAATTATTTAAAAATTTATTATAAAAATTCTTTATAAGAATTCAATTTTGAGAAATATTCAATTATTTAATAAATTATTTATTTTTGTACGTTAATAATTGAATTCTCGTAGAATTTTCTTCTGAAAAATTGATTTTAAAAATTAATTTCAGTTAAGGTTTTAGATAATAATTGAATTTTGGAGAATTTACTAATAATTGCATTTTTTAGAAATAATTGAATTTGTAATTAGGTATATTGTAAAGGTTTCAAATAAAAATCTTTGAAAATCTGAATTTTTTATACTTTTAATTAAAAAAATTCTATGAAACTAATTTTCTTCAAAAAGCTTAAGCGAAATTTTTAAAAATTATTTCAAGTTTTCATTTTCTAATGTATATTTAATTGAAGAATTTCCGAATAATCGAAATTTCACGTAAAATTGAAATGTAAACAAATGGATTTGATAATTCTCAAGAAGAACTTTTTCAAAAAATAATTTTTTACAGTTACAGATTATCTAATCATTTTTTAGAATGAATCAGAATATTCTTTAGAGTCAGGAAAAAAGTGAAAATTTTGTCTGAAAATCAGGGCAATGTCAGGGATAAACAAAATTAAATTTTTGTGGCAACCCTGATAAATTTCAAATTTAGGTATAAATAAAAATTACAATAACTTACATTCACTTCGGAATAAACAATATCGATGAAACTTCCCAGAACAATAATAAAATCGAAAACATTCCAGGCGTCTCCAAAATAATTCTGTAAGGAAAATTAATATTTAGTTGAAATAAACCAAAAAAATACATTTTTTTTTTTTTGCTTTTCTTCTCTTGATTTGGAAAAAATCAGAAACATACCTTAAATCGAAAGGCGGCAAGTTTGAAAACAAATTCAAGAGCAAATACTGCGGTGAAAATCATATTCAAAACGTCGAGGGCCTTTGTATAGAAATCCGGTTGATTGTAGAATTTCATTGCCAAAGTTACAGTGTTTATCATAATTAAAATAAATATTGTATACTCGAAGGGCTGGGATGTTACAAACCACCACACTTTGTATTGAATTCGATGCTTTGGAATATAGCGTCTCACTGGTTTCGCTTTCAAAGCAAATTCAATGCAATTTCGCTGAAACATTTAACAATAAAACTTAAACCAATATCCGTGTTTACCTCGAATTTCAACTATCAGATTAAATTCGAAATTATGAAAATTAAACATAAAAGCAGCCTATTTTATTCATAACTAATAATTATTACTGAATTATTATTAATTAAGACATTTATTTATTTATTAAGATATTAATGATTATAAGTAATAAATTATTAATTATTAATGTCTTAAATACTTTTTGAATCAACTCACTTGATTTTTATCGAGTTCACAATTTTTGTACTCCTGTTCTCCTTCATTTTGAAATGTTACAATAACGAAACCCACGAAGATGTTGACCATAAAAAACGCAATAATAATAATGTATATAATATAGTAAGTAGCAACTATTGGACGAAAATTGTGAATTGGTCCATAATCTTCTCTATTCGAGTCAATTGAATCGTACAATAATCTGAAATAAATAAAACAAAAGATTACAATCAAATCTAATTAAAATTCTTTTCTAGTGAAAAAAATTTTTTTTTCCTAAAATAAAAGATAACAAAATCCTTATCGAATCTAGAAAAAAAAAGAAATATTCAAATTCATAAGAAAATTCTTTTAATTTAGAAAATTGTGAAAAATTTTAGTTTCTAATTAAAAATAAATTGTAATTCTTCAAACCAAAAATGTTTTCATATAAACTATTAATTTTTAAATAAAGAAAAATGGAAATGAAATAGAAGAATTTTACAATTTTGACCCGGAAAATAAATAAAAGGAAAAATTGAAACAAATTTAAATTAAAATCATTTTCTAGTGAATTTTTCCCTTCTCTAATGAAATTTTTCGAATCTAGAAAAATATTTTCAAATATTCTCGCAAACTATTCGAAACAAATTAATAGTTAAAATCATTTTCTCCTGAATATTTTTCTCCTTTTTTCTAATAAAATTTTTCAAATCCAGAAAAGTATTTTCAAAATTAAGAAAAATTCTTATAGAAAAATTATTTCAATTTAGAAAAAAAGTGAAAAATTGTGAATATATAATTAAAAATAAATTCTAATTCTTCAATTAAAAATATTTACAGAAAATATTAATTTTTAACTGTAAACAATGAAAATTAAAAGTATTTTACAATTTTATTCGGGAAATAAAAAAGCAAAAAATAGGAATGAAATTTATAATTAAAAACCTTTTTCCAGTGAATATTTTTCTTTTCTTTTTCAATAAAAATTTGCAAATCCAGAAAAATATTCTCAAATTTCTGAACAATTCTTTTAATTAGGAAAATAGTGGAAAAGTAAAAAAGTAGAATCAAATTTATAATTTAAATCCTTTTCCAGTGAATTTTTTTTCTTTTCTTTTTCAAAGAAACTTTTTGAATCCAGAAAAATATTTTCAAATTCATAAAAAAATTCTTTTAATTTAAAAAATAGTGAAAAAAGTTGCATGTTTAATTGAAAAATAAATTCTACTTCTAAATTATTATTATTTTTCATAAACTATTAATATTTTAATTTAAACAAATAAATAAATATAAAAAATAAAAATTAAGTACCATTCCACTATTTTACTCGGTAAATAAATAAAATGAAAAATAAAATCTAATTTATAATTAAAATCTTGTTATAGTGAATATTTTTCTATTTTTCTTATGATTAACATTTTTCGGATCCAGGCAATTTTTTTCAAATTCATAAAAAATTCTTTTCATTTAATAAATAATCAAAAAGTAAAAAATCAAATTTATTATTGAAATCCTTTTTTAGTGAATTTTTTCTTTTCTTTTACAATGAAAATTTGCAAATCCAGAAAAATATTCTCAAATTTATAAAAAATTCCTTTTATTTAGAAAATAGGGGAATTTTTTTAATGAATTTAACCTGAGAAATAAATAGAACAAAAAATATAATTAAATTCATAATTTAAATCTTCCTCCAGTGAATATTTTTCTTTATCTTCTAATAAAATTTTTCGGATCTAGAAAAATATTTTCTCATTTATAAAAAAATTCTTTGAATTTAAAAAATAGTGAAAAAGTGAAGAAAATAAAATACAAATCCTTTTCTAGTGAAATTTTTTCTTTTCATTTTTAATGAGATTTTTTGAATCCAGTAAAATATTTTCAAATTCATAATAAATCCTTTTAATCTAGAAAAATCATTTTGCTTTAAAAGAATTCTTTTAATTTAGAAAACAGTGAAAAATTCTCAATATATTATTAAAAATAAATTCCAGTTCTTCAAACTAGAAATATTTTCACAAATTATTAATTTTTCGAACACAAAAAGAAAATGAAAATAAAATAGAAAAATTTTTCATTTTTACCCGGGCCATCCCTCAAATGTGGAAACAGTGAAGAGTGTTAGCATTGCTTTAGCGACATCATCAAAATGAAAACGATGTTTCGTCCATTCTCTTTCCACCACTTTAGGCCTGTCAATATTTCCATCATCGTATATTATGTAAGTGCCTCTGAAAAAAGAGTGAAAAAAAATTTTTAATTACAAAATCAATAACGTCACTAAAAGTCCATTAAACAAAATTTTTTTTTTTGTAAAACTTACTGGCATTCAGCTTCTGTCATTTTTGATCCATCATTGCATTTAAAAAATTTCCCCTAGATTGTAAAAATGAAAAATTCAATATTAACAATTTTTTTTGTAATTAAACGGTAGAAAAAAATTTATTTTTGAAATATTGCCAAAAAAAAAATGGTAGACAATATTGACACAATGATGTTAATTATAATATCCTGGCAGAAAGCTACAATATTAAAGAATAGCAAGAATACGAGCAAAGTAAAGTGTAAACGAAATTCAAAAATAAAAACATTCCTTCCGGCGTGCATAAAAGTGCAATGCGGTATGCAACTTGGTGTCGTCGATCGATCGTCTCGACGATATTTTTTTACATTCAAATATACAATATTTAAGCTGTATCTTTTTTTTGTACAATATTTTTTTTATTCTACCGGTGATTTTTTCCATCCTCGTTCCTAATTTACAAAAACGTTCCTTCATCGCCTATTTTTTCATTTTTTTCCTTCTCAAATTTATATCAACTTTCTATATTTTCTTCAATTGAAACTAAAAGGTGTTCAACTTTTTGAAATTCAATTTTCATTCATTTTTTTACTTTCTTTTCAATTTTACTGATGTACAAAGTTTGCATTTTTTCAAAACTGAAAAAGTTTTCTAATAATAAAATATTACTTATTGCGACAATTTATTACAATTTTAGAAATAAAAATTATTCTCTTTTAATATCATTTTTCAATTCGATTTCGAAAAGCAAAAAACAGCAATAAAAGAAAAATGTAAATAAAATTTTTTTTTTTAATTTAAAAAATGTAAGCTTTGCAAACAGTTAATTAATTTTGAATAATTATTATTTTTGACGAAATCATCAATAAGTGGTGTGGAGAAAATCTCAAAAATGTGTAATTTTATTATAATGCAGATATTTTTTCTAAAAAAAAGGCACATAATTATAAATTAACCAGTTTTTTAAATTACATTTATTAAAAATAAATGTTTATAATAAATAAGTAAGTAGAGAAGAGTCGCGAATGCGAAATAAAAATAATAAATTAAAAAAAACATGCAAAATTCTTTGAATATAAAAGCATATTATTTATATAAATCGTTTCCGTGTGTTAGACAGTTTTTATTTATATTCACGATTAAAAGGCAAAATTTAATCATGCTCAGTACAAAACCCTTTGTTGCAAATTCTACAATTTATAAGAAATTTAATTAAAATTTTTTTTCGAATTTTACATATTTGTTTAGAAATTAATTCTATATTGTGAATAAATAAATAATGTTTATTTATAAATAAGTTAATATATAATATGTATAAACATATTTATAGATAAATATTTACTGTATTTATTATTATTTTTATTATTTTTACTATATTTATTATTACTATTGTAATTATTTAATTTATTATTATAAATAATATTATAAACAATAAATATTAATATAGTGCATTAGTAAAAAAATTATTATTCATAAATAAATAAGTAAATATATATAAATAAATAAATATTTATAAATTAATAAATATAATAATATATAAAAAAAAAATAAATAATAAAATGAATTAATACCATACGTAGTAATGGCATAATAATAATTTTTACAATAAAATAATTATTTATCTAGTAACTATTAATTAATAGCAGTGAAGTAATGGCTATTAATTATTTATATAAAATGTAATAAAAATATTTCTATCTAACTCTATGAAAAAATGTCACTATAACGTATTTTTTTACAAATATGTATATAATTGTCAATATACATGCATTTTAAACATTTTTAATTAACATTTATTAATTATAAAGTTACTAATAATTAGTAGATAGTTACTAATTTAATAATTTTTAATTTAGTAGTTGATAACAAATTTAATAATTATTACTAATTATCGATAAAATAGCTAATTATTAAATGAATATTATTAATTACTAATTTAATATTACATTGTAAATTTGAATTAGTAAAAATATTTACTAATTGGAATTAGTGACGGAATTTTTGCTTTTGAATTGGTAAATTTTACTAAAAAATTAGTTAATTATTACTATTTTATTAGTAACATTTTTTATTTATTTATTCTAAATAAAAAATAAATAAATAAATAAAAAATTTACTAATTCAGAAGCAAAAATTAGTCACTGATTCAAATTAGTAAACTTTTTTAGTAATTCAAATTTAGAGAGTTTAATTAACAATCTAACAGTTATTAATTTAGTAGTTAATTACTAATTGATTTATTATTAATTAATCATTAATTAATTAACTAATTGGATAATTCTTAATTTAGTACTTGATTACTAATTTAATAATTATTAATTTAGTACTTGATTACTAATTAAATAATTAGTAATTTAGTAGTTAATTACCAATTTAACCTTTTTTTCTAATTTATCAGTTAAATTACTAATTTCATAATTATTAACTGAATACTCAATTATTAATTGAAATCAACAATTAATTATTTAATTTATATTTTACCTGAACTAAATTATTGAATATTAATAATTAATTTATTTTTAAAAAAATCTACTCCACTAAATTGTTACAAAAATCTAAATAGTTCAATAATTTTATAAATTAATGAAAACTAACTACATAACTGATTTTTTTTACAATGGAAATTTCTATGAATTTTATTTCTAGAAACTCCAATATTTGAATATATAATAATGATATGGATAATAATATCCCTGACTAAATTATTAATCCAGATAGTTTTGAAATTTAACAAAAGACAATCAATTATTCAACTAAATTATTTTGAGAATTATATTTACTAAATTGAGTAATAAATAAATAAATAAATAAATAAATAAATAAATAAAATTTTACAATTATTTAAATATTTTATTATTGAAAATTTAATTAATTTATTATTAATTATTAAATGAATAAATAAAATAAATTATTATTTTTATTATTATTATTAAAAAAACGCCTCATTTTTTACGAAAATGTAAAAATTAATTACAGTAAAAAGTTTAATGGCAAAAATAAATAATAATAAAAAAAATAAATTCGAAAAAATGAATTAAAAATATGTTAATTATGTAAAATGGTTGAAATTATAGAAATAAGGATATAAATATATATGTATTTCTTTGACATAAAATATTTTACGGGGAAAAATTGATTTACCAATATAGCCTCTAATGGCATATATATTTTAAAAGCAGTATATTATTCAATATTTGAAACGTATAGATACGAAACATTTTCCTGACGTTTCTGAATAGTGTGGGTTGTGAATTAATTTTCCAATATTGGATTTGTGGTTACAACACATTAACATAAGGACATCATGCAACCATGAAATTACAGGCACAAACATTCACGACGGTAAAATACCATTCACATAATATTATATGTATGTATTTATATCTACATGTAATAAAAGGATAATGCATGCTTGAAAATTTTATAATACATATTTCATGCTCTTTTAATTTACACACACTCACACAAACAAACAATAAACTAATAGTGTAGGTATATAATTATTAATTCAAAAGTTTTCATTTTAATATAACTGTAAAATTTTTATTTACTTATTTTACTTTGTCAAAAGAAATTATTTCTGTTAATTACAAAAATTATTTTCTCCTTGTATAAATTTTCCTTGTCCGAAGGAATAAAATTTTTTTTTTTTTTAAATTATTAATTAAGTATTAATAAATTAATATTAATAATTATTCATTTTCAAGTCAATTTAATTTAAATTTACAAAAAGTTTTAAACATTTTTTTTCTTATTCAGAAAAATAAAAATATATTAAACACTTGAAAGAAAAATAAATATATTAGTTAATAAAATAAATTAAATAGTATTTATATTTTAATAATAAAATAATTGCTCGTAATAAACGTCGTTCAATCATAAAATTAGTGAAATGAATATAATATAAAAAATAATTAAAAAAACTATTTAATTTTAATAATTAATAATTTAATTTATTTAAATAACTATTAAATATTTTTAAAATCAAAATGAAAATGAAAATTTAATAATGAATCAAACAGTAAATTTGAGTAATTATTGACAACAATAAATTAAATTGTCAATTAAAGTGACTGACGATTTATATTTAAATAATTTATTGGAATAAATTGTGAAATGAAATAGTTAACCATTGAATTGAATTAAAGCAATAAATAAACTTTTATTTGATACGAAGAATCGATTAGCTTGATTATTATCAAATAAACATTTATTTGTGACAATCAATTATTTAATCAACTGATGAGAATAAAAAATAAGTTTTTTAATTATTACTCGAATAAAATGAAGTTAACAAAATAATTTTTCTAAAAATTTGAAACTTTCAGAAAAAAATTATTGAATTAAAGAATATTGCGATTAATTATTTTACGTTTTTTTCATCAAAATAAATATTGTTTTTATAAATAAAGTAGTTAAAATTAAATCAAATTAAATTGTATCGAATTTTTGTTTTTCCATTTTTCCTTAAATTAAATTAGCTAATCGAAGAAAAAAAAATTTAATTTTTAATGAAAGTGTTAATATATTTACAAACACAAGTAGATAACAATTTATGTAATTGCAGTGTCATTGAATAGAGTGCTTTCTATTGAAAATGAAAAAAATTGTTCCCTATTTCTGAAATGAACATTTTTACCAAACAAAAATCAATATTCGAGTTTACTTAAAAACATCATTTCGTTATTAAAGTATATTTAAACGAAACTAAACCATTATTTATTTATTTAATTATTTAAATAATAGTATGATATCAAATTATTTTCAAACAATTAATTCCTAATAGAATTTTTCTCATAGGTAAAAAAATATTAATGACAAAAAATACACAAAAAAATACTAATGAAATTAGATAAAAAATTTTTAATGCCAAAAAATATTTACGAACAGAAAAATACTAATGAAAATAATTTAGTACTGTTTTTATTAATATTAAAAAACTAAAATAATAAAATGTTATTAAAAAAATATTATTTTTAATAATATATTAATAAAAATTAATAATTAATATATTATTAATAAGAAAATAAAATTTTACTAAAATTTGCTAATAGATAAAAAATTTTTGATTAGAAAAACATTCACGAAAAAATAAAAATGTTAAAAAATTTAAATTTAAATAATAATGAAAAACAAAAATAAAATAAAAAGCTGTCGCTTTTTATTTTATTTTTGTTTTTCATTATTATTTTAACATTATTCCAAAATTAAAAAATTTTTCTTCGAATAATTCATAACAGGAAGCACTCTTTGGTATTAATAATTTATCATTTTTTTTTTTTTTTTTTTTTGAAAATTACTCTGTCTTGATTTATAACACCAAAATTAAGGGAAGCACACACAGGATAAAGATGAAGATTATAGTATTACGAGCTTATATAGGATACAATATGTAGGGCGGAAGTGAGCTGTTCTCTGAGATGTCTCCGAAGTTTTTATATCCACAGAATTTTCAAAATTCATTCATTACAAAAAAAACATGCAAGATAATATTAAAAAAAATTGCTTCGAAAAATATTTCCTTATTAAAAAAAAAAGAAGAAATAATTAAAATTGAAATAGAAAATAAATATTAACCATATATACAATATAATAATCTGAAGAAAAGTAGTTAGGTCACAAATATTTTTTTCCACGATAAACTCAAAATGATAAAAGAAAAATGCTATAAACAAAAATTCTGAATAATAATTAAACTGATAAAATAAATGAAGAAAAATAATAAAGTGATAAAAGTATGTAAATATAATTATAAAAATAATTAGACGATTAAAGTACTTGATAAAAATCATAAAAAACGAAAAGGAACTTCTGGATAGTAATTAACAAAAATAAATTATAAAACAAAAAATAAATTATAAAACAAAAAATAAATAATAAACGAAAATAATAATTAACAAAAAATTATAAATTTAATAGAAAATTACAAATTTAACAAAAATAAATTATGTAAAATTAAAAAAAGTAAAAAATTGATAAAAAAAAATCATAAAGTTAACAAAAATTATAAAATTATCAAAAAAAATTATGTAAAATTAACAAAAAGCATAAAATTACACTGGAAAAAAATTTATTTGATTCAAATTGTCAAATAAATATTTATTCGAATAAAATAATTTTTTATCAAATCAATAAAATGGTATTTCCTTCAAATACTGAATTTATTGGTTCAAATACAATTTGATTTAAATAAAAATTATTTGATTCAAGTAAATATTTGTTTGATAATAGACAATTTATTACTATTATTTGAATCAAATAAACTTTTTCAGTTTAATAAAAAATCATAAATTTAACAAAAAATAGAAACTTAATAAAAAAATTAACAAAAAATAGAAAATTAATAAAAGAAATTAACAAAAAATAGAAAATTAATAAAAGAAATTAACAAAAAATAGAAAATTAATAAAAAAAATCGTAATATTAAAAAAAATTATAATTTACAGAAATCATAATTTAATAAAGAAAAGAAAGAAAAGAAAAATGAAAGAACAAAAAAATTATAAATTTAAAACAGTTGAAAATTAAATAATCCCTTTTTTCCACTTTACATTAATTATGATAAAAAGTCAATTAATAAACGTGCCTAGTTTACAAGTTAATCAGCTAACATAAAGCATTTTTGTTTTCACGCTTATTTCAAACTTTGTGTAAAAATAATATTTAAGCTTCATGTAAAATTACCAGTAAACTTTAAAGTTTAAATAAGCTCATAAAAAACTTAATCTTCTTAAGGGCATTTGAACCTTGATGACGTTACAGATTGTGCAAAGCATGTGTGACGTCATCAAGGTTCAAATGCCCTTAAGGAAAAAAAAACATTTTCTTTCTACTTTTCTCAAGTTTATTAAAGTGTATTTATATACAAAAAACTAACAAATGAAAATGCAGAAAGAATACTTGTCATTTATAATCAAAAAAAGTTTTCTTTTTTCCTCTTTTTTTTCTCTCCAGAATATTCTCTACATAATAATATGAGAAATTATGAATCTACTTGTATGATAAATTTTCTAAAACTTCGTAGACAACTCGTGCGTTATATATATAATATGAAATCATAAATTTAGTCATGTCAACGTGCATGTTTCCGCTTTTACCGGTTTTTTGAAAGAATAAAAAAAATATGCAAAGAAAAAAAATATATACATGTACATATATAAATAAATATTTATATACATATGTATATAAATGAGAACCAAAATTGAAAAAGATGATCAAGATTGTCATTTATCAGAAAATATTATTTTAAACGATTTTTTATAGACAGTTTCAGCATTTTTTAAATTTATCTTTTAACAGAAATAAAGAGAATTTTTGTTTTTATACTTTTTTTATTCTATTTTATATTTATTTTTATTTCTTATTTAATTATATTTTAAAAATGCCATTTTTTGCTTTTTTTATTTTATTGTATTTTCTCTGTTTATTTTTTTAAATTAAGATGTTTTTTTACTGAAGCTAAATATATTTAATTAAAAATATTTAATTACAGTAAACAGATTTAAATATTATGAACAATTTATTATAATAAACAATAATATAAAAATTTATTATAATTAATTAATTAATATTATTATTATTTTTTCGTATTATTATTATTATTATTATTATTATTATTATTATTATTATTATTATTATTATTATTATTATTATTATTATTATTATACTTTATAATAATTTTGTTATAATTCTTTTCCTTTATTAATATTAGATTATTTATTATTGTTTAATTATTATTATTACTATTTGATTAAAATTTTATATTAAAAAATCCGAAACATTTTGCTATAATTTTTTTGTTTTTCAATTAGCCAATTTTTATAATTAACAATAATTATAGTTAAGAGACAAAAATATTTTTAATCAAAGAATATTTTTCAGTTATGACTTTCGCTATTCTAGGGAAATTTATCGCTATTCCAAGTGAAGCTTTTTTTCTTGCAGTTACAATATTAAAAAAGGAAATATTAATTATAATAGAAAATTGATAATTTTATGATAATTTTAATATTATATTTTTAAAATACATTTGATTATAATCAAAAAATTGTTAATTTTAACTATAATAAAAAATTAATTTTACTTGTTAACAAAAAAGTAATTAATTAGTTAATTAGTCAATTAATCTATTAATAATTAATTAGTCCATTAATTTAATTAAATAGTCAATTAATGAATTAGTAATTAACTAACCAATTAATTAAATTAACTATAGTCAATTAGTCAATTAATAATTATCTAACCAATTAATTTAATTAGTCAATCAATAAATTAATAATTAATTTGCCAATTAATTTAATTAAATAGTTAATTTAATTAATTGGTCAGTTAAATACTAATGAATTGACTATTTAATTAAATTAATGGACTAATTAATAATTATGTAACTAATTAATTTAATTCATTAGTCAATCAATAAATTAATAATTCATTTGTCAATTAATTTAATTAAATAGTCAAGTATTTAATTAATACATTAATTTAATTAGTTAGTCAATTAATCAGTTAATAATTAACTAACCAATTAATTTCATTAATTGGTCAATTTATCAGTTAATAATTAATTAGAAAATTAATTTAATTACCTAGTCTATTAATTAATTAATTAATTAATAATTAATTAATTAGTCCGTTAATTTTATTATTTAGTTTTTTTAATTAATTTTAGTTTCAATTCCAATTAGAAAAAATGTCCATTTTTTAATAATTGTTTAAAATAAATTTTTCCAAAATTAAAAATGAATTAAACTTGAGCATCTTTAGTATTTTTGATTCTTTTTTTTTTTTTTTTTTTTTTGAAATTTAGAATTTTTGAGATAAGTATAAGTACAATTATCAGCATCATCTAACTGGACCTTTACCTTGAACAGCTGTACCCCGATAACAGCAAACATGAACTGTAGGAGATAGGTGACCAACATAATGTTGCCAATCGTTTTAATGGCGACAATCACACACTTGACTACGTACTTCACGTAGTTCAGGTCAGGGCAGGTGAGCAGGGCGAACGAGCAGAGCAGGGTGCACACGGGTCGATAAGAGTAATAGAAACAAGAAAAAAAAAGAAAAAAAAAGAAAAAGAAAAAACAGCATAGCATTAATTAAAAGGGCACTCTTCCATTCCTACAGGGGTCTGAGTATTATGAGTTTAAGGACTGACTTGTTAAGAATTTTTTCCGGGTACACTTGGAATTCATATAATAAATTTACCAAAGAAATTTATGACACTTTTCTTTTCGGTATTTCGGAATATTTTACATTTTTTTTCTTTATATTTATACTTTTTGTTATTTGGAATTTTTGAAAATATTTATTTTTGCTTTTACTAAAATTATTATTTAAAAAATTACTAAAATTCTTTTCCACGTAAACAAAATTTATTCAAAACTTTGCCTAAATAATTTTCTTCAATTTCAATCAATTTTGGGTATTTTATTTTCAAAAAATAAAAATTTGGATGAGGAGAATTAAATTCAAGCAACAATTTACAAAGAAATTTCTAAATTTTGCACCCAGAGAAATATTTTTATTCGCGTCAAATTAAATTTGAATCCGCTCCAGAAAAAATTTATTTGAATGAAATAAACTTTATTTGGTTCAAATAAAAAAATTTATTTCCTCGAAAAAAAAATGATTTGAATCAAAGAAACTTTATTTGGTTCAAATAAAAATTTTACTCGAGTCAAATAATCTTTATTTGTTTAAAATAAAAATTATATTTCCGCTCCGGAAAAAATTAAGAGTCCAATAAACTTTATTTGATTTAAATAAACATTTTATTTACGCTTAAATAATTTATTTGAGTTAAATGAACTTTATTTTGTTCAAATAGAAATTTAATTCCTTCAAAAAAAATTTTTTACGACAAATAAAATTTTCTTTTAAAACAATTATAAAAATTTAAGTTGATTATGAAAGAAATAATCGAAAATATTCTCAAGAATACAAAAAAGTCTTAGGTATTAAAAAAATAAAAAAATTCCTAAAAATCTTCTCAAAGAAAATTATTGAAAATTCTCAAAAGAATAAAATTATTCCTATTATTAACTAATATACAATTAAATAAAAAAAAAAAAAAATAGTTCTATTATAATTTAAAAAAGTGTCAAATATTTCCAAGGAAAATTTCTATAGATTCTCTTAGGGAATGAGTTATTACTGGATCTTGAGGTACACTTAAGAGAAAGTTGGACAATATATTTCTGCAGTTTGAACTCCTTTATCTAGTTTCCTCCTTATTTTCTTTTCAGTTCGTCTTTTACTCTGGCTTGTAAAAACTTTTACCCTTGATTTTACACATTATTTTATTTATTTCTTTGGTTTCTTCGTTTTTGTTTTTTTTTCTTCATCTTGTTTTTCTACTTTTCTTTTTCGTCGAGTCCTGATTTAAGAACTAAGCCCTCGCCATCCATCCAACCCATCAGTACACTGTTACTTTTTATTTCTTTATTTATTTCTTTTTTATTTCAATGCACCTAAAGGTTCCAATTTTTCAACATTTTATTTATACAATTACTAATTTAGTAAATTTTCTAGAAAAAGAATTTCTTTATTTCGAACTTTGTCATCTTCTCAAATACTTTTCCTTTACTTTATTTTTTTTCTCTGATAATAATTATTATTTTTTTTCCGTTGGAAATAAAAATCTTCTTAGAGAAAAAATTAAGAAACTTTTGATAAATTTCCAAATAATTAAAAATACTATTGGGATTTTAATATTTTGCACCCAGAAAAAAATATTTTGACTCAGAGTCTTCTAAATTATTTATTTGTTGAAAATATTTTTTATTTGATACAAATAAAAATTTTATTTACACTCAAACAAGATTTCGGTTCAAATAAATTTAATTTGGTTCAAATAAAACTTTTATTTGTGTTGCTAAATAAAATTTATATTTAATATAAATAAATAATTAAGTGGACTCTGTGACTTTTATTTGACTCAAATAAATTATATTTGATTCAAATAAATATTTCTCTGGGTGTAAAAAGAATTTTTAAAAATGTAACACTAAATATTTCTTAGAGACGAAAAAATTAATTTCCAAAAATATAACACTAAATATTTCTCAGAGACGGAAGAAATTAATTTTTAAAATGAATTCAACTCTAAATTCATTAGCGAAAATCTTTTTTAAACAGCTTAATTTTTTTTTCGATTGCAATTGAATATGCATTTTATAAAAATTTCCGTTTCATATAATAAAACTTTGTGGTGGAAAAAAAATTTTTTGTTCATACATATAAGGGAAACTTATAATTAAAATACGCTGATCTATACGATATTTTGTTGAAACGTTTACATAGTGTATCTGCATGTGTTTAATAATTTTTTTTTTCTAAAAAAAAACAACAGTCTAATTACTAACTAGCGACGAATTAAAAACTATATGTATATAATTATCATTTCCTCTCTATGAGCATAAAGTTCTAACTAAGACACACTTTTAACTAGAACACCATTGATTTCAACTATAAAACACGACTATATTATTATTAATCACCAAAAATTATTATCACCCTATAATATAAATAAAAAGAAGCAATCAAAATAAATAATAATTTTCTAAAATACTCTATATAAACAATATTCATATAATTATTTATATAAATATTATAAATTTTTTTTTTCGTATTGGATTTTTTCTGTTTTTGTTTCTTCTTCTATCTGAAACAATTTGCAGATATTTTTTTGCCCTCATTTTAAAAAATCATTTTTAAAACTTTACACGTAGTTGAAAAAAAGTTCGACACACATTATTTATAAAGGCGAGAATTATTAATTTCTTTCTGAACTGGTTTTTTGTACTGAACAAATATTGCTTCGAATATTTGTGGTCTTCGAAAAGAAATCCATAAATGGATATTATAACGAAAAATAAATTAAAATGGGAAATATAATATTAAAGAAGAGTCTGCGAATGAGATTCTTGTATATGTGGAAAAAACAATTTTCCTTTTCGTACTTTGAAAAATAAATGAAATTACTCCATGAAAAATAGTTAAATGTAAAATATTGAAAAAAAATTGTAAATCAAATTCATTTAAACTCCTCTTTTTTGACTTAAAAAAATTTTTTTTATTTTTTTGTTAAATTTAATAAAATAAATTTTTACACCCAGAGAAAGATTTTATTTAAACCAAATATAATTTATTTGAGTTAAATAAAAGTATATTTGTCTCAGAGCCTACTGAGCTTTTTATTAATTGTTTCAAAAAAAAAAAAATTTTAATTGGATCAAGTAAATTTTTTTGGGCCGAAATTAAATTTTTACTTGAGCCAAATAGTTTATTTGCACCAAATAATATTTATTTGAACCAAATAAAGTATATTCGATTCAAAAAAAATTTTTTGAATGTAAATAAAATTTTTATTTGAATCAAAAAAGTTTATTGTACTCAAATTTTTTTTGGGAGGAAATAAAATTTTTATTCCAACCAAATAAAGTTTATTTGAACCAACAAAATTCATTTGAACCTAAAAAAGTTTATTTGATCCCAATAAAATTTAATTTGAACCAAAAAAAATTTATTTCATCCAAGTAAAGTTTATTTACCTCAAACAAATTTTTATGGAGGAAATAAAAGTTTAATTTGAATCAAATAAAGTTTATTCAAACCAAATAAAGTTTTATTTTAACCACATAAAGTTTATTCGACTAAAATAAATCTTTTTTGAGTGTAAATAAAATTTTTATCCGAACCAAATAAAGTTTATTTGACTCAAATACAATTATATTTGAAGAAATAAAATTTATTTGAGCCAAATAAAGTTTACTCGACTCAAACAATATTTTTTAAATGGAAATAAAATTTTTATTTGAACCAAATAAAGTTTATTCGAACCAAATAAAGTTTATTTGAACAAAATAAAGTTTATTTGACCCGAATAAAATTTTATTTGAACCAAAAAAATTTATTTCATCCAAGTAAAGTTTATTTAACTCAAATAAATTTTTTGGCGAACATAAAATTTTGATTTGAAGCAAATAAAGTTGATTTAAACCAAATAAAGTTAATTTGACTTAAATAAAATTTAATTTGAAACAAGTACAATTTTATTTGAACCAACAAAATTTATTTATACCAAATAAAGTTTAATGGACCCAAATTGTTGTGGGTGGAAATAAAATTTTTATTTGAACCAAATTAAATTTATTTAAACAAACGAAAATTTCATTTGTACCAAAAGTTTAATTTATTTGAACCGAATAAACTTTTATTTAAATCAAATTAAATTTTTTTGTACTAAATAAAATTTATTTGACCCAAAAAAAATTATTCAACCCGAATAAAATTGATTTGAACCAAAAAAAAAAATAATTTACTTAAAAAATTGTCTAGTTAGCTCTGAATTAAATATACATTTTTCCCAGGCATATTAACAAAACAAAAATATAAAAAATAAATAAACAAAAAAAAAATTACCAGAAAGAAGATGAAATTCGTTTATGTTTCTGGACAGAGAGATGATTTTTGAATTTCGTTTCGCACTGTACTATTTTTTTTTGTTTTTTAATGAAATAATGGGACTATAATTGAGAATAGTTGGTAATAGTCAAAATAGTCTCTTGTTAATAGCAGCACACCACTGTAACGCTCAGCTGGCAAAGCATGCAATCTGATGGCATCCTTCTACGAAGAGGAGCCTCAATCACGAAGCCTTGTTTTGTTTCTCAGCTCATTCACACGCGACAGGCTAGGTGGTTGAAACAAAGAGAATGTGGGTGACAAAAGGGATGTGTGATTGTTTCAGAGAAAAACAGAGAGTTGTGACGTTTAAAGTACTTTCAAGTTGCTTCTTCCAAGCGTAAAACAATCTACAATTATTGTATATAATGAAAGAAAATCAATTGTTTTTCTTTTCTTTTTCGCTAAATGGAAAAAATTTTTTTTTTTCTTTTTTCTCCCTCTGAATAGGTAAAAAAAACTTTTTTTCTTTAAATAAAAAAATTTTTCCTTTTCATCAAACATAAAATTTTCTTTTTGTTTAAATAAAAATATTTTTCTTTTTCCCTAAATAAAGAAATTTTCCTTTTTCATCAAATATGAAATTTTTTTCTTTTTCTCTGAATAAAAAAATGTGTCTTCTCTAAATAAACAAAATTTTATTTCTCGAAATTAACAAATTTATGGTTTTCTCTAAATAAAAAATTTTTTTTTCTCGAAATTAACTAATTTTATGTTTCTTCCAAAATAAATAAATTTTACTGTTTCTTCAAATAAACAAATTTTACTGTTTTTCCAAATAAACAAATTTTTCTTTTTCTCTAAATAAACAAATTTTACTTTTTCTCCAAATATAAATTTTTCTTCTTCGAAATATAAATTTTGTTCTCTAAACACAAAAAAGGAGAAAATACACGGAAAAAAATATTTAAATTTTATTAAAAATAATACGATACTTGATTTATTGATGATAATAAATATTTATTTCCATAAAATAATTCATCTCCGACGTCAATTAAAAATAAATATTTATTGTAAGTACTAAAATTATTTTTCATTCAATTTTATTTTATTCATTAAAAATAAAAATCATTTGATTCAAACAAAAATATGTTCAATAACAGTCAAGTAACATATTTTTTAATAAATAAATTATTCCACTACAAAAATAAATAAAAATAAATAAATATGAGACAAAATTTTTTTTTCAGTGTTAAAGAAAAATATTATTATTAAAATAAGAAAATATTATCTAAAAGTATTATTTATCATGATACTCAATTATTTATTCAGACGAATATTCAAATGATTGAGCATTTATAATATTTTAATAAATAAAATATTTATGAATTAAATAATCTTCTCAATTTATAATAAACAATTTTCTCAATTCTCTATTCTATCCGCCCATTTCAGGAGATTAATTTCGACTGATTTTACTGCGAATTGGTTTTCTGTCTCCTCTCCTCCGATCGCTCTCGAAATAATAATTCATTTCGTTCATTTTCAATCATTATTTTAAATTGACCCACTTTTCTTGAAAAGATTGTATACCTAATCTTCAAAATTTCACAATAAGTTCAAAAAAAAAAAATTCGAGAAAATACCACCTCAAAATTTGAGGATTAATTATTAGAATAATCAAAATTTTCAAAGTACTTAAAAAGTATTAAATAGTTCAAAATTATTAAATACTTAAAGAGTATTAAATACTTAGAACGTATTAAATATTTAAAAAGCATTAAATACTTAAAAAGTATTTTTTTAAATTTATAAACAATATTAATTTTTTTTTACAAAATGAAAGCAACGTTTACAAAAATAAGACAGACGATTTTTTTGTATACATAAAAATTTTTAAGTGCATGTTAGTAATTTTTTTTTTTTTGGACAAATACAATATATTGGCGTCTATTGAGTGAGTTATAAATATATATATAATAAAAAATTGTGCGAGAAACATGATAAAAATATTTGAAAAATAAGGATTTATGAGAGAAAAACTTTCAAGTTAGTGGAAATATTAATAATATTTGTGTTTTAATGGTCAGGGAGAGGGGCAAGACAAGAAACCCATTCGCAAAACAGCTTTCGACAAAAGAAAAAAAAAAAAAAAAAAAAAAAAAGGGTAACCCAAAGGTGCATTGACAACAAAAAACAAAGCCGTCATGGCGCTCAAGCTTTTTGATATTTATTTTATTTAATTTAATTAATTTAATTTAATCTTTTTTATTCCTGAAGGCTCGCTTTTAATTATTATTATTATTATTTTGAAACTAATGACAAACTCAAAATCAAAAATTATAAATTGGAATTATCAAAATTAGTAAAATTAAAAATAAAAATAAAAAAAATTATCAATTAGTAAAATTTAAAAAAAAAATTAAAAAATTATTAATTAGTAAAAAGCTACAAAAAAAGGTAGTTTAGTAAAATTTCCAAACAAAAGGACAATCGATAAAAAATTTGTCTAATTATTATTCTTGTGTGTTTTTGAATAAAAAACGAATAAAACGGTGATTAGAATTTTAAAAAATCCAAAGTACGAAAATTTTAAGTATTTAAAGTTATTTCAAATTTCAATTAGAAATCCATTCAGTTTAATAATTTTTGTATTTTGTATTTTAAAAACCAAAAACTCAAAAACTGTTATTATTTATAAGAATTTAAATGTATTTTTCTGTATTTTAAATTTATTTATAAAAATTCAAGATTTTTAAAAAGATTGAAAAAAAATTGAAAACTAAATTAATAAAAAAATCAGCAAAATTGGCAAAATCAAGAAAAAAACGAATGTAAAATTTTTAATAAATATCAAACAGTGTTGAGCAAACAGAGGTGGCTTTTTTTGTGGTGGGGTGATGATTATACAGTGAATTTTAATAATTAAATTGTTTGGTGATTATTGTTGGTAATAAATTGCATTATGAAAATATGACGGTCGTTTATTGTCGGCAACGTTTAAAAAATGAAAAATAAAAGAGAAAAACTTTTTGGTTTTTTTTTGTATAATATATAAGTATTTGGTTGGAATGGGTAAAATACGACACTCTATATAATGAACTATTAAAAGTCCAAGGAAGTCAGGACCGTTCAAGGACCTGGAATCCTACCTTAAAGAGCTGAACGCCAATGACGGCGAACACGAACTGCAGGAGGCTGGTGACGAGGACTATATTTCCGATAGTCTTTACCGCTACGATGACGCACTGAACTACGTGCTAGGTTTCAACATTAATTATTTTTAAATTTCATATTTTCCAATTTGTCATTTTTTTTTCCAAAAAGACCAGTTCTGCTTATATTCTCTTTCTCTCTCTTATTTTTTTAGTTCATCATTTCTTAATTATTTGTTCAACTTTTTATTAAATTCCTCATCAATTATTAATATACATAGTAACATAGGTACATAATTAGTTAAAAAAATTATTAAAAAAATATTTAAAAAAAATTTATTACACAATTTAAAAAAAAAAGTTTTAATTTTTATTAAATTAGAAAATTTGTTCTATTTAATAATTTTATCCTAATTATCACGATTCGTTCATCTAATTTCCTCAATTTTTATTTAGAACTTCATTTTTTTTCATGAAGAACTTGGGGATATAAAAATTGATCGTCAGTTAATGAAAATAGAAGATTATCAAAATTTTTTTTTGCAATTTGCATTCTAAATGAAAAACTTTTTTCTTTTTGCAAATTAATATTCTAATATCAAAAGTGGAAAGTAATGTGAAAAGAAATTGATGTCATGACCTAAATTCGTTTTGGAGTTTTTTTTTTTCTTTTTGCTCTTCTAGAAGTTTGAATTTTGTCAAGTTTGTATAAAGTTGAAGATTTAGAAAAAGAAGAAGTAAAAGAAAAGATAAATACCTTCAAGCCTTTGGCGCGATTTATTGCTCGCAATGGCCTCAAAACTCGTAGTACCCTCAGGATTTTCACAAATGATATCGCACCGGAACTGGGGAAAAATAATTAATAAATTAAAATGAAAAAATAATAAAAATGTACTAAATTTATATTAATAATAATCGTTGTGATCCTGTTATTTGTTAGTATGTAGTTTGAACTTTGTTATTTTTGTTTGCTTCCTAATTTTTTTGATAATTTTTCCATTTGATGTTTAAAATTTTTTTAATTAATTAAATTCTAAATTAATTCTTTGAAGATTAAAAAATACCAAAAATCAATTAAACCAAATATTGTTTTCAATTTAAAATATTTCTTTTATAATATTTCTTATTTATTTCTTTTATAATTTTGAATCTGAAATAATTGTATTATAAAAGAAATAGAAAGAATTTTATCAAAATCTTTAATTATAATTGAGTTCTTTCGAGAAATTTTACTAAAATTGTATTAAAAATAATTGAATTATTCCTGCGAATAATTTTATTATTTAGAAAAATATCTCAATTCTTGCGAAGATATTTATTATTTAGGAAAATAATTGAATTCTTGTGAAAAATTTTTGAAAATAATTGAATTTGTTTAGATAATTTATTAATGATGAAAATAATTCAATTTCTACGAAGAATTTTTTTATTTTTAAAAATAATTGAATTCCTGAGAAGAATGTTTTTATTTATAAAAATAAATGAATTCTTGGGAAGAAATTTATTAAAATTGTAGGTTAAAAATAATGTAATTTCTGAGAATAATTTTATTGTTTAGAAAAATATCTCAATTCTTGCAAAGATTTTTATCATTTAGGAAAATAATTGAATTCATTTAAAGAATTTTATTACAATTTTTTTTTAATAATTGAATCTTTCGAGAAATATTATTAATTATGCAAATAATTGAAATCTTTGTATGATTTTACTAAAATTTTATTAAACATAAGCGAATTTTATTATTTAGGAAATTTTTCAAAATAATAAAATTTTTTGAAAGAATTTCATTTAAATTCATTAAAATAATTAAATTCCCGCGACGAATTTTATTAATTATGAAAATAAATCAATTCTCATAAATAATGTTGTCAAAATTTTATTGAATAATTAAATTTCTGCGAAGAATTTTATTAAAATTCTTTAAAATAATTAAATTACTGCGAAACATTTTATATGTTATTAAAATAATTGAAACCTTGCTAAGAATTTAATTAATATTTTCGACAATAATTGGATTTTTTCGAGTAATTCAATTAAAATTGTATTGAAAATATTTCAATTCTCATAAAGAATTGAATCACAGTTTTTGAAAATAATTAAATTCTTGCGAAGAATTTTATTCAAATTCTTTAAAATAAATAAATATTTATTTTCAAAAAATTTTATAAATTATGAAAATAATTGAAATCTTGCTAAGAATTTAAGTAATATTTTCGAAAATAATTGAATTTTTTCGAGTAATTCAATTAAAATTTGTATTGAAAATATTTTAATTCTCATAAAGAATTGAATCAAAATTTTTTTAAATAATTGAATTTTTGCGAAGAATTTTATCAAATTTAAAAAAATAATTGAATTCTTTTGAGCAATTTTATTGAAATTCTATTGAAAATAATTGAATTCCTGCGAAGAATTATATTTTACAGTTTTTGAAAGCAATAAATAATAATAATTAATTAGTAAAATAGTAATAATTGTATTTTTTTAATTTTAAATCTGTAATTATTCAAAAATTGAAATTAATATTTGAAAATATCAAATTTTTTTAATTTGCATAATATTAATAATAATAAAATGAAATACAATATTTTGCGCGTTAAATAGTTTTATAAGTTACTAAATTACTAATTACTTAAATTTTATAAATTTTATATTATCAAATTATCGTAAATTTTTTTGTGTGAAATTAAATTAATTGAAGTTAAATTTTGAAATACTAATTAAAAAAACTAAAAATACTAATTTTCAAATATAAGCTATTATTAATTGAAAAATACCTGTAAACTATAGAAATGAGAGAAACACAGACGACGAGAAGATCGAGAAGATTGAAGGCCGATCTGCAGAAAGCGCCGTCGTGTATGAAAGCTCCATAGGAAATCATTTTCAAGCAAATTTCAATTGTGAACACACTGGTGAAGAAGTAATCAAAATAATTGAGGACCAAATTTCTTGGTGACGTTGATTTCAAAGGATCCTCGGCAGCCAGCATCGCCGACGAAATCATAATGCAGACGAGAATTATATTACCAAAATAACTGTGATTGCAAACCCAATGACAGAAGATACGAAACCTGAAATGAATTTTTAACACTCATTTTAATTTTCAACCAATAATTAATTTTCTTTCATTAAAATTCGATTTTCTATTTCTTCATTTTCTTCCAAAATGGAAAATTTTCAATTTGGAATTTACAAATAGAAAAAAAAATTATTAATAAAATCTATTTTAAATATTTCAAACATTTCAGAAATAAATTCGAAAGTTTCAAAAATAAATATTTCCAAAGAAATAAATTAAAAAATTTACCTGCTCTTTTGTGAAAAAATGAAGAAAGCACTGCCGGGAGGAATTGGTTGAGTCTTAGTTGCCATGTTAAATTCAGACATTCGTCTTGGCCTCGCAGACACTTCTCCATCGATTCCATCTAGAAAAAGTAGAATTTTATTTTCTCTTGGTCAAATGCGATTTCAAGCGAAACTTTATTAAAGGTTTGCGTTGATCTCTCAGTAAATATCACTGCTCGTAGATTAATATCCTCAAGTACTGCTCTGTGTTTCCGGAAGCTAAATGAATTTCCTGAGTTTTAAAAGAATTTATAAACAATTTCCATAAAAAGTTTTCTCGATAATTGTATAAACACACAGTATGTACATAAATACAAATGAGAATATTTGATTAATACTTGTTGTTTGTATTTTTTTTCGAGTATGATTCTTAATTAACATTACGGGACCGTCCAGGGTGCGGTCACCTACTCACGCTTCGGTTGCGATTCTTAATTAACGTCGAGATCGATTTAACCTCTGCAGAGTGTGAGGTACATTTTGTGTGTGCACATCCACCAAGAAATTCAGCTTCCCGCATATATTATTTTCAAAAGAAAGAAAAAATTTAAATACGGAATAATAGTAAAAATTAATATTTAAATTTTAACACTCGTTTTTATCACTCTCTTAAATCTTTTAATATTTTTATACTCTTCCTCAATAAAATAATCGCTTCATCATTAGCAAAATCTGAGATCAATCATTCGAAATGAATTAAATTGTCGACTAAAACACAGTTGAATGAAAAGAATAAAAATAATTATTATAATTAGAACGAGAACAATTGAAATACTAACTATAATTTTTCTCGCATTTTTTTTTATAATTTAATTTGTTAACTAATTTTATTTTTTTAAATACTGATTTTTCACAAAAATGTTAATTTTTTAATAATATAGAATATTACAGTCAAGACTCTCAAGAAAGAGAAAGAAATTTTCACTTAAACCCTGATTTTCTATAATTATAAAGTTAATTACACGACATCGACCGAATGAAAGAATAAAAAATTCATAAATTGCGATATATGTATGTATCAACGGAAGTTGAAATAATTCAGACAATAGTTTATTAATAATTAATTAATTAGATCCGTCGATAAATGAATAAATCTATTAATGAATATTATATAGAATTTTTTTTCAGTATTTACAGACTTCAATAACAGACAGCTATAACATTTTCTAATGAAATTAATAGTATCAGAAATATTCTCAATTGATCTTGTTATTAATAAATAAGAACTCACTTAAGACACAATAATCGATTAAATGTTTCCACTTTTCTGTCAAAATTAAATATTTAAAAAATAAAAAAGTCTTTATTAAATATTTACCTTTTTGTTACCTAAAACTTTTTTGTTAATTACCCTTTTTTTAAAACAGATTTTTATTTTAAATTCTTCTATTTATTAAAATAAAAAATTCAATTATATAAATGAAAAAATAATTATTTTCTTATTTAATTAGAAACAATTTTGTTTAAGCAATTTTTGTTATTATTAAAATCTTTAAAACATTAAAGTAGAATTTCATTTATTTTAAAATTTGAATTTTATTGATCAAAAGTTAAGAAATTTAAAAATTTAGAAATTACTTTATTTTCCATAATAATCTAAAATAATTCAATTCTTGAAAAAGAATTTTATTAAAATTTTTGAAAAAAATTGAAATTCTTTCCAAGAACTTTATTAAAATTTTTGAAAATAATTGAATTTCTACTAAGAATTATATAATTTATGGAAAATAATTGAATTACTGGATAGGATTTTATCAAAACTTTTAATTATAATTGAATTCTTTCGAAAAATTTTATTATTTTCGGAAAATAATTGAATTTTTAGAAAGAATTTTATCAAAATTTTTCAAAGTGGTTAAATTTCTGCGAAGAATTTTTTTTAAATTTTTGAAAATAATTGAATTCTTGAAAGAAATTTTATTATTAAATATAATTGAATTCCATCGAAGAAATTTATTATTTAGGAAAAAAATTGAATTCTTGTGAAAAAAATTTTATTAAAATTTTTGAAAATAATTGAATTTCTACTAAGAATTTTATTATTTATGGAAAATAATTGAATTATTGGATAGGATTTTATCAAAACTTAATTATAATTGAATTCTTTCGAAGAATTTTATTATTTTCAGAAAATAATTGAATTTTTAGAAAGAATTTTATCAAAATTTTTCAAAGTGGTTAATTTCTACGAAGGATTTTATTTAAATTTATGAAAGAAATTTTATTGTAAAATTGTACCTATTATTATAAATAATTGAATTTCAGCGAAGAATTTTATTATTTAGGAAAATAATTGAATTCTTGTGAAAAATTTTATTAAAATTTTTGAAAATAATTGAATTACTGGATAGGATTTTATCAAAACTTTTAATTATAATTGAATTCTTTCGAAGAATTTTATTATTTACGGAAAATAATTGAATTTTTAGAAAGAATTTTATCAAAATTTTTCAAAGTAATTAAATTTTTAGAAATAATTTTATTAAAATTTTTAAAAATAATTAAATTCTTGAAAGAAATTTTATTGTAAAATTGTACCTATTGTTATAAATAATTGAATTTCAGCGAAGAATTTTATTATTTAGGAAAATAATTGAATTTATGTGAAAAATTTTATTAAAATTTTTGAAAATAATTAAATTTCTTTGGAAGAATATTATTATTTTTAAAAATAATTAAATATTTTTATTTATAAAAATAATTGAACTCTTGAGAAGAATTTTATCAAAAGTTTTGAAAATAATAGATATTAATATTTAATTAGTTAATAAATGAACTCTTTTAATGTTTGAAATCTAAAATAATTTAAAAATTAAAATTGATAATTGAAAATAAATTTTGTAATTCTCACAATAATAATAATAATAAATTGAATATCGCGTTTCGAGTGTAACATTTACTAGTTTATAAAGTAAAAATATTTTAATTAAATATTTAGAATCTCTCACCATGCATTTCAGTTTGATCGTCTTCCTCATCTTCAGCATCAAGATCTTCCTCGTCAGAGTCAATGTTTAAACGAACTTTGCCTCTGCTGTTCATGTCATCACCTTTCTCGGAACTAGAAATAATATTATTTTTAACCACTCATTTTTTTGCAGCTTCGTGCTAAATTAATTCTTTAAATTAAAAGAAATTAAAATTTTTTTAATATTCATTATATTCATCTTAGCAGATTTAAAATTTATTTTGTTAATTTATGATTATGTTATTCATTATATTTCAATTTTATCTAAGTAGTGCAGTCAGGAAAAAGATTTCTTTCCCTCAGAGCCAACTAAACTTTTTATTTGGTACAAATAAATTTTATTTGCTTCAAAACAAGATTTGGTTCAGATAAAATTTTATCTTCGACCAAAAAAATTTATTTGCGCCAAATAAAATTTCTTTAAATCAAATAAATAATACAAAGAAATAAAATTTTATTTGTTTCAACTACATTTTATTTGGTTCAAATAAGACTTTATTTTCGCCCAAAGAAATTTATTTGAAACAGATAAATAATTTATTAGACTCAGAGACAAATATACTTTTATTTAACTCCAGTAAATTATATTTGGTTTAAATAAACTTTTTCTCTCGTAAAGACAAACTAACTTATTAATTTACTCATCAAAATATATATATATATTTTCTAATTTTATTGTAAATGTTAAAATTCGTATTTACTTTTCAGTGTCTAGAGCCGCCTCGTAATCGTCCATGGTTTCATTAGGATCCTGCTCAAGACTCGTTTCACCACCATCATCTTCACCTTCGGTAATATCACCTCCATCATCACCAGGATCGCCACTAATTTCATCGTGCTCTGGTGATGGACTACGAGATTTATGTTTCTCCGCCTTTTGACAAACAAACAAAAGATTTTCAATTTAATTAATAAATTTATAACAATTTAATTTAATTTTGAATTCATAATTGAAATATATTTATACATTCATTAATATTTATAACTATTTATCATACTACACAACTTAAAATTCCTCTTGGAATGCAATGTATCAAGCATGACCCTATTATCGAACTCGGTCACAGTAAACACTAAAGGGAATTACCTATTTTCTGACCACTTTTATTGTATAAAAATGTGTTTCTTTTTCACTTGATTATCTAATGAATACAGTAAAAATATATTTTCTAATCAAAGCTCCCATACAAAAAAAAAAGAAATTGAAACGAATTTTCATACATAATCTTCTATTTCACTAAATTTCTTTTAATCTTTTATTTTTTTCTAATCTTTTTATTTTTCCAGAAAAAAAAATTTTTTCTCAACATTTAAAAGCAATATTTTTTTTCTCAAACGATTTCCCCTATTTTACTATTCAACGAAATTGGATGATTTTTATTTTAAAAATATGTCAAAAACGTTCTATTTCCATGAAATGTAATTCAATTAGGAACGAATGTCAAAAAAGAAAAAAAAAATGTTTTTCAGAAACGATAATAAAGAACGAAGTGCAAAATGAACAAAAGTCTAATAAATTTTTCTGTTCATATTGTATAAAGCAAACAAACAAACGAAAAAAGTGAAGATGAAAAAATATTTATTGACCACTCGGGACGAATTTCTGGCTGATATATTATAGATAATTGATTGATCTCCTTGTATTAAAAAATTCAAGAGAAACTCACCTCCTCCTCGGCCTCTTTCTCGATTGCTGTTAAGGATTCAGCATCCGCAAGATTGTCCACCGCAATGGCCAAGAAAACATTGAGAAGTATATCTGATTTTTTTTTTTTTTTTGCGGAATTAAGGAAAACTAAAAATAACACTGCGAGAAATGTCACTGCAACAAGGCTGCAAAATTAACCAATGAATCTAAAATAAATAAATAACAATTTAAAACAAATCGACACAAATTAATTTGACAAATTTAATTATTAAAAATAAATTAGTATTAAATTTAAATTTTTATTATTTTTTATTTTTAAAAATAATTGAATTGTTGCAAAGAATTACATTAAAATTTTTGAAAATATACACAATAATAATTAATTATGTAATTAATAAGTGATTTTAAAAAAATGTTATTATGAAATTATTCAAAAAATTAAATTTGAAAATAAAAAATTTTGGAATTTGCATAATAATATTATTAATATTATTATTATTTGCTAGTAGTAAATAATTTTAACAAATTTTAAACAAACCGATACAAATTAATTTAAAAAATTTAATTATTCATTTAATTATCGATAATAAATTAGTACCTTAATTACTAAAATTAAATTAGTAATTTAATTATCAAAAATCAATTAATAATAGAATTATTAAAAAAAATTAATAATTTAATAAATACGGAAATAAGAAATAAAAAAAAAGTTGAGAATCGAACAAAGCGCGAGAGGAAGATGAAGAAAAAGGAAGACTCCTGAAAATTGAATGATGAGGAATTTCTAATTAATTCATAAGAGCTTCAAATGTCATTATATAGCGTCGCATCCAACAAAACACATTAAATTCACACGAATCCTATACACGTGTGACCTACCTACTAGTTGTATGTATATATCAATAAAAGTACAATGCTATTCAGTTTGAGTTACTTATCTCTCTATTTCTCTTTCTCTCTTGTGAATACGATAGTCGTCATTTGAATACAAGGAAACAGGGTAAAAAAAAACATTTTTTTCCCTCTTTTTTTATGAAAAATGCAAAACTAGAACACTCATTAGAATTATAATCAGTGATGAAAAAATACTAGCAATTAAATGCAAAATAAAACATTAACAATGTACTTTTTTTCCTCCTTTTTGCTCCGAGTTTCGTCTAGAATTTAAACTTTTTATAGATATTACTCTTTATTCAAAAAAAAAATTTCAATTGTTCATTAAAGTAATGTATAATTATTACTATTCAAATATTTTTATTTCGAAGCCAACTTATTAATAGAGAGAAAATTTTTAGTTTAATTAAAAAATTTTCATTTAAAACAAAAGTTATTAGAGTTAATAATAAAAGTTATTAGAGTTAATAACAGTAGTTATTAAAATTATACATAATAAGAATAGTTATTGAAATTAATAAAAAAAGTTATATTAAAATTAAAAAATTAAATTATTTCCCATAAAAATGGTGAAAATTGTGCTTTTTTCGGTTCTAAAAAAGGATACAATTACCGCAGATGAAGAGAATAATGAAGTACGCGCATGCAATTACACCTGTACTGGCAACTCCACCATAAGCTAAAATTCCTGTATACATAACAGTATTCCAGTCTTCGCCGGTTAAAATCTGAAACAAATTATTTACATTTTTTTTAATTATTATATTAAAATGCAAATTTTTTTCTCGCCGAAAAAATGAAAGTAAAAAAAACTATTTGTTTTGAAATATAATTTTTAAATGTTAATAGAGCTGATAAATACCTGAAATACTGTTAGAAGACTTTGCCAGAAGCAATCAAAATTTTGACGAGGTTTGTCATCCATATCATTAAAATTAAATTTTCCTCCGAATACCTGTCAAAATTATATTAAATTAAGATCATTTTTCAAACACTCTGTTTTTAATTTACACATTTTAGTTCATAAAAAATCGAGCTTATACAATTTTCATTAATAAACGATGTTTTCATTCATTATTCATTTTTTTATTTTATTATTTTTATTTATTTTTTGTCTATATTTTATTTATTATTTTTTTTGATAAAATACCTTGTTTGACGTTTTTTTTTGGAAAATTTCTAAATTTTACTAAAAAAATCTTCCGTTTTGTCTAAAAAAAATTATTTTTTGACTGTTTTTTCAGGGTTGCCACAAAAATTTAATTTTGTTTTTTCTTGACTTTTCCCTGATTTCCAGACAAAATTTTAACTTTTCCCCTGACTATGAAGAATATTCTGATTCACTCCAAAAATTATTAAATACTCAAAAAAATGTTCTATTTTATTTATTTACGAATTTCTTTAATTGTAAAATTATTCGAAAACGTTAATAACTTCTTTTTTAAATAAATATTTAATCATTATTATTTTTCTATAGGAATTAAGATTTTCAAATTCAAACCTTTTAAAATTTAATAATTTATGAGAATATTATTATAAAAAACATGAAGAAATCCGATTTTAACCTTCATGTTTTATATAATAAATTTAAGATGAGAAAGTAATTGAATTCTTGCAACAAATTTTATTAAAATTTATATGAAAAATTTAAAAAAAAATTCTTATGAAAAAATTTATCTGTGAAAATAATTGAATTCTGGAGAAAAATATTATTATTTATTAAAATAATTAATTTCTTGTGAAGAATTTTATTCCAATTTTTATAAATTATTGAATTTCTCAGAATTTTTTAAAACTTTTTGAAAATAATTAAATTTTATCGAGAAATTTCATTAAAAAATTGAAAATAATTCAAATCTGACAAGGAATAAAAAAAAATTTTTTTTTAAAATAATTTAATTCCTTTGAAAATGTTTATTTTTGAAAAGAAATTTATTAAAATTTCTTAAATAATTAATTTGAAGATTTAATTAATTTGAATTCTCTTTGAAGAATTTTAATTTTTACGAAAATAATTGAATTGATTCGAAGATTTTTCAAAACATATTTTATTAAAATTCCAATTTTATTAACTAAATCTTGTAAAAAATTTTGTTAACATTTTTTTAAATAATACAATTTTTAAAAGAATTATATTTAAATTTTTCGAAATAATTGAATTTCTCAGAACTATTTTTTTCAATTATCTGAATATATTTCAATTCTTTCGAGAAACTTCATTAGAAAATTAAAAATAATTGATTTGGTTTGAAGAAATTTATAAAAAAAAATTGGTAAGTAATTGAATTCTATTGGAAAATTATTTTAAAATAGTAGATATTAAAAATAATTGAAATGAGGAAAATTTTTGAAAATAATTGAAATTTTGCCAAGAATTTTATTATGTATAAAGATAATTGTAATTTTGACGAGAATTTTGAAAAATTTTTGAACATAATTGAATTTATGCGAAGAAGTTTATCACTTTTGAAAATAATTAAATTTTTTTTTTTGGATTCTTATAATAGAAAATATTAAAGGTTTTGTATTATAATTCTTGGCAATTTCATAGTTTATGAGACTCCAAAATTCAGAATTTTCATATAAATTATTTAATTTTTCCCAGTACTTTTAATAAAATTCCCTGACCTGTGGCAACCCTGTTTTTGCTTAACAAATTTTTAAATTTTGCTAAAAAAAACCTTTGTTGACATTGTTTTTGATAAAAAAAACTTCTTTTATGACTCTTTTTTGCTAAAAAAAAATTGTTCTACTTTTCTTTACTAAAACATCTTGTTTTGTTAATATTGACAATAATGTTAAAAGTTTTTCAATTCAATTTTATAAAGTATTTTATACTCTCTAAAATATTTTTCAACAAAAGAATCCTTTTTCTATCGAGCAAAATTATTTTTCACGAGAGTATAAAATATTTCTTCTTTTTTTTTATTATTAAATTTGATCTTGGAAATATTTATAATAAATAAAAAGTAGCTCAATAAAAAAATTCAGTTACGTACCTGCATCCCTAGTAAAGCGAAAATAACAATAAATAAGAAGAGAAGAAGCAATAGAGATGCGATCGATTGTATCGAATTTAACAAAGATGCCACTAAATTTGAAAGAGATCTCCAATATCTGAAACGGATTAGAAATATGAAAAAATATTATGAAACATTGAAAAATTTAAATTATTTTACTATCGCGAGAAACATTTTATTAATTATATTGTAAAAAATATTCTTAAAATATTTTGTCTCATTTTTTAATTTTTGTTTTTCGTTTTTTCGCATTTTTTAAAAATATTTCAAGAAAATAGAATTTTAACTTTGGAAAATTTCAAATTATTATTGGAAAATTCAACTCACTTTGTAACCTTGAACACCCTAAGTAACCGAACACAACGAAGTACCGAAACTCCAAGTGGTGGCATCACATGTGTTCTCGTCAGTATCATTTCGCTAATGGACCCGATAACCACAAAGCAATCGAATCGATTGAACAATGATACAAAATAACCCTAAACATAAAAAATATAGATAAAATTCATTGCAAAAAAATTTTGAATTCTAAAATTGAATTTTTAATTGTTATTTACCTGAAAGCCTAAACTATAAATCTTTAACATCATTTCCATAGAAAAAAGGGCGATGAAGAATATGTTTGTAATTTCTGTAACAACAAAAAAGTATTAATTAATCGAAATAAAAATCCCCTTCTTAATATTAATTATAATATATTATATTTAATTTATTATTAGGTAATTATAATATATTATTAATTTAGATCATTTAAAAAAAAACAGTTTTAGTCGAACTTTTGATATTTAAAAAATAATTTTCACATGTTCGAACCTTGAAATTCATCTAGCCAATCTGGTTGATGATAATGCTCAGTCGCTAAGACTCCGGTATTTAAAAATACTAAAATTATAATTAACCAGTAGAAAACTTGAGACTTCACAGCCTTTCTGCAGGCTCTTCTCATGCGCCTGTTCGCTCTGAAAATAATTATAAACCATAAACTATATTAAAAAAGTACTTAAAATTATTTAACTTTCAAAAGTAAGTAACATTTTAAACTTTTAATCGACACTGAAACTAAAATTTGTTTCAATTTATAAAATGTATCTGAAAACTTTATAAAAGATATAAGATTTGTCTGACCTAAAAAGTTATATTCCACTTAAATTTTTCTCTATACTATATATATACTTTTAATGAATTCTCATTGAAAAATTGTCAGCGAACTTGATAATATAAAAAAGGCATTTAAAAATTATTTAAAAGTACAGTAATTTTTTTCTAAAGTAGGTATTTTAGTGAATAAATTTTAAAAGAATGAAAAATAAAAGGAAATTAAAATTAAATAAAAGCGTACTTATGTATTTAAAAAGGACATTTCATCTTTTAAATAAAAATTACAAATTTCTTTCACTATTTTCTTAGAGCATTTCACGTATTTAAATTGAAATCTAGTTTAATTTACAACACCTTGAAATGAAAAGAAATTTTTCAAGTCAAGTCTCTGGGAAATTAAGACAAAACGCTGTCTAATCTTAGGTAAATTTTCCTTCTTAATTATTTTCTCTTTACCTTTCCAAGTCTCGTTTCTTTCGCTTCCACAATGATTCCTGTTGAACTCCATCCTCATCGCCCTCGAGTTGATCTGTACTCTCCATTTCGTTTTGTTGCTTTGCTGAACATTAATTAAACATTTTTCATTTCGATTAATTTTGTATAAATATTATTAACATTAAATTAATTCATTATTAATATTGATTAATTATTTATTACTGTTAATTACTAGCAAAACTACACGCGTGAAATTTCCTGACCGATTTTTCGTTACAAAATACAAAAACTTTCTTTTTGAAATTTAATGAAAATTTGCTATTCATAACAAAATAATTTTTTAAAATATAATTCATTAAAAATAAGATTATGAAATTTGAAAAAAAATTTTTTTTTTTAAATAAATATAAAAATAAATTTGTAAAATTGTACAAAAAGTAATTAAATTCCTGCGTAAAATTATATTATTTACGTAAATAATTGAATTAATTCGAAGAATTTCACTAAAATCTTTTACAATAATTAAATTCTTATGAAAAATATTATTCAAATTTCATTAGAAATAATTAATTCCTGCGAAAAATGTTATTATTTATAAAAATAATTGAATTCTTGTCACAAAATTTATTAAATTTTATTTAAATAATTGAATTCTTGTGGAAAATTTTATTATTAAAATAATTGAATTCTTGCGAAAAATTTTATTCAAATTTTTGGAAATAATTAAATTTTTTGAATCACTTTATTAAAACTTAAATGAATAATTCAATTATTTCGAATAATGTACCTAATTGAAATTGTATTAAAAATAATTGAATTCACTCAAAGAATTTTAGTACAGTTTTTTTAAATAATTGAATCTGTCGAGAGATGTTATTAATTATGCAAATAATTGAAATCGTTGTATGAATTTTATACTAAAATTGTATTAAAATAAAATAAACGAATTTCATTATTTAGGAAAAGAATCTAATTTTTTCGAAGTATTTAATTACATTTTTTTTTATAAAGAAATTTATTGAAATTTTTCAAAATTATAAAATTTGGCAAAAGAATTTTATTTAAGGGCATTTGAACCATTATGACGTCACAATTTGTGCAAAGCACGTGTTCTAAAACTGTGACGTCATAATGCTTCAAATACTCTTAAATTCTTTAAAATAATTCAATTTCAGCGAAAAAATCTATAACTTATGCAAATAATTGAAATCTTGCTACGAATTTAAGTAATATTCACGAAAATAATTGAATTTTTTAAATTATTTATAAATTATTTTTTTAATTTAATTAAAATTGTATTGAAATTATTTTAATTCTAATAAAGAATTCAAACAAAATTTTTAAAAATAATTGAATTCTTTTGAGATATTTTATTGAAATTTCAAATGATTTCAGTGCGAAAAACCTTTTGAAATTTAATTATTTCTAAAAAATTACAACTGTAATTCTTCTAACTTTTGAAATATTCTCTAAAATTTTAACTAAAATTTTTTTTCAAATCAATTCTTATAACAAAAAGTTGTACGAGATTTCAAGTATTTAAATACAGAAATAAATAATTGATTATTTTTAAAAATTGCAACTGTAATTCTACTTTTGGATTTTTTAAATTTTTAAGTTGAGAAAAAAGAAAAAAAATTTTCTTTTTTACGAGAATGTAAAAAATTGGATTTATTTTCTTTAGGATTGAGAAGTAAGATTTGTAAATTCAAATTGTCAATGCATCAAAGTGATCTCTTAATGGTGACAAATGATTGAAATGTACAAAAATCACTTTACGCATTGGAGTGATACTAGGATTTTTTACGTGTCAAGAAAATTTCATTCTTATTGAGTTGTTTCGTTTTAAAGCATCGCTTACATTTTCCATCCTGCATCTGTGGCTCATCGGCTTCCGGTTCGATATCCTCTGCCTGTGTTATCCAATCCAGATACCCCCGGAGATCGTCCTCTATCTGTTGTTTTTCCCTTAGCTTATGAAAATCACCCCGAGCCTTTGCCTTTTCTCTCTCCTTGGAAAATTCTCTGTTCATAAATCCAAACAAAATTTTCAATTAATAATACTGTGTATTACTCTTCACATCCAATATTTTCTATTTTAGAATTAAAAATTAAAGAATCTTTTCTACCTATTAAAAAAATTCGTAAGAATATTTTAGTATCCATTATTAAAATTAAAAAAAAATTAAATTAAATTAAAGAAATTGTTAGAAATTAATTATTTTTCTTTCAGTAGATAAATAAATCTTGATATATTTTCGAAATTAAAATATTTTTTCATTTAGTTCCCAAATAACTGACAATGAGTGATAATAATTATATTTTAGGCAAACATCTATTTTCTGCCAAATGAATAATTTAATAATATCCATTTAGTAATTGTAATATTCAAAGACATGACTGCAGATATTAGAAATTCTTGTCTAATAAGGAGAATTTCATGTATGCAATGAAGTCTTTGTTTGTGGTTCGGTGGAAACTACAATCTTACAAACCACATTTCAAAGTGTTATCAAAATTATCTGCAGTATTTGATCAATTCTTAAGTACCTCTAATGTGAATAATTTAGAGTATAGATAGAAAGATAATTTATTAAATTCATAGATAACGATTAATTATTAAAATTCTTGATAACAATCTTCTGTTATATAAAATTAAATTTAACAGAATCTTTGCGATATCCGTAAAATTCTAAACTAATTTTTCAATTTATTATAAAAACGTCGATGTAAAACTCACCCAGACAACACTCCGAGAATTAGATTCATGACAAAAAATGCTCCAAGAATAACCATCGAAATAAAATAAATCCACTGCCATTCACTTCCCATTGCATCTTGAATCTAAACAGAAAAAAGTAACAAAATTAATGAAAAAACTCATAATTTCATTTTTTCGAAATAAGAAACAATAGAGAAGAAATAAGAAAAAAATTGCAGATAATTTAAACAAATTGGACTATTCAAAATATTTTAAAGTATGTAATTATTTTAACTAGAAAAAAATTTTTGCTTCTTCGAGATTTTTTTAGTTAAATAATATATCTACATTCAGAAGTTGAACTAATTTCAAAAAAATTTCAAAAAAAAATTCTTTCAAAAAAATAAATTCACTACAATTTTTAAATTAAATTTACTGATGATTCAAATTTTCAAAGATTTTAATTTGAAACCTTTTAAAGTTTATTTATTTCTAAAAATTTTTACAATAACGCTTCTAAAAGTCAATTATATTATTTACTAACAAATGATATGCGCGGAACGTGATATTCAATTTATTATTGTTATGCAAATTACAAAATTTTTTATTTTCAAATATAAATTTTAAAATAATTTCATAATCAAAATTAATTAATTATTATTGTTTACATTTTCAAAAATTTTAATATAATTCTTTACAAGAATTCAATTATTTTTATAAATAGTAAAATTTTTTGCAAAAAATCCATTTTATTTTTAACAAAATTTTAATAAAATTTTACGAAAGAATTCAATTATTTTCTAAAATTGTAATAAATCTTTCTAAACAATTCAATTATTGTTTAAATAGTAAAATCTTTGCAAAAATTTAATTACTTTTAATAAAATTTCAGGAAAGAATTTAAATTTTTTTCTTATTTCGTTATAAAATTTTTCAAAAGAATTCAATTATTTTCTAAAATTTTAATAAATCCTTCAAAACAATTCAATTATGTTTATGAATAATAAACCTCTTTGCAGGAGTTCAACTACTTTCAAAACAATTTTAATTGAATTCCTCGGCGGAATTCAAATCTTTTCAAATATTTCTATAAAATTAAAGTATTTCCTAAAATTTTAATAAATTCTTCAAAACAATTCAACTATTTTTATAAATACTAAAATTCTTTGCAGGAATTAAATTATTTTTAATCCAATTTCAATAAAATTACACGAAAGAATTTAATTACTTTCAAAAATTTTCATAACATTCAATTTCAACAAGAATTTAAAATTCTCTAAAAATAATTCAATTATTCTCAAAATATTTTAAAAAAATTATATGAAAATTAAATTACTTTCAATGCAATTTTTAAATATATTCGTCAAAAAATTTGAAAGAATTCAATTATGTTGAAAATATAATTAAATTCTTCTGATGAATACAATTACTTTGAATATGCTTGATTTTAATAAAATCCTTTACAGAAATTCAATTATTTTCAAAACAACTTTAATTGAATTTCTCGAAATAATTTAATTATTTTCAAATATTTCTATAAAATTCTTTAAAATAATTCAATTTTTCCTAATATTTTAATAAATTCTTCGATCATTTCAATTATTTTTATAAATATGTAAAATTCTTTACAGAAATTCAATTCTTTTCGAAACAATTTTATAGAATTTCTTAAAAGAATATAATTATTTTCAAATATTTACATAAAATTCATTTATTTCCTAAAATTTTAATAAACTCTTCGGAACAATTCAATTATTTTTATAAATAATAAAATTCTTCGCTAGAATGAAATTCTTTTCAAAACAATTTTAATAGAATTCCTCAAAAGAATTTAATTATTTTCAAATATTTACATAAAATTCATTTATTTCCTAAAATTTTAATAAATTCTTCAGAACAATTCAATTATTTTTATAAATAGTAAAATTCTTCGCAACAATTAAATTATTTTTATAAAATAATAAATAAATAAATTTAAAAATACAAAAAAGAAAAATTTAAAAACTTCAAATGGAAGAAATTAAAAATAAAAAAATTAATAATTAGAAAGCCTTCAAATTTCGAAATATTGAAAATTTGACTCATACAAATTGAAATTTGATAATTGTTTCCAATTTCTATTTTGGTAAAATTATCGGAAAATAATTAAATATAAATCTTACTGCGTAAAGCACATCGGTCCATCCCTCGAGGGTGATACACTGAAAAACCGTCAACATGGCCAAACCGAAATTATCAAAGTTGGTGATTCCATGATTTGGACCTTCCCAAAATTTATCGCTGCAATAATAATTATCACCAATATTTTCACATTGAAAACCTCCTTTTCCACATGGATGCGGCTCATCCATTTCTTCATCTGAAAGCAAAAATTTTACAACAATAAATTAAATGAATAATTATCATTCCTATATTAACTCGAGAAAAAATTTCAATTAACTTCATATAAAATAAAAAAATTTCCATAAACAAAATATACAAGCTTACGATTAAAAATTCATCACAAAGCATAATGGCTGTAAAATGTAGTAGCAAAAGATAAAAAGAGCATAACAGTTGAACTTTGAGTTCTCAGTTGGCATAAAGTGGAAGTTTTTAAACAAAAGCTTTTGAAGGATAAAAGGTTCTTCCACTAAAAGATAAATAAATCATTTCATATATTCCAAGTAAAACCTTTTATAAAATTTATAAAAATTCAAAAACTACTACTGAGAATATATTTTATAAATTTTCGATTAAATAAACAACATTTTAAAACAAAAGACAATTATATATTATTTGTATTGTTAAATGTTTTGAATCTAATTTTCTCCATTGAATAATCTTGGATTTGATTTGCATGAATTGCATGGAAAATGTAGGACAGAAAAATTCTCAACACTTGCACGATACATTTAACTGTTTCTCATACTTTATATCGTCTATTGTCAATATTACCTCAATACAATTTTACGATCCTTATTGCTTTACATAAAATTCACAACATGCTGTAGTTATCACATTCTACATGCGAAATCGCTTTCTATAATGTTAAATACAAATTTTTTGCCTTTCATTCTTCACACTCTATAAAAATGTCTGCGCTATTTTTTTACAAATTAAAGAAAAAAAATAATATTAATAACCATTTTTATATTTTCGTTTTTGTTTTGTTTGAAAAATAAAATTGTATGAAAATAATAAAACGAATAAATTCTGACAAGTGGTTTCTAAAATAAAAATTTGCTCCAACGTTTCGAAATCTAAATGATATTATCATCGAGTTTTTCTAAATTAATACTATAAATTTATATTAATACTATAAAAGAATTTAAAAAAAAATTGCAGAGAAATAAAACGAAAAAATATAAAAGAATAAATTTAGGAAAATAAGTTTAGAATAAAAATATCAAAATAAGTTATAATAATTAAGAATAAATAAAAATTTAAATTATAAATAGGAAAACAAACTTTTATCTATAACAAGTTTTGGAATATTACTTTATCGGAAATTTAAAAAATATTTGTATACAAAAAATATTATTGTTTTCTATGTTAGGAATATTTTTTTCTCTCCATTCTTGATTGTTAACGTTGTTAACTTCATCAACGTCAATAAAAAATTAAAAAATAGAAAAATATACAAATGAATTTATATAAAAATAAAAAAATAAATATTTTACAAATAAAAATAAAAACATTTCACATTACAAATTAGAATCCCTGAGTTTTTATTCAAAAATTCTAAAAAAATAATTGACTTTTGGAAAAATTGTAGTTGTAATTTTTAGAAATAATTAAATTTCAAAAGGTTTTATATTAAAAATATTTTAAATTTCAATTAAAATAAATAAAAATGAGTTTTTAATAGAGTTTCAATTTTTAGAAATACTCAATTATTTATCACTTATTTTTGCATTTAAATAATTGAATTCTCGAAGAAGTTTTTGACAAGAATTGATTTGAAAAAGAATTTCAGTTGAAATTTTAAAGAATATTTCAAAAATTAGAAGAATTGCAGTTGTGAGTTTTAGAAATAATTAAATTTCAAAATGTTTTACATTGGAATCATTTGAAATTTCAATATCTCTTAAAAGAATTGAATTATTTTTAAAAATTTGATAACATTTTTTGCAAAAATTCAATTATTATGAAAAATTTTATTTAAATTCTTTATGAGAATTGAAATAATTTCAATACAATTTTAATTAAATTACTCGAAAAAATTCAATTATTTTAGAAAATATTACTTTAATTCGTAACAAGATTTCAATTATTTGCATAATTTATTCCTGGTGGACAAATAAATCATAATAATATGTATTCAAATATTTATTAAACAAAAATTAATTAAATTTAACAAATTTTATTTAGAAATTCTGAAAAAATGAGGCTTTTAAAAAATCGTAATTAAAACTTTTTAAAAGTAGTTGATTTCTGGAAAATAATTTTAAAAAATTGAAAAAAATAGTAAATTTTCTCAAATTTCATTAAATTAAATATTATATTTCATTGAATTTTATTTTCTCACTTTAAAAAATTATTTTTAACTATTATTAGATTTTTTGAAAAATTCCAACTAAAGATTTGGAAAATAATTTAATTTTACAAAATGGTTATTAATAAAAAAAATATTAATATATTATATTTTTTTAAAAGTATTAAACTTGTGAATAATTTTATTCAAAAGTTCTGAAGAATAATTGATTTTTAGAAAAATTGCAGTTGTAATTTTTTGAATAATTAAATCTCAAAAGGTTTTATATTGAAAAAATTTCAATTAAAATAAATAACAATAAGTTTTTAAATATTTGTTTATCAAAAATTATTGAATTTTTGAATAATTAAATGTAGAAATTCTAAAAAAAATTAGTTTTTTGAAAAATTGTAATTAAAATTTTGTTGAAAATAATTGAAATCTCGAAAATAATTTAAAAACTTGAAACATTTAAAAGTTTTGTAAAATTTCAATAAAATAAATTTTATATTTAAAAGAATTTAATTTTATTACTTTTGAAAACTGATTTGAAATAAATATTCATGATTTTGAAGAATTATATTTCCAGAAATTATTTTTCTTTAATATTAAATTTTTATTAAATTTAAAAAAAAATATTATTGTTCTCTGTGTTAAGAATATTTTTTCTCTCCATCCTTGATTGTCAACGTTGTGAACTTCACCCACGTGAATTAAGAATTCAAAAATATAAAAATATACAATTGACTCGATACAGAAATAAAGAAGTAAATATTTTAGCAAAAAAATAAAAATAAAAACGTTTCAAATTACAAATAATCAGAATCTAATATCCAAATATTGGAGAAATATATTAGTATTATTATTTTCCTTTAATTTGTATTTAATTAATTCAGACGTTAAAAATTGATTGAATATTATGAATTAAATCTTTCATTTAATTAAAAAACTGTTTAAATTCAATAAATAAAATAAATAAATTTGAAAACAGGTAAAAGTTAAAAAGAAAGTAAAGAAATTGAAAAGATAAAAATGATAAAATAAAATAGATAAATAAAGAAAAATTGAAAAATAAACGAAATAAATTTGATGAAATTATTGAAATAGTTCGAGTGTCTTTACCAGGATTTTGATTTATGAAATTATTCATAATTACCAGTTCCATTTATTCTACAAGTCTTGTGCATTTCTCCTGAGAAAAGTTCCAATCCAATAATTGCGTAAATAATAATGACGAAAAGAACCAAAAGGGCAATGTGCAACAGTGGTACCATGGCCCTCAGAATAGAATTCAAAACGACCTGAAGACCTAGAAAAGAAAAACAATAAATTATGTAACATTTTTTCACCATTATTACCCAATAAATTCTAATTAAAAAAAAATAATACCAACTCTAAACGAAAAAGAAACGAGAAAAAATCCAACAAAATGGAAAATTTCAATTTTAAATTAATTTTCATAAAGAATTTCCGCTGCTCGTAAACATTTTCAATATTTAATTGAAAAATGTTAAATATTTGTGAAAGCAATTTACGAAAGAGGCTATTTTCAAATTCTCGGGAATTTTCTGATTTTATTATTAACGCGAATACAATATGTGCAAAAGCCGAATGCAGGAAATGCTCAAGACAAAGAATCATGTTAGCTATTTCCTTCGAATCACCGCATACTATATATACTCTTGTTTTGTTGCAAAGCTTTCGTTGTTGAAATGATAGACATAAACTTGAGAATAAGTATATAGGCTTCAAGTATTTTAGACTAGCTTTGCTGTACGAATAGTTAAACGTTTGATAGAAGGTATTTTTACCGCTCAATAAAAGCAAATTTATTTTCAAACACATTTCTCATCCCATAAAATTAGGAGGAATTTGAATTTCTTTTCTGTCTCTCTCTCTCTCTTTCACATCATTCTTTTCATACATTCTCATTTAAATGGAGAATTTGAAAAAAGAAATTTAAAATTTTCAAAATATTTAAATTCACAGTTGAATGAGAATTAAAATTACAAAAAAGTAGCTGTATTTTATTTCGCTGACTTTTTCCTAATTTTCATGAAACATTTTTACTTTTTTTCTTATCCTGATAATAACTTCAATTCTAAATTTTTGCAAAATTCAATTAGGTTGTAAATTTTAATTTCAAATTCGTAAAAAATACATTTTATATTTCAAAATATTTCTTTAAAATACCAAATTTTTTTTAATTATGTAAATTTGACAAAATATTCAAGTAATTGGAAATTTAATTTAATCTTTTTAAATTATTTATGAGGAATTAACTAATAATTTCAAATAATTTTAATTACAATTTTTCAAGACTAATTTTTTTCATAATTTCTAAATCAAATTACATTCAAGACTTGAATAATTTTTGTTAAATAAATAAATAATTCTTATTAGAAACTTCTACGAGAATTCAATTATTTAAATAAAAAAAATAAATAATTGATAATAATTGACTACTTCTTAAAATTTAATACATATGAAGAATTTTACAAAAATTTTTGAAAATAATAATTAAAATCCTGAGAAGAATTTTACTATTTGTGAAAATAATTTAATCCTTGTGCAGAATTTCATCAAAAATTTATTGAATTTCAGATATAATTGAATTTTAAAAAGGAATTCTATTATTTCTAACAATAATTTTATGTTTGCGAAAAATTTTATCAAAAATATTTTTAAGTATAATTGGATTCTTTTGGGAAATTTTTATTAAAATGGTAGATATTAAAAAAAAATTAAATTTCGAATAATCGAAATAAAAATAAAAAAAAAAATTGAATCTTATCAAAGAAATTATTAAAATTGTTTGAATTGTTTCTGAAAATTTTAATAAAACTTCTCAGAATGATTTTTTTATGCGATGAATTTTATATTATTTATGAAAATAATTGAATCCTGGGGGAACATTTTCTATATTTATAAAAATAATTGAATTCTAGCGAAGAATTTTATTAAATTTTTTAAAAATAATTGAATTTCTGAGAAGAATTTTATTATTCATGAAAATACTTCAATTCTGGTGAAAAACTTTATTAAAGTTTTTAAAAATAATTGAATTTCTGAGAAGAATTTTTAAATTTGTGAAAACAGTTGAATTTCAAAGAAAAAATTTATTATTTGTGAAAATAATGAAATTATTGTGAAGAATTCTTTGAAAATTTTCAAAAATTATTGAAATTCCTTAGAAGAATTATTTTATTTATGAAAATAATTGAATTTCTGAGAAGAATTTTATTATTTATGAATTCTTGAGTAGAATTTTATTAAAATTTTCAAAAAAAAATTGAATTCGTTAGAACAATTTTATTATTTGAGAAAATAATTGAATGTTTGCGAAGAATTTTATCAAAAATTTTTTTAAATAATTGAATTCTTTTGGGAAATTCTATTGAATTTCGAAAAATTGTTGAAAATAATTCAGTCGTTTTAAAAAATTTTATTAAAATTTTGTGAATAGTGTTTAAGAATTTTTATTCAATTTTAATATAATGTTTGAAAAAAATTGCAATTTTTGATAAATTCACTTAAAATTGTGTTAAAAATAATTGAAATTCTGCTATCAGTTTTATATTATTTATGAAAATAATTGAATTCTTGTGAAGGATTTTATTAAAATTTAAAAAAAAAATTGAAATCCTTGAGAAGAATTTTATTATTTACGAAAATAATTGAATTCTTGCGATAAATTGTATTAAAGTTTTTAAAAATAATTAAATTTTTGAGAAAAATTTTATCAAAATTTTCAAAAATAATTGAATTTTTGAGAAGAATTTTATTATTTCTAAAAATAATTGAATGTTTGTGAAGAATGTTATATAATTTTTTTTTAAATAATCGAATTCTTTTGGGAAATTATCATTATAATGGTAAATATTGAAAATAATTGAATTTCGAAAAATTTTTGAAAATAATTGAATCGTTTCAAAGAATTTATTAAAATTTGTTTACATAATTGTGTCTGAAAATTTTATTCATATTTTCCAGAACGATTTTTTTATTCCAACTATTAGCAAATTTAAAGAAGTGTAAATTCTCAAAAAGAAATAAGAGAAAAGTAGCTATGAGTGTCACAAATCTAAAAAAAAGTATCCAATTAGAAGCAAATCGTAAAAAAGCAGTAAATAGTTGGTTTTAGTAGATGAGTGCGAAGTCTGAAAGAAAAAATACGTAAACTATAAAAAAAATGTTTCAAAAGTATAATTGAAAATCGATCGAGTTAAAAGAAAAGAAAAGAAAAGAAAATGAAAAGAAAAAATTTTCTTTTCTTGAAATGATTCAAATTATATAATTTTTCGAAATTCCTGAATTGATGTCAATAATTCTGCGGCTAGAAAATCTTTATTGGAAGAATATATAAGTTTAATAACAGATTCTTGAAAAATTCAAAAGCTACTAAAGCCGACTTGATGGAATCGCTTACATTTTACTGAATAAAGTAGGTACAGGATCAAAAGCTATTTGAACTGGATGGAGTACTTACTTGGAACACCTGACACTAGCCTCAGAGGCCGAAGCACTCGAAAAGCCCTCAGCGCCTTGACATCGAAGCCCTCTTTCAAAAACAAAGTTAAGATCGTGCTGATGTTGCTGCAAAACAATATATTAAGGTCATATTAGAAAAAATCACACAAATAGCAATGAATAAAAAAAAGAAAAAAAAACTACATTTTTTTAATAATAATAAAAATTACAAAATTTAAAAAATTATTCTTCGACACTACAAACTAATTTTAGAAATTAAAAATTAAATTTAAAATTAATTTTTCCTATTATAATTGAAAAAAATTTATTACCTTTCTGTTTTCAGAGAATAAATAAAATAATAATAAAAAAAACATTACGCCACTTTTCTGAATAAAAAAATCACAAATTTTGTGATTCTAATATTCATTTCAAAAAAAAATTTTTAAGAGATAATATTTTTTTAGTACAAAATTTCTTTTACAGAGTTGCCACAAAAAATTAATTTTGATTTTCCCTGATTTCCAAAAAGAAATGTTGATTTTTCCCCTGACCATAAATATGTATTTCTACAAGTCATACAATTTTTCACATCAATTCAATTATTTAAACAAATATAATAAAATTCGTTGCAAGAATTCTATTATTTTCATAAATAATAAAATTTTTCATAGGATTGCAATTAATTTTAATACAATTTTAAATAAATTCCTTGAAAAATATGTATAATTATTTTAGAAATTTTTTTTGCAAAAATTCAATTATATTTGACAAAAAATGAAATTCTTTTCTGAAATTAAAATACTTTCAAAATCTACTATTTTAATAAAATTTCTCAAAAGAATTCAATTATTTTTCAAAAATGTAATAAAATTCGTTGCAAGGATTCAATTATTTTCATAAATAATAAAATTTCTTAAAATAATTCAATTATTTTTAAAAAATTTAATAAAATTCATTGCAAGAATTCAATTATTTTCATAAATAAAAAAATTTCTTAAAAGAATTCAATTATTTTTAAAAAATGTAATAAAATTCGTTGCAAGAATTCAATTATTTTCATAAATAATAAAATAAAATGACAATATTTTAAAAAATTTTATTAAAATTCTTAAAAGGAATTCAATTATTTTCATGAATAATAGAATTCTTCTCAGGAACTAAATTGTTTTCAAAAATTTACGTAAAATTCGTTTCAAGAAGTCAATTATTTTCCGAAATAATAAATTTTTCAAAGAAATTCAATTATTTTTTAAAACTTTAATACAATTCTTTGACAGAATTCAAGTATTTTCATAAATAATAAAATTCTTCTCAGAAATTCAATTAATTGTTTAAAATTATAATAAAATTCTTTGCAAGAATTAAATTATTTTCATAACTAATGAAATTCTTTTAAAAAATTTATATAAAATTCGTTGCAAGAATTCAATTATTTTCAAAAATAATAATATTCTTCACAGGATTTAAATTATTTAAAAAAAAAAAAATTAATAAAAAATCGATGAGAGACTTCAATTATTTTCCTAAACAAAAAAATTCTTCACAGGATTTCAATTATATTTAATACAATTTTAAGTAATTTCTTCGAAAAAATTAATTAATTTCAAAAATTTTATTAAAATTCTTCGATAGAAATAAATGAACAATTATTAATTATTTTGAATGATTTTTGCAATAGTTTCTAGAGAATTTTCATATCCATTTATTGACAATTCAATTTTACGAAATTTTGATTATTTGAAAATTCTTCAATTAAATATTTAGAAAATTAAAACTTAAAATAATTTTAAAAAATAAATTCAATTAAACTTTTTCAAAATTCATGCTAATTAATATCTAAAATTTTAACTGAAATTCATTTTTAAATCAATTTTTATTTGAAAATTCGTCAAGAATTCAATTATTTAAGTACAAAAATAAATAATTTATTGAATAATTGAAAATTTTTAAAAATTGAGTTCTTGTTAAGTTTTATAAAATTTTTTGAAAATAATTGAATTCTTTCAAAGAATTTTAATAAAATTTTTTAAAATATTGTCATTTTTCGTGGAATTTATTGAAAATTGTATTAAAAATAATTGAAATCTTGCATAGAGTTTTATTATTTTTGAAAATAATTGAATTCTTGCAACGAATTTTATATAAAATTTTCAAAAATAATTTAATTCCTTAAAAGAATTTAATTATTTATGAAAATAATTTAATTCTTGCGAAGAATTTTATTATACTTTAAAAAAATAATTAAATTTCTGAGAAGAATTTTATTATTTATGAAAATACTTGAATTCTGGCAAAGAATTTTATTAAAATTTTTCAAAAATAATTGAATTTCTGTGATAATTTTGTTATTTAGGAAAAGAATTGATTTTTTGCAACGAATTTTACGTAAATTTTTGAAAATGATTTAATTCCTGAGAAGAATTTTATTATTTATGAAAATATTTGAATTCTTTTGGAGAATTTCAATAAAATTTTTTAAAATATTGTCATTTTTCGTGGATTTTATTGAAAATTGTATTACAAAAAATTCAAATCTTGCAATGAGTTTCATTATTTTTGAGAATAATTTTAAAATATAATTGAATTTCTCAGAAGAATTTTATTGTTTGTAAAAATAATTTAATTTCTAAGAAAAAATTTTTTATTTGTGAAAATAAGTGAATTGTTGAGAAGAGTTTTATTAAAAATTTTTAAAAAATGATTGAATTCCTGAGAAGAATTTTATTATTTAAGGGCATTTGAACCATTATGACGTCACGCCTTTAGAATAAATGCTTTGCACAAACTATGACTTCATAATGGTTTAAATGCCCTTAAGAAAATAATTGAATATCTGTAAAAAATTTTATTATCTATGAAAATAATTGAATTATTGTAAAGAAATTTATTAACAATCAGTTAAATTCTTGTGAAAATAATTTCATATTTATTTAGATTTTTATAAAAAATGTTTAAAGTAATTGAATTCTCAAGAAGAATTTTATTATTTTTAAAGATTTAAATTTTGTCGAGAATTTTTAAAACATTTCATGAACATAATTGTAATACCTGATTATCCCCTGATTTCCCTGACCTGTAGCAACCCGTTTTAATATAAAATTTTTCTCCAATCTCTGAAGAAAAAAATTATTATCAAACATTTTCCTATTCACTGAAAAAATTATTAACCTTTTTTTCTGAAAATAAACTTTTCTCAAAAAATATTTTATAAAAGAGAGACAATTTTTTTTCTTTGAGCATATAGAAAGTTATAAAAGTTTCGACGAGAATTTAAAATGGAAAATTAAAAACGATTTTAAAATTACTCTTTTATTTTTCTGAAAATAAACTTTTCAAAAAAGATTTTATAAATAATAAGAGAGAAACAATTTTTTATTCTTTTAGTATAGAAAGTTATTACTTGGATCAAGAAATTCTATAAATTAGTTTCAATTAGCCGTACGAGGGTATAATAATAGCGGATTACATAAACGTTTTAATATAAAGTCTAATAAAGAAAATATTGAAAAGAAAGTTGAGGAGTGGCCAAAGAGACAGACAGGAGGAGAGAATAATCAAGGTTACATAATTGACGCTAATGGACGGTAACTTTTCTATAAAATTGCGTCTCATTAAGTGTGCAAAACATAAACTTGCCAGGAGTAATCGATCAAACCGCGAGATATGGTCATTTAACATTTCAACGACCCCCTAAGGTATACCTGACCACAAAATCTAGGTCGACAATTTCATTTCTAACACAATCAAAAATGAAAAAGAGTTCCTCATATAACTTCTTAGAGAAAAACTGTGTCTTAAATTTTTCTACTATAAAATACGTTTTTCTTTTTCTAAATTTCAAAACTAGGACACTATTTTTTCAAAATTAAATTTAGATCTATAAATTTCTATTTTTTTGGATCAAATTTTTTGAAGAGTAAAAATTTATTTATTTATACAAATGGGACGATATTTATATTATTACCATATTAGCAATGATTATTTATTTTTATTTAGATTTATTTATAAATATTTATTATTTATAAATATATTTATAATTTATAAATTTTTAAAATTATTATTATTACTAGAAAATATTACTTCAATTTTTGAATAATTTCAGACTCAAAATTTAAAAAAATCAATTATTATTAACTAATTTTCTAATTAATTATTATTGTTTATTATTATTTTGAAAACTTTTAATACAATTTTTGAGAAGAATATTTAATTATTTTTAAAACTTTTAATAAAATTCCTGTCAAAAAAATCAATTCTTTAAAATATGCATAGGAATTCAATTATTTAAAACACAAATTTCATACAATTTTTCAAAAACAAATCAATTACTTCAAACGATTGTTATAAAATATTTTCTCAGAATTCAATTATTTTTATAAATAATAAATTTCTTCTCAGAAATTGAATTATTTCAATAAATAATAAATTTTTCACAGGAATTCAATTATTTTTCAAGACTTTCGTAATATTCTTCGAAAAAATTCAATTATTTTCACAAATAATAAAATACTTTATAGGAATTCAATTATTTTTTATAGCTTTAATAAAATTCTTCGCAAAAATTCAATTATTTTCACAAATAATAAAATTCTTCTGAGAAATTCAATTATTTTTGAAAACTTTAATAAAATTCATCGTCAGAATTCAAATATTTTCCTAAATAATAGAATTCTTCTCAGAAATTCAATTATTTTTTTAAATTATAATAAAATTCTTCACAAGAATTAAATTATTTTCATAAATAAAGAAATTCTTTTTAGGAATTAAATTAGTTTTAAAATTTATACAAAATTCGTTGCAAGAATTCAATTATTTTTAAAAATAATAAAACTTATTGCAGGATTTCAATTACTTTTAATATAATTTTAAATAAATTCTACGAAAAATAACAATATTTTAAAAAATTTCATCAAAATTCTTCGAAAAAATTCAATTATTTTCAAAAATTTGGATAAATCTCTTTACAAGAATTCAATTTTAAGAAATATTCAATTGTTCAATAAATTATTAATTTTTGTATTTAAATAATTGAATTGTCGAGGAATATTTTTAGAAGAATATTGATTAAAAAATTATTTCAGTTAAAATTCTACATAATTAATTTGAATGATAGAAGCTTTATAGTATAAATTTTTTAAATAATTAAGTTTGAAAAAATTTTGAAATTAAAATTTTTGAAAATTTTACTTTTTGTAAAAGTGTAATAATATTTAAATTTCTATTTAAAAAAATTATTTAAAATTTTTTATTCTCTTAATAAATGAATAAAATTTTGAATAATTTTATTTAAAAATTTTAACAAGAAAATGATTGAATTTTGGAAGAATTTTTTGTAATTTTTAGAAATAGTTATATTTCAGAAAGGTTTTTGATTGAAATTATTTTACATGTTTTAATTCCTTTGGAAAAATAAACAGGTATTTAAATATTTTCTTAACAAAAATGACTTAAGTCTTGAACACAGTTTAATTTAAAAATTATAAATTATTAACGAATTTATCAGGATTTAAATTGAATTTTTAAATTCAAAAAATTGTAGTTTTTGATTTTAAAAAAATGTTTTTTTAGGAAAAATTTAATTTGTTAAAAAATTGTTTAAATTCATTGTTATTTATATATTATTATTATTATTATTATTATTATGTTTTAAAAAATTGTATAAAATGTATAATAAATATTTGAAAAAATTCTATATAAGATCCACATTCAAAAAAAATTTTCCACTCAAGTTAGGAATAATAATTATCATCGCGAAATTTAAAAAAACAAACTAAATACAAAAAAAAAGGTACAAATGAGATATAAAAAGTAAATTCTCTTATCTATTTAAAGGAGAGAGAAATAGGGTATGAAAACGCAAGTCGACAGATCCCAATAGAATAAAAATACGAATTAAATGGAAAAAAGAAATATAAGACTTTAAATGAAAAGAAGAGAGTAAAAAAAAGAAGAAATAGAAGAAGGTATAGGAAAAGAATGAGAGAACTCCCCAGCTTCTCCACAGAGCAAACCAGGAGAGATAAAAGAGAAAAAGACTCGTGAGTTAAAGAAGGTAAAAATTGCGACTGCGCATTCTAGAGTCATTTTGCTTCAGCTTTTTATAAGGGTGAAAAATATTCTCATATAACATATCTTCCTCATTTAGAGTACCTATATATCGTGTAAAAATATATCTCAGTAAAATATCTTCTATTTTACAATATATAAACTATTTTACCAACCTTGTCAATCTTCGGGTAATATTCTATAAAATTTACTCATTTTTGCTTTTCAAGGCCTGTCACTTAAGTGCATGAGATAAAAGTTTTATTTAAAAAATAAAAGCCAAGTCGTGTTTTAAATAGAAAATAAATTTTTTTCCTAATAAAAAAAAAAACATTATTTTTTTTTAAGAGGAAATATAAGAATTAAGAACGAATTAAGAAAAAAAATTTCGAAAAAAGGAGGTAAATAAATAAAATTAAGTGGAAATGTTTATAGTAAAAAGAAAATGACAGAATTTAAAAAATAAATAAATAGAAATTTCGAATAAAAGAAATGGTTCATAAAAAAATATTTTAAATAAAAAGAAATCTTAAAGAAAAAAAGACGTAAAATAAAAATAAATTTTAAATAAAAAGGAAGATATTCATAAATTCTTCTCAGGAATTAAATTATTTTCAAAAATCTTAATAACACTCTTCTCAAGAATTCAAGTATTTTTATAATAATAATAAAATTCTTCTGATGAATTTTTTAAATTTTTAATAAAACTTCGCAACAATTCACTTATTTTTATAAATATTCATTCTTTTTAAAAATTAAATTATTTTTTAAAAATTTATATAAAATTCGTTGCAAAAATGCAATTATTTTCAAAAATAATGAAACTCTATGCAAGATTTCAATTATTTTTAATACAATTTTCAATAAATTCCACGAAAAATGACAATATTTTAAAAAATTCTATTAAAATTCTTCAAATGAATTCAATTATTTTTATGAATAATAAAATTCTTCTCGGGAATTAAATTATTTTTAAAAATTTACGTAAAATTCGTTGCAAAAAATCAATTTTTTTCCTAAATAACAAAATTATCACAGAAATTCAATTATTTTTGAAAAATTTTAATAAAATTCTTCGCCAGAATTCAATTATTTTCACAAATAATGAAATTCTTCTCAGAAATTTAATTATTTTTGAAAACTTTAATAAAATTCTTCGCCAGAATTCAAGTATTTTTATAAATAATAAATTTCTTCTCAGAAATTCAATTATTAAAAACTTTTTTTTTTAAATTCTTCAAAATGATTCAATTATTTTCATACATAAAAAAAAATTCACAGGAATTCAATTATTTTTCAAAACTTTCATAAAATTTTTCGCAAAAATTCAATTATTTTCATAAATAATAAAATTCTTCTTAGGCATTCAATTATTTTTAAAACTTTAATAAAATTCTTCGTCAGAATTAAAGTATTTTCATAAATAATAAAATTCTTCTCAGACATTTAATTATTTTTTAAAATCTTAAATGAAAAATGACGTTAAATAAAAATAAATTTTAAATACAAAAAAAATTATTCATAAAAAATAAAAAAAAATGTTAAATAAAAACAAAGTTTAAATAAAAAAAAATGTTTAAAAATGGTTAAAAAAACAAATTTTAAATAAAAAGAAATGTTAAAAAACTGTTAAAGAAAAACAAATTTTAAATAAAAAAAAGTTAAATAAATGTTAAATAAAAACATATTTTAAATAAAAAAAAAAGTTAAATGCGACAAAATTTAAAGAATAACTTTTTTTGAACGTAATTTTTGCGGCTAATTTCAATACAATATTTTAATTAATGCAAAATTTGCTCATTAGAGAGAATTCTAGGGAATAAATCCGAATGTGGCGCGCTTAAATGTTCAAATTTTGATTGAAAATCTATTTGCATATTTCGAATTTACTTCCGCGTAAATTCAAATATATGGGTCTTTAGATATTTATTCAGAGGACACAATTTCCTAAAATACAAGAATACGCGTCTATTACGTATGTACGTCAGATAATAAGAATGAATTCTCAAAGGAAGCTAGAAACAGTCGCTCTAATAAAATTTACTACCACCAACTACAAATGAATTACTTTCACATAAATTACCTACAAGCTTAAAATAAAAAAAAAGCATTTAAATAAAAATATTTCATTAACTAATTTTTATGAAAATTATTCTCTTTACTTAAAAACAATCGTTTTTGAATATTATTTCTGTATTTCTATACTGCAGTCGACGTCCCACTTATACTGTCCAGTTTTATTTTGCGATAATAAAAATTATAAAAAAGATAAAACAATTAAATAATAATTTAAATATTAAATAAATAATGTATTATTTATTATTAATTAAGTAAATAAATAAAAAATAAATTAAACGGAAAATTTTAAAAAACAACTATTGAGTCATGGACAGAAACTGGAACGACGACGACATTAAATTAGAACAAATGTGTTAGTTAACAAAATAATTAATTTGTTCATAATTAATTACGTCAATTTGCGGGTTATTTTCTTTGAAACTTTTTGAGAACTACTTGAGCTTTTCGAAAAAGAAAGAATTAAATCAAACTTTTGAAACTTACCCGATTACAACTATCGTAAAGTCCAGCAAATTCCATCCGTTGCGCAGATAAGCGCCTTGATGCGCCACGAATCCGTAAGCTATAATTTTCATCATGCATTCGACTGTGAAAATTACTAGAAAGACATACTCGATTTTTTCCTGAAACACAAATAGATCACAAAAAAAATTAATAATCAAATAAAATTTTCTTTACAAGAATAAAAAAAAAATTATTTTTACGCACCACAAAAAAAATATTTTACTATAAATATTTTATTCAAATCAAATATAATTTATTTGAGTTAAATAAAATTTTTTTAAATTAAATATAATTTATTTGGGTCAAATAAAGTTTATTTGTCACCGAGCCTACTAAATTATTTATTATTATAAAACATGAGAAAATCGATCACTCGGAGTCGAAGACTCATGTTTTATAATAATTAAAGAAGACCGTGTAAAAAAAAACATTATTTTATATTATAGGAATATTGTAATGTAACTTTTTCAAAATAATCATCATCATTTTAATGCAATTATCATTTTCTAGAATTTTTAACTAAAATTCTTCTTTTAATCAATTATTTTTAATAATTTTTAACTGAAATTCATTTTTAAATAAATTTTTATTTAGAATATTCTACGAGAATTCAATTATTTAAATATAAAAATAAGTAATTTATTAAATAATTGAATGTTTGCGAAAAATTTTATCAAAAAAATTTTTTAAATAATTCAATTCTTGCGAAGAGTTCTATTAAAGTTTTCAAAAATAATTGAATTCCTAAGAAGAATTTTATTATTAAAGAAAATAATTGAATTCCTAAGAAGAATTTTATTATTTAAGAAAATAATTGAATTCCTAAGAAGAATTTTATTATTTAAGAAAATAATTGAATTCCTAAGAAGAATTTTATTATTTAAGAAAATAATTGAATTCCTAAGAAGAATTTTATTATTTAAGAAAATAATTGAATTCCTAAGAAGAATTTTATTATTTAAGAAAATAATTGAATTCCTAAGAAGAATTTTATTATTTAAGAAAATAATTGAATTCCTAAGAAGAATTTTATTATTTAAGAAAATAATTGAACTTTTGCGAAGAAAATAAAAATGTTATACAAAATTGAATTGTTTTTTTTTAATTTTAATTTAAAAAATATTCAAAAATAATTGAATTCCTGAGAAAAATTTTATTGTTCAAGAAAATATTTGAATCACTGTAAAAAATTGTATTATTTGTAAAAATAATTGAATTTCTGCGAAAAAATTAACACAAAATTGGTAAATTATTGAATTCTTGTGAAATTTTTATTATTTGTAATTGAATTCTTTTGGAAAATTTTGTTAAAATAGTAATTTATTGAAAATTTTAGAAAACAATTGAAATTTTGCCAAGAATTTTATTAAAATTTTTTTAAATAATTCCAAATTTTCGAGGAATTTGATTAAATTGTATTAAAAAAAAATTGAAACTTATTATTTCTAAAGATAATTGAATGTTTAAAAAGAATTTTATCAAAAAATTTTTTTAAATAATTGAATTCATGCAAAGAGTTTTATTAAAATTTTCAAAAATATTTAAATTCCTCAGAAGAATTTTATTATTTAAGAAAATAATTAAATCTCTGCAGAAAATTTTATTGTTTCTAAAAATTATTGAATTTTTGCGAAATATAAAAAATTTATAAATAATTTAATTGCTTCCAAATTTTTTATTATTAATGAAAATAATTGAATTGTTGTGAAAAAAATTATAAAAATTTTCAAAAGTAATTCAATTCCTGAGAAGAATTTTGTTATTTATGAAATTAATTAAATCTTTGAGAAGAATTTTATCAAAAATTTTTTGTAAATAATTCTTGAGAAGAGTTTTATTGAATGTTTATAAAATAATTGAATGCCTGACAAGAATTTTACTATTTATGAAAATAATTGAATTCCTTAAAAGAATTTTATTATTTATGAAAATAGTTAAATCTCTGTAAAACTTTAAATTATTTGTGAAAATAATTGAATTTTTGCGAAGAAAAAAAAAATGTTTTGAATGCCTGCGAAATTTTTATTATTTATCAAAATAATTGAATTTTTCTAAAGAATTTTATAAAAATTTTCAAAAATAATTAAATTCCTGAGAAGAATTATTTTATTGTTTAAGAAAATATTTGAATCACTGTAAAAAAATTTTACTATTTGTAAAAATAATTAAATTTAAGCAAAGAAATTTAAAAAAAAATTTATAAATAATTGAATTGCTTACAAATTTTTTATTAGTTATGAAAATAATTGAATTGTTGTGAAGAAATTTATAAAAATTTTCAAAAATAATTGAATTCCTAAAAAGAATTTTGTTATTTATGAAAGTTATTGAAATGTTTGCAATGAATTTAATCAAAAATTTTTTGTAAATAATTGAATTCTTGAAAAGAGTTTTATTGAATGTTTATAATTTAATTCCTGACAAGAATTTTACTATTTATGAAAATAATTGAATTCCTGAGAAGAATTTTATTTTTTAAGAAAATAATTAAATCTCTGCAGAAAATTTTATTGTTTGTGAAAATACTTGAATTTTAGCTAAGAAATTTACACAAAATTTGTAAATTATTGAATTCTTGTGCAATTTTTATTTGTAAAAAAATTAAATGTTTGAGCAAAATTTTATTAAAATTTTTTTTAAATAATTGAATTCTTTTGAAAAATTTTATTAAAGTAGTAAATATAGAAAATTTTGGAAAAATAATTGAATTTTTTCCAAGAATTATTTTATTAAAATTTTTGAAATTAATTGCATTCCAAAATTCAATTTTTAAAAAAGAAATTATTGTCAGAAAATGAAAAAAATTGAAAGTTTTGTATTTGAATTCGTTGTAATTTCGTATAGTTTATGAGGCAAACAAAAAAAACCAAAATTTAGAATTTTCTTATGAATTTAAAAAATTTTATTTTTTCCAGTACTTTTAATAAAAATCCCTGCGACTTTTCCCTGACCAATTCTAATTTCTCTGACATTTCCCTGATTGTAATTTGCAGAAAAATTTTTCAATTTCCAGAAAAATTGACTCAGAGCGAAATAAACTTTTTACTTGTTTCAAGTAAATTTTATTTGGTTCAGATAAAATTTTATTTGCTTCAGGATAAAATGTATTTGCCCCAAATAAAATTTTATTTTGAAACAAATAAAAAGGCTCTGAGACAAATATGTTTTTACTTAATTCAAATAAATTACATTTGGTTTAAATAAAATTTTTCTCCGCGTGCACGTCAATCTAAAATCTCAAAAAAGAAAATTAATAAAATTAATAAAAATAAAAGTGTACCTGTTGTTATCAGGAAATAAAAAATTTGTCTCAGTAGAAGAGTAATTTTCAAGATATATTGAAAGGTATTTCAGAAATTGCTTTGTATTTCATTAAACACCAGTGAATCGTATCACATTAAATGATCAGGTGGCAATTTATGGAAAACGTTTTGGCTTCAATCGACTGTTGTTAAATAGATTATTAATAGCATTGTTTCATAATGTACTGGACAGAATAGAATCAGTGAACTGCGTTCGTTCAGTTTTAGGAATTTGATGAGATCAATATAATTTATGTCAACTTTGGATATATTAGCAAATTTTTCCAATCAATCAACTTTGCGCTGAGACAAATGCAAGAAAAAGAATATTTTTTTCTAAAACGTTCATCGAATTAAAAGAAAATTCTTAACTTTTTAAAATTTTTATTAAAACACCAAAGAAAAATTACTTTTTTTATTTATTTTTTATTTTAACAAACAAATGCTACTTTTCCTACCATTTTTTTTTTTTTTTTAATTTTCTATATTGTTAATTTTAAGTCCTTGGCATTTAATGTTTTCACTTGTTTTATTTTCATCTTAAATAAAGTAGAACTCAAATACAGCTTAGACAAAAGTTAAATGAAAATAGAACGACCCGAAACTTTTTTTTATACCTTTGTATATAAAAGTAAAGTAACACTTATTTGAAAATTTCATTTTTTTAATTAAAATTGAAAAATTCTTTAGTTAACATCTCATTTACACAAACAAAAATAATTAATTAAATTTAATAATACAAACGAATTTATTCATATATATATATAACTATTTTATTTTAATAACTGGTATGTAAATTATGCCCGAACGAATCTAACCCGCGGTTATATAGATAATGAACAAAGTTTAAAGAGATTGAGTCAAATTCAAACATCAAATTTAATTAACTTTGAAAAAACAAAACTTTCAGCTCATTTAAAATTTTATTAATCTCAATAATAATCTTCTTTTATATTATTACAAAGAGAGAAGAGCTTTTTCTATTTGTTTTCTTTAAAATATTGAAATTATTTAAATAAGTATTTAAGATGCAATGCAAAAGTATTTTGGATTATTATTTTTTTTCTCATTTCCGACAGATATCAAGTTTAAGTGTATTCATTTATTTATTTATTTATTTATTTATTTACAAAAACAGTTCCCGCAGTCCAAGTGGACCGCATAAATGGATAACTAAAGTTTGATACAAAATTATAACATAATTAGATAATAACTAACAATAATTTTAGATTGTAAAGAGATTATGGACCACTGAATTATAATAATAAATGTTAGCTCACATTATAAATTTTAAATTATAAAGAATCGATGTAAGCATTAAGAGTAGATGTGATTTATGTGATTCATGTATGTACAATGTATTGAAAATTAATGCTTAGGATGGTTAAAGGTTATTCAGAGACTTCCAGTATTTTTATTTCCTTTCAATTAATTCTATTCTACAATTTCTCGACTATTTTTAAATTCACCCTTGTATGTTTTTTTCTTTGGTCTTTTTACAAATTCAGATCAATGGAAAAAATATATATTTTTCCATGTATAAAAAAACCTGTGTTTCACTCAGCAAAAAGAAATTTAATTGAAACAAACGAATTTTTCGTTGAATCAACCAAATGAAACAACAAATTCTATACACGAAAACCTAAATGATTCTTTATAATTGAACCAAATTTTTCAATAATTGAATACCTTTTATTTAGAATCAAATATAATTTTTACTTGAAACAAAACAAATTTTTATTTAAATCAAATAAATTCTATTTGACCAATAATTTCAGTATTTGAAGCAAATACTATAAATAATTATCATAAATAAAAATTATTCGATAAAATTTAATATTTATTTGATAATACCCAAGTAATCATTTCTTTGTTGAAATTTTTAAATAAAATTATTCAAAACATCAATCATTTTATTTCAAAATAAAAATTTAAACATTATTACAGTTTAACAATAATTAAAATTTTCAAAGATTTCAATTAAAAAATCATATGAAATTTAATTATTTCTAAAAATTCAAACTCTGTAATTATTCTAAATATTAAATTATTATATAAAATTTTAACTGAAATTTAATTTTAAATCAATTCTTATTAGAAATTTCTAGACATCAATTATTTAATTACAAAATAAATAATTTATTGAAAAATTGCATATTTCTTTAAATTTGAATTCTTATAAAGAACTTTAATTTTTTTTTAAATAATTGAATTCTTTTGAAGAATTTTAATAAAATTTTAAAGAATAATTGCATATTTCCAAGAATTCATTTAAAATTTTAATAAAAAGGATTGAAATCCTGCAATGAGTGTTTTCATTTATGAAAATAATTGAATTTTGCCACGAATTTAATTAAAATTTTTCAAAAATAATTGAAATCCTGAGAAGAATTTTATTATTTATAAAAATAATTGAATTCCTGTGAAAATTTTATTATTGACGAAAATAATTGAATTTTTGCAAAGAATTTGATTGGAATTTTTTTTAAATAAATTGAATTCTTGTAGAAAATTTTAATATTTGCAAAAATAATTGAATGTTTGCGATGAATGTTATTAAATTTTTTTTTAATAATTGAATTCTTTTAAGAAATTTTATTAAAATAGTAGATATTGAAAATAATTGAATTTCTACGAAGAATTTTTGAAATTAATTAAATTTCCACAAAGAATTTTATTAAAATTATTTTAATTTTAATAAACAAATTATATGAAATTTTTTGAAATCATTGAATTTTTTTGAAGAATTTTAATACAATTTTTAAGAATTTCATTTTTTGAGATATTCGTTTAAAATGGTATTAAAAATAATTGATATCCTGCGATGAGTTTTATATTATTTATGAAAATAATTGAATTTTGTCACGAATTTTGTTAAAATTTTTAAAAAATAATTGAAATCCTGAGAAGAATTTTATAATTTATAAAAATAATTGAATTCCTGTGAAAATATTATTATTGACGAAAATAATTGAATTTTTGCAAAGAATTTGATTGGAATTTTTTTAAATAAATTGAATTATTTAAATTATTAAATTATTATTTTTAAAAATAATTGAATTCCTGCGAAATTTTTATTATTTATAAAAGTGATTCAATTCTTGCAATGAATTTTATAAACATTTTTTTAAATAATGGATTTGTTCGAAAAATTTAATGGAAATTGTGTTTTAATATATGAATTTCTGTAGAAATTTTATTATTTATGAAAATAATTGAATATTTGCAGAGTTTATAAAAAAATTTTTAAATAATATGATTTTTTTGGGGGAAATATTAGAGAAAATATTATGAAAATAGTAGGCGTTGAAAATAATTACATTATGTTTTGAAAATAATTGAATCGCTTGGAAATTTTTCTTTACAAATTTTTGCATTGTTTCAAGGAATTTTATAAAAATTTTTAAGACTAATTTCTTTATTCCAACTACAGAATCTATCAAAATTCCAACTGTCAGAATGCAATTCAATTTTAAAAAATTACAGTAAACAATCTTTAAAAAATTGTTTTGTAATTTAATTTTCTATTTTATTATTTTTACAATATTTTGGAACTAAGTGAAAAAAATTCTTGTTGGACATTATTGCAAAAAAAAAAAATCTAAAAATAGCGTTGCATTTCGACAGGTTCGACTGCATTGGCGAATTTAAAGTAGTGTAAATTTTCAAAAATAGAAAAAAGTGGCTTTCAGTGTCACAAATCTAAAAAAAAAAGTATCCAAATAGTAGCATATCGTAAAATAGTAGTAAATACTTAAATAGTAGACTTTAGTAGTTTAGTACAAAGCCTGCTATAGTGATACAAAATATATGCTTCTTCCTTCATTAAAACCATTTCATAAAATTCAGAAAACTCTCATCAAACTCAACAATATATCATAACAAAAAAATTTTTCTCATCGAAAACAAGAGAATTTTTTTATCTCTCCTCTTTTTTAAAAGAAGAGCATCACTAGATATACGTTCGCAAAAAAAGTTAGTCTTCGACTGTTCACTCATTTCATTCAAACGTACACTTCCCATCTAAATTTACGAATAATAATTCTCTGACATTAGCAACTTTATTTACTACATTTTTTTGTTTATTCACATGAATAGAAATCCGCCTTTCATTCAAAACCATTGGAAAAGGGGTGTTGGGAGAAGAAGACAATATAGAAAATCCCACTCAACAGTTACTAGAGTTGAACCAGTGAAATACTCGACTTACTATATTGGATTTTTGAAATTGAATTATTGGTTTTCTATCAAGATGAGAAACTCTAAATACAATACGCAGTTTACATATATAGAGTAGCAGCAATCTATGAATTGTATGTTGAAACCAAGCTTCTTTATAATGTAAAAATATTTTTCAATTTTTTTTTTGGTTGACTGGTTCGAAACGAATGTATATATGAGAATTGACGTGAACAAAAGTTATAGATATAAAACATGTTCATCTATACACATCAAGTATATAGTTGGAACATTGAAGAACATGTAGCATGTGTTGTAGATTGTGGCACTCGATCACAGTAGGGTGCAACTTACTCAAGGGAAGATTGAACAATTATTGAACTTTCGGCTCGAACAAGTCGAACCACCTACTCCTTCTGGCTTTGAAATCAATATTGCTTCATGCCTTGATGAACGGAAATTGTGGATCCAGTCCCCTTAATGGTGTACTTCTATATGATACTCAAGATCATGATAGGCTATGTGCAAGAAAAGAGAAGGGAAGGGGAAAAAAAGTGAATATAGATGCAACTACCGCATCACTATCTTTCATTTCCTTTTGTATGAAAAGCGCGCACAATTCCCTTTGGAACTATAATACTTATTTCTCATCGCTAGAATGCTAGTTACTTTTCTACTTGGTATTCATGAGTTTGCATATATATGAAGCTTTTAGATCATTAATTTCATGTGGTTTTAAGGCAAAGTCCCTGTAAATTTTCCAATGCGTGTTGTTAAAATATTCACTATATTTAACACTTGATGACAATTCACTAAATTTTATATTAAGTCAGTTTAAACGACTCAATTTTAATCAATTTTCATTTTATTCAATTACACTGGGCTTTATATTGTTTAATGTTTCATTACTTCATCAACTCCTATAACTGCATTCATATGGATTTATAATTGACAATATTGCATTAATTGATGTCAAATTAATCACTTCATACTGATACAGAATCAGTAATAATAGCTAAAATATGTGTCCATTTCAGTCTAAATAAAATGAATAAAAAGAATATTCTCATCGCAGGATTTCAATTATTTTTAATACAATTTTAAATGAATATCTCAAAAAATCAAATTCTTAAAAATTTTATTAAAATTTTTCAAAAGAATTCAATTAGGTATTCTTAAAAATTTTAATATAATTTGTTTATTAGAATTAAATAACCATTTTCAAAACAGTTTTAATTAAATTTCTTGAAAGAATTTAATTATTCTCAAAAATTTTAATGAAATTCTTTTTAACAATATTCAATTTTTTTCCAAAATAATTTTAATAAAATTCTTCGTAAAAATTTAATTAATTTTAATAATTTATCAAAATTCAATTATTTTTATTATTTATATTATTTTTTTATTATTTTAATAAAATTTCACAAAAGAATTCAATTAGGTATTTAAAAAGAAATATTATTAAAAAATATTCTTCGTCTCAAGAATTCAATTATTTCAATTATCTTTATAAATAATAAACTTTTTCTCCAAAATTCAATTATTTACAAAGATTTTAATAAAATTCTTGGCAAAATTTCAATTATTTTCAGAAACTTTTCTCAATTCAATCAAATTTTTTACAGAGATTCAATTATTTTTAATACAATTTTAATCTAATTTCTTGAAAAATGTAATTATACTTAATAGTGTTATTCAAATTCGTCAAAAGAATTTTAATTACCTATTTAAAAATTTGTTGATAAAATTTTTTATGAAAGTTCAATTTTAAAAAACATTCAATTCTTCAATAGTTATTTATTTTTGTATTCAAATAATTGAATTCTCGTAGAATTTTCTAATAAAAATTGATTTAAATATGAATTTCAGTTAAAATTTTAGATACTAATTGAATATTAAACTCTCTAAATTTGAATTAGAAAAAATGTTTTACTCTAAGTTCCGAAAAATTATTTTCATCATTTCAATTTAATTATTATTTTCTACAATTTTTAAATAAAATTCTTCTTTAAATAAATTTTGAACAATTTTTGAAAAAGTTCTGCTTTGAGAATTTTTAAATCCATTTGTTTACAATTCAATTTTACGTGAAATTTCAAATTTTTTATTTTTTTATTTTTTATTTCGATTAAACTTTTAGAAAGAAATTAATTTCATAGAATTTTTAATTAAAAAAATATGAAAAATTCAGATTTTTCAAAAATTTTAATTTGAAACTTTTACAAAATTCAATTATTTTTAAAAATTGCAATTATTAGAAACTTCTCAAAAATTCAATTATTATCTAAAACTTTAACTGAAATCACTTTTTAAATCAATTTTTATTAGAAAATTCTAAGAGAATTCAATTATTTAAATACAAACATATATAATTTATTGAATAATTGAATGTTTCTTGAAATTTAATTCTTATGTATAATTTTAGTATACATTTTTTTTTTTTTTTTTTTTTACATTTTTTTTTTTATTTTATTTATTTATTTATTTATTTATTTTATTTATTTTTTTATTTTTAAAATTTTTAAGAATGAAATTCTTTCAACGAATTTTAATAAAAATTTTAAGAATAATTACATTTTTCGAGAAATTCGATTCAACTTGTATTAAAAATAATTGAAATTTTGCAATGAGTTTTATTATTTTTGAAAATAATTGAATTAATGCGAAGAATTTCATAAAAAAAAGTTTTAAACAATTGATTTTTTCGAAAAAATTTATGTAAATTCTATTTTTAATAATTCAATTCTTATGAAATTTTAAATAAATTAAATAATTGAATTCTTTTGGTAAATTTTATTAAAATAATAGTTATACAAATTATTGAATTAAGAAAAATAATTGAAATTTTGCAATGAATTTTATTACAATTTTTGAAAATAATTGAATTTTATTACTTTTGAAAATAATTGAATTCTTGTGATGAACATTGTTATTTATGTGAATAATTGACTTCCTCCGAATGATTTTAAAAAGAGAGTTTTTAAATTTATAAAAATAATTGAATTACTGCGTAGAATTTAATGCCATATTTTAAAACATTTAATTTTTTTGAAAAAAACTTATGCAAATTCTATTTTAAATAATTGAATTCCTGTAAAATTTTTATTCTTTTGCAAAATAATTTAATATTCGTGTAGAATATTATCAAAATTATTGTTTAATAATTAAATTCTTTTGGAAAATTTTATTTATTTTTAAATGAAGAAAAATTTTTTTTAAATAATTGAAATTTTAACATCAACTTTATTAAAATTTTTGAAAATAATTGAATTTTGTCTAAGAATTCTGCTATTCATTTATAAAGATAATTGAAATGTTGACAATTTTTTTTAGATTTTTTTGAAAATAATTGAATTTCTGCGAAGAATTTTATTAATTTTGAAAATAATTGAATTCTAAAGATGAATATTGTTATTTATGAAAATAATTGAATTTTACAATGAATTTTATAAAAATTCCTGAATATAATTGAATTTCGGCGAAGAATTTTGCTATTTATAAAGATAATTGAAATGTTGACGAGAATTTTTTTTTTAATTTTTGAAGATAATTGAATTTCTGGAACGAATTTTAATATTTATTAAGATAGTTGAATTCTTTTCACAGAATTACGTTAACATTTTTAGAATTGAAACTAATTTCATTAGAATTGAAATTAAAATTTTTCAAAAAAATACTTTATGAAATGATTTATAAGTAATAACTTTATGGCAGTTCTTCAATAGAATTAAGTTATTTAAAATAAATTATTGTCAGAAATAGAAAAAATTTAAGGTTTTTTTTTGGAATTCGTGGTAATTTTATTAGGCAAACAAAAAGACACAAAAAAAAATTCCAAATTTTCTTATAAATTCTAAACATTTAATTTTTCCCACTACTTTTAATAAAAATCCCTGACTTTTCCCTGATTTCCATGATAAAATCTACTTTCCCTGACTTTTCCTTGATTTCCCTGAACTGTGGTATGTAGATGTAAATAAATTAGGTCATTTTTGAAATAAAAAAGTTGCGTAGTATGTAAATTTAGAAATAAGCTAAGCAAACTAGATTCATTGGAATACAAGTGAACTGATTCCAATTTAGAATAATGTCTTCTGATTCAAAACATAATTTTATATTTACTCCTACAAACATAGTTCTATATCTCATATCCAGAACTTTAATGAAATAGAAAATGTTCATTTTCCTCGATCTTAATGCAAAGCACAGACTCCTGGAAATTCCTAGGCGTTCTTGTAGTTTTGCATACAAAATATAACTGGGGAACCGGACAGTTCACAAAGCAATCAAGCAACGCAAATGAGAAACCAAGAAAATTACTCGTTCAGGAAGAAGATGCTCAGAAATTATACTGACTTTAATTCAAGTTTGCGCCTGAAGAGTTAACAAAAAGAAAAGTAAAATAAAACTTAACGCTGATAAATATTAGAGTAATAGTAAAAAAAACACACTTACCAAATAGAAATTGGTCGCATTTGAATCGCCATAAGGATATGGAGTGTAAACAGCTAGAGCCACGCAATTCGCAAAAATCGTCATCAGAATAAGCCATTCGAACGGTCTAAATAATAGAACTGTATTAAGGAAGATATTGAATTAAAGAAAGGAAGATATAATATACAATATGTACTGCGACCGCAAGTAGATATCTGCGGTCTTGGTCAGCCAGAGAGCCAATAACGACCAGTGCAATACAATGAAAGTGTAAATACCAAGGATCATAAAAAAATATCATTTCCCATAAACGAGGAACAAAAAAAAATTATAGTACTCGTCACAATAAAAATAAAAATCAACAATAAAAACTTGAGATACTCGTAAAGTTTCTTATAATGAAAAAAATTAAAACATACATGAATTCAAAAAAAAAAAATCTCTTTATAAATTATAAACAATAGAATATTAAATTTATCCCTCTACTTTTTCATCTACAAACATCAAATCATTAAACAAAAATATACTAAATATATAATTCATTATGAATTATTAATTATTAAGATATATTAAATATATTTTAAAGAATATTTCAAAACAATATTATCAAGCTTGTATCGAAAATTAATAAGAAAAATAAATTGTCAAATTATTCCCAAAAACCCAATTTTCCAGAACATTTAATCCTCAGGGCAAAAAAGAATTAACAAAATGACCCATTTTCAAAAATTTTCAAGTTCACAAATGAATCGCATTAGATCATACTTCAAAGGGAAATCCTATCTGGTTGGGAGGGTAAAAAAAAATAAAAATTGACAATTTTAACTTTTCTCACATAAAAAATATTTCATGGGAATGATTCTCTGTATATTGGATCAACGAGCAGTTTCAAACCCCTCGATATGTGCGTCATTTCAAAAGGAAAAAATCATATTGAAAAATTTAGCAGATGAGACTTTTTTATCAACAGAAAATCTTTGATTGCAAAAAAAAGAATACGAAACACGTATATGTATTAAAATTTAAAATAGAAGAGAGAGAGAAAGAAGTTGATTAATTTTTGTAAGAAAAATTTTCAGAAAAATTCCCTTCCCTCTAATATAGAAAATGAAATATTTGCTTACGTATAAGCGTGACATGATTAATTTCTAAAAATGACATTAATTACCGAACGTGACATTATTAATTTTATAATTACAATTTTTAAGTATTTAAAATGATAAATGAGTAGAATTCATTTTGTTAGATTAGCTCTTTTTTTTGGGATAGTTTCAGCTTGTGGATAAGAAGCGGGCCTAAAGGAAGAGATTTTTGCCTTGGTTCTCATGCTCTCTTCTCGTGTCCAAAGTACATAAATTATTTCTATGTATTCAGGGCTCGAACTAGGTTCGTAAATTCCCTAAAAGTCCGTAACATTGCTTGAAGTCCGTAAAAGTCAGTTTTTTTGTAAAAAAAAGTCCGTAAAGTCCGTAATTTGATTGAAAAAGAACGAAAAATTCGTAAATTGTACGATATAATTTGGAGAATTGTAGAGAAATTACAAATGAATGCAGAAATTCAATTATTTTCAAAGATAATATAATTCTTCGCAGAAATTCAATTATATTAACTTTTATTTTTAAATTATCGTGTAAATTTCAATTATCTTTAGAAATAATAAAATTCTTCTCCGAAATTCAATTATTTTCAAAAATTTTGATAAATAAAATTGTTGGCAAAATTTCAATTATTTACAAAAATTTTCCTCTTTTCAATGATTTTCAATATCTACTATTTTAATGAAATTTTCCAAAACAAATTCAATTATTTACAAGAAATTTAATAAAATTTTACGAAAACATTTAATTATTGTCATAAAATAATAAAAATTACACGAAAATTCAATTATTTGCAAATTTTTTATAAATTTCTTCGCAACAATTCAATTATTTTTATAAATAATAAAATTTTTATAGGGATTCAATTATTTTCGTATTTTTATAAATAACAATGTTCATCACAATAATTCAATTATTTTCAAAAGTAGTAAAGTTCTACACAAATATTCAATTATTTTCTAAAATAATGAAAATTACACAGGAATTCAATTATTGAAAATAGAATTTGCATAAACTCATTGCTGAATTTTAATTATTTTTAACGCAATTTTAATCGAATTCCTAGAAAAATTATTCTTAAAAATTTTATTAAACTTCGTCAAGAGAATTAAATTATTTAAAAATATTTCTGATAAAATTCCTTACGATAATTGAATTTTAAGAAACATTCAATTACTCAATAAATTATTTCCTTTTGTATTAAAAATTTAAAATAATTGAATTCTAGTAGAATTTTTTAATAGAAATTGATTTAAAAATGAATTTTAATTACAATTTCAATTAATAATTAAATATTAAAAGTATTAGAGCACGAATTTTTAGAAGTAATTGAATTTTGAGAAGGTTTCAAATTAAAATCTTTGAAAATCTGAATTTTTCATATTTTTAACTAATAATTCTGTGTTTTTTGAAATTATTTAAAATTTTTATTTTCTAATAGATATTAAATTGAAAAATTTACGAATAATTGAAATTTTTTAAAATTGAATTGTAAACAAACGAATTATTTTTAATGCAATTTTAATAGAATTTCTCGAAAAATGTAATAACTCTAAAAATGTTTTATTAAAATTGTTCGAAGAAATTCAATTTTTTAAAAAGTTCATAAAATTCTTAATAAGAATTCAATTTCTGAAAACATTCATTTATTCAATAATTTTTTCATTTTTGTATTTAAATAATTAAATTGTAGTAGAATTTTATAATAAAAATTTATTTAAAAATGAATTTTAGTTAAAATTTTAGATAATTCAATTGAACATTAAAAGCAATATAGTTTGAATTTTTAGTAATAATTGAATTTTGAAATGAATCTTTATGAGAAAGTTTAATTGCTGATTTTTTAAATATTATTTAAAGTTTTTATTTTGTAACATATATTTAATTGAAGAAATAACGTATAATTGAAATTTCGTAAAATTGAATATTGTAAACAAATGGATTTGAAAATTGTCAAAGAACTTTTTCGAAAATTATATTAAAAATAATTTATTTTAAGAAGAATTTTAGTCAAAAATTATTAAAAATAATAATTGAATTGATGATTTTATCACTCGGTTATCTTGAATTATTATAAATCAGTAATTGGTCCGTAATTTTTCATTTTTGGTCAGTAAAGTCCGTATTTTCAATTACTTTCACTGGTTCGAGCCCTGTGTACTTAAAAGTGTACTTTCTAGCACAATTTTCATTCATTTATTCATCAAATCAGTATGAAAATCTTTTTTTTATCTAAACATGTGTTAAAAGTATACAACAAATTGTACTTTCTAGCACAACTTTCATTAATTTATTCATCAAATCAGTATGAAAATCTTTTTTTTTTTGTTAAACATGTGTTACAAAAAGCACCATGTGAATCACGTGCGAAATGAAGATGTTTTTCAATAAGTTTGTAAATGGCTGCTTGAGCGAAGCGAGAGCAGCAATTTTCAAACTCATTGAAAAACATCTTCTTTTCACTCTTGGTGCATAATGTCCCATTGTTCTCACTATGATCCAGCAGAATAGTTTATAAAAAAATAATTTTCTAATTAAAAAGGATACTTCCACTCGACGACGTCGATGCACATTTTCCGGAGGGGGTTTTTTAAAGTGAGAAAGAAGAGGGCCCTGACGGGCCTATCGGAGGCTGCTTTACCACCACGACGAGCCGGACGTTTCGGAGCCGAAGCTTTGACTGCGGCCTGACCAGCCACACTCGCGGCTCCGGCTCCGGGTCCCGTTTGTGAGACATTGGCTCCGGATTGTGCAACTTGTTGGGACTGTTGAAGTGGAGAGGTGGCAGTGGAGGGGGTCGCGGCCGTGGGCTGGGCCCCTCCTTGTAAAGGGCCCAACGCTGAGCCGCCATCCCCCGTGCTCATCGGTCGCTAGTGTCGAACTCCGTTCTTCTTGATCGCTTGCGGCTCCTCGACGATTGACGCCGATTTTCGGCCAATGATCGACGTGGAGTCAAAAAGACATTCTTTCCGCAATTGATCCGCATGCTACGGCCCGGTTATCCTCTTGGTATTCCTCTGCGAGCTGAAAAAGAAACAATAAATAATTTTTAATAATGAAACACCAATAAAATATAGAAAATATTAAGTTACTAAAAATTGTATACTTAAATTTTTACTTTAGTTAAATATGTACTTAAATTTTTAATTGAATTATTAAGTAAATTATTCTTTCTCAACTAAATTTATTTAATTACATTATTTGTTGAATAATATTACTAATAAAAAAAATCTCTTTTTCAATATTTATATAGATCTCGCTAAAAATATTTCAATCGGTGCAACTAGTGTAAAAAAAAGATAATGAAAGGATTTGTCGAGCTTTAACTAACGAATACAATTCTGGCGACTCTGTGACGATGACTTTATTACTTGGCTATAAATTGGATAATAGTATTGGTTATATAAAAAGACGAAAAAATGGTATTCACACAAGAAAACTGAGTAACTAGTGGATGGCGAAGTAATTACCACTTTGAGTCGATAGAGCGACTCCTGGAAAATCTAATATGTATCGCCCACTTTGTTATTGCAATTTCAATAAATTAGTTTCAAACCTTCTCCAACTATTTTCCGAAAACTAATCACGCGTACAAACTTATTTAATGAATTTTGTTTTAAATGCCACCAACTTTAAATTATTCGACTTTTTTTTACAAAAAAAGAGAGATGAGTAAAAATGTTGACACCTTTATTCAAATGTAATTAACAGAACAAATAAAAATTATACCTAAAAAAAATTGATAAACAATTCTCAAAGATGATGCAGCGGTGAATTTTTTCGTGAGAATAATTTAATTATTAACTCGATTGAGCTTGATTTAAAGTCAAGATGAGCAGCTCATCGAGAACCATTTTATTGATTATTCTCTCGAGCAATAATATACATTTTCGAAGAAATGCCTAGACCACCACATATATATATTTTTTTCATGAATACACGAGGGGTGAGTGTGAAAATGCCGAGGATATAGGAGTTTGATCGAGTCGAAATAAAATATTGACCTTATTTTTTATATTTCAAACTACTATAAAAACTTCCTTCCTTTTAAAAAAAAAAATAAAAAACAATATTTAAAATTATTCCATTTGTAATTTGACGAACGTGTATAAAATATTTTTCTATAAATGTGACGCGATCTGAAGAAAGGGACCTTAGAAGCAAATCATTTTGAGGTTGGGTTAGAGTTACTTTTTTCTTGTTTGAAAGTTTCTTTTTACTTATTTCGAATTAAAATCAGTGTTTATTAAATATTTTAGTTTTAATGAAGACTTAAATATCAATGATTTATATTGACAGTTGATCCTTTTTTTGTATTTTCATTTAAAAAATTGCAAACATAACCTATAATTTTTTGCTTCTAAGGTCCCTTTCTTCAAATCGCGTCACAAATATTTACCATTTTTTGTTTTTTTTTTAAGTGAAAAATTGCATTGAAAGCAAAAATTTAATTCAATCCTATTTGTATGAATAAAAGTCTACTGAAAGCAATAGTTGTATATGTATACACTAGAAATGTATATACACCATAAATCCTGATCTGTATCAATTTATAGTTCTCCACTTTTATTCATATCTTGCTCAGAACCCTAGAAGGCAAATGTGCGTTTTCCCACGTACAAATATAAATATATATTAGTGAAAATTAGGAGCATATTTTTTTGTTATATATCAAAAAAACAACCGAATTATCTTTTTTTCTTTTCTTTACGTTTTTCTCTGAAAAACACGAATTTAATTTTAATCAAAAATATCAGAAAATTTATAGTTAGTTCTTTTTCAATCTTATTAACTTAGCAATTTGGATTGCTATAAATCAATATCGTTTAGTTTCCAATGTAAATAATTTCTTTTCTTTTTCTTACTATGATAACAAACCGTTTTGTTGAAATAAAAATAATTAATACATTGACACGTAAAACTATTGTTGTAGCTATCCAGATTTATATTCTAATGAATAATTCCTTAGTAAATATTATAAAAATTCCTTTTGTCTACTTTTATTTTCCTAATCGATTTTTGAAATCTATTTTTTTCTAATTCATGTACAAATAAAATATATTTTCCGCATGTGACAACAAATTTTCTGCTTATCGATTGCATTATTCTTTTTTTTTATGAAAATAAGTATAGTACGAACGCAATAAAAGGGGAAGAATATTGTCTCCCCTTGCGCAATCCGTACGCTTTTTTATTTTATTTTAAAATAAACATCAAGTTCTACAATTTTTTGCTCAGAAATTTGTTTTAAGATAAGATAAAACGAAAAAAATAATTCATAACTAAATATTCTGAAAAATGGTATACTTAATATTTTAATATGCTTTTATATCTAATTTAAATAAATATTTTTCCTCTATTGCCTTTAAATATATTTTTATGTATTTACATCCAATTCTTAATAAGTATTTTTCTTCTACTGACTTTTAATAAATTTCAAAAATATTGAAAACTCTTTTAATAAGTTTTAATCACTCTTTTTTATTTGCAGCTTTTGTAGTTTTCCTGTAAATTTCTAAAGGAATTAAAATAAGGAGGATTAATTTTCGAATCTTCTAAAAGAGCAAATTAAAAAATTGTAGAATTTCCTTTTTTTTTTTAAAATAGTTTAAATTAATTTGTAGAAGAGAGCAAAGGGAATAAAGTTCTTCACCAAAACTCAAAGGGAACACTTAAAAATTCTGAATAAAATAGTGCTTGACTATAAATTAGTAGGGATTTTTAACAAAATGAATTAGTGGATGAATTTTTACTATGTAAATAAAGTTTAGACGGGGACAGAAAAGGTTTCAATTTTAAATAACTATTATTTAAGAAACGAATGTATTTTTTTTCTTTTCGGACAATCTATTGTCTCGATAATAGACTAAACAATGCAAGTGTCAACCTATCTTCTGAAGTTTGTTTTTGGATCGAGTCAAACGAAAGCAGTTGCCTCTCGTCGTTCCGTCCTGGCGACCTGGGACTTCATAGTGGAGGTCTGCTATATTTAGTGAACCTAAATTCTAGTAAAGCTCTCTTTCTCTCTTCTCTCATACATAAAAAAGAATATATACCTTCCTTTCAAAAAAAAAAAAAGTTAACGAAATTTTTAACCATAAATAAAGAAGAACATCAACCATATATTCTCAAGAAATGAAAAATTAATATTATAATCAATATATTCAGTGAAACTGTGATATAACACCACGGATGTTACTCTTGCAAACTTATGAAATAAAGCGTTTTCACACCTTCCTTTTCAAGATGGAAAATATGAAGAGAGAAGAAGAAAAATAGTAATACGAAAAGAAAAGATACTTGAATCAAGAGCAGTAAAAAATTATTTGAAAAATGAAATGAAACTTCGTTTCCCTTGCTGATTTTGACTTTCTCAAAATTTATGAGTTTAATTTTCATATATTCATTTCATCTATAATATCGAAAAGCAATTTTCTACAAGAATATAGAAATTTCACGAATAAAAATCATTCAAGGACAATTTTATTTTGACATAGACCAAAAAGAAAAGAAAATATTGGATCATTTCCAAATTCATGCGTTTTTTCGACGGATTTTTGACATTTTTATAAAAATTTTTGTCCACATGATTCATATAATTTGTGCTTCATCTGCATTTCGAAAATAAAAACTCGGAGTCATTCTTTTCAGACAGACAGCAAAATAAATAGCATTTTAATTCAAAAAGCAATAAATATTGACAAAACATTGCAAAAAATAAATGATGAAAAATTATTTTTGTAAATATTTATTATACAAACGAAGAAAATTGTTAAAGAAGAAAAATATTTCTCAAAAAATCAGCTCTTAGAGAGAAGTATATTTTTTAAAATCAATGAAATTATACAGTATGGGAGTTGAAATAGAAAACTCAGTTCGAAATGAGATATAAAATAAAGGAAGTCATTTGTGAATCAACTTTCCACAAGTTCGGAACTTGACTTGAAATACGTCACTAACTCCCCGGTCATTACACCTGCAGGCTGATTTCAATTTAACTACCTTTCCATTCTCATTTCCACAATTTTCGTACTATTATTGTTATTACTCTTCAAAAAACTGATGACTTAATTTTTGTTGGCGAATCGGGAAAGAAAATTATTCTTTCTTTAATATTTTTCGTAAAAAAAATCTTTCCGACAAAAAATTGTCTCTACATTTTGATAGCATAAAGCTGAAACTGGCATCCATTTAATTTTGTAAACTTAAATATTTTTTTTTGTTTAAAACCAACATGAAATTTTGAAAAATTAACTCGGTGCTAGTTTCAGCTTCATTCTGATAATACATGAGAAAGTATTAATTTTAAATAAAAAGAAATATTCGCAAATTTTGGTATAATTAAAAAATTTGTCTTGAAAGCAATAGATACAGAAACCTTCGAAGAGAAAACAGGATATAATATGAAATATGTACAATAAGGACTTAAATAAAAGCTCACCCTGAAAGGTGAGAAATAAGTGATGAGTTTAATAATCTAATGTACCAAACTTCGATATTGTGCAAGAGGCTGCATTCTCTAATATTTAAAGGGCAAAGGATCAATATTATAATGAAATCTCTAACTGTTGAATTTTTCAAGTGAGAAAACTCGACCAACAAACCAAAAATTTATAATTTGGTAACAGAATTACAAATTTTTGGTCTGTTAATCAGATGATGACAATGAGTTATTTGACACCATTTTTAATATTTAAATTAGTTGCTGAATTTAGATTAATAAACCAGCTTTTGGATTAGTAGACTTACTAATTCAGAGAGAAGTTAGAAAGAATCTTAATATTTAATGATTTTAATTACAAATTACTATGAAAACAAGATTATTATTTTACAAATGTATACCTTCACTATATTTTCGTTTCTAACTTATATATGAAATCAAATATGTTGCTTTGCAATAACAATAGAGCGTTTAATTAATTCAGAAGTACTTCTACATACATACAGTTTCATTTAATTATAATAGTATATTTAATCTCAAATTATTATTGTTGTTGTAATTATTGTTTCAACTATTATAATGATGTACAATTCCCAAATAGAAACGAAAAGAATAGTCAGCAGAAAATTGTAGAAATAAACCCACATTATGATTTAAAAATTATTTTGATCCTAATTATAGAACCATCATCAAAAAGCATCTTTTAGATCTAATAAAAATAAAATATTTTCAAAGTAGATAATTTTGAGAGTATATTTTATTCCAAGGTACCATTTGTTCGGTATGAAATTACCCATCAATTATGCTCTTATAGGTCTTAGGTAAAAATAAAAAACATATATATTATTGTATAAGATCGTAAAAATGAGTCGAAAAGATTTCAGAAATGCCTCAAAGGCAACGAAAGTTAGAAAGACACTTTCTTGTAAATATATTTCCGTCTCATAAATAGTTTTGCAAGCATCAGAAAAGATAATGGTTGTCCGCAAACCAGTGACCTACTTTGAAATAGTCGGATTCCCGAGAAATGAAAAGCACGACACGTTCCTGTGGAGGCAAACGACTAGAAAGAAAGAGTGACATAAATCGAATGAACATTGTTGAAGGAACAAATAGAAAGAGAACAATAGGCTCACTGTTCGTCTCAAATGCCAATTTCAAATGAACTGAATTTTTTTTTTTGTCTTTCAAAAGAGGGTAAACGCCATATTTTTTTAAGAGAAAAAAACATTTCACACGATTTTCTTCTCTCAACCGCAAAGCCTATATTTATTTAAAGGCAATCTCAACTCGAAAAAAGTGCAAAGATTTATTGACGAATAAAATAAAAAAAAACTTTTTTTAAACGTTCATAAGTTGTAAAAGAATTTAATGAAAATCGGGAAAAATAAAAATTTTCAAAATCTATTCACCGAAACAAAAAAAAGAGTATCAAAATAACGCATTCAATAAAATTATTTGTTCATTTATAAAATAAGAAAAATAAATAAAACCAGAGGAAACTATACACAAAAGGTTGTTGAGAAAAATAGATTATTCACAGTTTCGGGACCATTGTTATTTTGTCTTTTTTTTCATCGAGAGTATTTTTCATTCAGATTCAACACATACTCGTACTGTGTTAACAGTTGGTATAATGGTCTTGCCAGATTCACTTGACACAGAAATTCATGAGATAACGATTCACTGCATCTATTCACTTTAGTGTTGATAGTGGGACGAATAACAGTTTGCTTTCGAATGATTTGACTTAAGATCAAAGTGATAGCGAATTTCAATGAGTACGATAACGATTTAAATACACACTCACTCACACAAACATTATTTAAATCTTTTTCGGAAACAAAAATTGAATTCACTCTTTTTATACAAACACATCTATACACATGCTGTACAAATATCAAGAGCTTAAAATTTTGTTTTCAAAATATTATTGAAAATGTGAGTTTTAATAATGAAAATATATCGCATATTTGTCAGACAAATGACAAATGTCATCAATCAATTCAAATTCAATGATTTTACTTTGTTATTTTCACACAATGAAAATATGCAGAATGATCATGAAAATACTGTGTTGATGACAATTTTTTTTGAAGAAAATAAAGAGAAAAACTATATGTTGAACAAAAAAGAAAGGACATGCAATTATTTTTGCTTTAAAAGAAAAAGCATATACGACATAAAAGAGGGAAAAAAGTGTACTCTCAGTCATAAATAATTGAATCTGCTGTCGTATTAAAAAAAAAGGGTAAAAGTTCACCAAAAAAAAAAAAAAGCTTTTGTGAATTTTAAATCTAATTACAAGGTCTACAATATTGAATTCCAGTTACAAAACGTTTTCAACAAAAGTATTAAATGCATGAGCTAAAATCGTTTATCTATACATTTTATAAAGTAAAATTTTCAACTACCACGCATATTTTTCCATCTTTTTCTATAGAAAATTAATTCAATAAAATGTGGCCAAAGACTGTAATGTTTTTAAAAAACAAAACAATTTTTTATTTTTCTTATAAAGTTAATTCATCTAATATAAAATTAGATTTATTTTTGAGAATAATTTATAATTAATTTCCAATTTTTTTAAGATTTATTTTTCAATTTATTCTTGAAAGAGTGAGTAAATAATTATTAATTTACTAGAAAATTTGACGCACGCTAGCGAGCGAAGCGAGGTTTCCCATTAATTATTATTTTGCAAATTAAAAAATTTTTTATTTTTAAACATCAATTACAATTTTTAATTAATTTTAGACTCAGCATTAAAAAAATTACTCATTACTTATTAGTAAACTAATTAATTATTAATCTTATTTATTATTTTCAAAAATGTTAATAAAAGGCTTTCGAAAGAATTCAATTAATTTAATAAATAATACCCTTAAAAAAAATTCAATTATATTCATAAATTATAAAATTCTTTGCAGGAATCCAATTATTTTTTAAAAATTTTAATAACATTTCCCACAGGAATTAAAAAACACAAATTTCAAAAAAATTTTGGAAAAAGATCAATTATTCAAAATGATTTTTATAAAATTCTTCGCAAGAATTCAATTATTTTAATAAATAATAAAATCCTTTCAAAAGAATTCAATTTATTATTTTCATAAATAAGAAAATCCTTACAAAGTAATTCAATTATTTTCATAAATTATAAAATTCTTGGCAGGAATTCAATTATTTTTAAAAATTTTAATAACATTTTTCGAAACCATTCAATTATTTTCATAAATAATACATTTCTTAGTATAAATTAAATAATTTTTTTTAATTTTAATATAATTCTCCGCAAGAATTCAATTGTTTTCATTAGTAATAGAATTCTTTAAAACAATTAAATTACTTCCAAAAAATAATAAAATTTCCACAGGAATTCAATTTTAAAAAACACAAATTTCAAAAAAATTTTGGAAAAAGATCAATTATTCAAAATGATTTTTATAAAATTCTTCGCAAGAATTCAATTATTTTAATAAAAAATCAAATTCTTCTTAAGAATTCAATTATTCTTAAAAAATTTTATTAAAATTCTTCAAAAGAATTAAATTATTTAAATGAAAATTTAATTAAATTCTTCGCAGGAATTCAATTATTTTCAAAAATATTAATATTTTCACAGGAATTCAATTATTTAAAAAATTTTAATAAAATTGTTTGCAAAAATTCAATTATTTTTATCAATAAAAAAATGTTCACAGGAATTCAATTATTTTTATAAATAATAAAATTCTTCTCGTAAATTCAATTATTTTCGAAAAATTTTAATAAAATTCTTCTCAAGAATTCAATTATTTTCACAAATAATAAAACTCATTGCAGGATTTCAATTATTTTTAATATCAATTTAAATGAATTCCTCGAAAAATGCAATTATTTTTTTAAATTTTAATCAAATTCTTGGCAAGAATTCAATTATTTTCATAAAGTGATAAAAGTCGCCCAAGAATTTTGATAATTTGATTTTTTTAAATTAAAAAAATTCACTTTGTCCCAAGAATTTTGATAATTGATTGGTGATTTGATTTTTTAAAATTAAAAAAAATTCACTTTGAACGAGAATTATAAAAAAATAAAATAATTTCTAAATTTTTCTTACAGTCTTTCAATTTTAAAATAAATGAAATTTCTCTTTAATATTTTGAAGATTACTTAAATTTTAACAAATATTAACCAAACAAAGTTGTATTAATTTAAAAATAAAATAAAATTATTTTTCAATATATTTAATAATTTTTAATTCAGCCTCATAAAGAAAGTTTTACTAATTTTTATTTCTGAGTTTGTAAAAAATTCCTTATTCCTCCAAGTAAATATTTCTACATAACAAAAATTATTTTATCTAAAAATGATATTTATTTGAATTCTCCTAATTGGCAAATATAAAGATTTTTCTTAATTTTTCTAGTTATCGTGGCTTTTTAAACAGAACTAGGAAAATGCATAAACGATTTTATGCTCTAATAGGTACATATTTTACACAGGATCAATAAGAAAAGTATATTTTTGTTTACAAATATCTGTATGTAATAAATTCACTAAAACAAAATTTTATAAAAAAATGTTATCTATATAATAAAAAAATAATTTTATATGCATAAAAACATTTCGTTAAAAAATGATAAAAAAATAATAAAATGTATGTATGAAAACATTGTGTATAAAAAAATTCTATATATACTAAAAGAAGTTCTATATTTTTTTTTAATGAAGAAGAAAAAAAACAACAAAATGGAAAATATTGTCTAAAATATCGATTTGCTATATGAAATAGTAATGAAGGTGAAATACAAGCAAACTATTCCAACAAAAAATGTATGTATACGTGCGTATATGTATATGATAAGTGTGAACCCTCTTCATTTATTTTACGTGTCATACACGATGAGTAAACCACCAACTAATCGTTCTCTTTTTCCTCTATACGGATCTAAAGATAAGCCACCGATAATAATGTATATATGCGGCGTGAATATGTCAGCGTAAGGGTTCAAAAAATCAATATCCATGACACTCTCTATTCGATGCAATGATTTCCTTATAGTTTCAATGGAAAACGATAAAGCGAACTAAATCTTACAGTGACCTATTTTTAAGAGATGCGAGAGAGACGATCGATTTACTTTGAGAAAACCAAGGCTAAGTAGTGGAAAATACCACAGGATTGATTGATATTTGTAAACTATATAGTTTTTATTTTTTATGACTCTAAAAATTGACAACAATATATATATATATATATTGTAACAAAAACTAACAAAATATTATATAGTACATATAATAAAATCTTTCTTTTCATTTTACTTTAATAAAACAATATTTCAAACTGTCATTCTTGTAAATAACATTTTTGTTCTGCAAAAATAAATTATTCTTCTAATTTTACTCTCTCTGTATAAACCAAACATTTTTCATAATATTTTTTTATGTAATTTCCCTGTCAACAATTTTGAAAATATCAAGAAACAAAATTTTTATTTTCCTAAAATTTTCAACTTTAAATGAACGAAAAAAAAATTATCTAAAAGTTTTGAACACTCAAATGAAGGATACTAAACCCAGGGTGGTCAAGTTTATCAATTTCTCTGACATTTCACTGACAATTTACTAACATTAAAATCACATTCCCTGACAAAATTCTTTTTCAAGAAAAATATGAAAATTTACAGAAAATTTATGAATTTTAATAATTTCTAAAAATTACAATTATTACCCTACCGGAATTCAATTATTTTCTACAATTTTCACACCTAAACTTCTTCTCTGAATCAATTAATTTAAATAATTTTCCAAAAATTCTTCTGGAATACAATTATTTAAATATAAAAACTCAATTATTTATAATAATTGTAACACTTCATATAGTTTTTTTAAAGTTATTTTTAAATAATTTTTGAAAGATAATAGTTTTTCAATTTTGGACAATTTCCAAACAATTAAAATTTGGTAAATTTTTTTAAAATTAATTGAACTTTTGACAAATACAAATAAAAATTATCAAATCTTTGAAGAATTTTAATTATAAACAGGACCATGATTTCTCAAAAATTTTAATAAATCCAAAAAGTAAATTTTCATAAATGTTTATTTATATTGCTTCAAAGATAATTGAATCTTAAAAAATTATCATAAATCAATTTTAATAATTAGTTTTTAAAAATATTTTAATGTAATTTTTCGAAAATTATCTTATAAAATGATTTAAAAACAATTTTTGAAAGATTTGTTTCATTTTATGCATTTACTTAATTTAAAATCAATTTTTTTTAATAAAATAAACAATTTTTTTAATGACATACAAAAAGGAGTCACGAAAAAGTTATCCTTTGATTTGAATGTTAAAAACTTCAGGAACATGAATTTTTAATAGTAAGACTTTTAAAATTCCCTTTCCTGCAACGTGAATGAATAAGAACCTAATTTAATTTTTAAAAAATTGTTTAGAGAAACTAGAGTTGATCATAAAATAGAAAATAATGTATTATTTCATCCCTTTCTAAAATCTACATAAAAGAAACAAAAAGTGAAGAGAATATAAAAATCATTAATTTTATTAACCCCATTTTTTCTTTTTCCTTGATAATTTTTAGAAGATTCTTATCAATTGGCTTTTAATCACGCTATTTAGAAAATCTAGACAATTTACTACATAAATAAAATTATTTAAAAACATTGTCATGTCACTAATTAGAATCATGCTTAATGAAAATTTGACTAAGGGGAACTTAATTTAGAATTCTATGGTAAACATTAAATTCCATATGTTTTGAACGTGGAACAACCGAACAATTTTTGGTGGTGTAAATATTTTGAAAATATATTTTTACGAAAAACTACTAGTCGCAAGGAATAAGGCTAATTTTGTAACATTCAGGGCTCGGATCGTCTTTAAGACTCAAAAAAAGTCGCTTTAGTCGCATAAATTCACAACAAAAGTCAAGAAAAGTCGCATCAAATTTAAAAAAAAAACGGAAAAAAAGTCGCATAAAATTTTAGAAAAAACGACAAAAAAGAAACACGAAATTCTCAAAATTGTAAAAAAAAAAATTACATTTCTCAACAACAGATACATTAATATCAAACAATCAGGAATAAAATTTTTAAAAATTTAATAAAATTCATAGCAAAATTTTAATTAGGTATTTTCAACATTTTTTTAAAAATTCTCTTTAAAATGTCAATTATTTTTATAAATAATAAAATTCTTCTCCGAAATTCAATTATTTACCAAAAATTTTAATCAAATTCTTGTCAAAATTTCAATTAACTTTATAAATAATAAAATTCTTCTCTGAAATTCAATTATTTTCAAAAGTAATAAAAAATTCTTCGCAGAAATTTAATTATATTCAAAATTTTTTTTAATTTTTCGTCAAAATTTTATAAATAATAAAATTCATCCTAAAAATTTAATTGTTTTCAAAAGTTCTAATAAAATTCTTTGCAAAATTCAATTATCTTCAAAAATAAGAAAATTCTTTTCAGAAATTCAATTATTTTCAAAAATTTTTTTTTAAATTCTCCTCAAAATTTCAATTATGTTTATAAATATCAAAATTCTTCTGCAAAATTCAATTACTTTTAAACATTTTTTTTTAAAAATCTGTTCAAAATTTCAATTATCTTTATAAATAATAAAATTCATCATAGAAATTTAATTATTTTTAAAAGTAATAAAATTCTTCGCAGAAATTTAATTATATTCAAAAAATTTTTTAATTTTTCGTCAAAATTTTATAAATAATAAAATTCATCCTAAAAATTTAATTGTTTTCAAAAGTTCTAATAAAATTCTTTGCAAAATTTAATTATCTTCAAAAATAAGAAAATTCTTTTCAGAAATTCAATTATTTTCAAAAATTTTTTTTTAAATTCTCCTCAAAATTTCAATTATGTTTATAAATATCAAAATTCTTCTGCAAAATTCAATTACTTTTAAACATTTTTTTTTAAAAAATCTGTTCAAAATTTCAATTATCTTTGTGAATAATAAAATTCTCCGAAATTCAATTATTTAACAAAAATTTTAATCAAATTCTTGTCAAAATTTCAATTATCTTTATAAGTAATAAAATTCTTCTCTGAAATTCATTTAATTTCAAAAGTAATAAAATTCTTCGCAGAAATTTAATTATATTCAAAAAATTTTTTAATTTTTCGTCAAAATTTAATAAATAATAAAATTCATCCTAAAAATTTAATTGTTTTCAAAAGTTCTAATAAAATTCTTTGCAAAATTCAATTATCTTCAAAAATAAGAAAATTCTTTTCAGAAATTCAATTATTTTCAAAATTTTTTTTTGTAAATTCTTCTCAAAATTTCAATTATGTTTATAAATATCAAAATTCTTCTGCAAAATTCAATTACTTTTAAACATTTTTTTTTTAAAATCTGTTCAAAATTTCAATTATCTTATTTGTGAATAATAAAATTCTTCTCTGAAATTCAATTATTTGCAAAGAATTTTAATAAAATTCTTGTCAAAATTTCAATTATCTTTATAAATAATAAAATTCATCATAGAAATTTAATTATTTTTAAAAGTAATAAAATTCTTCGCAGAAATTCAATTATCTGACAAAAGTAATAAAATTCATCGCAAAAATTCAATTATTTTCAAAAGTAATAAAATTCTTCTCTGAAATTCAATTATTTGCAAAGAATTTTAATAAAATTCTTGTCAAATTTTCAATTATCTTTATAAATAATAAAATTCATCCTAGAAATTCAATTATTTTCAAAAGTAATCAAATTCTTCGCAGAAATTCAATTATTTTCAAAAAAATTTTTTAAATTCCTCGTTAAAATTTTTATTATCTTTATAAATAATAAAATTCATCCTGGTAATTGTAATTATTTTCGAAAGTTCTGATACAATTTTTTGCAAAATTCAATTATCTTCAAAAGTAAGAAAATTCTTCACAGAATTTCAATTATTTTCAAAAAATTTTTTTTAAATTCTCTTCAAAATTTTAATTATCTTTGTAAATATCAACATTCTTCGGCAAAATTCAATTACTTACTAATGTTTTATAAATTTCTTCCCAATAATTCAATGATTTGGATAAAAAATAATTTAAAAAAATTTTTTTTTATAAAGTCTTAGAATTTAAATTAATGATTTTATCACTCAGTCATCTTTAATAACTATAAAACATGAAGACATCGATTGCTCCAAGTCGAAGACTCGGAGTGATCGATTTCTTCATGTTATGTAACAATTTTTTATAAGTTGTTTAATTTCAAAAAGGTTTGAATTTGAATCTTTTGAAGAATTTTAATTCCTATGGAACAATAATAATTAAATATTTTTTTAAAAAAGAAGTTATTGATGTTTTTGAAAAATTTTTAAGAAATTTGTAAATAAATGTAACAGAACATTTTTTTTGACTCAAACTTTTTCCTTTAAATTTAAACAATTTTTTTTAAGTTTCATTCGCATTTTACTAAAAAATAATGTCGAAAAAGTCGATTAGTCGCATCTTTTCACAAAAAAGTTGAAAAAAGTCACATTTCCTTAGAAAAGTTGAAAAAAGTCGAACAATCCGAGCCCTGAACATTAAATAGAGAAGATTACATACACAGAGAAAAACTACATCGGATCATAAAAAAAAAATCGTCTGCCTTTAAATATAACAATTAATTGCCATTAAAATTTTGTAGGACACAATATCGTTTCGATCCACATATAATTACTATCCTTGTTCCTCGTTTATAAATGCCAATATCGCGTGTGTCTATCTCATCTTTACGAGCGCAAAAAGAGTGTAGTGTACCCTCGTAATTCACCCTCTCTTTGACTATCATGCCTTGATGCTCTTAAAGCAGAACTATGCACTGTCTGCAGTCAATGCGTGTTAAGGAATGTGCGTGCAAATGTGCAAGCATACATTGTCGTCTAGTGTCTTTCATTCCAAAACTAAAAAGTCTTTATATTGGCAAAATGCCACAAGACATTCGACTGAACCAACTCTTCTCTCGACTCGCTATTTTCTGTCGTACTACTACCACCACTACTGCTACTGCTAGTATACCACATGAAACTACACTATCTCAGTTTTCTCAAATCTACGAATTTTAGAACACGAGAAATAGGTCATTCACTAATTCACTTGTTTCCCCAGTATATAGATATATATATAAGTCAGTCTTAAGAATCGACAAATTTTTTCAAAAAACTTTTTCAATAATAAATCACTTACAAGAAAATTCAATTTCCCAAGAAGCGCGAGTAAAAACTAATAAGTAAAATGTCTCTTTTCGTAAATAAATAAAATTTTTCATTTGACTTTATACTGTAAAAAAAAAAATTGCAAACATAATTTTTCGTGATAGAAAAAATATCTCGCAGCGCATGAAAATTCTCCAAATATGCTATTTGCCAAAACGTAACCTTATTCGCCTCTCAGCAAATTTCCATTTAACCCAAATGCCTTTCAGTCAAACTCATTAGGAATATTTTTCATATTTACCAAATTTAAATTAATTCAATTCACTGTATTATTCCCTGAATTTAATTATGTTCGAAAAGAAAGGAGAACGACTTCCACAAACGATCCTATAAAATTCATTATAGCAGTAAACTTTCACTGATTGATAGTAAAATTATCATTTCGTGGATGACTTTTCCTTACTAATTTTTTACTATAATTTAGTTTCACAGAGAGAAAATATAAAAAATACCACAGAGAAAATTCAAAATTGAGGAATAAAATTCATTGATATTGCATAAAATAGAAATTCTTCTCTATCCAAATAAAAATCACTATAGGTGGAAAAAGTCTTACATAATATTTTCTCAAACTTGAATATATAAATATCTTCTTGAAAGTGATATACGACTACGTCTATCTGCAGATACATATATACGTGTATAAACCAAAGAAAAAGAGAAATAATTACAATTGTACTCTATGCATACACAGTTTCAATGTTAAGTTTATATTAAAAATTTAATAGAAACGATTTATTTCCCAGTGAGATTTATGGGTTGCTATAAATTTCTAAACAGCAATGTGCTTTAATGCGGCACTCGCGCGCAGAACTTGAAGAATATTTCTCTCGATAAGCTGCCATGCACCCGTGCGAAAGATGGGCGAACACATATGTGTGTGCGCAAAATGGAAAAAGGAGCTTGGGGAAAAATGGTTTCAAGAGATCAAAAGCGAATGAGACCTAATGAGATTGACCCATTTATCTTAAGACCACACCCCATGTGAAAGTTACTGTCGTTTTATTGCAATATATACATATAAGATAACCTGTAGTACCTAGAATACAATCGAAAAATTTTATCCTTACAAAAAACCACTATATTCTCAAACATATACTTCAATAAATTTCTCCTAATTTCCTTTGCTTTGAAATCCCTTTTTAATACTCTAGAAAAAAATTATATTTTCGAATCAAATAGTTTATTTTGTTGCATAAACCGTATTTTCAAATTATTGTTATAATCAGGGTTGCCACGCTTTTGCTCTTTTCAAATTCCTTGACTTTTCACGTTGATGAAGTTCACAACGTTTATAAACAAAGATTTAGAAGAAAAAATAGTTTTCTATTCAAATTTTTATATATTTTTGTTTAAAAAACGTTTTGTATAGTTTTTTTTAATTATAATTTGAAAAAGAAAAATTTGTAAAAGAAGAATTCTATATTATTTTCGTCAAGAAAAATATTTCATTACGATTATTCATTTCTAGAATTTTCATCTAAAATTCTTCATTAAGTCAATTTTTTAAATAATTTTTGAAAAAGTTCTTTATGAATTTTCGATTGTAGTACATTTTTTCCAAAATACGATTTCCCAGAGGACATTTTATTCAAAATCAAGTTTCCCAAACAATAGTATGGTTTCCAAAGGACATTTTTCCCAAAATATATTTTTTCTTAAAATTTGTTGGTATAATTTTTTATTAGAATTCAATTTTAAAAAACATTCAATTCTTCAATAGTTATTTATTTTTGTATTCAAATAATTGAATTCTCGTAGAATTTTTTAATAAAAATTTATTTAAAAATTAATTTCAGTTAAAATTTTAGATAATAATTGAATATTAGAAGCTTTATAGAATGAATTTTTAGAAATAATTGAATTTTGAAAATATTATTTTTAATTAACAATTCTGTACAACTAATTTTTTTTGACAAAATTTGATGGGAATTTTTTTGAAATTATTTCTAGTTTTTATTTTCTAATATATTTTTAATTGAAAAATTTCCGAATAATCGAAATTAGGTAAAATAAAAATGTGTACAAATAGATTTGAAAATTCTCAAAGAATTTTTACAAAAAATATTAAAAAGAATTTATTTAAAGAAGAATATTGTTCTGATGAACAATTTTATTTTGGGAAAATATGAGTTTGGAAAAAAATTTTTTGGGAAAAAGTACTTTGGTAACCTACCGATTTTTCAAATTCTTTTGTTTGCAATTTAATTTTACGAATTTTTGATTATTCTGACATTCCACAATTAAATATAGTAGAAGTTAAAAATTTCAAATAATTAAAAAAAATTCCATTAAACTTTTTGAGAAAAATTAATTCTACAGAATTCCTAATTAAAAGAATGAATAGTTCAAATTTTCAAAAATTTTAATTTTGAAATTCATTTTAAATCAATATTTATTAGAAAATTCTACGAGAATTCAATTATTTAACTACAAAAATAAATATTTTATTAAAGAATTGAATGTTTCTTAAAATTAAATTTTCATACAGAATTTTATCAACAAAGTTTTAAATAATTGAATTCTCTTGACAAATTTTAATAAAACTTTTAAGAATAATTTTATTTTACGAGAAATTTGATGAAAATTTTATTAAAAATAATTAAAATCCTGCCAAGAATTTTATTAAAAGTTTTGAAAGTAATTGAATTTCGGAGAAAAATTTTATTATCTATTTCTAAAGATAATTGAAATTTTGACGAGAATTTTTGTAAATTTTTAAACATAATTTGGATTTCTGCGAAGAATTTTATTAAAATTATTTTTAAAAAAATTGAATTTTTACGCAAAGAATTTCATTAAAATTTTTGAAAATAATTGAATAATATATGAAAATAATTTGTAAACAATTGAATTCCTGTGAACATTTTGTTATTGATAAAAATAATTGAAGTTTTGCAAAGAATTTTATTAAAATTTTTATAATAATTGAATTCCTGTGAAATTTTTAATATTTTTGAAAATAATTTAATTCCTACGAAAAATTTAATTAAATTTTCTTTTAAATAATTGAATTCTTTTGAAGAATTTTAATAAAATTTTTAAGAATAATTGAATTCTTTTGAAGAATTTCAATAAAATTTTTAAGAATAATTGAATTCTTTTGAAGAATTTTAATAAAACTTTTAAGAATAATTGAATTCTTTTAAAAAATTTCAATAAAATTTTTAAGAATAATTGAATTCTTGAGAAAAATTTTATTATTTAGTTAAAGGATTGAATTCTTGCGAAGAATTTTATTAAAATTTTACAAAAATAATTGAATTTCCGAGAAGAATTTTATTATTTATGAAAATAATTGAATTCATGTGATAATTTTATTATTGATAAAAATAATTGAATTTTTGCAAAGAATTTTAATAAAATTTTTTAAATAATTGAATTCCGGTGAAAATTTTAATATTTTTGAAAATAATTGAATGCCTGCGAAGAATTGAATTCAATTTTCTTTTAAATAATTGAATTCTTTTGAAGAATTTTAATAAAATTTTTAAGAATAATTACATTTTTCGAGGAATATCATTAAAATTGTATTAAAAATAATTGAAATTCAGCATTGTGTTTTATTATTATTTATGAAAATAATTGAAAAATATATAAAAATAATTTTTAAATAATTGAATTCCTGTAAAATTTCTTATTATTTATGAAAATAATGAAATGTTTACGTAGAATTTTATTAAAAATTTTTTTTTAACTATAATTGAATTCTTTTAGGAATTTTTATTAAAATAGTAGATATAAAAAATCATTGAATTGAGGAAAGTTTTTGAATATAATTTAAATTTCGCCAAGAATTTTATTAAAATTTTTGAAAATAATTGAATTTCTGCAATCATTTGCAAAATAGTAGAACTGGTGAATAGAATCTTTTTAAGAAATTGGTTTAGATAGGTTAACGCAGACCTTGATTTCTACTACTGCAAAAATTTAAATATTTAATATCTAACTGAGTCTGACATGATTTTTATTTCTAATAAAAAAATTTACATCTGAATGGAATTTTATATTTCCCGTTGTCAAATATCAAAAAATTTATCCCTTTTGCCCGACTATAACGGTCTTTTACTACCGAATCTAAAATAAAATAAAAAGACAAGAAATAAATAACAATGTGACATAATATATGAAGAGGGATACATAAAAAAAGTTATTAGTGTTTATTTAGAGGGGAGGGGACCTAAAAAAATTTCAAAAAAATCTATGCCACACTTAAACGACCCTATTACTGTAGGTTTATATATAGTCTATTCTATTCCCTTTT